>NC_089841.1:243658882-244315132 GCF_035609145.1 Eleutherodactylus coqui | reverse complement strand
AGATAGGGCAAGACCTATCTTTTGCCGAGATATTCTGGAGGTCCTCATAGGCTTCTATGGAAGCTGAAAAAAAAAGGGAGGGGGAGGGAGTTTTGTAACATCCAACGCCGGGAAAAGAAAACAGCTGCCTCTAGTTAACCATTAAAAATCATTCACACTGCAGCGCATATTTTGGCTGATACGCTGCAGCTACCTGTGTGAATGGACGAGAAAACGTTAATTTTGATTGGGACTTCATCACAACGTTTTTCTTTTCATGCAATTTTTGGCAGCGATGTAGTGAGTGTAAAAGTGCATACGGTCAAAGAGTCATAGAATGGTAGAGTTGGAAGAGACCTCCAGGGTCATCGGGTCCAACCCCCTGCTCAGTGCAGGATCACTAAATCATCCCAGGCAGATATTTGTCCAGCCTTTGTTTGAAGACTTCCATTGAAGGAGAACTCACCACCTCCCAGGGTAACCTGTTCCACTCATTGATCCCTCTCGCTGTCTAATATCTAATCTGTGTCTCCTCCCTTTCAGTTTCATCCCATTGCTTCTAGTCTTTCCTTGTACAGATGAGAATAGGGCTGATCCCTCTGCACTGTGACAGCCCTTCAGATATTTGTAGACAGCTATTACGTCTCCTCTCAGCCTTCTCTTCTGCAAGCTAAACATTCCCAGATCCTTTAACCGTTCCTCATAGGACATGATTTGCAGACCGTTCACCATCTTGGTAACTCTTCTCTGAACTTGCTCCAGTTTGTCGGTCTTTTTTAAAGTGGGGTGCCCAGAACTGGACACAGTGTTCCAGCTGAGGTCTGACTATATTTCCCGCTCTTTCCGTTTGATCATTATTTTTTTCTTCCTTTTAACATGTGTGCAAGTTCTGTGTTCATCCATCATGGTCTCTTTAAATGCTTCCCATTCTTCCTTTTATGGATTGTTAACGATTGTGCTTTGAGAATCTTACTTCACAATATTTCCCAACCTACTTAGTCATTTCTTTCCTTATGAACATCCAACCATTGGATTCTTCCTACCCTCTTTCTGAGTTCAATAAAATCTGCCTTTCTAAAATCCAACCTTGAGGTCTGAGTTTTCTCAGGTCTTCATCCCCTTTTTATCCAAAATTCAATGATAACATGATCGCTGCCTCCTAAGGTCCCAGCCACCCTTACTTCCGCAACCATTCCCTCCCTGTTGGTAAGAGTTAGGTCCAAGATAGCAGATCCCCTTGTTTTCTCTTCTACCTTTGGAAGATAAAGTTGTCAGCAAGTACGGATAAGAATGTGTTGGATCCATTACTTTTACCTGAGATTCCCAACAAATGTCCGGATAGTTATAATCTCCCGTGATCACTATGTTGGGCTTTTTTGAGAGCTTGGCCATCTGATGTAGAAAGAATTCCTCCATATCTTCTGCTTGTCTAGGCGGCCTATAGTAAATGCCTACAATGGTGTTCTTTCTGTTGTTCTCTCCTTGTATTCTTACCCAAACAGTTTCTACAGAACTCCCATGTCTGAAGCTTGAATCTCTGTAGAGATGAATGTTTTCCTAACATACAACACAACACCTCCTGCCCTTTTTAATAAGGTCTATTTCTTACTGGTCATGTGAAGGAGGCCTTATACAGTGAAGCCGGTGGCACACGGGTGTATTTGCACACACAATATACAGATTATAGAACCTATTGATTTCAATGGGTTTGTTCACCAGCATGTATTTTTCCTGAGGATTTTAGTTGAAGAATAAACCAGCGCACCGTGCTCTATTCTCCTGCACATGTGCACAGCAAGAGGTCTCATAGAAGTAACATAGAGGGTACATAAATGTACACGAAATATGCTAGGAGATGCGTGAAACACTGCGCAATTGTGCAGGAAAAAGAACACATCTGGAACGTGCAGAAAAAGCATCGTTCATTCTGTAAGAACACTACACTGGTGCACATAGGCTTATATGACGCTGGCATAAATGACATCTTTGCTGCATCCTGTGGTCAGTAGGATTACATTTGTATCCAATTTATATAGTTTTGTAACATTTTATTACTTTTGCACAATAAAAACAATTTAAAAATGGTGTCACTGCATTCAAAGATCCGGAACATTTGTGTTTTTCTGTCTACAGAGCTGGACCAATGACCGACTACTATAATTGGCCCAAATATAAAAGCAAACAATTACAATAAAAGGTCCGGCCTCCTCCCCCCCTTAATAGCCGGCCATCTCTCACCTTATTTCCCTTTCGCTGGTGACGAAACCATGAGATGTGAGAGGAGAGGGAGAAGTATAAAATTCCCCTGAGCGGTAATCACCAGTAAATGTAATTGTATCCTTAATATCTTATGGAGTATAGATATAGTGTAACACTATACATGTAGTACCGTAGTATCTTATTCTGAGCATGTGGTGCGCCCGCTATGGTCCGGCACATCCTAATGCCAAACAGTTATATTCCTGGAAACAAATTTTATATTAATTTTAAAAAAAAGGCCCGGCCTCCTCCACCCCTTAATAGCCGGCCATCTCTCACCTTATTTCCCCGTCGCCGGTGACAAAACTAAACAATGTCATAGAAGAGGGAGAAATATGAAATTACACTCACCGGTAGTCAGCGGTAAATGTAATTGTAGCATTAATATGTTATGAAGTCTATGTATACGGTGACACTATACATAGAGTATCATAATATCATCCTATATTGGGCATGTGGTGCGTCTGACATGGTCAGGCACATCCTAATACCATACATAAAAAGAAAAAAAAAAAGGGTCCGGCCTCCTCCACCCCTTAATAGCCGGCCATCTCTCACCTTATTTCCCCGTCATCGATGACAATACTAATAGATGTCATAGAGGAGGGGGAAATATAAAATTACATTCACCAGTAGTCACTGGTAAATGTAATTGTATTTTTAGTCATTTATGGAGTATATATAAAGTGTAACACTATATATATAGTACCATAATATCAACGCACTCTGCGCATGCGGTGCGTCTGACATGGTCAGGCACATCCTCACGCCATACATATTAAAAGAAAAACAAAGGTATACCACCTGTATGCCAGATGTAGACATGGCAGTAATCATCCAGCTTGGTCTGATGGAATTGCTGGGCTGCTCCTGATGACATCATCGGTGTTCTTCTGCTTCTCTTGATGGTCTTCTTGGGGCTTATGAGATCTGGCTCTGATGATCTTAAAGAGCCGGTGTGCTGTCCAGGGTTTTCCAGTTAGTGCTGACAAATGAAAACCCTGTGAATAAGGCCTGGTGGTCTGCCGATATGGCCGAGTGGTGGGCTTCTGCTGCCTCCATCCTCTTGAGATTAAATGGTCTTGAGCCGTGCTGGATGTTGTTTGACTATAAGAAGAGGAAGCATAGGGATTTAGCTGGTATGATAACTTCTCATGACAGCACTGGATTACAGTTCAAAAAAACAAACTAATTCCTGTATAAAAATTTATCACCCTAAGGGCAAAGTCAGGCGAGCGTTTTTTTTTTGCTTCCCTATGTGCGCAAAAAAAGGCATGTCTGATAGAGCCAGTGGCTCCCTATGATTTGTTCACATGTCCGTCTTTTACAGGCGCAAAATACTCATACTTGTAAAACATAGGACATCCGTGCCCTGGGTGGGTCCGTGCGACGCAGAAAGATTCCCCACGGAGAGTCCCCTTATCACTAAACACTGT
This sequence comes from Eleutherodactylus coqui, assembly GCF_035609145.1. Classification (NCBI taxonomy): domain Eukaryota; kingdom Metazoa; phylum Chordata; class Amphibia; order Anura; family Eleutherodactylidae; genus Eleutherodactylus; species Eleutherodactylus coqui. The sequence goes on along the minus strand of NC_089841.1, from coordinate 244,311,458 downwards.
GACAGCACTCTCACAGTGTTCAGTGACAAGGGGACTCCCTGTGGGGATGAAGCTGTCACAGCTGTGGCAAAGGACCATGATGCCATCCCATTGCTTTCAATGGGGCCGTTGCTACTGCCGCTGGCCCCATTGAAAGCAATGCGATGCAGTCAACCCCCACAGTGACTTTCGGGGTAGGGCTTGAAACAGATGCTGCTGTAAAAAAAAATGTGTATGTGTATATATATATATATATATATATATATATATATATATATATATATATATACACACACACACATCACCTCTCTGCTGCTGTGCAGCTCTGGCGCATGTTCTCGCTGACTGCCGGCACTGCTCTGAAGCACTTTCAGCTGGCCGGGGATTTAAAAATCCCCGCCTCCTAAAAGAGCTGTGTCTGATTGGCTGAGCGCTCAGCCAATCACAGGCAGTGCTCAGCCATTCATTGAATGACAGCTGAGTGCTGCCTGTGAGTGGTCACAGCGTTTAGCCAATCAGAGGCAGTGTCATTGAAAGCAATGGGCATGGAGCTACAGTCAGGTGCATTTTGCACATGCATGCAACACTTTTTTTTTCGCAAAAAGGACGCTCGTCTGACTGAGCCCTAAGGCCAAATGCAGACGGCCGGGGAGGAATCCGACTGTGAGATCTCGTAATGGAATCAGACCTTGTTCCCCAGCGGTGACCCCTGGCTTACCTGTCTGCTGTCTTCTTTCTTCGCTGTAGATGTGCCGGCTGGTGTGCAGCCACACATGCGCAGTGCAGAGCTGTTGCACCGGCGATGATGCAGATGTGTGGCAACTCGCTGCGGGATGGGCAGCTTCCATTGACTACAATGAAATTTGCCCGTACGAGCCTCACACTAGAATAGGACATGCTGCGATTTTTCCCCCGGCAGCAGAAAATCGCAGTTTATTTCCGCTCGTGGGCATGGAAAAGTGTTTTGCTTAGCATGTCCTATGGGCAGTATTTGCTCCAGATCCCGCAGTGCAAATACGCCCGTGGGCATTGGGCCTAAGACTACTAGCACACGGACAAACTTAAACTTGTGTCTAAGATTCTTACATGGAACTCACATCAGCCGGCACACAGACACACCATCCATGCGCTGTCCGATGTGCCGGACATCACACATTATCATGTGCTATTCTTGTTCAAAAATGAGACAGGAATGGGACATGCTGTAAATTCTATTTTCCATGAACTATTCATACGAGTAGAAAAAAGTCCCGCGTAAATATACCCGTTCTAATGAATCCGTTTCATTTTTGTCCAACTTTCTAACCAAAAAAATCGGTTCGAAAGTCAGATGGAAAAATCTCCCGTATGAAAGTGGCCTAAATCAGGTTACTGTAAGTTATCACTGATAGTCACAGAAATTCAAGTGTTCTTCCTAAACAATATTACAACCTAAACATTCAGGACATATACAGTATATACACCAAGGAAGCTGATAAAGGTGATATTAGGGCTACAGCCCATGTCTAGCACCATAGTGAGGCATAGACATATACAGTATATACACCAAGGAAGCTCATAAAGGTGATATTAGGGCTACAGCCCACGTCTAGCACCATAGTGAGGCATAGACATATACAGTATATAGACCAAGGAAGCTGATAAAGGTGATATTAGGGCTACAGCCCATGTCTAGCACCATAGTGAGGCATAAACATATACAGCATATAGACCAAGGAAGCTCATAAAGGTGATATTAGGGCTACAGCCCACGTCTAGCACCATAGTGAGGCATAGACATATACTGTATATAGACCAAGGAGGCTCATAAAGGTGATATTAGGGCTTCAGCCCACGTCTAGCACCATAGTGAGGCATAGACATATACAGTATATAGACCAAGGAAGCTCATAAAGGTGATATTAGGGCTACAGCCCATGTCTAGCACCATAGTGAGGCATAGACATATACAGTATATAGACCAAGGAAGCTCATAAAGCTGATATTAGGGCTATAGCCCATGTCTAGCACCATAGTGAGGCATAGACATATACAGTATATACACCAAGGAAGCTCATAAAGGTGATATTAGGGCTATAGCCCATGTCTAGCACCATAGTGAGGCATAGACATATACAGTATATAGACCAAGGAAGCTCATAAAGCTGATATTAGGGCTACAGCCCATGTCTAGCACCATAGTGAGGCATAGACATATACAGTATATAGACCAAGGAAGCTCATAAAGGTGATATAAGGGCTACAGCCCACGTCTAGCACCATAGTGAGGCTTAGACATATACAGTATATACACCAAGGAAGCTCATAAAGGTGATGTTAGGGCTACAGCCCATGTCTAGCACCATAGTGAGGCTTAGACATATACAGTATATACACCAAGGAAGCTCATAAAGGTGATATTAGGGCTACAGCCCATGTCTAGCACCATAGTGAGGTATAGACATATACAGTATATAGACCAAGGAAGCTCATAAAGGTGATAGTAGGGCTATAGCCCATGTCTAGCACCATAGTGAGGCATAGACATATACAGCATATAGACCAAGGAAGCTCATAAAGGTGATATTAGGGCTACAGCCCACGTCTAGCACCATAGTGAGGCTTAGACATATATAGTATATACACCAAGGAAGCTCATAAAGGTGATATTAGGGCTATAGCCCATGTCTAGCACCATAGTGAGGCATAGACATATACAGTATATAGACCAAGGAAGCTCATAAAGGTGATAGTAGGGCTACAGTCCATGTCTAGCACCATAGTGAGGCACAGACATCTCCCATTAGTACTACTATGACGTTATAACATACCAAGCTGAACCAATACAATTTCTGCTTATACTTACTGGTACAGGAATGTGTGGTGGTCGCATCTGCAGGGCTTCTACCAAATCCCATTTGATATGCCGGAAAAACCTCTGGGCTCTGATGTCACCGTGGACCCCTAAGCGCGTCGTAGGATCTTCCCGGAGGAGCTAAAAAGGAAAAAAATATAATCTAGTGCTTTGAACTATTATTACTGTCCTGGTCTAGTATAACACGTACTACATAGAGAATATATTCACCTTCTTGATGATGTTCTTCGCCTCGATGTTGGAGGCATTAAATCGTCCTCGATGATACTTGGACCTGCTGGTAACCATGATATTTAGAATGATACCTAAGGCATACCAGTCGATGGCAGCATTGTACTCCTCCCCGCTCAGCATCTCAGGAGCCATGAAGTCCAGCGTTCCAGCATATCCGGAGGCTGTGCGATCTCCATAGATGTCCTCGAGGGCCAACCCGAAGTCGGCGATCTTTAGATGGCCCGCTGAAGTCACCAGGATGTTATCCGGCTTGAGATCTCTGTGAAGTAGAGGAAACAATGGTTTATTCCCATTCATACTGCTAAGAGAGAATCTGTCCCATTAGCTGATTTACTTTATAAGTATATGAAGATGTTACCTAATGTGCGCACAAACATCCAGAATTAATATATCTAAGTATGTTTTATATCAGATTCCAAACCATCTACTATAATATAATCTGGGATTACAGACCCGGCCTGAGTCCATCACACCTAATAAAGACAAGAATATATTTACCGGTGGACGATGCCCTTCGCATGCAGGTGTTGGATACCGCATACAAGTTCCGCTGCGTAGAAACTGGCACGAAGGGGAGAGAAGAGAATTAGTATCTGGAGGCTGACAGAAAGCTCTGAAAAACACATAGTACAGAAGAGCAGAATATCCACCATGTGAGGTTATTACTATAGACTGCAGGGATCACACATCTCATTCTTCATGCTACATGTTCTCTAATCCTATCTTATTCTGCATACTACAAACATGGGGATAAGGACTCCTGCACAGGGCAGCGCCATATGTGTTTGTGTTATAGATCAGTGGGCTCTCTGTGCGACACCCTATAGAGCCTCGAGAAGATATATCATCCACCGGAGCAATGCAATATAATGTTACATGCGGTGGAGCATGGAACTATTTTTTTTCTTTTTGCAGATTAATGGCCGCCAAACAGTGCCGATATACAAGAACAGCCATTTCCCTGCTTTAGGTGCAGTCCTATGCAAGCACTGTGTGACTTAGAGTTATGTATAAGAGATGCTGCTATTACTATGTGAGATCCATGATCTACAGGTTGCTAGGGATAAAATCCATGTTACGTTAATATGCTGTGGGGCTCCAAATCAGAGCTATGCCGGGCACCATGAGAAAGCAATAGACACAGGCATCACGGTCGTGTCTTAGAGCAATCTGCTTTATTGTGTAAATTGACTTAGTCTTATACAGAAAAAAAGGAGGCGTATCAGTAGGTTAGTGTTACAGAGGTTGGCCTGTTTTACTGGTACATAAGTTTGTCTTCTCTATAAAACAATGCTTTATTTGTTTGTTTGTAGACATCGTGTCTGGTACCCTGATTATCATCACACTCTACATTCTAATTGCATGCCCTACCTAGACAGCAGTACAAAGCATTCCATACAACCTTTTGATCAGTGTAACGAGATAATCAAGATCTTGGAGACATGATGGACACTTAAGATTACACCTCTACATAATGTAATTAAGTACTAGCCTAAATGTACAAGCATTTTAGCAGAGCTTTTTATAGGACACAGAATAGAGTGTACCGTTTAGGCCTACAGCCTCCGGAAACGTATATTACAGATGGATGAAATGTATACATATATAAGTTTTCATGTTCATAACCCTCACAGTCCCCCATTTTGAAACAGTCCATCTTGAAAAGAGCCTTTGTAGTGGTGCTATCAAGGGTGCTAAGCCACCCTTGCCGGTCTTTCTATCCTCTTCGCCGGATCCCCACTGTTGTTGCTCTTTTACGTATGACTGTTTTAACGACATCGTAGAGGGAGCGATTCCAGATAATTTGCTTGTCTCCGTATCCCACAGAATGTCCATAAATTGCAAACACTCAAAAGAATGAACAAAAGAAACAGTATTAGTAAAGGGTGAAACATAAAATCCATCATCTTTCCTGCTGTAGGTGACCATTCAGTAAAAATATCATACTCTGTGTCTACCTGGATCTCAATACCTAGGCTGACTAGCTTATCTCCTACCCATACATTTTCTCTAATTCCATAAGGGAGAGGTTAGTAACATCCAAATGTTTTTGAAGGTGTTCAGTGTCTATCATTAGTCTTACAATTCTACCCAAGGATACTGTCAGAGTTGACATAGGGATAGCATCTGGGTACCACTAGTACCTTAATGTTGCTTCAGCATCTGGCAAAAATGTGTAAGTTTCTGTAAATCTATGTATCACCGATATGTTCTGTATACATCCAGATAATGGAGTGGTGAGATTATACATACTGGTGGTTCCAGTTCGGTTGGCAACAAAGAATATATACATATTGGGGGCCAACTTCTATCAGCATATAGAAGAAGCAGGTAACACCGTCCAATCACATATGCTGACTGAAGGCTGCAGGAAACATGGCTCATATGCGGCTGTACTCCGTCCGCATGCTAGGCCATCCAGTGTTTCTTCACAGTTCTCTATACCATGGGTTTTATTTTCACTATAAATCATCACACCTGTGAACTTGGGCAACCAATATTGGAAAGCATATAGAGGCGGTCCAAACACCACAGGTAGTACTACAAACTTACACATCAGGCTTGTGTCCTTTACATCATAAAATCATTTCCCCAGTGCTATACTCATCAGAGCATTCTACGCCATCAGCCCCGGGCCGTATCCAAGATGCTACTGGAATTACATTCTTGAAAATATTTCTCCACAATTTTTCATTATTTGTCATCACATCTGACTGCTTTGTCCCTCTCGTGAATCATATATACATATTGCAGGCTACATTGTGTATAGTTCATGAATTTACTCATATTTACAAACAAATCCTTTTAAACCGCAAAACCAGATTAAAAAGCGTTAATACATCCTTATCATATCCTAATGCAAGACATCGGGGGAGGAACAAGGAAGGCATGCATTGTGCCTGAACATTTATCAATCTAGAAACATCCTGTCCCACCCCAGCCATTTTATTCTTCATCACCTCTAAATCTATAGAGTTTAGAACCCCTACACCTGTACCAATTCCCCCTAATAGGGTATCATACCATTTTCGTTTTCCTCTGGTGCAGGGTTTCATTGCCTGAAGAGAAATATTATAATGCAATATGGTTTTCTGGCTCTTTGTGGATAAGGGGTGTCAAATGCCTGGGAGTTACCCAGGGCAGACATGAAGTGTTGCATTATTTCACCTGTGAAATGTGTACCTCTATCTGACTCGATTACCTCTGGTACCCCGTATCTGCAGATTACCTTATTCATGAGCTTCTTTTCGGTTACCTGCTCATTTACTTTTGTAACAGGGTACGCCTCCAACCTGAAAAACATCAACAACAAGCACATATTCATACTTCCCAACACGTGGGAGCTGAATGTTGTCAATTTGCAATCCCTGAAATGGGTAGAGTGGTCCTGGCAAGTGCCTTTGTGGTCAATTTACTTCTACCCTGTTGCTTACGGCATAGCTCATGCAAAACTGGACAAATGATGTAGCAGCTACAAAGAACCCAGGGGGCAACCCTTTCTCTCTCAAGCGTAGGTAACATAGCTGCCTTCGATAGGTGAGTCTTTCCATGGATCAGCTGGGCCATCATGGGGTACAGGGATCGTGGTAGGCAAGTTACTGACTGTTTGCCATACGCCACCCTGTTCTACTGCCCCCATATTAGTCCATTTATCTTTTTCTTCTTTGCTGGCTTGTGACTGTAATGTCTTTAGTACATCAATGTTCAAATTTTTATCAAAGTCCAAATCATAGTCTCTGACTTGTGCGGTCAGTATCTTCTTTTCTTCTTTCTTCCACGGCTTGAGGGCCGCTGTCTGCGCTGAAGTCTGCTAGGGCGTTGCCTTTTGCTTCTGCACTGTTGGCTTTAGTATGAGCTTTCACCTTCAGGATTGCTACTTTGTCTGGTAGGAGTAGGGCTTTCATAAGGTTCTGTACTGCTACACCATTCTCAATGGGTTGTCCTACAGAAGTTTAAAAATGTCTGGCCTTCCATATTGGGCCGTAACCATGATCTATGCCGAATACATACCAGGAGTCAGTGTAAATGGTTACCTTCTGTCACTCTACACGCCTCAGTGAGGGCCTTCAGTTCCGCTTCTTGTATCGAGACATGCGGAGGCATTCTGCTTTTAGAGATCTTGTTGTGTGAACATCTGGTGTGGAGTCGTCAATCACCCTGGTACCATCTATAAAATACAACTCAAAATATGTATTAACAAGGGGTTTCAATAACTCTTGTAAACTTTCTTGTTGCATCAATGCTAGACAATCATGCTGATATTCTATTCCAAATAGATCACGTTCTTATTTGCAAAAATTTTTAAAAATAGCTGATCTGTAGTACATAGATCACCTATGCATCCCCCTCCCCCATTTGATCACCTATGCCTCCCCCTCCCCCATTTGAAACAGGATACTCGATTGGAAGAAGAGTAGCCGGGTTCACCATTTAAAAGAAATATTAAAGGGGGGGGGGGGGCATGAGCAAAGCACATTGCAACCTTATTTGACGAGCTAGAGACAGATGTTTAGGTTGTACTTGAGTGAGTATACTCTGGATGTCATGAGGGGTGAGAACCACTAGGGGGGGTAGTTCAGGACCAACTCAGAAGACTTGTCAACCATTGCTTGTACTGCTGCCACCGCACAGACACAGGAGGGGGCTCCTCGGGCTACCGGATCCAATCTCATGGAGTAATACCCAAGTGACCGTGGACGTCCTCCATGTTTTTGCGTCAATACTGCTGTCGCATGAAAGGCCAGGGACGGCAGTATGAGACAAGTCCCAAAAAGGTGCGAAGCTTTGGCAGCAGAAGAAGATACAGAAATGGCTTGAACTGCAGCCCTGCGTCGTTCTGTGAGATGTCTGCCTTCTTGAGCTAGACAACAACCTTTTGTTTACAAAGCTGTAATTTTTCCTTTTTAAGCCTTGCAGCCATTTTCTGCTAAAAAAATTTTTAGAAGAGAAATGGGTGCAGATTGACATGTTTCAGATCCTCAACACAAAGCTGGAAAGTCATTAACATATTGCAACAGCACAGTCCCCTCAGGCGGAGTCCAAGCCTGCAGGACAGTTACATAAATGCCCTTTTGTCTGAAAAGGGGCCGGAGATTCAGACTGTCTCCACTCTGGCTTATTATCTATGACCTTAGGGATTCCAATAGACCTTCTACAAAGGCCATACTAAGTACATGTTTACCCATCTCTTCTATGCCCCTATACCCCAGATCTGACAAACGTTGTTGAAGGGGGGCATAGAATTGTTTTACACTTTCTTCCTTCTCTTTGTGTGATTTTAGAAAGAGACAAGGAGGATTCTCTCAAATTTTTGTTTTTTCTTTTTCCCCAATGTTCCAGACAAATTAAAAATATTTTACCACTTCTCAATTCTCTATGTTTAATTTTATCCCAATCTGTGCCACAATAGTTTTTCACATAATTTTAGATTATCGTTCCCACTGCCTTCCCTGTTTTACATCTGCTCCTATTCCACCCTCCGCTCCCTGCATCTCTTTCTTGTCCTCATGCTTCCACTCACTAGCCTAGGATCTAGTGAGCATAGGCATAACCGGTTTGCACCGAGGAGCTCCGCAAGCAGGGCAGCTCTCTCTCCAATCCGGGTTCTGTTGTCCACAATGCCAGCAGGTCCATCCCTCCAGTCCAATGTTTGACCTTGGAGTGGATGACTTGGCATAGGGTGGGGAGGAGACGGTTGGAATTGAGATGAAGGAGGGGGTGAAGATGGAAGAGGGAACTAACCCGACAATGAGAGAACATCTTTGAATTCTTTTCTCATTTCATTTTCAGCTACTGAACAGTATATATATATATATATATACAATACAACATACTTCCTGTGTAGCCAAATATAACCAATTCTTAATTCAGATTTCTTTGCAAAGACAAGTAGGTCTTCTAAAGCCCAGTACTCCCCACCCTTTGAAATTTATCTTATCTTCTATAGAACACAGAAACTTGTCCAGACAGATAGCTGTATAACTGGTTCCACTGCCTGTGACTATCTTCCTGGGCTGTCTATTTAAGATTAACCCAGAATGTAATACACTTGCCCCCCCACCTTACAGAACTGGAAATTCACACTCACTAAGGGGGGTTTTATTCATTCCTATACGGACTGATAATATGTGAAGTAGAAATTGGGATTGTATTTACTGTACACCAGACTTCCAATAATGAGCGAATTATGTATAGATAAGAAAAACTCTTAGTACCGCGGTTTTTACACAATTTGCTCAGAATAGGCTACCCAATGACAAACACAATACAACTTATGCCCATTTCTACTCACATACTGATATTCACCACACTGCGACCACTCAGCGGCCAATATATTATAGGGGGCTTTATTCCACCCTGGCATTATTAACAATTCATCGGACACTTCTTTGTTCTTAGCTACCGACATTTTCGTACTATTGCGGATTTTCTTAAACAGCGACATTTTCACACTAAGCCCGATTATCACAAGAAATTCTTCAACTATCAGTTTATCAAAATTTTCCTTTAAAACAAACTAGTGTATTACTCTCTGCGTAATCCTGTCCACAGCGCTATTAATGTATTGCTGCAAGGAGCAAGACTTAGTTCAAATTACGCTTTATAGAGAGTTAGACACTATAAAAGGTTCATACTGTAGTTGATTGGGACCCTAATAAGTGGGATGGGGACCAATATTCATTTGCCAATTTCTTTAGCTATCTTCCGCACCTTATCCTCTTTTACCAGCAGTATGGACAATGGCTGGCGGTTTATATACACCAAGAGGCTTATTGTTTTTATTCTTTCACACACATAAAACGATTGTTTGTTTCACTATTTTCTTATGCAGTCTTCCGTACCTTATCCTCTTTTACCAGCAGTATGGACAATGGCTGGCGGTTTATATACACCAAGAGGCTTATTATTTTTATTATTATTTTCTTTATACACTCTTCAAATAAAATACTGTTGTTCATTGAAGATGAATTACACTTTAAATAGAACTTTTGTTATTAATTTGACTAAAGTACTTATCAGGTGTTTCAAGTACACAATTATCTCATATTAATATCTTAATTCAATAATATTCAAATTAACACAACCCAATATTTTTGAATTCCACATATTCCACGAATCTGTATATACATATATACACTGTGGTAATCCTGGGCTATTATCTCACACAACTAGTCTCAGGAATAAAATTAGATGCCCCTCCTTTGGTCACTCCATTCGTTCAAGTGAGAGACTTAACATGGAGTCTAAGAGTGACCTTCACTCTATACATTACCACAATATACATATATATATACACCAACATCCACTTAAAATGGAGACACACTTCTCACCTAGGCTGGACTGTGTGTAGGGTGGAGCAAGACCTGTTCCTATTGTTCTTCCCTCCCATCTCCTTACATCACCTAGCTCCACCCCCTGTGGTCTGGCTCAGCATTTGGTCATTTTTGCTTCATTTCGTTTCTGGTTACCGGACAGTACACACCATATAACACAGTCTAACTCTCATACAGGTCCTTCCATTTATACACACACATAAAGACAAAAACATTTGCATGTCAGTTACTATTTTTTTTTTGTGTCAGTACTTTTTTAAGTGTCAGTACTTCCTCACTTGTCTAAAAGTGTCGGTACTTCCCAACCCTGCTTATTTCCCCCCGTCTCAACTACTTCTCTTATACCTATAAGAGGATCCCATCAGGGATTTTATCCCCTGAAAATTTTAGGCTTCCCTGGTACAATTTATACCATGCCTTTCAGAGATCGGCAAGCGGGTTTCATATTCTGTACTTCCTCACCCTGTACACTGACCATGCAAAGTAACAAATAAAGACAATAACAGTTAAACACCCGCACAGCATATTCAGCCCACCATATGAATTCTTAAAAAGCTTGAAGATTTATAAGAGGCATGCACTTCTTACCCCTCGGACAGGAAAGGAGCAGCCAGGAAGCACGGATAGATTGTGGCAAGATAAAACCTTACCTTACTGCGCAGTTTTTGTCAATCCGTGGTTCCGAGTGGCTCCTTATCCCATCTGGGTCCGGGGGGGTTTGAGGTGTAGGTGGTCCTCTTGTTCCATCAAGCCCCGCGTTCGGGCGCCAATTTTGCTAGGGATAAAATCCATGTTACGTTAATATGCTGTGGGGCTCCAAATCAGAGCTATGCCGGGCACCATGAGAAAGCAATAGACACAGGCATCACGGTCGTGTCTTAGAGCAATCTGCTTTATTGTGTAAATTGACTTAGTCTTATACAGAAAAAAAGGAGGCGTATCAGTAGGTTAGTGTTACAGAGGTTGGCCTGTTTTACTGGTACATAAGTTTGTCTTCTCTATAAAACAATGCTTTATTTGTTTGTTTGTAGACATCGTGTCTGGTACCCTGATTATCATCACACTCTACATTCTAATTGCATGCCCTACCTAGACAGCAGTACAAAGCATTCCATACAACCTTTTGATCAGTGTAACGAGATAATCAAGATCTTGGAGACATGATGGACACTTAAGATTACACCTCTACATAATGTAATTAAGTACTAGCCTAAATGTACAAGCATTTTAGCAGAGCTTTTTATAGGACACAGAATAGAGTGTACCGTTTAGGCCTACAGCCTCCGGAAACGTATATTACAGATGGATGAAATGTATACATATATAAGTTTTCATGTTCATAACCCTCACAAGGTTCAGACCATATAGAGAGTAATAAGCCTAGAATTGGATAAAAGTCTTTCAACAAAGTGTTTCAGTTCTAACATCCACTGACGTAACTATATATTCTCTTCTCCATATAGGGCGTCCAGTACTATGAATAAAGCATTATAGTTGGGGGCCCTGTTACAGGTTTTACATTGGGGCCCAGGAGCTTTAAGTTACGTCTCTGCGTTAAGGCGTTAAGTGAAGTTGGGTGGCCCAAGATAATCTTTTGCACCCGGGCCCATGAGCCTTTAGCTACGCCCCTGCTAACATCCTATAAATGGAGAGTATAGTTGCAGCTTCTGAGTATAACACTCTATTCTATGTACAGTCTCTTAATGAATGGAGTCCATCATTGGACCTTGTATGTGGGCAGTAAGGCTAACAATCTAAAGGTTCCTTTACACAGGACTACTATAGGTTACATAAGCGCCCAACAGCCATTCCATGAAGAGCCGCCCAACTATCGCCCTGTGCTTTACAAGGAGTGATAGTCGTTCTGTGAATGGAGGCTGAGTGGTTGAAGATCATGCTGACCCGCCGCCTCCATTCACAGTAAACAGGCAGTCATGCATTGTAGAACGATTGCCGGTTTACACGGCCGATAGACGCTTGGTTTTTAGTTCTGCTAAGTGACTCTGACCACTGATCGATTTCTCGCTCCATACCCAGTACATGGGACGGCTATTGCCTGAATTGGCTGCTTCCAGCGATAATTGCCCCGTGTAAGGGTAACTTCACTCATGTACTGTCCTCTTCATGTATAACCCACAGGGAGATGTTTATTAGCTTACGACTACATTACCGTGCACAGGGGCTGTCGAGACACCCCTTCCGCTGTAGAAGTTCATCGAAGTCTCCGCAGTTGATGTATTCCATTCCGAGCAGCACCAGGTCCTGCCATACAGAAGAGCGATACAAGAATGTGAATGTCTAGGATCAAGTTACCAAATGATTGCAGCGTCTTCATTCTATACAGACAGGAACTATCAGAGGTTGATCCAGGGATTATTCTGACCGCCATTATGGAGTCGGGAAGGAATTTTCCCCCCGAAAGGGCTAATTGGCTTCTGCCTCTTGGGATTATTTGCCTTCCTCTGGATCAACAGGGCTGACCTAGATGAACCTTGTCTTCATTCAGCCTCACATACTATGTTACTATGTTATACGGAGGCCATTCTCAGTTATTTCTCCATCATAGATGTAGACTATATGACGACGGGGGGGATGGGACAGTTACATGTATGATGGGTCAGTAAGCTTAGTACTGGTGATAATAAGGCTGCAGCCCGGCCCCAGGAGAGGTGTAGCTTATACCTCATACAGCAGCCGTTCTCCATCTAGTTTCACTAATAATCTACATATAAGGTTTTCATGTTTGCATCATAGAGAAGACGCCATCTCAGTCGCAGTGGCATCCATAGACTATTTACAAACCGTTCGCCTACATTCACAGATTTTTTACACAAAACCCTTTTTCCTTTAACCCCTGAAGGACCGGCCACTTTTCATGTTTTTATTCTCACTTCTTCATCCCGATTTTCAATACATACATTTTTTTCGCCATATGAGGGCCTCTTATTTTGCGAGACGGGTTGTGTTTTTAATGGTATCATTTAGTCTACTATATAATGTATGGGAACATTTTTACATTTGTAAGTGTGGTGAAATGATAAAACACACTGATGCCATTATCCTGCAGATCTTACTGTGACACAACGTTATTCTGTGGGTCGGTACGATAATGGCGATTAGCAAGCTTATATAGTTTTTATTAAGTTTTACTACTTTTAACCTGGAATATTAAATTTTCAAAATCCTTGGCACCAGAGGGATATTAATTTAATTTCTTTTATGGCAACAAAACTGTACTGAGCTTTCATTGGCTGCAGTTGTCATGTGGTTTCCTGTGACATCATCTGTCACAACCATCACCGGGAATGCAGCGGGCTCAAGGGCTGGATCCCGGAGGCTGCAGAGGGGTAAGTATATCACAATTTATTGTTTTAATACAGGGGGTCTTATTGAAGAGGAGTTGTCCAGTAACTGGGCAACCCCTTTAATTTCAAGTGACACAAGCTGCCATTCAGCATGCTATGTGAGAGACAGTTACAAACTAATTACAATGAGAGCAGCCTGTATTGTAAAAAAGGGGGGTCTGCAGACCCCCAGCTTAGGAGCCTGGTTGCAAATAGTAACTATTCAATACCATGATGCTCTGAAAATAAGACCCTGTCTTATAATAATTTTTGCCCCAAAAGAGGCACAGGGTTTTCTTTTTGGGGGATGTCTTATTAATACTAAGCTAGTAGCCGTGGTCCGGGTTCCTCCCGATGGTCTGCGAAGTTCCGTAGCTCCGCCGGGCTTCCTGCACTCCTTGGCCGCTGACAGATCACCACTTCCTGTTTGCAGCGTTCATAAATCCCGCCTCCAGGAAGCGATGGCTCTGATTAGCCAGCGAGCACTGCTGTCAGCCAATCACTGCCGTACTTGCTGAACCAACGTGACGGCTGGTGAGTTCAGACGCTGTGGAGTTTCAGCTACGGAATGTGCACCGACATTCTCCAACAATGTGCAGTACAATGTAAATGAGAGGGCTTTTAACAAACCCCATTCACTAACAATGGAAACAACCTGCAGTGGAGGATAGTCATGCAGCATGCGTCATCGGTCACAGGAAAGTCATGGATCTTCATTGTGGATTTCATTCAAGGCAATGAGTGACGTCCGCAGTGAAAATCAGCAGATTGACTCCCCGATGTTTGCACATACCCCTGTGGTTCGCTTCTATGTTTGTATTAGGTTTTAAGTGGTTCAATTTGTGTCTCTAGAACTTTGATTAGAGTTCTTGCACATGTGTAGCACCCAGTTTTTGGTATTTTCGGTTGTGCTTGTTACTGTTGTTCACCTCGACATCCATAGACTCACGGCTCCTATATCCCTGTACAGATATACTAGGACATTAATAAGCATAGCATTGTACACCTACAAACTGAATAGCGGGCATTCATTATAATAAAGGTATTGTATATTTAACGGCCCCTCAGTGTAAAGTGGGGCCCATTGTGACTATTGCTATGTCAGCCCAAGACCTCTGTGGATGGAAATGTCTTACTGTTGCACGGCTCGCAGATACTTTGTATCACTACAGCATCAGGTACATATACTGGTATTTGTTCATTTGGAAGTAGTCATAAATGTACCTTTGTCTGGAAAGCAAATTGTCCTTGTAGAAGAAAGGGGCTGCCAGATGCAAGTTGTAGCACCCGCCGCTCCACCATCACGCGGTCCTCTCCTTCGGTAAGCAGGCTTCTCTTGGCGATGACTTTCACAGCAAACTTCTGCCGAGTAGAGTTGTCTTCTGCCAGCACCACCTAGAAAAATAGTCATTTATGAAGAGGACAAATAGAGCAAAAATCCGAAACTGATCTGAAGGTTGGATTCACAGTGCAGGTTTGCAGTGCGGATTCTTCAGCGCAGCTCCATAGCAATCTACAGTACAATGCATCTGGATGGAGATCTGTGTAACAGTAGGGAATTACATGTTATGTAGTAATATTAATGCTGTGTGCAGAGCAAGAAACATGTGAGGAGAAGACGCATTGTGGTTCCATCTTACTAACAGGGTCTCAGACAATGATCATGCAGCTTTGTCATCATCAGCCTCTTGTAGGATTCTACTATATTAGAAGTATCGCACGCGCTCTGGACTTTACATTGTGGACCGTTGGAGAAGCCAAAGTATAGAACCTCTTGTATCAGAACAATAAAGCAGAAGAGCCTGAACACATCACTTCAGTGTTTTGCGCTCTTCTCTGATGCATCGTATACATTATATATACGATATACCTGATGGATAAGGCTATGATACCCCTTGAATATCATCTAAATGAAGTCATTACTGTAACAATCCACAGATAAAAATCCATATGGAAAAATTTGCATGTTGTGGATTTTCAATCCTCATGTTTCAGAAATCTGTGACTTTTCTCCAGTTTTCACCCACTTAATGTGCTGTATACTGGGTGGATGCACCTGTGATTCCACTGCACAACCTGTTTCACATTCCAGGTACTGTATATGCCGTGTGCAGGCACATCCTAATGGCATATATACATGTGAAAGTCAGTCCGTCCAATAGTCCAATCCATATTTCAGCCCCATTTGTGGTGGCATTCTCAATATAATACGTGTGCTATAATACAAATATTTGTTAACCCCTTAAAAGGGCTGTTGGAGAGTTTTACTATTAGTAGAAGCGCAGATAGCGCTGTGAACATTGTAGCAGCCTGGGTTGGTACTGCAGACAGTGAATTCAATGGGAGCTTTGCCTGCAGTACCAACCCAGCCCTCTGTATTATGGGCAGCGCTGTCTGCTTCCGGCACTGCCAGCAGGCCCAGTCATTTACTGCATAGCAGGAGTTTGGGGTTTATATTATGTCTATATAACTTTTTATTCATGTATTTTTTTGGGGGTGAGACCTAGAAATGTCAACATTTTTGGGGGGTTTTGTTTTTACTGACTTTACTATGCAACATAAAGCACTTGAGAACATTATACTCCGGATCAGCACGATTAGAGCAATACCAAATTTATACAGTCCTAATGTTTTACTAGTTTTGCAAAGAGGGGCATACACTGAACTCACAGGGCCCGACAGCAGAACTCAGAATTAAATTAGGGACAGCATATCTATAACAGCGGCTCAGCTCTAGTATACCTCTAATACAATCATATCATAGAGATGCTAGATTCTACACTGTGATAGTGATTACAGTGCTGTTACCTCCAGTGATCACATGTGACATCTCCTCTGATTGATGACTTCTGCTTTCGTTTTTGTTCTTTGTCTGGGCCCAGAATTCCACTAAGATTTCTTCTTGCCAAGATTCATCCCTGCACATTCCCCATCCTACCACTAGCTCTCACTATCTCTCCATAGTATTGGTGTCTCCTCTGTGGCCCCAGAAAATACCGCTGTCCCCTCTCTGTGTCCCTACAGACTACTGGCGTCCCCTCTGCGGTGCCACAAACTACTGATTTCCCTTCTGTGTCTTCCCTTTCCCCTGAATGTCCGACTAGCAGGTGCAGCATAAATCCCTTTGTAACCTGCTGGTAGGGGGCGCTGCTCTCTCAGGCTTCTTATACATAGCTGAGCGCGATATCAAGTCATGAAACCCAGACTGATATCGCACTCATCAGCGTGTGATTTACCCAAGGACCCGAGGCGGCTTTCTTTGGAAACGCCTCCCATCACTTCAGGTAGAGTGCAGGAAGGAGGTGGAGAGGAGAAGGCGGCTTCTACACTGACGGATCCAGACCAGCAGGAATGTAAGTTCCAGACTTGTGAAGGGGAAGGGATGTCCGCAGACGTAACCGCTCATCTCTAGTTATAAATATTAGTGGAAAAACGGGTAAACCAGAAATAGTCAAGAGAAATCACACTGGCACGTTCATGTGACGAATGCCAACCACACTTTATAGATATGTTGTAGTGTGATTCATATAGAACCATTGCAGTGGTAGGTGTATATTAATACTTACCAACTGGCCTGAAATGTTCGGGAGAATCTAGGAAGAGAAGGAAATCACCCGGGCACCGAACCTATGAATTACACTCGCCTCTCTCCCTCTGCACCCCTCTTCATTGTTGGGCATTGCTGGCAAGTGAAATGAAGGAGAATGAAGAAGTGCAAAGAAGGAGAGAAGAAAATAACGACCGGTCCGGGGCTTGTATTCAGGTCTGTATAAGGTCTGTGTGATGTCAGAATAAAGCAGGGGAAGGGTGACGGCTAGTCTGGGGGTCTGTATAGAAAAACAGAAGACCACATGGTCCATGTCTACCATTGTAATATTTCCTTATCATTACTCTTTAAATGGGTCCTATAGACCGTATTAAGTCAGTTCTGGTCTAGGGTTTGTACTAAGTAGGGTCTGATCTGATATTTGTATTTATTCCCTGAAGGGTTTTCTGCTCTTTTTTGACTGACCTTTTCCCTAGATAGGTCATCAGTACTGTAGTTGATGGATGGGCATCTGCTGATCTGGACCCCTGTCCATCAGCTGATCGTCCGGCCCACTGTCCGGTGTAGTAGGCTGGATGTTGTGATCACTGGTCAGAGGAGGAAGTCTGATCTCTGAACATGAAATGTAGGAGCAGCGTGGTGCCATTGATTTCAAGCCAGCGCTCGGACTACGACCATTTTACTGGTGATGAACTATCCAGAGGATGGGTCATCATTTAAAAAAGTGCAGAAAACCCCTTTAGTGACGAGTCCCTTTAAAGCCATAATGACAAACCATTTCCAATTCTTTTCATTGCCCATTCCTAGAGCCATAACATTCAAATTTCTCCATCCCCATAGCTGTACTAGGGCTTATTTTTGCATACATGTATTATATAACTTTTATTAACATTTTTTGGGGGAGGGTTGAGAAAAAAATCAGACATTTCACCATTGTCTTTTGGATTTCACTTTTCAGGTCAAGCATGCAGAATAAATATTGTGATACATTATTCTCTGGGTCCGCACGATTCTGGCAATACCAGAATTTTTTTGTGTTTTGCTATATTTGTACAGTATAAAGACTTTCACGTTTCTGTCGGCACCTCCCAAGAGCTATAGTGTTTTTATTTTACCACCAACCGAGCTCTATGAGAGCTTATTCTTTTGCAGAGGATCTTTAGGGCTCAGTCAGACGGCGTATTTTGCTGCGCATCTTATTTGCATCTGCGATCCGCATCTATTAGAACCAATGCTTTTCAATGGCAGCGGTCACATGTCTGATTTTTACCAGCGCACAAAAATGTGCAGCGGTAAATATAGGACAGCGGATCTTAAAACGCAAATAACTACGGTATTCAGGATTTTTTGGATGTGAAACTCTTGAATGATGTATCCAGGGGTTTCACCTGTGGTCAATGGGGCCAGCGGCGGCCCCACTGACATATAGAGAAGATCGCGATCCTCTGTTATAGCTGTGACAGCTGTGGTTGAGGATTTATTCATCATCACTGAACACTGTGACAGCTATGGCAGAGGACCGCAATGCTATCCCAATGCCGTCACAGTGTTCAGTGATGAGGGGACTCCCTGCGAGGATGAACAAATCCTTGGCCACAGCTGTCACAGGACTGCCATCTTCTCTGTATGTCAGTGGGGCTGCTGCTGCTGATCCCATTGACCACAATGTGAAACCCCTGGATGTGACAGCATCCAGGGGTTTCACATCCAAGGAATCCCCTGCTGCAGCTGTCGCAGCCGCAGCAGGGGATAGCGGGCAGCGCACTTTAGGTGCACATAAATGCAGCCAAGTGCATTTTCTCAGCGTGATGCCCGCTTTGGTCACGCAAATATTTGTGCATTTGGGTTTTGCGCAAAACAATGCGCAGCAAACAAACGCCCGTCTGACTGAGCCCTCAGTCTTCATTTATCTCATTTTTGGGAAAGATAGTCACTTTTTATTACGCCTTTTCTAGAATTTTAATTAATAAAATCTGCAATTCTTCTTTTTTTTTAAGCTCTTCACAATATGTCAAACCCTTATATTGTGCAAAAATAATGCCATTTTCAATAAATCCCTGTGTGTATTACTTATTGGTGCGAGTCAATATGCAATATGTGTGTCATACTAAATGCATACAAAATGTGGGTGCCAATCATTCAATATGATGATAGTTGAACATGCATATAGTATAATTATCACATGGGTAAGGTATAGAGATGAGCGAACGCGTTCGTCCGAGCTTGATATTCGTGCGAATATTAGGGTGTTCGGGATGTTCGTTATTCGTGACGAACACCATGCGGTGTTCTGGTTACTTTCACTTCCTTCCCTGAGACGTTAGCGCGCTTTTCTGGCCAATTGAAAGACAGGGAAGGCATTACAACTTCCCCCTGCAACGTTTAAGCCCTATACCACCCCCCTGCTGTGAGTGGCTGGCGAGATCAGGTGTTCGCCTAATATAAAAGTCGGCCCCTCCCGCGGCTCGCCTCAGATGCGGTGTGAGTTAGATGAGGGACAGTGCTGTTTATACCGGAGCTGCTGTAGGGAAAGAATTGGTAGTTAGTGTAGGCTTCAAGACCCCCCAAAGGTCCTTATTAGGGCCACTGATAGCTGTGTGTTGGCTGCTGTTAGCAGTGGGATTTTTTTTTTTCTCAAAGTCGCCTCTGCAGACCGTTGCACCTGGCATTAGGGACAGAAGTGCTGCATAGGCAGGGAGAGTGTTAGGAGTGAGTGTAGCCTTCAAGAACCTCAACGGTCCTTTCTAGGGCCATATTTATCCGTGTGCAGTACTGTCCAGGCTGCTGTTGGCTGTGCTGCATTTTTTTTGGGCTTCTCAAAATCGCCTCTGCAGAGCATTCCACCCTCCATTGATACTGCAGGGAAAGAATTGTATAGGCAGGGCCACAACACAGTTATTATTCATAGAATATACGCAGTGCTGCCTGTTGGTGGGAAAAACCTGAAAACAAATCTATTTGTCCAGCCTCTGTCCGTCCTAACGCCTGTGGACACGTGTGAGCTGCGTGAAAAACATTGCTAAATCATACGCACCCAGCTACGCTTTACTGCTGGCTTCGCCATTTGCTTTCCTTAATTGGGAAAAAAAATACCTGCTCTGCCACAGTTAATAACTCTGCTACCCTCACGTTCTGTGACACATAAGCAGGGACACAGCGCAGTTATTAAACTTCTCAGGTTCATTGAATATACGCAGTGCTGCCTGTTGGTGGGAAAAAACTGAAAAGAAATCTATTTGTCCAGCCTGTGTCCGTCCTTACGCCTGTGGAGACGTGTGAGCTGCGTGAAAAACATTGCTAAATCATACGCAGCCAGCTACGCTTTACTGCTGGGTTCGCCATTTGCTTTCCTTAATTGGGAAAAAAAATACCTGCTCTCCAAGAGTTATAATAACTCTGCTACCCTCACGTTCTGTGACACATAAGCAGGGACACAGCGCAGTTATTAAACTTCGCAGGTTCATTGAATATACGCAGTGCTGCCTGTTGGTGGGAAAAAACTGAAAAGAAATCTATTTGTCCAGCCTGTGTCCGTCCTTACGCCTGTGGAGACGTGTGAGCTGCGTGAAAAACATTGCTAAATCATACGCAGCCAGCTACGCTTTACTGCTGGCTTCGCCATTTGCTTTCCTTAATTGGGAAAAAAAATACCTGCTCTCCAAGAGTTATAATAACTCTGCTACCCTCACGTTCTGTGACACATAAGCAGGGACACAGCGCAGTTATTAAACTTCGCAGGTTCATTGAATATACGCAGTGCTGCCTGTTGGTGGGAAAAAACTGAAAAGAAATCTATTTGTCCAGCCTGTGTCCGTCCTTACGCCTGTGGAGACGTGTGAGCTGCGTGAAAAACATTGCTAAATCATACGCAGCCAGCTACGCTTTACTGCTGGCTTCGCCATTTGCTTTCCTTAATTGGGAAAAAAAATACCTGCTCTGCCACAGTTAATAACTCTGCTACCCTCACGTTCTGTGACACATAAGCAGGGACACAGCGCAGTTATTAAACTTCGCAGGTTCATTGAATATACGCAGTGCTGCCTGTTGGTGGGAAAAAACTGAAAAGAAATCTATTTGTCCAGCCTGTGTCCGTCCTTACGCCTGTGGAGACGTGTGAGCTGCGTGAAAAACATTGCTAAATCATACGCAGCCAGCTACGCTTTACTGCTGGCTTCGCCATTTGCTTTCCTTAATTGGGAAAAAAAATACCTGCTCTGCCACAGTTAATAACTCTGCTACCCTCACGTTCTGTGACACATAAGCAGGGACACAGCGCAGTTATTAAACTTCGCAGGTTCATTGAATATACGCAGTGCTGCCTGTTGGTGGGAAAAAACTGAAAAGAAATCTATTTGTCCAGCCTGTGTCCGTCCTTACGCCTGTGGAGACGTGTGAGCTGCGTGAAAAACATTGCTAAATCATACGCAGCCAGCTACGCTTTACTGCTGGCTTCGCCATTTGCTTTCCTTAATTGGGAAAAAAAATACCTGCTCTGCCACAGTTAATAACTCTGCTACCCTCACGTTCTGTGACACATAAGCAGGGACACAGCGCAGTTATTAAACTTAGATAATTCATTCACTAGAGGCAGTGGGGCCTTTCGTTTTCCAAAAAGGGCAAAAATTATATTTGGCCTGCAGTCTTGCGCCAATTTATTTCCTGCCTGGGAAATCTAATCACTGGTAATACAGCATGCTGAGGGGTAGGGGTAAGCCTAGAGGACGTGGACGTGGACGTGGCCGAGGACGCGGAGGGCCAAGTGAGGGTGTGGGCACAGGCCAAGCTCCTGATCCAGGTGTGTCGCAGCTGTCTGCTGCGCGATTAGGAGAGAGGCACGTTTCTGGCGTCCCCACATTCATCGCCCAATTAATGGGTCCACGCGGGAGACGGTTATTAGAAAATGAGCAGTGTGAGCAGGTCCTGTCCTGGATGGCAGAAAGTGCTTCGAGCAACCTATCGTCTACCCGCAGTTCTGCGCCGTCCACTGCTGCCAATCCGAATCCTCTGTCTGCTGCTCCTCCTTCCTCCCAGCCTCCTCACTCCACTACAATGACACCTGCTCAGGAGCGGGAACACTCCCAGGAACTGTTCTCGGGCCCCTGCTTAGATTGGGCAGCAGCGGTTCCTCTCCCACCAGAGGAGTTTATCGTCACTGATGCCCAACCATTCGAAAGTTCCCGGGGTCCGGGGGAAGAGGCTGGGGACTTCCGCCAACTGTCTCAACAACTTTCTGTGGGTGAGGAGGACGATGACGATCAGACACAGTTGTCTTGCAGTGAGGTAGTAGTAAGGGCAGTAAGTCCCAGGGAGCAGCGCACAGAGGATTCGGAGGAAGAGCAGCAGGACGATGAGGTGACTGACCCCACCTGGTGTGCAACGCTTACTCAGGAGGACAGGTCTTCAGAGGGGGAGTCAAGGGCATCAGCAGGGCAGGTTGCAAGAGGCAGTGCGGTGGCCAGGGCCAGGGGTAGAGGCAGGGCCAGACCGAATAATCCACCAAGTGTTTCCCAAAGCGCCCCCCCGCGCCATGCCACCCTGCAGAGGCCGAGGTGCTCTAAGGTCTGGCAGTTTTTCACAGAGACGCCTGACGACCGACGAACAGTGGTGTGCAACCTTTGTTGCGCAAAGCTCAGCCGGGGAGCCAACACCAACAGCCTCACCACCACCACCATGCGCAGACATATGATGGCCAAGCACCCCACAAGGTGGGACGAAGGCCGTTCACCGCCTCCGGTTTGCACCCCTGCCTCTCCCCCTGTGCCCCAACCTGCCACTGAGATGCAACCCCCCTCTCAGGACACAGGCACTACCGCCTCATGGCCTGCACCCACACCCTCATCTCCGCTGTCCTCGGCCCCATCCAGCAGTGTAGTTCAGCGCACCGTTCAGCCGTCGCTTGCGCAAGTGTTCGAGCGCAAGCGCAAGTACGCCGCCACGCACCCGCACGCTCAAACGTTAACCGTCCGCATCGCAAAATTCATCAGCCTTGAGATGCTGCCGTATAGGGTTGTGGAAACGGAGTCCTTCAAAAGTATCATGGAGGCGGCGGCCCCGCGCTACTCAGTTCCCAGTCGCCACTACTTTTCCCGATGTGCCGTCCCAGCCCTGCACGACCACGTCTCCCGCAACATTGTGCGCGCCCTCACCAACGCGGTTACTGCCACGGTCCACTTAACTACGGACACGTGGACAAGCACAGGCGGGCAGGGCCACTACATCTCCCTGACGGCACATTGGGTGAATTTAGTGGAGGCTGGGACAGAGTCAGAGCCTGGGACCGCTCACGTCCTACCCACCCCCAGAATTGCGGGCCCCAGCTCGGTGGTGGTATCTGCGGAGGTGTATGCTTCCTCCACTAAAGCACCCTCCTCCTCCTCCTCCTCCTCCTCTGTCTCACAATCAAGATGTGTTAGCAGCAGCATGTCGCCAGCAGTCGGTGTCGCGCGGTGTGGCAGCACAGCGGTGGGCAAGCGTCAGCAGGCCGTGCTGAAACTACTCAGCTTAGGCGATAAGAGGCACACGGCCCACGAACTGCTGCAGGGTCTGACACAGCAGACCGACCGCTGGCTTGCGCCGCTGAGCCTCCAACCGGGCATGGTCGTGTGTGACAACGGCCGTAACCTGGTGGCGGCTCTGCAGCTCGGCAGCCTCACGCACGTGCCATGCCTGGCCCACGTCTTTAATTTGGTGGTTCAGCGGTTTCTGAAAAGCTACCCACGCTTGTCAGACCTGCTCGTAAAGGCGCGCCGGCTCTGCGCACATTTCCGCAAGTCCCACACGGACGCTGCCACCCTGCGCACCCTGCAACATCACTTTAAGCTGCCAGTGCACCGACTGCTGTGCGACGTGCCCACACGGTGGAACTCTACGCTCCACATGTTGGCCAGGCTCTATGAACAGCGTAGAGCTATAGTCGAATACCAACTCCAACATGGGCGGCGCAGTGGGAGTCAGCCTCCTCAATTCCTTTCAGAAGAGTGGGCCTGGTTGGCAGACATCTGCCATGTCCTTGGTAATTTTGAGGAGTCTACCCAGGTGGTGAGCGGCGATGCTACAATCATTAGCGTCACCATTCCTCTGCTATGCATCTTGAGAAATTCCCTGCAAACCATAAAGGCAGCTGCTTTGCGCTCGGAAACGGGGGCGGGGGAAGACAGTATGCCGCTGGATAGTCAGGGCACCCTCCTGTCTATTTCACAGCGCGTACAGGAGGAGGAGGAGGATGAGGAGGAGGGGGAAGAGACAGCTTGGCCCGCTGCTGACGGTACACCGGCTGATTGCCTGTCATCCTTTCAGCGTGTATGGCCTGAGGAGGAGGAGGAGGAGGAGGATCCTGAAAGTGATCTTCCTAGTGAAGACAGCCATGTGTTGCGTACAGGTACCCTGGCACACATGGCTGACTTCATGTTAGGATGCCTTTCTCGTGACCCTCGCGTTGCACGCATTCTGGCCACTACGGATTACTGGGTGTACACACTGCTCGATCCACGGTATAAGGAGAACCTGCCCACTCTGATTCCCGAAGAGGAAAGGGGTTCGAGAGTGTTGCTATACCACAGGACCCTTGCGGACAAGCTGATGGTAAAATTCCCAGCCGACAGCGCTAGTGGCAGAAGGCGCAGTTCCGAGGGCCATGTTGCAGGGGATGTGCGTAGATCGAGCAGCATGTACATCCCAGGCAGTGCAACAGTCTTTAAGGGCCTGGCCAGCTTTATGGCTCCCCACCAAGACTGTGTCACCGCTCCCCAGTCACGGCTGAGTCGGCGGGAGCACTGCAAAAGGATGGTGAGGGAGTACGTAGCGGATCGCACGACCATCCTTGGTGACGCCTCTGCCCCCTACAACTACTGGGTGTCGAAGCTGGACACGTGGCCTGAACTAGCCCTGTATGCCCTTGAGGTGCTTGCTTGTCCTGCGGCTAGCGTGTTGTCGGAGAGGGTGTTTAGTGCGGCTGGGGGAATCATCACCGATAAGCGTAGCCGCTTGTCAACCGACAGTGCCGACAGGCTAACACTCATCAAGATGAACAAAGGCTGGATTTCGCCAGACTTCTGTTCTCCACCAGCGGACAGCAGCGATACGTAAGCAATACGTAGGCTGCACCCGCGGATGGAAGCTACGTTCTCTCTCACCATCCAAAACGGGGACATTTGTGCTTCATCAATCTGTGTCTAATATTCCTCCTCCTCCTCCTCCTGCTCCTCCTCCTGAAACCTCACGTAATCACGCTGAACGGGCAATTTTTCTTAGGGCCACAAGGCTCACTCAAATAATTTTTCAGAACAATTTTTATAAGTTTCAATTAGCTTAAAAGCGTTGGAACTTTAACTTGAACCAATTTTTCGTTACACTGGGCTGCCTCCAGGCCTAGTTACCACTTAAGCCACATTAACCAAAGCGATTAATGGGTTTCACCTGCCCTCTTGGCTGGCCATGGCCAATTTTTGGGATGTACATTAGTACTGTTGATACAGCAATTTTTGTGGGCCCTCGCCTACAGTGTAATCAAATTAATTTTTAGCCCACCTGCATTACAGCTGACGTTACCTCAGCTGTGTTGGGCAATGCAATGGGATATTTCTATGTACCGCCGGTGGCTTCCTGGCACCCACCCAGGCAGTGGGTCCACAGGGAGTTAAACCTACATGTGTCCACTTGTAAAGAACCCCAGTCTGACTGGGGCATGCAGTGTGGGCCGAAGCCCACCTGTATTACGCACGACATTACTACCTCAGCTGTGTTGGGCAATGCAATGGGATATTTTTGTGTACCGCCGGTGGGTTCCAGGGAGCCACCCATGCTGTAGGTGCACACTGAGTTTTTAATACATCTGTACACTTCTAAAGAACCCGTCTGACTGGGGCATGCAGTGTGGGCCGAAGCCCACCTGTATTACGCACGACATTACTACCTCAGCTGTGTTGGGCAATGCAATGGGATATTTTTGTGTACCGCCGGTGGGTTCCAGGGAGCCACCCATGCTGTAGGTGCACACTGAGTTTTTAATACATCTGTACACTTCTAAAGAACCCGTCTGACTGGGGCATGCAGTGTGGGCCGAAGCCCACCTGTATTACGCACGACATTACTACCTCAGCTGTGTTGGGCAATGCAATGGGATATTTTTGTGTACCGCCGGTGGGTTCCAGGGAGCCACCCATGCTGTAGGTGCACACTGAGTTTTTAATACATCTGTACACTTCTAAAGAACCCGTCTGACTGGGGCATGCAGTGTGGGCCGAAGCCCACCTGTATTACGCACGACATTACTACCTCAGCTGTGTTGGGCAATGCAATGGGATATTTCTATGTACCGCCGGTGGCTTCCTGGCACCCACCCAGGCAGTGGGTCCACAGGGAGTTAAACCTACATGTGTCCACTTGTAAAGAACCCCAGTCTGACTGGGGCATGCAGTGTGGGCCGAAGCCCACCTGCATTAAGCACGACATTACTACCTCAGCTGTGTTGGGCAATGCAATGGGATATTTCTGTGTACCGCCGGTGGGTTCCAGGGAGCCACCCATGCTGTGGGTCGACAGGGACTTCACAATAGGGAGTTGTACCTGCCTGTGTCTATGAATTAAAAAGCCCGGTCTGACTGGGGCATGCAGACACCTTGACAGAATGAATAGTGTGTGGCACATAGGTTCCCCATTGCTATGCCCACGTGTGCAGCTCCTGATGGCGGTGGCACAGGATTCTATTTCTCATTGCTTCTGTACAGCATTGTGGGCTATCGCTCCGCCACTTTTAAAGAGGGTCGCTGCCTAGCCGTGCCAACCTCTGCAGTGTATGCCTGAGGTCCCTCGTCATGGCAGACGCAATTCTAAATAGACATGAGCGTGGTGTGGCATGAGGGCAGCTGAAGGCTGCGCAGGGACACTTTGGTGTGCGCTGTGGGGGGGAGGGGGTGCGGTTGGGCAGCATGTAACTCAGGAGAAGTGGCAGTGGAGTGTCATGCAGGCAGTGATTGTGCTTTGTTGGAGGTAGTGTGGTGCTTAGCAAAGGTATGCCATGCTAATGAGGGCTTTTCAGAAGTAAAAGTTGTTGGGAGGGGGGGGGGCCCACTCTTGCCGCTATTGTGGCTTAATAGTGGGACCTGTGAACTTAGGATGCAGCCCAACATGTAGCCCCTCGCCTGCCCTATCCGTCACTGTGTCATTCCCATCACTTTCCTGAATTGCCCAGATTTTCACACATGAAAACCTTAGCGAGCATCGGCGAAATACAAAAATGTTCTGGTCGCCCATTGACTTCAATGGGGTTCGTTGTTCGAAACGAACCCTCGAGCATCACGGGAAGTTCGTTACGAATAACGAACACCCGAACATTTTGGTGTTCGCTCATCTCTAGTAAGGTACCATGTCATATTCCGTTATTGTACAGTGGAAAAACAAGATCATTTTCCCCATGGCGGTGAGCGTAGTTGCGCATACAGCCGGGTGAAGCCGCCCTAATAGGGCTTCTAAAATCCAACCCGCAAAGATGAAATATGCTTGAACACCACAAGGATGCTAATAAAACTCTATAAGACCCTAGGTAATCATGTGAAACCCATACCCTCAAGAGAGATCACATTATAAGAGCACGGTGTCGGCATTAGGAGTCACTTACATCACACAATCCAAATTACATAGATACTAGAGATGAGCGAACGCGTTCGTCCGAGCTTGATATTCGTGCGAATATTAGGGTGTTCGGGATGTTCGTTATTCGTAACGAACACCATGCGGTGTTCTGGTTACTTTCACTTCCTTCCCTGAGACGTTAGCGCGCTTTTCTGGCCAATTGAAAGACAGGGAAGGCATTACAACTTCCCCCTGCAACGTTTAAGCCCTATACCACCCCCCTGCTGTGAGTGGCTGGCGAGATCAGGTGTTTGCCTATTATAAAAGTCGGCCCCTCCCGCGGCTCGCCTCAGATGCGGTGTGAGTTAGATGAGGGACAGTGCTGTTTATACCGGAGCTGCTGTAGGGAAAGAATTGGTAGTTAGTGTAGGCTTCAAGACCCCCCAAAGGTCCTTATTAGGGCCACTGATAGCTGTGTGTTGGCTGCTGTTAGCAGTGGAATTTTTTTTTTCCTCAAAATCGGCTCTGCAGAGCGTTGCACCCGGCATTAGGGACAGAAGTGCTGCATAGGCAGGGAGAGTGTTAGGAGTGCGTGTAGCCTTCAAGAACCTCAACGGTCCTTTCTAGGGCCATATTTATCCGTGTGCAGTACTGTCCAGGCTGCTGTTAGCTGTGCTGCATTTTTTTTGGGCTTCTCAAAATCGCCTCTGCAGAGCATTCCACCCTCCATTGATACTGCAGGGAAAGAATTGTATAGGCAGGGCCACAACACAGTTATTATTCATAGAATATACGCAGTGCTGCCTTTTGGTGGAAAAACAAGTGGAAACAAATCTATTTGTCCGGCCTCTGTCCGTCCTAACGCCTGTGGACACGTGTGAGCTGCGTGAAAAACATTGCTAAATCAGACGCACCCAGCTACGCTTTACTGCTGGCTTCGCCATTTGCTTTCCTTAATTGGGAAAAAAAATACCTGCTCTGCCAGAGTTATAATAACTCTGCTACCCTCACGTTCTGTGACACATAAGCAGGGACACAGCACAGTTATTAAACTTAGATTATTCATTCACTAGAGGCAGTGGGGCCTTTCGTTTTCCCAAAAGGGCAAAAATTATATTTGGCCTGCAGTCTTGCGCCAATTTATTTCCTGCCTGTGAAATCAAATCACTGGTAATACAGCATGCTGAGGGGTAGGGGTAGGCCTAGAGGACGTGGACGCGGCCGAGGACGCGGAGGGCCAAGTCAGGGTGTGGGCACAGGCCAAGCTCCTGATCCAGGTGTGTCGCAGCCGACTGCTGCGCGATTAGGAGAGAGGCACGTTTCTGGCGTCCCCACATTCATCGCCCAATTAATGGGTCCACGCGGG
The DNA here is from genome assembly GCF_035609145.1 of Eleutherodactylus coqui. Taxonomy (NCBI): domain Eukaryota; kingdom Metazoa; phylum Chordata; class Amphibia; order Anura; family Eleutherodactylidae; genus Eleutherodactylus; species Eleutherodactylus coqui. The sequence goes on along the minus strand of NC_089841.1, from coordinate 244,282,231 downwards.
AGACGGTTATTAGAAAATGAGCAGTGTGAGCAGGTCCTGTCCTGGATGGCAGAAAGTGCTTCGAGCAACCTATCGTCAACACGCAGTTCTGCGCCGTCCACTGCTGCAAATCCGAATCCTCTGTCTGCTGCTCCTCCTTCCTCCCAGCCTCCTCACTCCACTACAATGACACCTGCTCAGGAGCGGGAACACTCCCAGGAACTGTTCTCGGGCCCCTGCTTAGATTGGGCAGCAGCGGTTCCTCTCCCACCAGAGGAGTTTATCGTCACTGATGCCCAACCATTCGAAAGTTCCCGTGGTCCGAGGGAAGAGGCTGGGGACTTCCGCCAACTGTCTCAACAACTTTCTGTGGGTGAGGAGGATGATGACGATCAGACACAGTTGTCTTGCAGTGAGGTAGTAGTAAGGGCAGTAAGTCCAAGGGAGCAGCGCACAGAGGATTCGGAGGAAGAGCAGCAGGACGATGAGGTGACTGACCCCACCTGGTGTGCAACGCTTACTCAGGAGGACAGGTCTTCAGAGGGGGAGTCAAGGGCATCAGCAGGGCAGGTTGCAAGAGGCAGTGCGGTGTCCAGGGGTAGAGGCAGGGCCAGACCGAATAATCCACCAAGTGTTTCCCAAAGCGCCCCCTCGCGCCATGCCACCCTGCAGAGGCCGAGGTGCTCTAAGGTCTGGCAGTTTTTCACAGAGACGCCTGACGACCGACGAACAGTGGTGTGCAACCTTTGTTGCGCAAAGCTCAGCCGGGGAGCCAACACCAACAGCCTCACCACCACCACCATGCGCAGACATATGATGGCCAAGCACCCCACAAGGTGGGACGAAGGCCGTTCACCGCCTCCGGTTTGCACCCCTGCCTCTCCCCCTGTGCCCCAACCTGCCACTGAGATGCAACCCCCCTCTCAGGACACAGGCACTACCGCCTCATGGCCTGCACCCACACCCTCATCTCCGCTGTCCTCGGCCCCATCCAGCAGTGTAGTTCAGCGCACCGTTCAGCCGTCGCTTGCGCAAGTGTTCGAGCGCAAGCGCAAGTACGCCGCCACGCACCCGCACGCTCAAACGTTAACCGTCCGCATAGCAAAATTCATCAGCCTTGAGATGCTGCCGTATAGGGTTGTGGAAACTGAGTCCTTCAAAAGTATCATGGAGGCGGCGGCCCCGCGCTACTCAGTTCCCAGTCGCCACTACTTTTCCCGATGTGCCGTCCCAGCCCTGCACGACCACGTCTCCCGCAACATTGTGCGCGCCCTCACCAACGCGGTTACTGCCACGGTCCACTTAACTACGGACACGTGGACAAGCACAGGCGGGCAGGGCCACTACATCTCCCTGACGGCACATTGGGTGAATTTAGTGGAGGCTGGGACAGAGTCAGAGCCTGGGACCGCTCACGTCCTACCCACCCCCAGAATTGCGGGCCCCAGCTCGGTGGTGGTATCTGCGGAGGTGTATGCTTCCTCCACTAAAGCACCCTCCTCCTCCTCCTCCTCCTCCTCTGTCTCGCAATCAAGATGTGTTAGCAGCAGCATGTCGCCAGCAGTCGGTGTCGCGCGGTGTGGCAGCACAGCGGTGGGCAAGCGTCAGCAGGCCGTGCTGAAACTACTCAGCTTAGGCGATAAGAGGCACACGGCCCACGAACTGCTGCAGGGTCTGACACAGCAGACCGACTGCTGGCTTGCGCCGCTGAGCCTCCAACCGGGCATGGTCGTGTGTGACAACGGGCGTAACCTGGTGGCGGCTCTGCAGCTTGGCAGCCTCACGCACGTGCCATGCCTGGCCCACGTCTTTAATTTGGTGGTTCAGCGGTTTCTGAAAAGCTACCCATGCTTGTCAGACCTGCTCGTAAAGGCGCGCCGGCTCTGCGCACATTTCCGCAAGTCCCACACGGACGCTGCCACCCTGCGCACCCTGCAACATCACTTTAAGCTGCCAGTGCACCGACTGCTGTGCGACGTGCCCACACGGTGGAACTCTACGCTCCACATGTTGGCTAGGCTCTATGAGCAGCGTAGAGCAATAGTGGAATACCAACTCCAACATGGGCGGCGCAGTGGGAGTCAGCTCCCTCAATTCCTTTCAGAAGAGTGGGCCTGGTTGGCAGACATCTGCCATGTCCTTGGTAATTTTGAGGAGTCTACCCAGGTGGTGAGCGGCGATGCTACAATCATTAGCGTCACCATTCCTCTGCTATGCATCTTGAGAAATTCCCTGCAAACCATAAAGGCAGCTGCTTTGCGCTCGGAAACGGGGGCGGGGGAAGACAGTATGCCGCTGGATAGTCAGGGCACCCTCCTGTCTATTTCTCAGCGCGTACAGGAGGAGGAGGAGGAGCATGAGGAGGATGAGGAGGAGGGGGAAGAGACAGCTTGGGCCGCTGCTGACGGTACACCGGCTGATTGCCTGTCATCCTTTCAGCGTGTATGGCCTGAGGAGGAGGAGGAGGAGGATCCTGAAAGTGATCTTCCTAGTGAAGACAGCCATGTGTTGCGTACAGGTACCCTGGCACACATGGCTGACTTCATGTTAGGATGCCTTTCTCGTGACCCTCGCGTTGCACGCATTCTGGCCACTACGGATTACTGGGTGTACACACTGCTCGATCCACGGTATAAGGAGAACCTGCCCACTCTGATTCCCGAAGAGGAAAGGGGTTCGAGAGTGTTGCTATACCACAGGACCCTTGCGGACAAGCTGATGGTAAAATTCCCAGCCGACAGCGCTAGTGGCAGAAGGCGCAGTACCGAGGGCAAGGTAGCAGGGGATGTGCGTAGATCGAGCAGCATGTACATCCCAGGCAGTGCAACAGTCTTTAAGGGCCTGGCCAGCTTTATGGCTCCCCACCAAGACTGTGTCACCGCTCCCCAGTCACGGCTGAGTCGGCGGGAGCACTGTAAAAGGATGGTGAGGGAGTACGTAGCGGATCGCACGACCATCCTTGGTGACGCCTCTGCCCCCTACAACTACTGGGTGTCGAAGCTGGACATGTGGCCTGAACTAGCGCTGTATGCCCTGGAGGTGCTTGCTTGTCCTGCGGCTAGCGTGTTGTCGGAGAGGGTGTTTAGTGCGGCTGGGGGAATCATCACAGATAAGCGTAGCCGCTTGTCAACCGACAGTGCCGACTGGCTAACACTCATCAAGATGAACAAAGGCTGGATTTCCCCAGACTTCTGTTCTCCACCAGCGGACAGCAGCGATACGTAAGCAATACGTAGGCTGCACCCGCGGATGGAAGCTACGTTCTCTCTCACCATCCAAAACGGGGACATTTCTGCTTCATCAATCTGTGTCTAATATTCCTCCTCCTCCTCCTCCTGCTCCTCCTCCTGAAACCTCACGTAATCACGCTGAACGGGCAATTTTTCTTAGGGCCACAAGGCTCACTCAAATAATTTTTCAGAACAATTTTTATAAGTTTCAATGCGCTTAAAAGCATTGGAACTTTAACTTGAACCAATTTTTCGTTACACTGGGCTGCCTCCAGGCCTAGTTACCACTTAAGCCACATTAACCAAAGCGATTAATGGGTTTCACCTGCCCTCTTGGCTGGCCATGGCCAATTTTTGGGATGTACATTAGTACTGTTGATACAGCAATTTTTGTGGGCCCTCGCCTACAGTGTAATCAAATTAATTTTTAGCCCACCTGCATTACAGCTGACGTTACCTCAGCTGTGTTGGGCAATGCAATGGGATATTTCTATGTACCGCCGGTGGCTTCCTGGCACCCACCCATGCTGTGGGTCCACAGGGAATTATAAATGCATCTGTTTCCACTTATAAAGAAACCCAGTCTGACTGGGGTATGCAGTGTGGGCCGAAACCCACCTGCATTAACCCTTTCCAGTCCACTGTCTGACCTGTGAAGACATTAGGGTTTAAGGCTGTACAGCTCCATTGTTGGTAGGTGTACATGCTGTAGGTGCACACTGAGTTTTTAATACATCTGTACACTTCTAAAGAACCCGTCTGACTGGGGCATGCAGTGTGGGCCGAAGCCCACCTGTATTACGCACGACATTACTACCTCAGCTGTGTTGGGCAATGCAATGGGATATTTCTATGTACCGCCGGTGGCTTCCTGGCACCCACCCAGGCAGAGGGGCCACAGGGAGTTTAACCTACATGTGTCCACTTGTAAAGAACCCCAGTCTGACTGGGGCATGCAGTGTGGGCCGAAGCCCACCTGCATTAAGCACGACATTACTACCTCAGCTGTGTTGGGCAATGCAATGGGATATTTTTGTGTACCGCCGGTGGGTTCCAGGGAGCCACCCATGCTGTAGGTGCACACTGAGTTTTTAATACATCTGTACACTTCTAAAGAACCCGTCTGACTGGGGCATGCAGTGTGGGCCGAAGCCCACCTGTATTACGCACGACATTACTACCTCAGCTGTGTTGGGCAATGCAATGGGATATTTCTATGTACCGCCGGTGGCTTCCTGGCACCCACCCAGGCAGTGGGTCCACAGGGAGTTTAACCTACATGTGTCCACTTGTAAAGAACCCCAGTCTGACTGGGGCATGCAGTGTGGGCCGAAGCCCACCTGCATTAACCCTTTCCAGTCCACTGTGTGACCTGTGAAGACATTAGGGTTTAAGGCTGTACAGCTCCGTTGTTGGTAGACGTCCGTCGGGGTTCTCTTACTGTATATTGCCAGCCTCTCTGCTGTCGGAGCCTATCCTATGTGTCAGCTCATGCAGTACTGGCTTTAGCCAGCATATAGCGCCGTTGTATAACGGCAGAAAAAGAGTAAGCCCCCTAGGAAAACCATATACAAATTGGATTGGAAAGGGTTAAGCACAACATTACTACCTCAGCTGTGTTGGGCAATGCAATGGGATATTTCTGTGTACCGCCGGTGGGTTCCAGGGAGCCACCCATGCTGTGGGTCGACAGGGACTTCACAATAGGGAGTTGTACCTGCCTGTGTCTATGAATTAAAAAGCCCGGTCTGACTGGGGCATGCAGACACCTTGACAGAATGAATAGTGTGTGGCACATAGGTTCCCCATTGCTATGCCCACGTGTGCAGCTCCTGATGGCGGTGGCACAGGATTCTATTTCTCATTGCTTCTGTACAGCATTGTGGGCTATCGCTCCGCCACTTTTAAAGAGGGTCGCTGCCTAGCCGTGCCAACCTCTGCAGTGTGTGCCTGCGGTCCCTCGTCATGGCAGACGCAATTCTAAATAGACATGAGCGTGGTGTGGCATGAGGGCAGCTGAAGGCTGCCCAGGGACACTTTGGTGTGCGCTGTGGGGGGGAGGGGGGGCGGTTGGGCAGCATGTAACCCAGGAGAAGTGTCAGTGGAGTGTCATGCAGGCGGTGATTGTGCTTTGTTGGAGGTAGTGTGGTGCTTAGCAAAGGTATGCCATGCTAATGAGGGCTTTTCAGAAGTAAAAGTTGTTGGGAGGGGGGGGGCCCACTCTTGCCGGTATTGTGGCTTAATAGTGGGACCTGTGAACTTGAGATGCAGCCCAACACGTAGCCCCTCGCCTGCCCTATCCGTCACTGTGTCATTCCCATCACTTTCCTGAATTGCCCAGATTTTCACACATGAAAACCTTAGCGAGCACCGGCGAAATACAAAAATGTTCTGGTCGCCCATTGACTTCAATGGGGTTCGTTGTTCGAAACGAACCCTCGAGCATCACGGGAAGTTCGTTCCGAATAACGAACACCCGAACATTTTGGTGTTCGCTCATCTCTAATAGATACACATCGCCAAAAAACTAACATGCCAAAACATTTAAAGAGGGTCCAGAGATGACTAAATACAAGAAAAGTCATGCAAAACAAGATAATACAAATGGGAGGCCAAGACAGCAGAGAAAAAAACATTTACTTATAATTTAAACCCCGCCCCCTCCATCACCCCCCCCCCCCCCCTCCCCACAGAGCAAAGTAGAGTCCAGACATGATCTTAGGCAAAAGATCTAAAAGTCCTGAGGACAGTCATAGTGCAAATCTGAACTGCCAATATAGACCAAGGAATTTTCTTCAGAGCCCATAAAGGTCAAGATCACGAAGTTCCATCAGTCCAACGGACAATCCACCAATGATTCCAAGACGTGACAAAGTAGGGCCAGAAAGAAGCCAGAACTCCAGCGGTCAAGGAGTATTACCAACGGGATCCCAAAGAGGCAGCCCCCAAATAGATAACCCGGGGGAGAACACAGAGAGGAGACCTATAACAAAAAATATACAGAAGTGTCAAAACAAATGTATCAAACAAACAATTAAACAAGGAATCCTGTAAATAGGAGATCTTCATGGATCCTTTATGGGACGACGATTTGTAACCGAAATATCCACCGAGATTCATACTCCTTCATATGGGTCATTATGAATGTAGCAATAGTAAGGGTGTGGGGGGTTGTATGGGGGGGGTGTCACATGGATGGATTCTAATTGTGGAATCCATGATCGCCCTTAGAACATGCTGAAATAGGATTGCTGAAGAGGGAATATTCTTTTAGGAGATCTGGTCTGTGGTTTCAATTAGTTTAGGGGTCTCAAGGAATTTGTATCTATTTAGGGGGTGTATATTTAAGGGATTTAAGGTGGTATGTATTTGCTTAGGGGGTTGGTCTCGGAATCTGTATATATACATATGCCCTTGTTTTGGAACATTTGTAGCACAAATACATCTACATGGATATATTTTTTTTTATTTTGCCCCCATTTTTTGTTTTATTATCATTATTTGGACTGTTGGCTAATTATTTTATATTAGTAAATGATACAGAATACATTTTTGGGAGCAAAACATATTTCTGACTGCAAACTGCCGCAATTTTAGCATATATAGTAGTGTCATGCAGGAATTGACCCATTTTGACAGTAAACTGTCAGAAAAAGTAAAAAAAAAAAAGGTTAACTCACCTAGAAGAGCTGTCCGTGGCCAATCAGAGGCAGTGCCCAGCTGTTATTGAATGACAGCTGAGTACTGCCTCTGATTGGCTGAGCGCTCAGCAAATCAGAGGCAGCACTTTCTGGAGGCGGGGAGAAGAAGACTACTGGGACTGGAGAGAAGAGCCAGACGGCTCTTCTAGGTGACTTAATCTTTTTTTTAATTTATTGCGAGAGCTTGCTATGATTATCAGGGAAGGGCTTATATTTCAAGCCCCTCCCCAAAAATCATCACTGCAAACCTACTGCTTTCAATGGGGCCGCAGCAGTGCTGGCCCCATTGAAATAAATGGGAAAGCATCATGAACTTCTGCCACAGCTGTGACAGCTGTGGCAGAGGATTTCTTCATCCCTGCGGTCCCCTCGAGGGTGAAGGAATCCTCTGCCATAGCTGTCACAGCTGTGTCAGGGGAGCAGAATGTTTTCCCTATGTTTTCGATGGGGCTAGCGCTGCTGTCACTGGCCCCATTGAAAACAATGGGCGATATCGCAGATTCTTCTTTGCGATGCGAGATTACAGTGAAAACATCGTAAATGAGAATGAAACCGTTGAAAATCATTGGTTTCATTATCATGCGTTTTCACTCTCTCTGTTACATCGCAAGGCGATTGCATAGCAAGTGGGTGCCCCCCCCCTACGGGTGCCAACAGTCATGCCATAGAGGCTGCAGAATCTCAGCAGTATATTTTACTTTAGGGCTCCTACTCTCTTGTGTTTTTGTAACGCTGCGATATCGCTGCGTTTTCTAATGCGATTGTCAGTGGGACTTTCTAATGTTAAAAACGCATCACAAGTTTGTGCTTTGTGATTTTTGTGCGATGCGTTTTTAACATTAGAAAGTCCCATTGACAATCGCGTTAAACAAACGCAGCGATATCGCAGTGTTATAAAACCGCAGCTGTGTGGGCGCCTTTACAGCGCAAATGATGTGGAAGATATTCAAAAATCTCATCCATATGAAATAGAGAATTTCCGCACAGAATCTGCAGAGTATTTGAAATACATGCCGGCTCTAAATCCAAAGTCCGCCTAGGCTGCCGATTGTGATGGCGGATTTCAACCTTTCAAATATAAAGCTTGAAGCCAGTAAAGAATCTGCATTAAAAACCTGGATCAGAAAGCCGGCAGCAAAAATGGAGTGAGTGAAGACACCCTTAAAGAGGTACTGAAGGTATGACCCGTCTCTAGGGTACACTAACTTACTGATCATACACGGCACTGAGAAAGCTATATAAGAACAATCAGACAAATCAGACAGAGGAAGTGTAGGAGGATTTCTTTTTGGGTGAGCGTGGCTGTCATTTCAGTCCATATCAAGCACAGCGCCATACTTGGTTTATTGGCTTTTCTTGGTATTGCAGCTCAGTCCCATTCCATTGAATGGGACTGATTTGCTCCCAGGCCATGTGACCGATAAAGATAATATCACTGGCCGGGGAAGAGGCTGCAGCGCTCACCTGAGTGCATGCCCTCTTCAATCACCTGATCGGTGGAGAGTCCAAGCAACAGACCCCACTGATCTGATATTGATAACCTATCCTGGGGATAGTCATCAATATTTTAGTCCCGGAAAAGCAGTTTAAATATGTTGCCCCATTTGGAAAATGCCTCAATCATCATGACTAAATCAACATCGCTGTTCCTTAGTTTGCCTGGGTGCCAGGTACTACAACATCATCTCTGCATGGACACATGAGTGGCTGTAATAAGCATCCTCCGGCAGTATCAGCTGGCCATTGGTGCAGAAAGGTTCTACATACGAAATGTCCAGATGGGTAAATGTAGGCAGCAGAGTCTTAGGGCTCAAACAGACGAGCGTGACGGCCGCAAAACCTGAAGAAATGTAACCATTCATTTCAATAGTTTAGTTTTAATTAGCGTGATTCTCGCCGATATTACTACATACGAGAACAGATGGGTCTTGCCTGATCTTTCTCACAGATAGGTTATGTCCTATGTTTTCTATCTTTCTGCTTTTTTTTAACCATGCGCAATAGCACGAAATTTAAAGGGTAAAGTAGAAAACTTTCCACTGGTTCATGGGTAAAGGCTCTCCGTAGCGGCGAGCGTATTTCTGCATGCGCCTGTGTGTTTAAGCCCTCAGAAGCAGTAGCTGATATTTTTGTCCAGCACAATATGTCTAACCTGTCCGAAGCTACCCCGGCCGAGCACATGATGGAAAGTGAGTCTACTGATGTCATCCGAGGTTGTGCTGCCGGGGTGGGGTGGCCGAGCACCGATGTCTCCTACAAGGAACAGAAAAGGGACACATTAAGATTAATGGAAAATCTGCCATACAAGAGTCACGATGAGGAGAATTTGGGGGGAAATTTGCAGGTAGCTACAATAATAATATCACTGATGTAGAAGCATTGTAAACCCGGATTATTGGGATAAAGTGCCAGTTCAAGGGCTTATTCAGATGTCTGTATATCGCCCGGGTTTTCATGCCTGGTCGTTATACACTGACCCTTTCTCCAGGGGTAGAAGGCGGGCTGGGAGCAATGCACTGAGCTCCCGCCCCATTTCCACCCTCTTTCCACCCCTCGCCACTATTTGCAATGGGAGGGGGCGGGATGGGGTAGAACTTATCTCTGCCCCGTCCAGCCCTTCCATTGCAAATAGTGGCGAGGGGTGGAGAGGGGGCGGGAGCTCAGTGCACTCTGCCTCCTCCCACTGCAGAGAGGGACAGCGTATATTGATTCGAGCGTAAAAACCTGGCCGATATACGGACGTCTGAATACGCCCTTAGGATTATAATGAGAAATGTTGGATAAAATACATAATACATTTTACTGATGAGGACACATACTTTGTTCCACAGGTCTTTTTCTTTTACATTTGATGAATCCTTAACCCTTAAATATCCTTAAATATATGCCATGCAATCATGAAGGGTGTATAAAGCGGGATCAGAAGCCAAGTATGTGCCATATCTACCAGCTATCAGCTGTTTTGGACAGCTGTCAACCATCACCAACTGTTTAGACCCACATTCAACTTTGATTGCAGCATCTAAATAGTTAATTAAAAGTTGACCACGCACCCAAACAGTCAGCCAAAAGAAGGCCACCCTATCATCTCCCCACCCCCATGGAATGCAATCATTGGTACCAATGGGCTAGCATTGCAACATGGAGACCGTTAGTCTATACTGCAATACTGAAGTGATCATAAGTTCGAGTACCCTGTGGGGCTATATGAAATATAGAAAAAGGTTCGATAACAATTTTTAAAACAGTAAAAAAAAAGGTTAAGGTTCAGAATTTAAAAAAAACAGATTTTTGGTATCACTGGGTTTGTAAAATACCGAACTATTAAAATATTGCAGTATTTGTCCTGGTGAACACTGAAAAAAGAAGTACAGAATGACAGAATTTTTTTTTTTGTTACTTCGGCTCCCCCAAAAAACAGTGCTGACAAGATTTTTCATGGCTTCATATGAGTGGAGTTTTCATTAGGGACCATTGCCCTGAACATATTCACCCCATACTCATCAGCCATGTAATATCGTCTGGCTTCACTGATACTGAAAACAAGCACAACATTTTGGTGGAATCTCCTGAAGACTGGCATCTTCTGCCCATCTTATGCCATCTTTAGCAGCAGTAAGCTGTAAAAAGATGTACCAGATTTATTAGTAAGTGAACTCGTCTTAATAAACTTGGTCCATCTTTGACTGTTCGTGCCCCAGAAATGCAAATTAAATTATTCTCCACTGCTAAACCAAGGCCCCGTTTTTGCTTTCCCCTTTTGAAAAATGCCAAAAGTTCAGCTGTGTATCAAAAGCCTGTAACTGGCAAATGTATCAAATAGTAAACTGGCAGGGTTATAGATAAGAAAAGCCAGTCTATAAGTAACAGTGTGGTAAAGCAGCTTCCCCTTGTAGTTAGTTGTGTCTGTGTATGTGCATCTATAGGTGTTATGGCTCTCCATGCCCCCCAATCTGTATTCCTCTACCTGAGTCCCGGGGGTCTTCTTTCTTTTCCTCTTCTTTCTTGATTGCAGGGTTCTCCTCCTCACTTGAGTCCAAGATAAGGATCACCTCCGCTTCTCCACATCCTCCTCCTCTCTGGTCTCCATGATGTTTCTCCTGCCAGATGTTCTGTCCTGAGCCAATCCTCCTCTTCCTCCCATGGCTCTTCTTCAGAGACGTCTCCTCATCTTCCGATGAATCAATGACGTCTCTTCTCCGCTTCCCTCCTCTTCTTACAATCTCCTCCATTTTTGATCGCTGCTGCATAAAGCTGCTGTGCATCCAGTCTCTGACAAGTGTCACCTGGACTGCCAACTGCCACTCAAGATTCCAACTGCCCGCATGCCGCTGGTCATGTGACTGATAACTGACCAATAGCATTCACTTATATGTGCTATATACTGTATAGATGAGCCATCACTTCATCTCTACAGGAATTATAAACAGTCTTCATGTATTAATATAAACTTTATGGTCTTCATTTGTATTTCTCCATCCATTTGGTCTTCATTTCTATTTCATTATTGATTAAATCAGCTGGTGTTAGCAGAGACAAAACGAGTTGTTCCTTTTTATGCCCTTATTACTGACCTCTGATAAGATAACAAAATGAAAAACATTTCAGTAAAAAGGTATAAAAAATAGCTCTATATGGGATGAAAAAAATGCTGCAAAAACAGGCCAGAAAAAAAAATCGGGCCATAAAACTGCCTGATGGGTAAAATCGTTAGATGTGTCAATTGGACACTTGTGCACATGTCAATGGGACTTTTGTAATGTTTAAATCGCATCGCACAAAAATCGCAATTTTGCGCTTCTGCGTTTTTTGTGCGATTTTAACATTAGAAAGTCCCATTGACATTTGCAGTAAAAAAAATGCAGCGATATCGCAGCGTTAACAAGACGCTAGTGGGTAAAAGCCCTTCTGGTGACCTTCAAGGGGCCGATAGTAATTGTAAGATGGTATAGTAAGGGCCTGTTCACACAAGCGTATTTGCGTACATAATATGCAGTGAATAGAAGCCATTGATGTCAATGAGTTCTTTCACATGATGTATATTGTCACCTATTTTGTTGCGTTCTACGCACCGCAATAGGCCATGGAAGTGAATGGGTCGTGCAAATACATGGTGAATGCGAAGGAAACCTGTTGATTCACTGCATATTTGTGCACCATTTCAGTGGGCCCATCTGTATTCTTTTTTGCGCGCCCACATACGTAGGCATAAGCGATTTTTGATTGCGTAAATACGCATAGTATTTGTGCAACCAAATAACTATTACGCCTGTGTGAATGAGCCCTAATAGGGATCCCTATTGTGGTCGCAGTAGTAATAGTGTCTCTTATAATGGCCCCAGTAGTAACAGTGATTCTCATAGTGTCCCTAGTAATATTGACCCCCATAGTGGTCCCAGTAGTAACAGGGTACGCCATAGTGGCCAAATTAGTAATAGTGAACCCCACAGTGGCCCCAGTAGTAATAGCGACCCCCAGGGTGGCCTCAGTAGTAATAGTGACGCCCACAGTGGCCCTAGTAGTAATAGCGACTTGCACAGTGGCCCCAGTAGTAATAGTGACCTTCAAAGTGGCCACAGTAGTAATACTGACCCCACAATTGCCCCAGTAGTAATAGTGACCTCCACAGTGGCCCCAGTAATAATAGTGACCCCACAGAGGCCCCAGTAGTAATAGGGACCCCCACAATGGCCCCAGCGGTAATAGCAACCCCACAGAGAAGTTTGCCGCAATCGCTTGTGCAGTGAGTGGAGGCGTTGTCTTGTAGGAACAAGATTCCTTTGGACAGCTTCCCGCGCCTTTTGGCCTTCAGAACTGCCTTCAATTGGTCCAAAAGTTCAGTGTAATACCTCGCATTAATGGTGGGACCATTGTGAAGGTAGTCCACTAGCAGCACGCTCTCCTTATCCCAGAACACAGACGCCATCACCTTAGTGGCTGACCTTCTTTGGGCGAGGAGAACCACTGTGCCACCACTCTTTTGACTGCTCCTTGGTTTCAGGGTCATACAAATAAATCCAGGTCTCATCCATAGTGACCAGTCGGTCCAGGAAGTTCTAATCAGTCCGGAAATGCTGACAAATGCACAGGGAAGTTTTCACTCACATGCTTTTCTGATCATATAAGCTTATGTATTATTTCCTGCCATGGAGGAACAGTTTTTAAAAAAAATTTCTTGGACAACCCCTTTAACCCCTTGAGTGGCGGGTTTCTTACCACCCTGTCAGACCCACCAGGGCAGGTTTTTTAAATGGGCCAATCCTTTAGTTTCCACTAATTTTTCAGTCGCATTCCAAGAGCCATAACTTTTTCATTTTTCTATTGACACGGCCGTATGAGGGCTTGTTTTTTGTGGGACAAGGCATTATTTTGGGGTATAATGTAGTGCATAACTTTTGTAAAAAAAATTGTAGGGAGATTGGGGGAAAAAAAAGAAATTCTGCCATTTGTTTTTTTAATTTCATTTTTACTTCGTTCAGCGTGCAGAATAAATACGATTCCGGCAATACCAAGTTTATACAGTTTTTTATGTTTTGCTATTTTTGTATACTTAAAACATTTCTTTTTTAAAGGTTTCCTTTTGTGTCGCCACATTCCAAGAGCCTTATTAATGTTATTTTTCCATTACCAGGGCTCTAGAAGGTCGTGTTTTTTGCCGGATGAACTCCAGTCTTCAGTTATCTATTTTTTAGGAACATGTAAAATTTTGATCGTATTTTATTCCATTTTTTCTAGTGGCAAAATTAACTAAATCTTATTTTTCTTTTTGACTGCATTCTCTGAGCAGTATTAATGATATATTAAAGTAATTCTACAGGACAGTACGATTATGCCAATAACAAATTGTAATAGTTTTTTTCTTTTTCACAATTTTTTAAAAAGAAAAGTAATAAAAGTTTAAATCACCCTCCTTTTTCCATATCTATAATAAAAAAATCTAAATCATAAAACAAAAATACATATTTGGTATCACTGTGTCTGTAAAAGTCTGATCTATCAAAGTAGTGCATTATTTGCCCCACACGGTGAACGTAGTCCGAAAAAAAAAAGAACGCCAGAAATGCACTTTTTCAGTCACCTTGTCTCCCAGAAAAAGTGCAATAAAAAAGCGATCAAAAAGTCATATGTATTCCAAATTAGTGCTAACATAAACTATTTGGCATGCCGCAAAACGTGAGCCCTTGCTAAACTACGGCGACAGAAAAATAAAAAAGTTATTGCGTGCAGAAGATGCAGCAGAAAATAATTTTTAAAAATTGAATGTCTTTGAAAAAAAATACAAGTAGTACAACAAAAAGAAAACTATACAAGTTTGGTATCATAGCAATCGTACCAACCCATAGAATAAAGTTATCAGGGCATTTTTGTTGCAGTTTGTGCGCCGTAGAAACAAGACGCACTGAAAGATGGTGGAATGTTATTTTCTTTTCAGTTTACTCCACTCAGAATTTTGTAAAGGTTTTTTAGTACATTATATGGTACTTTAAATAGCACCATTGAAAAATACAACTCGTCCCGCAAAAAACAAGCCCTCATACAGCGACGTCGATGGATAAATAAAGGAGTTATGATTTTTTAAACGGGGGAAGGAATAAAAGAAAAGGGGGAAAAAAAGAGGGGGGGGGCGCATCAATAAGGGGTTAAATAATGTACTAACTTCCTTCTCTGGGTCATAACGATGCAGGGATATCACATGTGTAATTTTGTTTTTAATTTTTTACAAAGTTAAAGGGAGAAAAGTGTTTTTCTTTTTTTTTTTTTCTTTTTAAAAACTTTTTCTTCCTTTAGGGGACTTCCACAGAGACTCATCAGGACCCCCTGATCACATTGCAAGAGTCCGATGGTGACAGCCCCATTACATGCTGCAGTCGGATAGACTGCGGCATGTAAAGGGTTAACACAGCAGAGATCAGAGGTTTTCTCCATTCTCTGCTGTGTCAGAGCTGGTGCCCAGCTATCCTCCGACAGAGGGAGCCACCTCCCTCTGTCAGCCATTTACATGCTGCGGTCTCTTGTAGATCGGAGATTTTCTCTATTCTCTGCTGTAAGAGCAGGTGCCTGGCTATCCTCTGACAGCCAAGCACTAGGTCTCTCTGCCACAGAGACCATGGGCTGGCTTCTGACATGCCGATGGTCTCCATAGGCAACCTGTAAACAAAAGCAGTGCAGGAGTTTGAAATTAGAAGCGGGAGATTGCCGGCAGATCGGAAATATCTTCTGCTTCTTATTTCAAAGTCCTGCACTGCTCTGTGTGGGTCTGTGCAGGCAGAGCACACTGCTACAGCTTATAGCAATGTGCTCTGCAGGTCCCATAGTGAAACATAGCCCGGAAATTACTATGGGCAGTGGAACTCGTCCTGGAAAATTTCCGGGCGTGCCACTCAAGGGGTTAAATGGGCAATTTTTTACACGTGGATTGGAATAGCTTTAGGTCTTTAATAAATGCTAGATGCAGTAATAGGGGATGTCTATGTGGAGGGGAGTGAAGTCACGCCTTAGTAACACAATTGTAGGTTGTCACAGGGCACATATGATTCTGAGGTGTGTCAATGTTTATCACAGCCCACACCTTTAGAGAAGTTGATTTAGTGGATTATAGACAAGTGAAGCAAGCTTATAATAGAAGAGAAAACTGAAGTATTGTGATTAACATATAACCTATGACAGTTTTAGAAAGGAATTGTGTATTCAATGGGTGAAAATCGTGTATTGCACATGTAATTTTAAATGGACTAGAAACATAAAATTGATTACTTTATATGGTGATTCATCATATTGTAAAGCTTTTTTGATTATAAGTATATGCTCTTAAATAGCAAACTATGGATAAATCAAAAGTACTCGTGAAAAAACCACAAATCAAAAGACTGAATTGCACACACTTCTTGAATTTGCAAAAGGTCACCTTTCACACCTCACCATTATTCTCCAGTAGATTCAATCACCAGCCCCTTTACTTTAATCACTCTATGCCAGACTGATGTTTTCACACTTTGCTTTGTAAAGACTAGACTTCCCGAAACGTTGCTTGGATTTACTGTGAATATCTGATACATCTACAAAGCTAAAGGCCCTTTTACATGCAAGGATTATCGCTAATAAATTTGTTCAAACGGCCAAAAGTGAGAGTTAATTGTTCTGTGTAAACGTGGGCAGTCGTGCACTTTTCTTTTAACGATGGATTTCAGCATGCACAAAATCCATCGTTGAAGCCACTGGTAGACTGTGCGAATATCTTCATTTATATGCATTTCTCTCCATCTTTCAAAAGACTCCATGATGGATTTGTTTATCTTGCATACACAATGAGTTCATTGATTATTATGAAAGGCAAATAGATGACTGGGGAGAACAATGGAATCTCGCTGGACAGATAATCCCTCACAATAAAGGCCCATTTACCCGTAACGATTATCGCTCAAAATTTGCTCATAAGCCATCGTTTGAGCGATAATTGTTGTGTGGAAATGCTGCCTTCTTTCACTCTTCGTCTGAACAATGATTTTTAGCTGAGCATAAAATCCATTGTGCAGCTGGAGAGAATATAACACAGATTGCGTGCTGTGTTTACTTTACATGGTGCTGTATTCACCACAGGAGCGCTGATTACATTGTATTCAGCTTGCAGCCCCATGGCAGAACACAGGAGCTGAATGCAGAGAGCAGATCACCTGTTTTTATGCATACAGGTCCGGAGGAGGCTCATTTACATGCAAATGAAGGTGATAAGCTGCTAAGGGACATAAGCGTCCATTAGCAGTTTATGCAAAGCAATCACTTAAACCCTATGTTTTAAATGATTATCTTTGTATGTAAATGGTCCTTAACCCCAAGTCCAGGCTGCTACTGAGTTTACTTAGCTAATGAGAGAAGTGGAGTGATTATATGTGTGTAATTTTATGCAAAATTATTGCTAAATCTTTCAATCTTTTGTCAGTTTGAGCAATTATCTTTGTGTGTAAAAGGACCTTTAACTTCACACAGGCGAGCGCGATATGGGGCTGTGAATCTTGCCCCCACATCACACTTGTCATCCATGTGAAATCTCTGGGCACTAGGTGAATCTGGACACTAGGTGCCAGTCAGTTCCTAGGGATGCATGGGAATTTCCACTGAGCACCAGGTGAGTGTATATCCATTTTTTCTTACTGCAATTGTTTAAACCTGACACAAGGCGCTGATAGAGGTCAACCTGTTTAGAGTGGGACACAGATACTCCTTTCCCAGTAACTGATGATGATCACACAGCTCCTGTCACACAGGTATAATAGAGGAGATCACAGCTCATCCTCCTGAGTGTATACTTATGGTCTGTAGCATATTTATGTGAATAATGGTATATCCCCTAGCTAATGCTGAGGTGATGCATCATGGGATAGATGTAAAAGTGAAAAAAAATCTCACACTATCAAGATGGTGCCTGATATCATCAGACAAGGAGCCACACTGCATGGAAGTGGCTGCAATAAACAGAGGAGACCTCCAGCATTTGACAAGCAATCAGGTGAGAGGCGTAGGGATGGAAAAACGTGTTTTCGCTGGAGTGACTCTTTAACAGTTTGTGAAATCAATGAGAGCCGTGCCTGCAGTTACAAACGCTGGCCACTACATATAGGTCGGTTCGGAGGCTTCCGCTCCAAATACACAAAGGGCCTTTTAGTGGCCGGTGCTTGTAACTGCAGGCACGGCTCTCTTTGATTTCATTGAGATCCATGCCTGAAGTTACAAGTGGTGGCCACTACACAGAGGTCGGCGTGGAGGCTTCCGTTCCAACCTCTGTGTTATTGCGGCTCTGACAGTTTGTGCCCGCACAGCTGATCGGTCTGGGTCCCGGGCAACAGACCCCAGATGATCAATTGTTGATGACCTATCCTGATAATAGGTCATCAACAGTATTTCCATGGAAAACCCCTTTAATGTGTTACCATAGGGGCCATGGGCTGCTTCACTGCAATACGCAACATTGCTCCACCCATGTGCATGTGGCGGTGTTTAGCAGTGCAGAGATACAGTATCAGAAACTGGCAAAGGAGTGCCCCAGGGCCCTATCATGTGTCTTACTAAATATTGATCTTAAAGAATAATTACAGCTGCCTATACTATTGCTTAGTATTTATTACAATATTGTAATCTATATAGTTTCATTGTCCCCACACATTACTTCAATATGCTGTGCTGATATATATATTTACATCTACGTTTATGCATGAGATTTGTAACTCTGTATCAGAAATAAATCAAGGCTACATATAAATTTAGTGGTTGTAGCTTTGATTTATTACTGATACAGAGTTACAAATCTCATGCGCAAACGTAAAAATTTGCATGTAAAGGCCCATTTACACAAAGCGATGATCACTAAAAAAATATTGCTAAAAGGCGATCGTTTTAGCGATAATTAGCATTGCGTCTAAATGCGCGCCCATCGTGCACTGCTAGCTGATCGTTCAATTCAGTTCAACCTAAAAATTGTTGTTCAGCCTTATCAGCAGTTCTCCACGGGGAGTGCTGATAGCATTGTTTCCCGCTGGAAAACAATGGAAAAAAGGATCTGAGCCCTCAGGCTATCAACTGCTTTCAGCTAAGGCTTCATTGGCACACTTAATTGCTCTTAAGTAGCTGAGTAGCTACTTAATAGTTTATGAAAAGCGATCCCTCAAAGCAGTCACTCAAACTGTCGTTTGAGCGATTATCGGGCCGTAAATGGGCCATAAGCTACCTGCAGCAACCACTAGGAAGATAAATAATTCTTATTTGTATAGCACCAAATTATTCCACAGCACTTTCAGGTAATTATTTTTATTACCCCACCCCAAGCTGGGTACTTATTTTGCCCAACCTCAAGCCACCTACCTGAATCAAGCAGGGATTGAACGCAGAACCTTCAGGTCATGAGCAAGAGCTTAGGACTGCATTCTGCTACCTTAAAGGGGTGGTCTCGCGAAAGCAAGTGGGTCTATACACTTCTGTATGGCCATATTAATGCACTTTGTAATATACATCGTGCATTAAATATGAGCCATACAGAAGTTATTCACTTACCTGCTCCGTTGCTAGCGTCCCCGTCGCCATGGTTCCGTCTAATTTCGGTGTCTTCTTGCCTTTTTAGACGCGCTTGCGCAGATCCGTCTTCTCCCTTCTTCTCCCTTCGGCTCCGCTCGGCAGCATCGGCATTTTGGCTCCGCCCCCTTGTACGCATCATCGCGTAGCTCCGCCCCATGACGTGTGCCGGTTCCAGCCTCCTGATTGGCTGGAATCGGCACATGACGGGGGCGGAGCTACGCGATGACGCGAAAAGGGGGCGGAGCCAAAACTCCGATGCTTCCAAGACCAGCCGAAGGGAGAAGATGCATCTGCGCAAGCGCGTCTAAAAAAGCAAGAAGACACCGAAGTTAGACGGAACCATGGCAACGGGGACGCTAGCAACGGAGCAGGTAAGTGAATAACTTCTGTATGGCTCATATTTAATGCACGATGTATATTACAAAGTGCATTAATATGGCCATACAGAAGTGTATAGACCCACTTGCTTTCGCGAGACCACCCCTTTAACACTCTGCACCACACAGGAGTTTGCTGCATACCATCTCATGGACTTTAGTGTGCAATATCTTATAAACTATCCCTATGCAAGGAATTTGGAACTCTGCACAAGAAAAACAAAGCACTAACCATTATAAGGTCGGGCTCACATGAGCGTAATTTCCCTGCGTATTAAGCGGTAAATGGATTTAGTGAAACTACATTGATTTTCATTGACCCATTCACAATGATGGGTTCTTATTGCACATACTACACGTGTAAAAAAGAATGCAGCATGTTGCGCGCGATAGAGCCCTATTTTTCCCTATGAGCAAGTAATAAAGGCTGCACATATGCAGCGATTGTCAGCATACCGCTGGCTCACACAGCGGTAAAACGCTGCAGGTATAACTCCTGTGAGCCCGGCCTAAGGCCTCATGTCCACTAGGAAATTCGGGCCCTCCGTGGATTCTCCATGCAGAATCCCGCAGCGGGACCCGCTTTTCCCGCGGACATGAGGCCTGAAAATAGATTTTTCTTACCTGTCCGGACATTGCTGGTTCCCGTTCGCTGTGGCCAGATCTTCTTTCTCTCTGCCCGGCGGACGCGCTCTGCATGCCGGAAGAGTGCCGCGCGCATGTGCCGTGCACTCCTTTTTTTTTTTTTCTTTTTGAACTCCTGCTCTTCCGCAAATCCATTAAAATGCCATCCGCGGGTGCAAATTACAATTTAAGTGCCCGCTGATGGCTAATGGATTCCTATGGGCAAAATTGAATGCGGATTCCGCAGCGGAATCCGCAATTCAATTTTGCCAGTGGACATGAGGCCTAAGGGTGCTTTTACACGGATCAATTATCATTCGGACTCCCGCGATCCAGCGAACATTTGAATGATTAGCGTGTAGTGTGAATGCATGCATCGACTGCACAACGAACGAGGAGTGCAGGTTGTGCTACATATTTGGATGGAGATTTGCTGAAGATTTCATCCTTTTTTTGCTAAGGGTGACTACCCACTACAGGTTTTTTTTCACTGTGAAATTCGCAGCGTTTTTTTTTCTGCAGGGGTCTATGGGACTTGTATTGTTAAAATCGCGATTTTGTGCGATCATGATTTTAACATTACAAGTCCCATAGACCCCTGCAGAAAAAAAAACGGTGCGAATTTTGCATTAAATCTATCACTGGATTGCTGGCTTCTCGTTCCATGTAAATGAGAAGCCAGCGAGAAACCCGCGATCCAGCGGCAAAGTCTGTCAGTCTAAATGCTCTGCATGAGCGCCATCGACCTCAGCAGTGACGTCAGTCGTTTAGCTGACTGTCGTCCCGTGTAAAAGGGCCATTAGAGGATAACATGCTGCGCTGGATAACTGGTTTATACTGTAACCCCTCAGCTAGGGTTAAAGTACACGGTCATTTGTCCTCCCCATTTCAATAGAATCTCCAATAGAACTCGTCAGCGATAAGTCTTTCAGTGTAAACACTGAGGAGGAGCGCTAACAACCTTGATTACACTTAAGGCAACATTAGAAGAGAGCAAAGAAGTATTGCAAACAGCGAACGCTAGGGATGCTATGAAAAGTTGGATGAAAATTATTCTGACTGTGCTGATTTATGTTTGTACGTATGGTAGGATATCGTCCGATGATGAGTTTCCCCATTAAGAAAGACAAAAGTCACAATGCAAATAATATTGTACATTCTGATGCTGCTGGTTAAGGTCTTATTCAGATGACTGTATATCGGCCGCGTCTTCACGGCGTCCCTCTCTGCAGGGGGAGGAGGCTGGAAGAGCCGGGAGCAGTGCACTGAGATCCCGCCCCCTCTCCGCCCCTCGGCACTATTTGCAATGGGAGGGGGCGGGGCTGATCTAAGTTGGCTCCGCCTCCTCCAGACCCCTCCCATTGCAAATAGTGCCAAGGGGCGGAGAGGGGGCGGGAGCTCAGAGCACTGCTCCCGTTTCTTCCAGCCCTCTCCCCCTGCAGAGAGGGACACCGTATATCGGCCGGCATGAATACGCGGCCGATATACGGTCATCTGAATAAGCCCTAAAACTGCAAATACAATAGTGCACAAGAAATTTTGATCACTGTTACTTTAAGAGGAGCTGTAATCAGGGCTGGTTTTAGGCAAAGTGCGGCCATGGGTAAAATTATTAGTAGCGCCCCAAATATTGAAATAGTCTACCACCACGACAGTCACATTCAGTCAATACAGGAGATGGAGTGCAAAGCACTTCAGTGCTGACCTCTACCACATTCAGGGCCATTGCAGGGTTCCCAAGGCGTACTTCATGCCTCCCCCGTCATACACACACAAATTATCCATATACAGTTATCAAATATTACCACTATACCAGGGCCAGATATTACCAACATACAGTGACTACATATTACCTCAAGGCCCCCTTCACACAAGCATTTACATATTTGCGTACACCTGAGCGCTGCGTGTTTGCGGAATAAATGATGCTTTTTTGCACACGCATCAGCATATCTTACTGTACTTTTCCCGCCTGCAAGGCATGTCCACTTGTACGAGGCAAACAAAAGCGCACTGATTGAAATGGCTAATTAGTCTAATGAGTTCCAGAGGTGTTCTTTTTCCTGTGCATCTCCTAGCGTATTGCATGCTTATTTGCACGTCCCCATTGACTTCTGTGGGATCCATAATTTATTTTTTTTTGCATGAAATAAATGCGTAGGAAAAATACACACATAATTAATGTTATTGAATAAAACACTATATAAAGACCAATATTACCACTATACAAGGGTGAAATATTACTGCCACACCTCACTATAGACCACATGTGTCAAACACAAGGCCCGCGGTCTGAATCCTGCCCGCTGCCTCGTGTTATGTGGCCCGCGGCATGCCGAGGCCGCTCACCATTAAAGCGATTACCAGCTGGGGTGCCGCAGCTCCCCGCTGGTAATCGCGCTGTTGCCACTGATCCAGGCGCACACTGAAGTCAGTGTGCAGCCTGGATCCTCCTCCCCGAGTCCCCTGCTCATCAGTTCCGCAGGAGAGGACTCGAGGAAGACGCGTCCTGGGCTACACACTGAATTCAGTGTGCATCCAGGCTCAGGGCAAGCAGAGAGGGAGCGATGCTGACAGGAAGAGGTAAGTATATGGGTTCCCCCCAACCCATATACTTGCTTATTACTGGGGGGGAGGCTGCTTATTACTGGGGGGAGGCTGCTTATTATTACTGAGGTGGGGGATCATTACTGGGGGGGAGGCTGCTTATTATTACTGAGGTGGGGGATCATTACTGGGGGGAAGGCTGCTTATTATTATTCCTAGGTGGGTGCTTATTACTGAGGGGGCTTATTGTTACTGAGGGGGGGGGGCTTATAATTATAACGTTGCTATGGGGGTTAATATTACTAATTGGGCCACTGTGGGGTCGTTATTTTTACTGGGGCACTATCAGGGTCACTATTAGGGCTCGTTCACACGGGTGTAATTGTATTTTGGTCGCACAAATACGCTGTGTATTTGCGCAATCGAAAATCGCTTATGCCTGTATATTTGGACACGTAAAAAGGAACGCAGATGGGCCCACTGAGATGGTGCGCAAATATGCAGTGAATACACAGGTCTCCTGCACATTTACCACGTATTTGCGCCCTTACGGTACTGTCTTAGGCCCCCCTGCACACGGGGGGAAATTCCGCGGCGGAATTTCCCGCAGAATTTCTGCCCATGGAAGCTGCCGTAGGATTGTGGTAGAAAATGCAATCTTATGCAGAGCGATGCGATTTGTCTGCTTGAAATCTCGCACAGAAAACAAATCGCGGCGTGCTCTATTACTGTGCAGGGCAGCCGGCACATCACAGAGTTGGAGCCGCGGGAGCAGGTGAGTGCCGCGATGGTTCCTGCAGGGGCTCGGGTCGGGTCCCGCTGCGAGAATTCTCACAGCGGGATCCGACCCGGCCGTCTGCAGGCGGCCTTACAATAGGCCCTTTGAAGGTCACCATAAGCCTCATGTGGCCGTCGGTGAAAATGAGTTTGACACCCCTGCTATAGACTAAGGGCTCATTCACACAGGTGCAGGCGATTTTCGGTCAGCCGTGACACGGCTACAGCGCAACTGAAAATCACGTGAACGGGGGCACAAGTCTCCCATTTGTGCACCCGTTCAGACGGCCCGAGTGCTGCAAGTATACGCCGAGCCTAGGATACCATCTGGCAAGGGGAGACAGTATAGCTCTGCTAAATTGCCTCCCCCTTTCAGTTCCCTCGCCGGCTCTCAACAAGGGAAGGGGGCAGGAATTAGTGTGCTAAGCCCCTGCCCCATCCTACCCCCTCCAATTGCAAACAGCTGTCAAGGGGCGGAGAGGAAGAGGGAATGGGCTGGGAGTTTAGCTGACCTCCCTTCTCTGGCAGCTACCATAGGCTTCCATAGGAGTCTATGAGAGCCGCCGCAGTATTCCAGCCAGAAGATAGTTCCTGAACTATTTTTCCTGGCCGGCATAAAAGCGCTCGGCTGAAATGCGCTCCTATGCACTATCTTGGCCAGCCGGGCGCTTTTACGTAGCGGCAAAACACCAATCTGAACTGATGCATTGTAAATAGAGATGAGCGAGCACCAAAATGCTCGGGTGCTCGTTACTCGAGACAAATTTTTCGCGATGCTCGAGGGTTCGTTTCGAGTAACGAACCCCATTGAAGTCAATGGGCGACTCGAGCATTTTTGTATATCGCCAATGCTCGCTAAGGTTTTCATTTGTGAAAATCGGGGCAATTCAAGAAAGTGATGGGAACGACACAGAAACGGATAGGGCAGGCGAGGGGCTACATGTTGGGCTGCATCTCAAGTTCCCAGGTCCCACTATTAAGCCACAATAGCGGCAAGAGTGGGCCTCCCCCCCCCCTCCCAACAATTTTTACTTCTGAAAAGCCCTCATTAGCAATGCATACCTTAGCTAAGCACCACACTACCTCCAACAAAGCACAATCACTGCCTGCATGACACTCCGCTGCCACTTTTCCTGGGTTACATGCTGCCAATTCCCCCTCCCCACGACCCAGTGTCCACAGCGCACACCAAACTGTCCCTGCCCAGCCTTCAGCTGCCCTCATGCCACGCCACCCTCATGTCCATTTATAAGGGCGTCTGCCACAGGAAAAGCAGGCACACACTGCAGAGGGTTGGCACGGCTAGGCAGCGACCCTCTTTAAAAGGGGCGGGACGATAGCCCACAATGCTGTACAGAAGCAATGAGAAATCCAATCCTGTGCTACCTCCATCTGGAGCTGCACACGTGGGCATAGCAATGGGGAACCTATGTGCCACACACTATTCATTCTGTCAAGCTGTCTGCACGCCCCAGTCAGACCGCGTTTTTTTATAAATAGTCACAGGCAGGTACAACTCCGCAATGGGAATTCCGTGTGCACCCACAGCATGGGTGGCTCCCTGGAACCCACCCGCTGTACATAAATGTATCCCATTGCAGTGCCCATCACAGCTGAGGTAGTAATGTCGTGCTTAATGCAGGTGGGCTTCGGCCCACACTGCATGCCCCAGTCAGACTGGGGTTCTTTAGAAGTGGAAACAGATGCATTTACAACTCCCTGTGGACCGACAGCATGGGTGGGTGCCAGGAAGCCACCGGCGGTACATAAAAATATCCCATTGCATTGCCCAACACAGCGGATGTAACGTCAGCTGTAATGCAGGTGGGCTAAAAATTCATTTGATTACACTGTAGGCAAGGGCCCACAAAAATTGCTGTATCAACAGTACTAATGTACATCAGAAAAATTGGCCATGGCCAACCAAGAGGGCAGGTGAAACCCATTAATCGCTTTGGTTAATGTGGCTTAATTGGTAACTAGGCCAGGAGGCAGCCCAGTTAAAATAAAAATGGTTGGAGGTGAAAGTTTCAACGCTTTAATGAGCATTGAAACGTATAGAAATTGTTTAGAAAAATTATATGACTGAGCCTTGTGGGCCTAAGAAAAATTGCCCGTTCGGCGTGATTATGTGAGGTTTCAGGAGGAGGAGCAGGAGAAGGAATATTAGACACAGATTGATGAAGCGAAAAGGTCCCCGTTTTTGATGGGGATACAGAACGATGCTTCCATCCGCGGGTGCAGCCTACGTATTGTTTAGGTATCGCTGCTGTCCGCTGGTGGAGAAGAGAAGTCTGGGGAAATCCAGGCTTTGTTCATCTTGATGAGTGTTAGTCTGTCGGCACTGTCGGTTGACAGGCGGGTACGCTTATCTGTGATGATTCCCCCAGCAGCACTAAACACCCTCTCTGACAAGACGCTAGCCGCAGGACAAGCAAGCACCTCCAGGGCATACAGCGCGAGTTCAGGCCACGTGTCCAGCTTCGACACCCAGTAGTTGTAGGGGGCAGAGGCGTCACGGAGGATGGTCGTGCGAACGGCTACGTACTCCCTCACCATCCTTTTACAGTGCTCCCGCCGACTCAGCCGTGACTGGGGAGCGGTGACACAGTCTTGCTGGGGAGCCATAAAGCTGTCAAGGGCCTTAAAGAGTGTTGGCCTGCCTGTGCTGTACATCCTGCCTGATCTCCGCGCCTCCCCTGCTACCTGGCCCTCGGAACTGTGCCTTCGGCCACTATCGCTATCGTATGGGAATTTTACCATCAGTTTATCCACCAGGGTCCTGTGGTATAGCAACACTCTCGAACCCCTTTCCTCTTCGGGTATGAGAGTGGAAAGGTTCTCCTTATACCGTGGGTCGAGTAGTGTGTACACCCAGTAATCCGTAGTGGCCAGAATGCGTGTAACGCGAGGGTTACGAGAAAGGCATCCTAACATGAAGTCAGCCATGTGTGCCAGGGTACCTGTACACAACACATGGCTGTCCTCACTAGGAAGATCACTTTCAGGATCCTCCTCCTCCTCCTCAGGCCATACATGCTGAAAGGATGACAGGCCAGCAGCATGTCTACCCTCACCAGTGGGCCAAGCTGTGTCTTCCCCCTCCTCCTCATCTTCCTCCTCCTCCTCCTCCTCCTCCTCCTCCTCACCGCGCTGAGATATAGACAGGAGGGTGCTCTGACTATCCAGCGACATACTGTCTTCCCCCGGCTCTGTTTCCGAGTGCAAAGCGTCTGCCTTTATGCTTTGCAGGGAACTTCTCAAGAGGCATAGCAGAGGAATGGTGACGCTAATGATTGCAGCATCGCCGCTCACCATCTGGGTAGACTCCTCAAAGTTTCCAAGGACCTGGCAGATGTCTGCCAACCAGGCCCACTCTTCTGAAAATAATTGAGGAGGCTGACTCCCACTGCGCCGCCCATGTTGGAGTTGGTATTCCACCATAGCTCTACGCTGCTCATAGAGCCTGGCCAACATGTGGAGCGTAGAGTTCCACCGTGTGGGCACGTCGCACAGCAGTCGGTGCACTGGCAGATTAAACCGATGTTGCAGGGTGCGCAGGGTGGCAGCGTCCGTGTGGGACTTGCGGAAATGTGCGCAGAGCCGGCGCACCTTTCCGAGCAGGTCTGACAAGCGAGGGTAGCTTTTGAGAAAGCGCTGAACCACCAAATTAAAGACGTGGGCCAGGCATGGCACGTGCGTGAGGCTGCCGAGCTGCAGAGCCGCCACCAGGTTACGGCCGTTGTCACACACGACCATGCCCGGTTGGAGGCTCAGTGGTGCAAGTCAGCGGTCGGTCTGCTCTGTCAGACCCTGCAGCAGTTCGTGGGCCGTGTGCCTCTTATCTCCTAAGCTGAGTAGTTTCAGCACGGCCTGCTGACGCTTGCCCACCGCTGTGCTGCCACGCCGTGCGACACCGACTGCTGGCGACTTGCTGCTGCTGACACATCTTGATTGCGAGACAGAGGTTGCGGAGGAGGAGGAGGAGGAGGGTGGTTTAGTGGAGGAAGCATACACCGCCGCAGATACCACCACCGAGCTGTGGCCCGCAATTCTGGGGGTGGGTAGGACGTGAGCGGTCCCAGGCTCTGACTCTGTCCCAGCCTCCACTAAATTCACCCAATGTGCCGTCAGGGAGATATAGTGGCCCTGCCCGCCTGTGCTTGTCCACGTGTCCGTTGTTAAGTGGACCTTGGCAGTAACCGCGTTGGTGAGGGCGCGTACAATGTTGCGGGAGACGTGGTCGTGCAGGGCTGGGACGGCACATCGGGAAAAGTAGTGGTGACTGGGAACTGAGTAGTGCGGGGCCGCCGCCGCCATCATACTTTTGAAGGACTCCGTTTCCACAACCCTATACGGCAGCATCTCCAAGCTGATAAATTTTGCTATGTGCACGTTTAACGCTTGAGCGTGCGGGTGCGTGGCGACGTACTTGCGCTTGCGCTCAAACACTTGCGCTAGCGACGGCTGGACGGTGCGCTGAGAGACATTGGTGGATGGGGCCGAGGACAGCGGAGGTGAGGGTGTGGGTGCAGGCCAGGAGACGGTAGTGCCTGTGTCCTCAGAGCGGGGTTGGATCTCAGTGGCAGGTTGGGGCACAGCAAACCGGAGGCGGTGAACGGCCTTCGTCCCACCTTGTGGGGTGCTTGGCCATCATATGTCTGCGCATGCTGGTGGTGGTGAGGCTGCTGGTGGTGGCTCCCCGGCTTATCTTGGCGCGACAAAGGTTGCACACCACTGTTCGTCGGTCGTCTGCACTCTCAGTGAAAAACTTCCAGACCTTTGAGCACCTCGGCCTCTGCAGGGTGGCATGGCGCGAGGGGGCGCTTTGGGAAACAGTTGGTGGATTATTCGGTCTGGCCCTGCCTCTACCCCTGGCCACCGCACTGCCTCTTGCAACCTGCCCTGCTGCTGCCCTTGCCTCCCCCTCTGAAGACCTGTCCTCAGTAGGCGTAGCAAACCAGGTGGGGTCAGTCACCTCATCGTCCTGCTGCTCTTCCTCAGAATCCTCGGTGCGCTCCTCCCTCGGACTTAATGCCCCTACTACTACCTCACTGATAGACAACTGTGTCTCATCGTCATCGGCCTCCTTACCCACTGAAAGGTCTTGAGACAGTTGCCGGAAGTCCCCAGCCTCATCCCCCGGACCCCGGGAACTTTGCAATGGTTGGGCATCAGTCACGATAAACTCCTCTGGTGGGAGAGGAACCATTGCTGCCCAATCTGAGTAGGGGCCCGAGAACAGTTCCTGGGAGTCTGCCCACTCCTCAGAATGTCCCATTTTCATGGAGTGAGGAGGCTGGGAGGAAAGAGGAGCCGCAGACAGAGGATTCTGAGTTGCAGCAGTGGACGGCGCAGAACTCTGGGTTGCTGGAAGCACTTTCTGCCATCCACGACAGGACCTGCTCACACTGCTCATTTTCTAATAAGGGTCTACCGCGTGGACCCATTAAATGTGCTATGAATGTGGGGACGCCAGAAACGTGCCTCTCTCCTAATCCCGCAGCAGTCGGCTGCGATACACCTGGATCAGGAGCTCGGCCTGTGCCCACACCCGGACTAGGGCCTCCGCGTCCTCGGCCGCGCCCACGTCCTCTAGGCCTACCCCTACCCCTCAGCATGCTGTATTACCAGGAATGCAGAAACACAACACTGTAATTTAATGTGCCGCTTATTGGCCTGTGGTTGTAGGCTGAGTTCGCTTACGGAACGCCAGGAAATAATTTTGCGCAAGCCTGCTGTAACACTTAGCTGGCTGCGTATTTATTTGGAGAACTACTACCCCCAGCAGACACAGACCCAGAACACTGAGCAGAGTGACAGGCAGGCCAAATAGTTTTTTTTCAAATATTTTTTTCAAAAGGACCACTGCGTATATTCAATCTAGATATGTCTTCTGGCCCTGCCTACACAATTCTGTCCCTGATGTGTGTGTCACAGAACTGCAGTGTTGCACTGTTATTAACTGCAACAGACCGCTGATTTCAGAGCCAGGAAATAATTTGGCGCAAGCCTGCTGTAACACTTAGCTGGCTGCGTATTTACTTGGAGAAATACTACCCCCAGCAGACACGGACCCAGAACACTGAGCACAGTGACAGGCAGGCCAAATAGTTTTTTTTCAAATATTTTTTTCTAAAGGACCACTGTGTATATTCAATCTATAATATATGTCTTCTGGCCCTGCCTACACAATTCTGTCCCTGATGTGTGTGTCACGGAACTGCAGTGTTGCACTGTTATTAACTGCAACAGACCGGTGATTTCAGAGCCAGGAAATAATTTGGCGCAAGCCTGCTGTAACACTTAGCTGGCTGCGTATTTATTTGGAGAAATACTACCCCCAGCAGACACGGACCCAGAACACTGAGCACAGTGACAGGCAGGCCAAATAGATTTTTTTTCAATATTTTTTTCAAAAGGACCACTGCGTATATTCAATCTATAATATATATCTTCTGGCCCTGCCTACACAATTCTGTCCCTGTAGTATTACTGCAGGGCGCAATGCTCTGCACGGCCGATATACCAAAAAAAATAAAATGTGCAACACTGCTAAAAGCAGCCTCCACAGTACTGCACACGGTTAGATGTGGCCCTAAGAAGGACCGTTGACGTTCTTGAAGCCTACAATAACTCCTAACACTCTCCCTGTCTCCACACTTCTGTCCCTGGACTAATACTGCAGGGCGCAATGCTCTGCACGGCCGATATACCAAAAAATAAAAAATGTGCAACACTGCTAAAAGCAGCCTCCATACTACTGCACACTGTTAGATGTGGCCCTAAGAAGGACCGTTGGGGTTCTTGAAGCCTACACTAACTCCTAACACTCACCCTATAGCAGCTCCGGCACCAACAGCACTGTCCCTCAGCTATCTCACAACGCATCTGAGGCGAGCCGCAGGAGGGGCCGATTTTTATACTCGGGTGACACCTGATCGCCCCAGCCACTCACTGCAGGGGGGTGGTATAGGGCTTGAACGACGCAGGGGGAAGTTGTAATGCCTTCCCTGTCTTTCAATTGGCCAGAAAAGCAGTAGTCTATCAGTGAGGTAGTAGTAAGGGCATTAAGTCCGAGGGAGGAGCGCACCGAGGATTCTGAGGAAGAGCAGCAGGACGATGAGGTGACTGACCCCACCTGGTTTGCTAAGCCTACTGAGGACAGGTCTTCAGAGGGGGAGGCAAGGGCAGCAGCAAGGCAGGTTGCAAGAGGCAGTGCGGTGGCCAGGGGTAGAGGCAGGGCCTGACCGAATAATTCACCAACTGTTTCCCAAAGCGCCCCCTCGCGCCATGCCACCCTGCAGAGGCCGAGGTGCTCAAAGGTCTGGCAGTTTTTCACTGAGAGTGCAGACGACCGACGAACAGTGGTGTGCAACCTTTGTCGCGCCAAGATCAGCCGGGGAGCCACCACCACCAACCTCACCACCACCAGCATGCGCAGACATATGATGGCCAAGCACCCCACAAGGTGGGACGAAGGCCGTTCACCGCCTCCGGTTTGCACCGCTGCCTCTCCCCCTGTGCCCCAACCTGCCACTGAGATCCAAGCCCGCTCTGAGGACACAGGCACTACCGTCTCCTGGCCTGCACCCACCCCCTCACCTCCGCTGTCCTCAGCCCCATCCACCAATGTCTCTCAGCGCAGCGTCCAGCCGTCGCTAGCGCAAGTGTTTGAGCGCAAGTACGCCGCCGCGCACCCGCACGCTCAAGCGTTAAACGTGCACGTAGCCAAATTTATCAGCCTGGAGATGCTGCCGTATAGGGTTGTGGAAACGGAGTCCTTCAAAAGTATGATGGCGGCGGCGGCCCCGCGCTACTCAGTTCCCAGTCGCCACTACTTTTCCCGATGTGCCGTCCCAGCCCTGCACGACCACGTCTCCTGCAACATTGTACGCGCCCTCACCAACGCGGTTACTGCCAAGGTCCACTTAACAACGGACACGTGGACAAGCACAGGCGGGCAGGGCCACTATATCTCCCTGACGGCACATTGGGTGAATTTAGTGGAGGCTGGGACAGAGTCAGAGCCTGGGACTGCTCACGTCCTACCCACCCCCAGAATTGCGGGCCACAGCTCGGTGGTGGTATCTGCGGCGGTGTATGCTTCCTCCACTAAAGCACCCTCCTCCTCCTCCTCCTCCTCCAACGCAACCTCTGTCTCGCAATCAAGATGTGTCAGCAGCAGCACGTCGCCAGCAGTCGGTGTCACGCGGCGTGGCAGCACAGCGGTGGGCAAGCGTCAGCAGGCCGTGCTGAAACTACTCAGCTTAGGAGATAAGAGCCACACGGCCCACGAACTGCTGCAGGGTCTGACAGAGCAGACCGACCGCTGGCTTGCGCCGCTGAGCCTCCAACCGGGCATGGTCGTGTGTGACAACGGCCGTAACCTGGTGGCGGCTCTGCAGCTCGGCAGCCTCACGCACGTGCCATGCCTGGCCCACCTCTTTAATTTGGTGGTTCAGCACTTTCTGAAAAGCTACCCACGCTTGTCAGACCTGCTCGGAAAGGTGCGCCGCCTCTGCGCACATTTCCGCAAGTCCCACACGGACGCTGCCACCCTGCGCACCCTGCAACATCGGTTTAATCTGCCAGTGCACCGACTGCTGTGCGACGTGCCCACACGGTGGAACTCTACGCTCCACATGTTGGCCAGGCTCTATGAGCAGCGTAGAGCTATAGTGGAATACCAACTCCAACATGGGCGGCGCAGTGGGAGTCAGCCTCCTCAATTATTTTCAGAAGAGTGGGCCTGGTTGGCAGACATCTGCCAGGTCCTTGGAAAGTTTGAGGAGTCTACCCAGGTGGTGAGCGGCGATGCTGCAATCATTAGCGTCACCATTCCTCTGCTATGCCTCTTGAGAAGTTCCCTGCAAAGCATAAAGGCAGACGCTTTGCACTTGGGAACAGAGCCGGGGGAAGACAGTTTGTCGCTGGATAGTCAGAGCACCCTCCTGTCTATATCTCAGCGCGGTGAGGAGGAGGAGGAGGAGGAGGAGGAGGAAGATGAGGAGGAGGAGGGGGAAGAGACAGCTTGGCGCACTGGTGAGGGTACACATGCTGCTGGCCTGTCATCCTTTCAGCGTGTATGGCCTGAGGAGGAGGAGGAGGAGGATCCTGAAAGTGATCTTCCTAGTGAGGACAGCCATGTGTTGCGTACAGGTACCCTGGCACACATGGCTGACTTCATGTTGCGATGCCTTTCTCGTGACCCTCGTGTTACACGCATTCTGGCCACTACAGATTACTGGGTGTACACACTGCTCGACCCACGGTATAAGGAGAACCTTTCCACTCTCATACCCGAAGAGGAAAGGGGTTCGAGAGTGTTGCTATACCACAGGACCCTGGCGGACAAACTGATGGTAAAATTCCCATACGACAGCGCTAGTGGCCGAAGGCGCAGTTCCGAGGGCCAGGTAGCAGGGGAGGCGCGGAGATCAGGCAGCATGTACAGCACAGGCAGGGCAACACTCTTTAAGGCCCTTGACTGCTTTATGGCTCCCCAGCAAGACTGTGTCACCGCTCCCCAGTCACGGCTGAGTCGGCAGGAGCACTGTAAAAGGATGGTGAGGGAGTACATAGCCGATCGCACGACCGTCCTCCGTGACGCCTCTGCCCCCTACAACTACTGGGTGTCGAAGCTGGACACGTGGCCTGAACTCGCGCTGTATGCCCTGGAGGTGCTTGCTTGTCCTGCAGCTAGCGTCTTGTCAGAGAGGGTGTTTAGTGCGGCTGGGGGAATCATCACAGATAAGCGTACCCGCCTGTCAACCGACAGTGCCGACAGGCTTACACTCATCAAGATGAACAAAGCCTGGATTTCCCCAGACTTCTCTTCTCCACCAGCGGACAGCAGCGATACCTAAGCAATACGTAGGATGCACCCGCGGATGGAAGCATCGTTCTGTATCCCCATCAAAAACGGGGACCTTTTAGCTTCATCAATCTGTGTATAATATTCCTCCTCCTCCTCCTGCTCCTCCTCCTGAAACCTCACATAATCACGCCGAACGTGCAATTTTTCTTAGGCCCACAAGGCTCAGTCATATAATTTTTCTAAACAATTTTTATACGTTTCAATGCTCATTAAAGCGTTGAAACTTTCACCTCAACCAATTTTTATTTTAACTGGGCTGCCTCCTGGCCAAGTTACCAATTAAGCCACATTAACCAAAGCGATTAATGGGTTTCACCTGCCCTCTTGGTTGGGCACGGGCAATTTTTCTGATGTACATTAGTACTGTTGATACAGCAATTTTTGTGGGCCCTCGCCTACAGTGTAATCAAATTAATTTTTAGCCCACCTGCATTACAGCTGACGTTACATCAGCTGTGTTGGGCACTGCAATGGGATATATTTATGTACCGCCACTGACTTCCTGGCACCCACCCATGCTGTGGGTCCACAGGGAGTTGTAAATGCATCTGTTTCCACTTCTAAAGAACCCCAGTCTGACTGGGGCATGCAGTGTGTGCCGAAGCCCACCTGCATTAAACATGACATTACTACCTCAGCTGTGTTGGGCAATGCAATGGGATATATTTATGTACCGCCGGTGGGTTCCAGGGAGCCACCCATGCTGTGGGTGCACACAGAATTCCCATTGCGGAGTTGTACCTGCCTGTGACTATATATAAAAAAAACGCGGTCTGACTGGGGCATGCAGACACCTTGACAGAATGACTAGTGTGTGGCACATAGGTTCCCCATTGCTATGCCCACGTGTGCAGCTCCAGATGGAGGTGGCACAGGATTGGATTTCTCATTGCTTCTGTACAGCATTGTGGGCTATCGCCCCGCCACTTTTCAAGAGGGTCACTGCCTAGCCGTGCCAACCCTCTGCAGTGTGGGCCTGCTTTTCCTGTGGTAGACGCACTTATAAATAGACATGAGGGTGGCGTGGCATGAGGGCAGCTGAAGGCTGGGCAGGGACAGTTTGGTGTGCGCTGTGGACACTGGGTCGTGAGGGGGGGGGGATTTGGCAGCATGTAACCCAGGAGAAGTGGCAGCGGATTGTCATGCAGGCAGTGATTGTGCTTTGTTGGAGGTAGTGTGGTGCTTAGCTAAGGTATGCATTGCTAATGAGGGCTTTTCAGATGTAAAAGTTGTTGGGGGCTGGGCCACTCTTGCTGCTATTGTGGCTTAATAGTGGGACCTGTGAACTTGAGATGCAGCCCAACATGTAGCCCCTCGCCTGCCCTATCCGTTGCTGTGTCGTTCCCATCACTTTCTTGAATTGCCCCGATTTTCCCAAATGAAAACCTTAGCGAGCATCGGCCATATACAAAAATGCTCGGGTCGCCCATTGACTTCAATGGGGTTCGTTACTCGAAACGAACCCTCGAGCATCGCGAAAAATTCGTCTCGAGTAACGAGCACCTGAGCATTTTGGTGCTCGCTCATCTCTAGTAATGAACATTGCGCTCACTAATGTAGTCAAACAGGTTCATCAAGGGAAATAGTCAACATTCCGATCACATTCTCTGTAATGAAGACCATTATGGGGTGACACTGGGGTCGGCCACAGCATTTGTTTAACATGATTAGATAAAAACACATTGACGTTAAGCTTTGGGATGTTGTTGTGGAGTATGACTAGTATTACTGGCAAACAATGGCTTTAACATGAGCCCCCCCAATCTTCTATCACCTAGATCCCCCGTTTTCACCCTAAGAGAGTGAATGTGGGGTAACCTGTTTACATCGTTGCACAGACTGATGCCACCACCAGGAGTAGCGTATAAACCTATGCGCCACTCCGCCCCCCTTTTTGCAAAAACAACAAGGCCTTCTCAATGCTGGCTTGAAGAAAAACCCAACCCAATGTCAGTTAAATGAAGGCCATTGTGTGCAATGGGGACATATTGACCCCTTCTAACTGATAATGCCAACAAAAACCCCACCTTGTGCCCGGACAATTGAGGACACCTTGGTGTTAAGCATGCATCTGGACCTCATGAACACCAAACCTTTTTGCCCAAGGAACCACCTCCAAAAACACCAAGATGACTTTTTGGAAAAAGAAAGAAAGGTCTAGTTCAGATTTCATAACCAGCAGTAGTTCTCCTAGACAAACCTGACAAAAGTCACTTCCACCCGCACAGACAACCCGAACCGCAGGGTCTGAGGTTCGTTGACTAGTATTCACCACCACGGACCTGTAATTGCTGCAGACCCCAGGTACCAAGCCAAAAGACATCTGCTTCCTTGAGATCTGCCGCGTGGCAAGGTAATTGTCAGCCATTCTGCCCTATATAGGTAACTGGCTGATCAACCATACCGAGGGACAAGTACCTGGGGAGTAAGACAGATAAAAAAAACTATACAAGTGTCAACTTCCAGACGAATCATATCCGCCTGACATCCGCCAAGTTCATTTGCAGTAGTGGAAGCTCCAATCCTAAATGACAGGGTGCCGAAATTGGATGAAGGGAGGTCAAGCCATGTCAGCAAATGCCAAAAAATTTTGAGGAACCAAAACACGTGTTAAAGACTTGCTAACATGGTGTATTAAAATATAGGTCCAAGTGCGCGTAATCACCGAAGTGAAAAGGCAATCGCCGAGCAGGAGGAGCCTCCATGGGGAAGTAAGAGTATCCACTGTAACCAAAGACATCCGTTTTTGAACCATACATCGACAGACTAAGCCCATTGGCTGAAGAGCTGATGACTACCGGCCAATGCTAAGCCAGATGCGCCTTGGCTGTGAAAAAGGTGAGGTAATCTACTGTGACAGCATAGCGTGTATCCGTTGAATTCACCATAGCCCTAGAACCTGTTAGCCCGACCAAATCACTACATGCTTCACTTCGAGACATTTATGTACAGCCGGTGGGTTCCAGGGAGCCACCCATGCTGTGGGTGCACATGGAATTCCCATTGCGGAGTTGTACCTGCCTGTGACTATAAAAAACCCCGGTCTGACTGGGGCATGCAGACACCTTGACAGAATGAATAGTGTGTGGCACATGGGTTCCCCATTGCTATGCCCACGTGTGCAGTTCCTGACGGAGGTGGCACAGGATTGGATTGCTCATTGCTTCTGTACAGCATTGTGGGCTATCGCCCCGCCCCTTTTAAAGAGGGTCGCTGCCTGGCCCTGCCAACCCTCTGCAGTGTGTGCCTCCGATTCCTCCTCATGGCAGACGCACTTATAAATAGACATGAGGGTGGTGTGGCTATGAGGCCAGCGTGTGGCATGAGGGCAGCCGAAGGCTGTGCAGGGACACTTTGGTGTGCGCTGTGGACACTGGGTCGTGCGGGGGGGGGGGGGGGTTGGGCAGCATGTAACCCATGAGAAGTGGCAGCGGAGTGTCATGCAGGCAGTGATTGTGCTTTGTTGGAGGTAGTGTGGTGCTTAGCTAAGGTATGCCTTGCTAATGAGGGTTTTTCAGAAGTAAAAATTGTTGGGAGGGGGGTCCACTCTTGCCGCTATTGTGGCTTAATGGTGGGACCTGGGAACTTGAGATGCAGCCCAACATGTTGCCCCTCGCCTGCCCTATCCATTTCTGTGTCGCTCCCATCACTTTCTTTAATTTCTCAGATCTTTACAAATGGAAACCTTAGCGAGCATCGGCGATATACAAAAATGCTCGAGTCGCCCATTGACTTCAATGGGGTTCGTTACTCGAAATGAACCCTCGAGCATCGCGAAAAGTTCGTCTCGAGTAACGAGCACCCGAGCATTTTGGTGCTCGCTCATCTCTACAAATATGTCATTTTAAAGACATATTTTTTTCTATAGTGCACATAAAAATGAGGATTGACACCCAAAATGGATACCCCTGTTTGTGCTGTTTTCAGAAACATACCCATTGTGGCCCTAATGTTATATCTGAGTCCACAAAGGGGCCCAAAATGAAAGGAGCAGTTGGTGGCTTTCAGAACAGAAATTTTGCTTGAAGGCCTTTTATGCCCCATAGCACACTTGTAGCGGCTAAAACCATAGAGAACCCCCACAAATGACCCCATTCGTAACTCGACCGTTCACAAGTTGGGGACTATCTGTATATATAAACGGAGGTCTTAAGGCTCAGGGGGAGATCCGGCTTTGTTTCCCTCTGCTCTCTCCTTTCCTGCACCTTGTTATCAGCTAATTTAGGACCATAAAACATTAGCTGATGGGCTGGGCGGAATTGCTGCGGACTTTCCGTGCGGACTTTCCACATACATTCTTAAACCTAAGACTGAACAGCAAAATGGACGGGATTTGCAAAAATCTAATTCACACGAAGCCACAGGGAAACTGACTTTCGGTGCGGAATTCAAATCTGCGTCATGTCAGTTTTGGCGCAGTTTCCACTGCGGGCTCTTTTCTCTCTATGTTGAGAGATTTCTGCAGCAGCATGCAGGCTGAAAGATCACTTTATATCTGCGCCAAATGACGCGGGGTTTGAAGCAGCCTTTACGCTGCGGAAATATTGCAGAATGTCCGTGTGGTTCCACTGCAGACGTTCCACGAGACTTCCATCCCGATGGAACCCAGCCATGAGGTGTAATAGAGAGCAGAGGGAATCTAAGGGATCTTTTACACGGGACGATATGTTGGCCAACAGATGCCCAGCAGGGTGTCCCAGCGCTGATGCCAGGGCGTTGTTGGCTAAATGGAGGTGGAGCTGGTGATTGTTCATGCCCACCGACTTCCATTCACATGGAACGATATGTCGTTCAGTCCCTGCATACATTTACACTGAATGATAATTGTTCAGATTCTCGCTGGATTGCAGGAATCTAAACGATAATCATTCCATGTAAAGACATCTTAAGCTGTCAGTCCAGCCTAACGGACAGGTCTCCTACTGAGATAATTGTCAGGCAAACAATGCCCAACACTCGTTCCCGCAAGTACCCACTTTTGCATAGGAGCTAGTATTGTTGCTTCACAGCGGGGCGGCTGGAGGATATTTCTCGCCTCCCGCTCCCCCCCTCTCCATTCACTTAACATAGCAGCGGTTCAGTTCTGAACTTTCGCTATTTACACTGAACGATGAGCGAACAGGATTTTAAGCTGCATAAACGATGGACGTTGAGCGATGAGTGTAAATAGCAGCCGTTCAGTACTGAACGGCAGCTGTGTTAAGTGAGTGGAGAGGGGCAGGGGAGAGCAAGAAGAGAAATCTCATGCAGCTGCTCCGCTGTGAAGCAACGCTACTCGCTCCTGTGTAAAAGCATGCAGGGACGAGTGTTGGGCATCAGTTGCCTGACATTCATCCTGTCTAAATGGGCCTTAAAGGGGTTGTCCCGCACCAACAAGTGGGGTTATACACTTCTGTATGGCCATATTAATGCACTTTGTAATATACATCGTACATTAAAGGGGTTGTTCCGCGCCGAAACGGGTTTTTTTTTCAATAGCCCCCCCGTTCGGCGCGAGACAAACCCGATGCAGGGGTTAAAAAAGAAAACCGGATAGTGCTTACCTGAATCCCCGCGCTCCGGTGACTTCTTACTTACCTGGTGAAGATGGCCGCCGGGATCTTCACCCTCGGTGGACCGCAGGGCTTCTGTGCGGTCCATTGCCGATTCCAGCCTCCTGATTGGCTGGAATCGGCACGTGACGGGGCGGAGCTACAAGGAGCTGCTCTCCGGCACGAGCGGCCCCATTTAGAAAAGAAGAAGACCGGACTGCGCAAGCGCGTCTAATCCGGCGATTAGACGCTGAAAATTAGACGGCACCATGGAGACGAGGACGCTAGCAACGGAACAGGTAAGTGAATAACTTCTGATAACTTCTGTATGGCTCATAATTAATGCACAATGTACATTACAAAGTGCATTAATATGGCCATACAGAAGTGTATAACCCCACTTTGCTTCGCGGGACAACCCCTTTAAATATGAGCCATACAGAAGTTATACACTTACCCCCTCCGGTGCTGGCATCCCCGTCTCCATGGCGCCGACTAAAGCTGCCCTCTCCTTCCATTAGACGCGCTTGCGCTGTCCGGTCTTTTGTTCTGTTGAATGGGGCCGCTCTGGCGTGCTCGCGCCGCACATGTCTTCTGCGCATGCGCAGACTAGCTCTCCAGCGTGAGCACGCCGGAGCGGCCCCATTCAACAGAACAGAAGATCGGACAGCGCAAGTGCGTCTAATGGAAGGAGAAGGCAGCTTTAGTTGGCGCAATAGAGACGGGGACGCCAGCACCGGAGGGGGTAAGTGTATAACTTCTGTATGGCTCATATTTAATGCACGATGTACATTACAAAGTGCATTTATATGGCCATACAGAAGTGTATAACCCCACTTGCTGCCGCGGGACAACCCCTTTAAGTCTTAGTAGGAGGCACACACTGGCATACATTGATAAGTAGAAACTACAGAAGACAAAATGAAACTTTGTTGCAAAAAATGGTTGTCAGCCCAAAATACATGCAGTTAAGTAAAAAAAAAAATGCCTTTAACCCCTTAATGATTTAACCTATTTTGGGTGTTGCCATATGAGGGCTTGTTTTATGCGTGGCAAACTGTAGTTTTTATTGGTGCCATTTTTGGGTAAATATACTATATTGTAAAACTATTATTAATTTTTTTTGATAGAAGGGAAAGCAAAACATCAATTCTGTGGGCTATGGATGTGACAGCTCCATGCTGTCGGTGCCCGCAGGTAGCCGATAGACTGGACCAGTCAACCCGGGCTGCAGGGAGTCCTCCCCAGCAATACGATCGGCGCTATCCAGTGGACCAAAATGACAGACACATGCACAGGAGACAGGGAGCCCAGGAAACTTAAAACCTCCTTGCTCCCGTCAACCAACAGTTGCTGGGAGCCTGGAGCAGCGGCTTCGTTGGGTAGTCCCTGGTCCGCTCACGGGATAAAAAGGTAGCGATCTACCTTAGGCCGGTCTTACATGCCCGGATAGGAATTACGGATCCCGCATGCGTCTGATCCACGGTAATACGCAGATCAATCAAATGCATTAGATTACACAATTCCGCTTACATTAGCGGGTCAGAATTACGTAATCCACTCGCAGAAAAGAGAACGCAGCAGGTTCTATTTTACTGTAGATATCTGCAACACAGAGGCCATTGTGCTCCATGGTCGCGGATATACCCACAGCTTATACGTAACTTCATCAAGCTGTGTGACCCCCGCATTATTCAGACCGCTACCTGTAATACGTAATTTACAAGAGGCCCCGGGAACGCTCGCCTTCCTGCAGCTCAAGGAGCAGCTTGTTAAGCGCCTTCTGTGTGAGACCGCCACACCTCCGCAAAATTACGAAGCCTCACAGTGCGCCACTTTACACCCCATCCCTGCCACTGAGGTCAAAAAACTCCCCAAAAAGCAAGAGAGGAGGGGGAGACCCAACTTTATTGCCCCATGTACCCATCCCTACCAGCCCCCGTAATTATCCCTGTCTTCAGAAATACCACACAGTTCAATTTATGGAACTGGAATTTATTCAGTTGGGCCCTGCAATCCAACGGGTGTTCCCTGCATTATAGGCCTTGCCATGTGTCCTGTAAGTAGATTAGGGCCACAATGGGAATGGTCCTGAACACGGGACAAACGGTGATATCCATTTTGGAGTGAATGTCTTCATTCCTATGTACACTGCACAAAAAACCCTGTTTTTAAATTGGCACAATTGCCCAAAAAATAAAAATCGTAAATTTTTCCTACTGCTTTGCTCAGATTAATTCAAAAATTGTAGAGTTAAAATACCTCCGGTTCCTCCTCATGGCAGACGCACTTATAAATAGACATGAGGGTGGTGTGGCTATGCAGCCAGCGTGTGGCATGAGGGCAGCTGAAGGCTGCGCAGGGACACTTTGGTGTGCGCTGTGGATGCAGGGTCGTGGGGGGGGGGTTTGGCAGCATGTAACCCAGGAGAAGTGGCAGCGGAGTGTCATGCAGGCAGTGATTGTGCTTTGTTGGAGGTAGTGTGGTGCTTAGCTAAGGTATGCCTTGCTAATGAGGGTTTGTCCGAAGTAAAAATTATTAGGGGGGGCACTTTTGCCGCTATTGTGGCTTAATAGTGAGACCTGGGAACCTGAAATGTGGCCCAGCATGTTGCCCCTCGCCTGCCCTATCCGTCTCTGTGTCGTTTCCATCTCTGGTTTTGCAGGTTTTGCAGATTTTCACAAATGAAAACCTTAGCGAGCATCGGCGATATACAAAAATGCTCGAGTCGCCCATTAACTTCAATGGGGTTCGTTACTCGAAACGAACCCTCGAGCATCGCGGGAAGTTCGACTCGAGTAACGAGCACCCGAGCATTTTGGTGCTCGCTCATCTCTAAGCATAAACTATCTAATTCTAAACCCAACCTCTTACCATCACTGCCAGTTTTGGCGTTTCTATCACAGCAATTGCTTTCACAGTTTTGCCGTCCATTACTGTTTTGTTATTTTTCCGTTGACGGTCCTATCAGGCTTTGGCCGCCTGCACACGGGCGGAAATCCCGCGGCGGGATTTCCCGCGGCGGGATTTCCCGCGGCGGGATTTCCGTCGCTCAAAGCCTGCATAGGAGTGCATTACAATACGCACTCCTATGCAGACGGATGCGGTTTGGCCGTGCGAAATGTCGCGTAGCAAACAAACCGCGGCATGTCCTATTTTTGTGCGGGGCTCGCAGATACGTCACTCACCCGGCCGCCGGCTCCGGTCTGCGCATGCGTCGGCTGCCCGGCAGCCGGCACATGAAAGAGCCGGGGCCGCCGGGCACGGGTGAGTACGCGCTCGTCTCTGCAGGCGCTCGTCTCTTAGGCCTCCTTCCCACGAACGGATTTCCGCCGCGTAATTCGCGGCGAAAATCCGCTGCGTTGCCCGCAGCTATTAGGTTCTATTGAACCTAATAGCACAATGCTCACGATGCGTAATTCCACCGCGGAATTAC
Organism: Eleutherodactylus coqui; assembly: GCF_035609145.1. Taxonomy (NCBI): domain Eukaryota; kingdom Metazoa; phylum Chordata; class Amphibia; order Anura; family Eleutherodactylidae; genus Eleutherodactylus; species Eleutherodactylus coqui. Next base: position 244,240,086 of record NC_089841.1, on the reverse strand, counting down.
GCACCGCGATTTCTCCCGTCCTCACCCGCAGCATGCTCTATTTTCTGCGGGTGAGGACGGGCTGTACGCACTGACGGCTTCCATTGCAGTCAATGGAAGCCGTCCGTTCACGCTATCTCCCGCTGTAACCAGCGGGAGATAGCGTGAAAAAACGCTTTCCCGCCCACCGCCGCGCGTCATATGACGCCATATGACGCGGCCGGCCGCGTCACGTGACACGGCTGGCCGTGCACGTGACACGGCCGGTGACGCGGCGGCGGTGGGCGGTGACGGGCGGTGACGGGCGGTGACGCGGCGGCGGTGGGCGGGGAAGCGATTTCACGCTATCTCCCGCAGGTAAGTATAGGGGCTCTGGGGGGCGCCGTGACGGGCTTCACAGCGTAATATTACGCGGCGGAGCCCGTCACGCTCGTGGGAAGGAGGCCTTAGTCTTTTGCAGAATCAAAAAATTCCATGAAGTCTTTCTTGGAGTGAAAACACAGCTCTTTTTTTAAAATAAACACGTTCACGGTAGAAATGATGTAACTTATTTATTCAGCAAGCTGATACAATTATGGCGATACCAAATAGTAACATGTTTTATATTTTAATACCTGTGCAAAATAAATGTACTTCAAAAAAATGTTTTTTTACATATTGCTACATCCAAGGACCGAAAACAGTTTTCTTTTTCCATTGACGGAGCTGTTTGGGGGTTTGTCTTTTGCAGTAGAAGCTGTAGTCTTCAGTCAGGGTTATAAATGACATTTTGATCTCTTGGTAATTAATTCTTTGGAGGTGACGGTAACAAAGCAACAGAAAATAAAAACCAGCTATTCTCCTGTTGTACTTTAGGTTGTTGTTTTTTTAGTCGCTGTGAGTTAGGCCTTATTCATGCGACCATGGGGCTAATTTAGCTGCATTAAAAAATGGCAAGCATCTGAAGCCTTGGATTCCAATGTAATCATTCAGATGAGCGATTTTTAGCCACATAGAAACATCAGGGCAGCGGGAATAACAGGACATCGGCGACCGAAAACGGCTTCCGATTTTATACAGTGCGTGAATAGATAGGGCAAGACCTATCTTTTGCCGAGATATTCTGGAGGCTCTCATAGGCTTCTATGGAAGCTGAAAAAAAAAGGGAGGGGGAGGGAGTTTTGTAACGTCCAACTCCGGGAAAAGAAAACAGCTGCCTCTAGTTAACCATTAAAAATCATTCACACTGCAGCGCATATTTTGGCTGATATGCTGCAGCTGCCTGTGTGAATGGACGAGAAAACGTTAATTTTGATTGGGACTTCATCACAACGTTTTTCTTTTCATGCAATTTTTGGCAGCGATGCAGTGAGTGTAAAAGTGCATACGGTCAAAGAGTCATAGAATGGGAGAGTTGGAAGAGACCTCCAGGGTCATCGGGTCCAACCCCCTGCTCAGTGCAGGACCACTAAATCATCCCAGGCAGATATTTGTCCAGCCTTTGTTTGAAGACTTCCATTGAAGGAGAACTCACCACCTCCCAGGGTAACCTGTTCCACTCATTGATCCCTCTCGCTGTCTAATATCTAATCTGTGTCTCGTCCCTTTCAGTTTCATCCCATTGCTTCTAGTCTTTCCTTGTACAGATGAGAATAGGGCTGATCCCTCTGCACTGTGACAGCCCTTCAGATATTTGTAGACCGGTATTAAAGGGGTTGTCCCGCGCCGAAACGGGTTTTTTTTTTTTTCAACCCCCCCCCCCCCTGTTCGGCGCGAGACAACCCCGATGCAGGGGTTAAAAAAGAACACCGGACAGCGCTTACCTGAATCCCCGCGCTCCGGTGACTTTTTACTTACCCGGTGAAGATGGCCGCCGACATCTTCTCCCTCCGTGGACCGCAGGGCTTCTGTGCGGTCCATTGCCGATTCCAGCCTCCTGATTGGCTGGAATCGGCACGTGATGGGGCGGAGCTACACGGAGCTACACGGAGCCCTATTGAGAAGATAAGAAGACCCGGACTGCGCAAGTGCGTCTAATTTGGCCACTAGACGGCGAAAATTAGACGGCAACCATGGAGACGAGGACGCCAGCAACGGAACAGGTAAGTGAATAACTTTTGATAACTTCTGTATGGCTCATAATTAATGCACGATGTACATTACAAAGTGCATTAATATGGCCATACAGAAGTGTATAGACCCACTTGCTGCCGCGGGACAACCCCTTTAAGTCTCCTCTCAGCCTTCTCTTCTGCAAGCTAAACATTCACAGATCCTTTAACAGTTCCTCATAGGACATGATTTGCAGACTGTTCACCATCTTGGTAACTCTTCTCTGAACTTGCTCCAGTTTTTCTGTCTTTTTTAAAGTGGGCTGCCCAGAACTGGACACAGTGTTCCAGCTGAGGTCTGACTATATTTCCCCCTCTTTCCGTTTGATCATATTTTCCTTCCTCTAACATGTGTGCAAGTTCTGTGTTCATCCATCCTGGTCTCTTTAAATGCTTCCCATTCTTCCTTCTTTTAGGGATTGTTAACGATTGTGCTTTGAGAATCTTACTTCACAATATTTCCCAACCTACTTAGTCATTTCTTTCCTTATGAACATCCAGCCATTGGATTCTTCCTATCCTCTTTCTGAGTTCAATAAAATCTGCCTTTCTAAAATCCAACCTTGAGGTCAGAAGCGCCGGAATATTAGCCGCAGGCGTATATATGTAGGCAGCACATGACAGGGTTAACGGGGAGGCTAGGGGTTAACAGTAGTGCAGAGGTGTGGGGGGGGGTGAGAATAGGGAGGGGGGAGCAGTTAGAAAGTGCGGGAAAAGCAGGAGGAGGAGTTTCAGTCGGCAGCAGAAGGAAGAAGGAGCAGAAGAGAAGAAGACGGAGACAGCGAGGAAGAAGAGAGAAGAAATCGTGAGTAAAGAAGAGTGAAGACGGCTGGAAGCACCGAAGAGCCCGAAGAGGAGCGTCTGGAAGAGCCCAGAAGACGACTTACCGGTATGGACGGCGTCATGGAGAGGATCCGGGCAGCGGTGGAGGAGCGGGGCTTAGACTGGCTGGTGAGCTTACTGGATGCAGGGGCCCCTGGCCCGGAGCACGTGGGAGCGGGTCCGGCACAGGCTGCGGGAGCGGAGGAAGCGGCGCCCGTTCTATCAGCTGCAGCGCCGGGCAGAGGAAGAGGACGGAGCCCGGCTGCTGCTGGGAGCCGTGTGACGGATGCAGCAGCGGGACGCAGCCCAGGGACAGTGCATGGCCGCAATGCCTCAGCGGTGGGGAGGCGCGGAACACAGGCAGCGGAGAGGAGAGAGCCGAGGCCACGGAGGGCTCGCGCCCCAGCGCGGCTGAGCCCTGATTTAACCCCTCAGCGTCGGCGCCGCATTGAGAGTCCCTCACGGGCCCCTCCGGGCCGGCTCCCAGTTTCCATTTCAGCAGGTGGGGAGCGCGGGCCCGGGAGGAATCTCACCAGGCGGGTCGGTGCAGCGTCTGGCGCCAGGTCCCGTGCCGCCAGGGGGGCGGGGCCTGGCACCGGACCGTCGGCGGAGAGAGCTGGAGCAGCGTGGGGCCGCTCGCCGGGAGAGGTGGTGGTCGGCGAGCAGCCTCACAGTTTTCTTTCAGTCCTACAGGACACGCGGCCCGTGGGAGCCAGTTCGAGCAGCAGAGGAGCGGCTGCGACTCCGGTGGCGCGACTGCAGCCAGATGAGGACCTCGAGTGCCAGCGCGGATCACCGTCTGACGAGGACTCGGATCCGCTGGAGGGAGGATCGGCGGCTGGTGGGACTACAGCCCCTACGCAGCCAGGTGAGCGAACACACGGGGACACTACATTACATGCAGTTAGCCGCGTTGCGCAAGCGGCAGATAGTGTGGGGGGGCGCACAGGGGGCGGGGAGGCGACGGTAGGCACACGGGGCGCAGCGAGCGAGTTGGGGTTAATGTTAGGGGGATTATTGGAGCTTTTGCGCAAGCAACAGTCGGGGCCAGGGCCGTCGCCGGTATCCGCCTGGACTTTACCGTCCAATGCGGTGAGTGGTCGCGATAGCGACACGGGGGGAGTTGGGACGGGATCGTCGGTGGGGCAGCAAACAGCTCCTGTTACGGTAGGCGTTCAGACAGAAAAGGAAGGGGACAGGATTCGCCTTGATGACAGAGCGAAGGGGGAGGTATATGTTTGCTTTGAGGGCCCCCTAGGTGCGCACTTGAAAAAGGAGGTCAGAGAAAAGATCTGGCGCGACGAGTACGTCGAGATCTTTTCCCTTCTCCCTTTAGAAAAATTTAATTTGGATAAAGGGAAAAGGACGGAATACAAGAAGGAGGAGGAAGAGAAACGTCGGTGGCGACTGATTCCACAGACTTTCTCTAATTGGATGCAAGCTTTCGCTATTCTGGCTAGCGTTATAGGTGAAAAGGCGCCGGAGAATTGCTCCGGCCTCTTTTGTTACCTCGACGCGATAGGTGAGGCGTACAGGGTGTATGGGGGCCAGACGTGGCTTAGATATGACGAGCAGTTTCGTCAAAGAAAAGCGATCCGACCGTCTATTCGGTGGGATCAGAAAGACATAGGGCTGTGGTTGCGGGTAATGGCCCCAGTTAGGTTCGGGCAGCCCTTTCAGGGAGGGGCCGGGACGAGTAGCTCGGCCAGCGGTTCCCAGGGAGGAAGTCAGGGTGGACAGTCGGGGAGTCATAGGCTCGGATTGTGTTGGCAGTTTAACGACGGCCAATGCAAATTCGGAAATAGCTGCAGGTTCAAGCACGTTTGCTCCTTGTGTAACGCTACATCACATGGAGCAGCAAAGTGCTTTAAGAAGGGAAAAGGAAAGTTTTTCGGGGCAGCTGGAAAAAGGGATGACACCAGTGAAACTGGCAAAGATGGTGCCGTTTCTAAATAGGTACCCCGACCGAGAGAAGGCCATTTTATTATTAGTAGGTTTTAGGGATGGTTTTAAAATTCCCGCCCCAGTTCATAGGGTTCCTGTTACTACAAAAAATTTACCGTCGGCGCTCCGGTATTCGGCGGTGGTAACAGAGAAATTGCGTAAGGAGGTTCAGTTAGGACGGATGGCGGGGCCGTTTAGCTCCCCTCCGGTTACGGAGTTTGTAGTTTCTCCGCTTGGAGTAGTTCCTAAAAAAGAGCCAAATAAGTTCAGGCTCATACATCACTTGTCCTACCCGAAAGGGGCGTCAGTGAACGACGGTATCGACCCGGAAATATGTTCCGTGGTGTATACCTCTTTTGACGCCGCTACGAAATGGGTGCGCAAGTACGGGCAGGGGGCTAGGTTGGCTAAAGTGGACATTGAGTCCGCTTTTAGGTTACTCCCAGTGGCCCCAGAAAGTATTCGTTTGTTAGGCTGTTTTTGGGAAGGAAGTTACTTCGCGGATAGGTGTCTACCCATGGGCTGTTCTATTTCGTGCGCTTATTTTGAAGCGTTCAGCTCATTTTTAGAATGGGTAGTTAGGGATTGCACAGGGATTAGGTCAGTTATCCATTATTTGGATGACTTCCTATGCATAGGTCCGGCAAGTTCGCCACTTTGCGCAAACTTGCTGGGGTCCCTTCAATGGGTTACCGGTCAGTTCGGGGTGCCTTTGGCACCAGGTAAGACCGAAGGGCCCACAACGTGTTTGAAGTTTCTGGGCATTACCATTGACACTGAGGCAATGGAATGCAGGTTGCCCGAGGACAAAGTGGCGGAATTAAAGGCTGAAGTCAACAGGGCAAGGGTTGTCACAAAAGTTACGTTAAGAGAGCTGCAATCGTTGTTAGGCAAGCTCAATTTCGCCTGTCGCATTATGCCGATGGGTCGGATTTTCAGTAGGAGATTAGCATCAGCCACAGCAGGGGTTCGGTTACCCCATCATTTTATACGGCTGGGCAAAGGCCACAAGAAGGACCTGGCAGTATGGGCGGCGTTTTTAGAAAATTATAACGGAAGGTCTGTGATGATGGAGGAGGTGGTGGACAATTTCGATTTAGAATTGTTCACTGACGCCGCAGGAAGTTCGGGTTTTGGAGCTTACTTCCAAGGCCGGTGGTGCGCGTCGGGGTGGCCGAGCGAATGGTTTTCGTCGGGTTTGGTAAAAAACCTGGTGCTGCTTGAGCTATTCCCCATAATAGTAGCTGTGGAGCTATGGGGAGCCCAGTTTAGAGATAAAAGGGTGCGCTTTCACTGCGACAACATGGGGGTGGTGCAGGCAATAAACAGATTGTCTGCATCATCCCCCCCAGTGGTGGCATTATTGCGCCACCTGGTGCTGCAGGCGTTGTCGCTGAATGCTTGGATTGGGGCAGTACACGTGCCAGGGGTAAGCAACTCAATAGCGGATGCTCTTTCTCGCTTTCAGTGGGAGCGATTCCGTCGGTTGGCCCCAGGAGCAGAAGAAGAAGGGGTGTCTTGCCCGAGACACATATGGAGCGTGGTCAGCGAGCAGTGAGGCACCTGATAGGTGCCTCCTTGGCTCGGAACACATGGGCGGCTTACAAGGCAGCATGGGTAGAATGGGTGGAGTGGTTGAGGCAGTGGGGCAATGTACAGACGGACGAGGACGCGGCAGGAGCATTGTTGGGGTGGCTGGCAAAAAGCGCGGAGGCTGGTTTGTCGGTGGCTACAGTTAACAAGTTTATGGGGGGGGTGGCGTTTGGCGCTAAGTTGAGGGGTGTAACGGATGTAACGAAGAACTTTGTAGTGAGGCAGGCGCTTAAAGGTTTTAGAAAGGGGCGGGGTAGTCCGGATACGCGTCGCCCGGTTTCGTTTGAGTTACTACAAAAATTGGGGTTCGCGTTGCAGGAGGTTTGTGGGACCGGGTTTGAGTATTCTCTTTTTAGGTTCGCTTTTTCGCTAGCTTTTTTCGGGGCGTTACGAGTGGGGGAATTGGTTTCCCCAAGCAAAAAGATAGGGGGGGGGCTGAAAGCCGAGGACACTAGAGTTGTAAAGGGACGTTTAGAAATAGTCATTCGGCGTTCTAAGACGGATCAGGTTGGAAGGGGTCGTCGGGTGTCGCTGGGGCGTATTCCAGGGGAAAACATGTGCCCGGTTAGTTGTTGGGAGAACTACTGTTCTCTAGCTGGGGCCAGGGTAGGGCCCCTGTTTCAGCATCAGGACGGTCACTATTTATCAAGGTTCCAGTTTGAGGCGGTGTTTAAAAGAGCGATAGCTGTTCTGGGACTGGATGGGTCAGGTTTTGGGACGCATTCGTTTAGAATAGGTGCGGCGACAGAGGCGGCAGCGAGGGGTATGGATAGTCAGGCGGTGATGGGAATCGGTCGGTGGAAGTCGGAGAGGTTCAGACGGTATATTAGACCGCATTTGCTGTAAGGGTGGGTAGGGGGCACATGGGTGGGGGCGTTATTTACGGTTAGTTTTTGTTCTTTTTGTTACAGATCCGTGTGCTGCACTCGTGTGGATAATGGGCCACTCGTATGTTTTTTGGGGGGGGGAGAGGGCTAAGGTTAGGCCTAATGGGAGGCAACTTAGACTGAGTAAGGATGCGGCGGTACTTCGCTGGATTGGAGTGCGGGGCATGGCTTGGTCGCGGGTTTTGCAGGATGTACAGCGCCTAGTCTCCCTTGACAGGACGCCCGACATTCTAGTATTGCACGTCGGGGGCAACGACTTGGGGCGTAGACCGTTCAGGGAGCTAGGCAGAGACATACGGTATGACATGCTTCGGTTATTGCAGATGTACCGGAGCTTGATCTTGGTCTGGTCCGAGATGGTCCCTCGTAAGGTTTGGCGGAATGTGCGTTCGGTGCGCGGTATAGATAAGGCAAGGATCAAAGTGAATCGGGAGGTGTCTCGTTTCGTGGTGCGGAATGGAGGAGTCGCCGTGCGGCATATTGATCTTGAGAAAGGGGCGGGAAATTATTGGAGAGGCGACGGGGTCCATCTCAACGAGATTGGGACAGATCTTTGGTTAGAGGGTATACAGGAGGGGATAGAACGCGCATTGGTTCTGTGGGGGGCTGCGCAGGCATGAGGTGGTCATGCCATGCTGGCTGTGGCAGTTGGAGGGGGGGGTGGAGTTCTCGGAGCCAGTTAGGATGCGGGGCGAGGGGGGGGGGGGAGCGGAGGGCCGATGGCTGCCTGTCCCCCCTTCCCGCCCCATTGTTGATCTACAGTGTGCGGTGGGTCTGTCGCCTCCCGGCTCTGTCAGGCCGTAGTCCCTGCGGAGACCAGTCGGCTGGCCTAGGAACGGCTAGCGGGTCTCTGAGTCGGGAGGTTGGCGACTAGGGGCAACCGTGTGTGTGTTGCCTCCCGAGTCGGCGGTCTCGCGACGGGAGGGCGGTAGCGGGAGGGATCTTCGGTCTCCCGAGTCGGATAGTGGGAGAGCGACGGGAGGCAGTACGGAAGATCCTTTTCCCTGTAGTGAGGCGACAGAGGGGGTTGTAGGCTCCGGGGACTTCCCCCTTTTGGTGGGTTGTTTATTCTTGTGTTTTTTATACCCATTGTTAAACTTTAAGTTAAATAAATGGCCGCTGTGGCCAAAAATTATCCAAGCTAGAAGTAGTAGCGTATTGTTTTGGTGGGTTACAGGGAAGTGGGGGGATAGGTCACAGAGGCTCACTCCGTGATACCCGCGTCAAGAAGCGCCGGAATATTAGCCGCAGGCGTATATATGTAGGCAGCACATGACAGGGTTAACGGGGAGGCTAGGGGTTAACAGTAGTGCAGAGGTGTGGGGGGGGGTGAGAATAGGGAGGGGGGAGCAGTTAGAAAGTGCGGGAAAAGCAGGAGGAGGAGTTTCAGTCGGCAGCAGAAGGAAGAAGGAGCAGAAGAGAAGAAGACGGAGACAGCGAGGAAGTCCCACCCACCCGCCCGTTGGTTAGTAGCTAGGGGTGAAAGTTTAGTGAGAGGGAAGGGGGGGGCGCTTTGGAGGTGATATGTAGATTGTCATAGCGGCAGTTGGAGGGGGGGGTGGAGTTCTCGGAGCCAGTTAGGATGCGGGGCGAGGGGGGGGGGGAGCGGAGGGCCGATGGCTGCCTGTCCCCCCTTCCCGCCCCATTGTTGATCTACAGTGTGCGGTGGGTCTGTCGCCTCCCGGCTCTGTCAGGCCGTAGTCCCTGCGGAGACCAGTCGGCTGGCCTAGGAACGGCTAGCGGGTCTCTGAGTCGGGAGGTTGGCGACTAGGGGCAACCGTGTGTGTGTTGCCTCCCGAGTCGGCGGTCTCGCGACGGGAGGGCGGTAGCGGGAGGGATCTTCGGTCTCCCGAGTCGGATAGTGGGAGAGCGACGGGAGGCAGTACGGAAGATCCTTTTCCCTGTAGTGAGGCGACAGAGGGGGTTGTAGGCTCCGGGGACTTCCCCCTTTTGGTGGGTTGTTTATTCTTGTGTTTTTTATACCCATTGTTAAACTTTAAGTTAAATAAATGGCCGCTGTGGCCAAAAATTATCCAAGCTAGAAGTAGTAGCGTATTGTTTTGGTGGGTTACAGGGAAGTGGGGGGATAGGTCACAGAGGCTCACTCCGTGATACCCGCGTCATGAGTTTTCTCAGGTCTTCATCCCCTTTTTATCCAAAATTCAATGATAACATGATCGCTGCCTCCTAAGGTCCCAGCCACCCTTACTTCCACAACCATTCCCTCCCTGTTGGTAAGAATTAGGTCCAAGATAGCAGATCCCCTTGTTTTCTCTTCGACCTTTGGAAGATAAAGTCGCCAGCAAGTACGGATAAGAATGTGTTGGATCCATTACTTTTACCTGAGATTCCCAACAAATGTCCGGATAGTTATAATCTCCCATGATCACTATGTTGTGCTTTTTTGAGAGCTTGGCCATCTGATGTAGAAAGAGTTCCTCCATATCATCTGCTTGTCCAGGCGGCCTATAGTAAATGCCTACAATAGTGTCCTTTCTGTTGTTCTCTCCTTGTATTCTTACCCAAACAGTTTCTACAGAACTCCCATGTCTGAAGCTGGAATCTCTGTGGAGATGAATGTTTTCCTAACATACAACACAACACCTCCTGCCCTTTTTAATAAGGTCTATTTCTTACTGGTCATGTGAAGGAGGCCTTATACAGTGAAGCCGGTGGCACACGGGTGTATTTGCACACACAATATACAGATTATAGAACCTATTGATTTCAATGGGTTTGTTCACCAGCATGTATTTTTCCTGAGGATTTTAGTTGAAGAATAAACCAGCGCACCGTGCTCTATTCTCCTGCACATGTGCACAGCAAGAGGTCTCATAGAAGTAACATAGAGGGTACATAAATGTACACGAAATATGCTAGGAGATGCGTGAAACACTGCGCAATTGTGCAGGAACAAGAACACATCTGGAACGTGCAGAAAAAGCATCTTTAATTCTGTAGGAACACTACACTGGTGCACATAGGCTTATATGACGCTGGCATAAATGACATCTTCACTACATCCTGTGGTCAGTAGGATTACATTTGTATCCAATTTATATCGTTTTGTAACATTTTATTACTTTTGCACAATAAAAACAATTTAAAAATGGTGTCACTGCATTCAAAGATCCGGAACATTTGTGTTTTTCTGTCTACAGAGCTGAACCAATGACCGACTACTATAATTGGCCCAAATATAAAAGCAAACAATTACAATAAAAGGCCCGGCCTCCTCCACCCCTTAATAGCCGGCCATCTCTCACCTTATTTCCCTTTCGCTGGGGACGAAACCATGAGATGTCAGAGGAGAGGAAGAAGTACAAAATTCCCCTCAGCGGTAATCACCAGTAAATGTAATTGTATCCTTAAAGGAGATGTCTCGAGGAAGCAGTGAATTTTTTTTTTTGCCCAGTCCCCCCCATTAAGTACACATTACTAAGCCCCCCTGTAAATGACATTTCTAGCTGGTTCGTACTTACCGTTCCAGCGTTTCAGCAACTTATAAAAGTTTCCCCAAGATGGCCGCCGGCTCTTTTCCCGTCGCTCGCTGCAGCCCGACGTGCGCGCTCCCGAGACGCTGCCAGCTGTGTCTCCATGGCAACCAGACGCCCCGCAGCCGCCGACCGGACCCACCGCAGCCGCCGACCAGTCACCCACCGGCAGGCAGCAGGTAACCGGCGCAGCCCCCCCCCATCACAGCAGCAGCCCCCCCGGCGCAGCGACAGCCCCCCCCCGGCCCAGCGCTAGTTCCCCCGGCCTAGCGACAGCCCCCCCCCCCGGCCCAGCGCTAGTTCCCCCGGCCTAGCGACAGCACCCCCGGCCCAGCGACAGCCCCCCCCCCCCCCCGGCCCAGCGCTACTTCCCCCGGCGCAGCGACAGCCCCCCCCATCGCAGCGACAGCCCCCCCATCGCAGCGACAGCCCCCCCCATCGCAGCGACAGCCCCCCCATCGCAGCGGCAGCCCCCCCGGCCCATCAGTTACCAGGACAGCTGGACGGCGGGACGGCGGGACAGCTGGGCGGCTTCTCCGGACAGCTCGGCAGCTCTGCACCTTCCTCTAACAGAGGAAGGTACAGAATGGCCGCTCCAGCGCGCTCCCGAGCAGTGACAGCTCGTCTGCGCATGCGCAGAAGAGCTGTAGCGGGGAGCACACTGAAGCGGCTCGTGCTGAATGGAGAAGACAGGACTGCGCAAGCGCGTCTAAAAAAGCAAGCTGCCGGCGAATTTAGACGGAACCATGGAGACGAGGACGCTAGCAACGGAGCAGGTAAGTGAATAACTTCTGTATGGCTCATATTTAATGCACGATGTACATTACAAAGTGCTTTAATATGGCCATACGGAAGTGTATAACCCCACTTTGTTTCGCGAGACCACCCCTTTAATATCTTATGGAGTATAGATATAGTGTAACACTATACATGTAGTACCGTAGTATCTTATTCTGAGCATGTGGTGCGCCCGCTATGGTCCGGCACATCCTAATGCCAAACATTTATATTCCTGGAAACAAATTTTATATTAATTTAAAAAAAAGGCCCGGCCTCCTCCACCCCTTAATAGCCGGCCATCTCTCACCTTATTTCCCCGTCGCCGGTGACAAAACTAAACAATGTCATAGAAGAGGGAGAAACATGAAATTACACTCACCGGTAGTCAGCGGTAAATGTAATTGCAGCATTAATATCTTATGAAGTCTATGTATACGGTGACACTATACATAGAGTATCATAATATCAGCCTATATTGGGCATGTGGTGCGTCTGATATGGTCAGGCACATCCTAATACCATACAGAAAAAGAAAAAAAAAAAGGGTCCGGCCTCCTCCACCCCTTAATAGCCGGCCATCTCTCACCTTATTTCCCCGTCATCGATGACAATACTAATAGATGTCATAGAGGAGGGGGAAATATAAAATGACACTCACCAGTAGTCACTGGTAAATGTAATTGTATTTTTAGTCATTTATGGAGTATATATAAAGTGTAACACTATATATATAGTACCATAATATCAACGTACTCTGCGCATGCGGTGCGTCTGACATGGTCAGGCACATCCTCACACCATACATATTAAAAGAAAAACAAAGGTATACCACCTGCATGCCAGATGTAGACATGGCAGTAATCATCCAGCTTGGTCTGATGGAATTGCTGGGCTGCTCCTGATGACATCATCGGTGTTCTTCTGCTTCTCTTGATGGTCTTCTTGGGGCTTATGAGATCTGGCTCTGATGATCTTAAAGAGCCGGTGTGCTGTCCAGGGTTTTCCAGTTAGTGCTGACAAATGAAAACCCTGTGAATAAGGCCTGGTGGTCTGCCGATATGGCCGAGTGGTGGGCTTCTGCTGCCTCCATCCTCTTGAGATTAAATGGTCTTGAGCCGTGCCGGATGTTGTTTGACTATAAGAAGAGGAAGCATAGGGATTTAGCTGGTATTATAACTTCTCATGACAGCACTGGATTACACTTCAAAAAAACTAACTAATTCCTGTATAAAAATGTATCACCCTAAGGGCAAAGTCAGACGAGCGTTTTTTTTGCTTTCGCCTATGTGCGCAAAAAAGGGCATGTCTGATAGAGCCAGTGGCTCCCTATGATTTGTTCACATGTCCGTCTTTTACAGGCGCAAAATACTCATACTTGTAAAAGATAGGACATCCGTGCCCTGGGTGGGTCCGTGCGACGCAGAAAGATTCCCCACGGAGAGTCCCCTTATCACTAAACACTGTGAGAGCACTCTCACAGTGTTCAGTGACAAGGGGACTCCCTGTGGGGATGAAGCTGTCACAGCTGTGGCAAAGGACCATAATGCCATCCCATTGCTTTCAATGGGGCCGTTGCTACTGCCGCTGGCCCCATTGAAAGCAATGCGATGCAGTCAACCCCCACAGTGACTTTCGGGGAAGGGCTTGAAACAGAAGCTGGTGTAAAAAAAAAAATGTGTATGTATATGTGTGTATATTTATATATATATATATATATATATATATATATACATCGCCTCTCTGCTGCTGTGCAGCTCTGGCGCATGTTCTCGCTGACTGCCGGCACTGCTCTGAAGCACTTTCAGCTGGCCGGGGATTTAAAAATCCCGGCTTCCTAAAAGAGCTGTGTCTGATTGGCTGAGCGCTCAGCCAATCACAGGCAGCGCTCAGCCATTTATTGAATGACAGGTGAGTGCTGCCTGTGAGTGGTCACAGCGTTCAGCCAATCAGAGGCAGCGTCATTGAAAGCAATGGACATGGAGCTATAGTCAGGTGCATTTTGCACATGCATGCAACACTTTTTTTTGCGCAAAAAGGACGCTCGTCTGACTGAGCCCTAAGGCCAAATGCAGACGGCCGGGGAGGAATCCGACTGTGAGATCTCGTAATGGAATCAGACCTTGTTCCCCAGCGGTGACCCCTGGCTTACCTGTCTGCTGTCTTCTTTCTTTGCTGTAGATGTGCCGGCTGGTGTGCCGCCACACATGCGCAGTGCAGATCTCTTGCAGCGGCGATGATGCAGATGTGTGGCCACTCGTTGCGGGATGGGCAGCTTCCATTGACTACAATGGAATTTGCCCGTGCGAGCCTCACACTAGAATAGGACATGCTGCGATTTTTTTCCCCCGGCAGCAGAAAATCGCAGTTTATTTCCGCTCGTGGGCATGGAAAAGTGTTTTGCTTAGCATGTCCAATGGGCAGTATTTGCTCCAGATCCCGCAGTGCAAATATGCCCGTGGGCATTGGGCCTAAGACTACTAGCACACGGACAAACTTAAACTTGTGTCTGAGATTCTTACATGGAACTCACATCAGCCGGCACACAGACACACCATCCATGCGCTGTCCGATGTGCCGGACATCACACATTATCATGTGCTATTCTTGTTCAAAAATGAGACAGGAATGGGACATGCTGTAAATTCTATTTTCCATGAACTATTCATACGAGTAGAAAAAAGTCCCCCGTAAATATACCCGTTCTAATGAATCCGTTTCATTTTTGTCCAACTTTCTAACCAAACAAATCGGTTCGAAAGTCAGATGGAAAAATCTCCCGTATGAAAGTGGCCTAAATCAGGTTATTGTAAGTTATCACTGATAGTCACAGAAATTCAAGTGTTCTTCCTAAACAATATTACAACCTAAACATTCAGGACATATACAGTATATAGACCAAGGAAGCTGATAAAGGTGATATTAGGGCTACAGCCCACGTCTAGCACCATAGTGAGGCTTAGACATATACAGTATATAGACCAAGGAAGCTCATAACGGTGATATTAGGGCTACAGCCCACGTCTAGCACCATAGTGAGGCTTAGACATATACAGTATATACACCAAGGAAGCTCATAAAGGTGATATTAGGGCTATAGCCCATGTCTAGCACCATAGTGAGGCATAGACATATACAGTATATACACCAAGGAAGCTCATAAAGGTGATATTAGGGCTACAGCCCACGTCTAGCACCATAGTGAGACATAGACATATACAGTATATAGACCAAGGAAGCTCATAAAGGTGGTATTAGGGCTATAGCCCATGTCTAGCACCATAGTGAGGCATAGACATATACAGTATATACACCAAGGAAGCCCATAAAGGTGATATTAGGGCTACAGCCCACGTCTAGCACCATAGTGAGGCAAAGACATATACAGTATATACACCAAGGAAGCTCATAAAGGTGATATTAGGGCTACAGCCCACGTCTAGCACCATAGTGAGGCATAGACATATACAGTATATAGACCAAGGAAGCTCATAAAGGTGATATTAGGGCTACAGCCCACGTCTAGCACCATAGTGAGGCATAGACATATACAGTATATAGACCACGGAAGCTTATAAAGGTGATATTAGGGCTACAGTCCACGTCTAGCACCATAGTGAGGCATAGACATATACAGTATATACACTAAGGAAGCTCATAAAGGTGATATTAGGGCTACAGCCCATGTCTAGCACCATAGTGAGGCAAAGACATATACAGTATATACACCAAGGAAGCTCATATAGGTGATATTAGGGCTACAGCCCACGTCTAGCACCATAGTGAGGCATAGACATATACAGTATATAGACCAAGGAAGCTCATAAAGGTGATATTAGGGCTACAGCCCATGTCTAGCACCATAGTGAGGCATAGACATATACAGTATATACACCAAGGAAGCTCATAAAGGTGATATTAGGGCTACAGCCCACGTCTAGCACCATAGTGAGGCATAAACATATACAGTATATACACCAAGGAAGCTCATAAAGGTGATATTAGGGCTACAGCCCACGTCTAGCACCATAGTGAGGCATAGACATATACAGTATATAGACCAAGGAAGCTCATAAAGGTGATATTAGGGCTACAGCCCACGTCTAGCACCATAGTGAGGCATAGACATATACAGTATATAGACCAAGGAAGCTCATAAAGGTGATATTAGGGCTACAGCCCATGTCTAGCACCATAGTGAGGCATAGACATATACAGTATATACACCAAGGAAGCTCATAAAGGTGATATTAGGGCTACAGCCCACGTCTAGCACCATAGTGAGGCATAGACATATACAGTATATAGACCAAGGAAGCTCATAAAGGTGATATTAGGGCTACAGCCCACGTCTAGCACCATAGTGAGGCATAGACATATACAGTATATAGACCACGGAAGCTTATAAAGGTGATATTAGGGCTACAGTCCACGTCTAGCACCATAGTGAGGCATAGACATATACAGTATATACACTAAGGAAGCTCATAAAAGTGATATTAGGGCTATAGCCCATGTCTAGCACCATAGTGAGGCATAGACATATACAGTATATAGACCAAGGAAGCTCATAAAGCTGATATTAGGGCTACAGCCCATGTCTAGCACCATAGTGAGGCATAGACATATACAGTATATACAGACCAAGGAAGCTCATAAAGGTGATATTAGGGCTATAGCCCACGTCTAGCACCATAGTGAGGCATAGACATCTCCCATTAGTACTACTATGACGTTATAACATACCAAGCTGAACCAATACAATTTCTGCTTATACTCACTGGTACAGGAATGTGTGGTGGTCGCATCTGCAGGGCTTCTACCAAATCCCAATTGATATGCCGGAAAAACCTCTGGGCTCTGATGTCACCGTGGACCCCTAAGCGCGTCGTAGGATCTTCCCGGAGGAGCTAAAAAGGAAAAAAATATAATCTAGTGCTTTGAACTATTATTACTGTCCTGGTCTAGTATAACACGTACTACATAGAGAATATATTCACCTTCTTGATGATGTTCTTCGCCTCGATGTTGGAGGCATTAAATCGTCCTCGATGATACTTTGACCTGCGGGTAACCATGATATTAAGAATGATACCTAAGGCATACCAGTCGATGGCAGCATTGTACTCCTCCCTGCTCAGCATCTCAGGAGCCATGAAGTCCGGCGTTCCAGCATATCCGGAGGCTGTGCGGTCTCCATAGATGTCCTCGAGGGCCAACCCGAAGTCGGCGATCTTTAGATGACCCGCTGAAGTCACCAGGATGTTATCCGGCTTGAGATCTCTGTGAAGTAGAGGAAACAATGGTTTATTCCCATTCATACTGCTAAGAGAGAATCTGTCCCATTAGCTGATTTACTTTATAAGTATATGAAGATGTTACCTAATGTGCACACAAACATCCAGAATTAATATATCTAAGTATGTTTTATATCAGATTCCAAACCATCTACTATAATATAATCTGGGATTACAGACCCGGCCTGAGTCCATCACACCTAATAAAGACAAGAGTATATTTACCGGTGGACGATGCCCTTCGCATGCAGGTGTTGGATACCGCATACAAGTTCCGCTGCGTAGAAACTGGCACGAAGGGGAGAGAAGACAATTAGTATCTGGAGGCTGACAGAAAGCTCTGAAGAACACATAGTACAGAAGAGCAGAATATCCACCATGTGAGGTTATTACTATAGACTGCAGGGATCACACATCTCATTCTTCATGCTACATGTTCTCTAATCCTATCTTATTCTGCATACTACAAACATGGGGATAAGGACTCCTGCACAGGGCAGCGCCATATGTGTTTGTGTTATAGATCAGCGGGCTCTCTGTGCGACACCCTATAGAGCCTCGAGAAGATATAGCATCCACCGGAGCAATGCAATATAATGTTACATGCGGTGGAGCATGGAACTATTTTTTTTTGCAGATTAATGGCCGCCAAACAGTGCCGATATACAAGAACAGCCATTTCCCTGCTTTAGGTGCAGTCCTATGCAAGCACTGTGTGACTTAGAGTTATGTATAAGAGATGCTGCTATTACTATGTGAGATCCATGATCTACAGGTTCAGACCATATAGGGAGTAATAAGCCTAGAATTGGATAAAAGTCTTTCAACAAAGTGTTTCAGTACTAACATCCACTGACATAACTATATATTCTCTTCTCCATATAGGGAGTCCAGTACTATGAATAAAGCATTATATTTGGGGGCCCTGTTACAGGTTTTACATTGGGGCCCAGGAGCTTTAAGTCACGGCTCTGCGTTAAGCAGTTAAGTGAAGTTGGGTGGCCCAAGATAATCTTTTGCACCCGGGCCCATGAGCCTTTAGCTACGCCCCTGCTAACATCCTATAAATGGAGAGTATAGTTGCAGCTTCTGAGTATAACACTCTATTCTATGTACAGTCCCTTAATGAATGGAGTCCATCATTGGAGCTTGTATGTGGGCAGTAAGGCTAACAATCTAAAGGTTCCTTTACACAGGACTACTATAGGTTACATAAGCGCCCAACAGCAATTCCATGAACAGCCGCCCAACTATCGCCCTGTGCTTTACAAGCAGTGATAGTCGTTCTGTAAATGGAGGCTGAGTGGTTGAAGATCATGCTGACCCGCCGCCTCCATTCACAGTAAACAGGCAGTCATGCATTGTTGAACGATTGCCGGTTTACACGGCCGATAGTCGCTTGGTTTTTAGTTCTGCTAAGTGACTCTGACCAGTGATCGATTTCTCGCTCCATACCCAATACACGGGACGGCTATTGCCTGAATTTGCTGCTTCCAGCGATAATTGCCCCATGTAAGGGTAACTTCACTCATGTACTGTCCTCTTCATGTATGACCTACAGGGAGATGTTTATTAGCTTACGACTACATTACCGTGCACAGGGGCTGTCGAGACACCCCTTCCGCTGTAGAAGTTCATCGAAGTCTCCGCAGTTGATGTACTCCATTCCGAGCAGCACCAGGTCCTGCCATACAGAAGAGCGATACAAGAATGTGAATGTCTGGGATCAAGTTACCAAATGATTGCGGCGTCTTCATTCTATACAGACAGGAACTATCAGAGGTTGATCCAGGGATTATTCTGACCGCCATTATGGAGTCGGGAAGGAATTTTCCCCCCAAAAGGGCTAATTGGCTTCTGCCTCTTGGGATTATTTGCCTTCCTCTGGATCAACAGGGCTGACCTAGATGGACCTTGTCTTCATTCAGCCTCACATACTATGTTACTATGTTATACAGAGGCCATTCTCAGTTATTTCTCCATCATAGATGTAGACTATATGACGACGGGGGGGATGGGACACTTACATGTATGATGGATCAGTAAGCTCAGTACTGGTGATAATAAGGCTGCAGCCCGGCCCCAGGAGAGGTGTAGCTTATACCTCATACAGCAGCCGTTCTCCATCTAGTTTCACTAATAATCTACATATAAGGTTTTCATGTTTGCATCATAGAGAAGACGCCATCTCAGTCGCAGTGGCATCCATAGACTATTTACAAACCGTTCGCCTACATTCACAGATTTTTTACACAAAACCCTTTTCCCTTTAACCCCTGAAGGACCGGACACTTTTCATGTTTTTATTCTCACTTCTTCATCCCTATTTTCAATACATACATTTTTTTCGCCATATGAGGGCTTCTTATTTTGCGAGACGGGTTGTGTTTTTAATGGTATCATTTAGTCTACTATATAATGTATCAGAACATTGTTACATTTGTAAGTGTGGTGAAATGATAAAACGCACTGATGCCATTATCCTGCAGATCTTACTGTGACACAACGTTATTCTGTGGGTCGGTACGATAATGGCGATTAGCAAACTTATATAGTTTTTATTAAGTTTTACTACTTTTAACCTGGAATATTAAATTTTCAAAATTCTTGGCACCAGAGGGATATTAATTTAATTTCTTTTATGGCAACAAAACTGTACTGAGCTTTCATTGGCTGCAGTTATCATGTGGTTTCCTGTGACATCATCTGTCACAACAATCCCCAGGAATGCAGCAGGCTCAAGGGCTGGATCCCGGAGGCTGCAGAGGGGTAAGTATATCAAAATTTATTATTTTAATACAGAGGGTCTTATTGAAGAGGAGTTGTCCAGTAACTGGGCAACCCCTTTAATTTCAAGTGACACAAGCTGCCATTCAGCATGCTATGTGAGAGACAGTTACAAACTAATTACAATGAGAGCAGCCTGTATTGTAGAAAGGGGGGTCTGCAGACCCCCAGCTTAGGAGCCTGGTTGCAAATAGTAACTATTCAATACCATGATGCTCTGAAAATAAGACCCTGTCTTATAATAATTTTTGCCCCAAAAGAGGCACAGGGTTTTCTTTTTGGGGGATGTCTTATTAATACTAAGCTAGTAGCCATGGTCCGGGTTCCTCCCGATGGTCTGCGAAGTTCCGTAGCTCCGCCGGGCTTCCTGCACTCCTTGGCCGCTGACAGATCATCACTTCCTGTTTGCAGCGTTCATAAATCCCGCCTCCAGGAAGCGATGGCTCTGATTAGCCAGCGAGCACTGCTGTCAGCCAATCACTGCCGTACTTGCTGAACCAACGTGACGGCTGGTGAGTTCAGACGCTGTGGAGTTTCAGCTACGGAATGTGCACCGACATTCCCCAACAATGTGCAGTACATGTAAATGAGAGGGCTTTTAACCAACCCCATTCACTAACAATGGAAACAACCTGCAGCGGAGGATAGTCATGCAGCATGCGTCATCTGTCACAGGAAAGTCATGGATCTTCATTGTGGATTTCATTCAAGGCAATGAGTGACGTCCGCAGTGAAAATCAGCAGATTGACTCCCCGATGTTTGCACGTACCCCTGTGGTTCGCTTCTATGTTTGTATTAGGTTTTAAGTGGTTCAATTTGTGTCTCTAGAACTTTGATTAGAGTTCTTGCACATGTGTAGCACCCAGTTTTTGGTATTTTCGGTTGTGATTGTTACTGTTGTTCACCTCGATATCCATAGACTCCCGGCTCCGATATCCCTGTACAGATATACTAGGACATTAATAAGCATAGCATTGTACACCTACAAACTGAATAGCGGGCATTCATTATAATAAAGGTATTGTATATCTAACGGCCCCTCAGTGTAAAGTGGGGCCCATTGTGACTATTGCTATGTCAGCCCAGGATCTCTGTGGATGGAAATGTCTTACTGTTGCATGGCTCGCAGATACTTTGTATCACTACAGCATCAGGTACATATACTGGTATTTGTTCATTTGGAAGTAGTCATAAATGTACCTTTGTCTGGAAAGCAAATTGTCCTTGTAGAAGAAAGGGGCTGCCAGATGCAAGTTGTAGCACCCGCCGCTCCACCATCACGCGGTCCTCTCCTTCGGTAAGCAGGCTTCTCTTGACGATGACTTTTACAGCAAACTTCTGCCGAGTAGAGTTGTCTTCTGCCAGCAGCACCTAGAAAAACAGTCATTTATGAAGAGGACAAATAGAGCAAAAATCCGAAACTGATCTGAAGGTTGGATTCACAGTGCAGGTTTGCAGTGCGGATTCTTCAGCGCAGCTCCATAGCAATCTACAGTACAATGCATCTGGATGGAGATCTGTGTAACAGTAGGGAATTACATGTTATGTAGTAATATTAATGCTGTGTGCAGAGCAAGAAACATGTGAGGAGAAGACGCATTGTGGTTCCATCTTACTAACAGGGTCTCAGACAATGATCATGCAGCTTTGTCATCATCAGCCTCTTGTAGGATTCTACTATATTAGAAGTATCGCACGCGCTCTGGACTTTACATTGTGGACCGTTGGAGAAGCCAAAGTATAGAACCTCTTGTATCAGAACAATAAAGCAGAAGAGTCTGAACACATCACTTCAGTGTTTTGCGCTCTTCTCTGATGCATCGTATACATAATATATACGATTAGATATACCTGATGGATAAGGCTATGATACCCCTTGAATATCATCTAAATGAAGTCATTACTGTAACAATCCACAGATAAAAATCCATATGGAAAAATTTGCATGTTGTGGATTTTGAATCCTCATGTTTCAGAAATCTGTGACTTTTCTCCAGTTTTCACCCACTTAATGTGCTGTATACTGGGTGGATGCACCTGTGATTCCACTGCACAGCCTGTTTCACATTCCAGGTACTGTATATGCCGTGTGCAGGCACATCCTAATGGCATATATACATGTGAAAGTCAGTCCGTCCAATAGTCCAATCCATATTTCAGCCCCATTTGTGGTGGCATTCTCAATATAATACGTGTGCTATAATACAAATATTTGTTAACCCCTTAAAAGGGCTGTTGGAGAGTTTTACTATTAGTAGAAGCGCAGATAGCGCTGTGGTTGGTACTGCAGACAGTGAATTCAATGGGAGCCTTGCCTGCAGTACCAACCCAGGCCTCTGTATTATGGACAGCGCTGTCTGCTTCCGGCACTGCCAGCAGGCCCAGTCATTTACTGCATAGCAGGAGTTTGGGGTTTATATTATGTCTATATAACTTTTTTTTCATGTATTTTTTGGGGGGTGAGACCTAGAAATGTCAACATTTTTGGGGGGTTTTGTTTTTACTGACTTTACTATGCAGCATAAAGCACTTGAGAACATTATACTCCGGATCAGCACGATTAGAGCAATACCAAATTTATACAGTCCTAATGTTTTACTACTTTTGCAAAGAGGGGCATACATTGAACTCACAGGGCCCCACAGCAGAACTCAGAATTAAATTAGGGACAGCATATCTATAACAGCAGCTCAGCTCTAGTATACCTCTAATACAATCATATCATAGAGATGCTAGATTCTACACTGTGATAGTGATTACAGTGCTGTTACCTCCAGTGATCACATGTGACATCTCCTGTGATTGATGACTTCTGCTTTCGTTTTTGTTCTTTGTCTGGGCCCAGAATTCCACTAAGATTTCTTCTTGCCAAGATTCATCCCTGCACATTCCCCATCCTACCACTAGCTCTCACTATCTCTCCATAGTATTGGTGTCTCCTCTGTGGCCCCAGAAAGTACCGCTGTCCCCTCTCTGTGTCCCTACAGACTACTGGTGTCCCCTCTGCGGTGCCACAAACTACTGATGTCCCTTCTGTGTCTTCCCTTTCCCCTGAATGTCCGACTAGCAGTTGCAGCATAAATCTCTTTGTAACCAGCTGGTAGGGGGCGCTGCTCTCTCAGGCTTCTTATACTCAGCTGAGCGCGATATCAAGTCATGAAACCCAGACTGATATCGCACTCATCAGCGTGTGATTTACCCAAGGACCCGAGGCGGCTTTCTTTGGAAACGCCTCCCATCACTTCAGGTAGAGTGCAGGAAGGAGGTGGAGAGGAGAAGGCGGCTTCTACACTGACAGATCAGGATCCAGACCAGCAGGAATGTAAGTTCCAGACTTGTGAAGGGGAAGGGATGTCCGCAGACGTAACCGCTCATCTCTAGTTATAAATATTAGTGGAAAAACGGGTAAACCAGAAATAGTCAAGAGAAATCACACTGGCACGTTCATGTCAGGAATGCCAACCACACTTTATAGATATGTTGTAGTGTGATTCATATAGAACCATTGCAGTGGTAGGTGTATATTAATACTTACCAACTGGCCTGAAATGTTCGGGAGAATCTAGGAAGAGAAGGCAAATCACCCGGGCACCGAACCTGTGAATTACACTCGCCTCTCTCCCTCTGCACCCCTCTTCATTGTTGGGCATTGCTGGCAAGTGAAATGAAGGAGAATGAAGAAGTGCAAAGAAGGAGAGAAGAAAATAACGACCGGTCCGGGGCTTGTAGTCAGGTCTGTATAAGGTCTGTGTGATGTCAGAATAAAGCAGGGGAGGGGTGACGGCTAGTCTGGGGGTCTGTATAGAAACACAGAAGACCACATGGTCCATGTCTACCATTGTAATATTTCCTTATAATTACTCTTTAAATGGGTCCTATAGACTGTATTAAGTCAGTTCTGGTCTAGGGTTTGTACTAAGTAGGGTCTGATCTGATATTTGTATTCATTCCCTAAAGGGTTTTCTGCTCTTTTTTGACTGACCTTTTCCCTAGATAGGTCATCAGTACTGTAGTTGATGGATGGGCATCTGCTGATCTGGACCCCTGTCCATCAGCTGATCGTCCGGCCCACTGTCCGGTGTAGTAGGCTGGATGTTGTGATCACTGGTCAGAGGAGGAAGTCTGATCTCTGAACATGAAATGTAGGAGCAGCGTGGTGCTGACATTGATTTCAAGCCAGCGCTCGGACTACGACCATTTTACTGGTGATGAACTATCCAGAGGATGGGTCATCAGTTAAAAAAGTGCAGAAAACCCCTTTAGTGATGAGTCCCTTTAAAGCCTTAATGACAAACCATTTCCAATTCTTTTCATTGCCCATTCCTAGAGCCATAACATTCAAATGTCTCCATCCCCATAGCCGTACTAGGGCTTGTTTTTTTGCATATATGTATTATATAACTTATTAACATTTTTTGGGGGAGGGTTGAGAAAAAAATCAGATATTTTGCCATTGCTTTCTGGATTTCACTTTTCAGGTCAAGCATGCAGAATAAATATTGTGATACATTATTCTCTGGGTCCGCACGATTCTGGCAATACCAGAATTTTTTGTGTTTTGCTATATTTGTACAGTATAAAGTCTTTCACGTTTCTGTCGGCACCTCCCAAGAGCTATAATGTTTTTATTTTACCACCAACCGAGCTCTATGAGAGCTTATTCTTTTGCAGAGGATCTTTAGGGCTCAGTCACACGGCGTATTTTGCTGCGCATCTTATTTGCATTTGCGATCCGCATCTATTAGAACCAATGCTTTTCAATGGCAGCGGTCACATGTCTGATTTTTACCAGCGCACAAAAATGTGCAGCGGTAAATATAGGACAGCGGATCTTAAAACGCAAATAACTACGGTATTCAGGATTTTTTGGATGTGAAACTCTTGAATGATGTATCCAGGGGTTTCACCTGTGGTCAATGGGGCCAGCGGCAGCCCCACTGACATACAGAGAAGATCGCGATCCTCTGTTATAGCTGTGACAGCTGTGGTTGAGGATTTCTTCATCATCACTGAACACTGTGACAGCTATGGCAGAGGACCGCAATGCTATCCCAATGCCGTCACAGTGTTCAGTGATGAGGGGACTCCCTGCGAGGATGAACAAATCCTCGGCCACAGCTGTCACAGGACTGCCATCTTCTCTGTATGTCAGTGGGGCTGCTGCTGCTGCTGCCGCTGACCCCATTGACCACAATGTGAAACCCCTGGATGTGACAGCATCCAGGGGTTTCACATCCAAGGAATCCCCTGCTGCAGCTGTCACAGCCGCAGCAGGGGATAGCGGGCAGCACACTTTAGTTGCACATAAACGCAGCCAAGTGCATTTTCTCAGCGTGATGCCCGCTTTGGTCACGCAAATATTTGTGCATTTGGGTTTTGCGCAAAACAATGCGCAGCAAACAAACGCCCGTCTGACTGAGCCCTCAGTCTTCATTTATCTCATTTTTGGAAAAGATAATCACTTTTTATTACGCTTTTTCTAGAATTTTAATTAATAAAATCTGCAATTCTTCTTCTTTTTTTTTAAGCTCTTCACAATATCTCAAACCCTTATATTGTGCAAAAATAATGCCATTTTCAATAAATCCCTGTGTGTATTACTTATTGGTGCGAGTCAATATGCAATATGTGTGTCATACTAAATGCATACAAAATGTGGGTGCCAATCATTCAATATGATGATAGTTGAACATGCATATAGTATAATTATCACATGGGTAAGGTACCATGTTATATTCAGTTATTGTACAGTGGAAAAACAAGATCATTTCCCCATGGCGGTGAGCGTAGTTGCGCATACAGACGGGTGAAACCGCCCTAATAGTGCTTCTCAAATCCAACCCACAAAGATGAAATATGCTTGAACACCACAAAGATGCTAATAAAACTCTATAAGACTCTCGGTAATCATGTGAAACCATACCCTCAGGAGAGATCACATTATAAGAGCACAGCGTCGGCATTAGGAGTCACTTACATCACACAGTCCAAATTACATAGATACTAGAGA
The DNA here is from genome assembly GCF_035609145.1 of Eleutherodactylus coqui. NCBI lineage: Eukaryota > Metazoa > Chordata > Amphibia > Anura > Eleutherodactylidae > Eleutherodactylus > Eleutherodactylus coqui. The sequence goes on along the minus strand of NC_089841.1, from coordinate 244,214,405 downwards.
TGAGCGAGCGTACTCGGAAAAGCACTACTCGCTCGAGTAATTTGCTTTATCCGAGTATCGCTGTGCTCGTCCCTGAAGATTCGGGTGCCGGCACGGAGAGGGGAGCTGCAGGGGAGAGCGGGGAGGAACGGAGGGGAGATCTTTCTCTCCCTCTCTCCCGCCCCGCTCTCCCCTGCTCCCTGCTGCGACTCACCTGTCAGCCGCAGCGGCACCCGAATCTTCAGGGACGAGCACAGCGTTACTCGGATAAAGCAAATTACTCGAGCGAGTAGTGCTTTTCCGAGTACGCTCGCTCATCTCTAATAGATACACATCGCCAAAAAACTAACATGCCAAAACATTTAAAGACGGTCCAGAGATGACTAAATACAAGAAAAGTAATGCAAAACAAAATAATACAAATGGGAGGCCAAGACAGCAGAGAAAAAAATATTTACTTATCATTTAAACCCCACCCCCTCCATCACCCCTCCCCCCTACCTCCCCACAGAGCAAAGTAGAGTCCAGACATGATCTTAGGCAAAAGATCTAAAAGTCCTGAGGACAGTCATAGTGCAAATCTGAACCGTCCAATATAGACCAAGGAATTTTCTTCCGAGCCCATAAAGGTCAAGATCACGAAGTTCCATCAGTCCAACGGACAATCCACCAATGATTCCAAGACGTGACAAAGTAGGGCCAGAAAGAAGCCAGAAGTCCAGCGGTCAAGGAGTATTACCAACGGGATCCCAAAGAGGCAGCCCCCAAATAGATAACCCGGGGGAGAACACAGAGAGGAGACCTATAACAAAAAAATATACAGAAGTGTCAAAACAAATGTATCAAACAAACAATTAAACAAGGAATCCTGTAAATAAGAGATCTTCATGGATCCTTCATGGGCCAACGATTTGTAACCAAAATACCCACCGGGATTCATACCCCTTTATATGGGTCATTATGAATGTAGCAATAGTAAGGGTGTGGGGGGGGGGGGGGGTGTCACATGGATGGATTCTAATTGTGGAATCCATGATCGCCCTTAGAACATGCTGAAATAGGATTGCTGAAGAGGGAATATTCTTTTAGGAGATCTGGTCTGTGGTTTCAATTAGTTTAGGGGTCTCAAGGAATTTGTATCTATTTAGGGGTGTATATTTAAGGGATTTAAGGTGGTCTGTATTTGCTTAGGGGGTTGGGCGTGGAATCTGTATATATACATATGCACTTGTTTTGGAACATTTGTAGCACAAATACAACTACATGGATATATATTTTTTTTATTTTGCCCCCATTTTTTGTTTTATTATCATCATTTGGACTGTTGACTAATTATTTTATATTAGTAAATGACACAGAATACATTTTTGGGAGCAAAACATATTTCTGACTGCAAACTGCCGCAATTTTAGCATATATAGTAGTGTCATGCAGGAATTGACCCATTTTGACAGTAAACTGTCAGAAAAAGTAAAAAAAAAAGGTTAACTCACCTAGAAGAGCTGTCCGTGGTGAATCAGAGGCAGTGCCCAGCTGTTATTGAATGACAGCTGAGTACTGCCTCTGATTGGCTGAGCGCTCAGCAAATCAGAGGCAGCACTTTCTGGAGGCGGGGAGAAGAAGACTGCTGGGACTGGAGAGAAGAGCCAGGCGGATCTTCTAGTTGAGTTAATCTTTGTTTTTTATTTTTTTCAAGAGCTTGCTATGATTATCAGGGAAGGGCTTATATTTCAAGCCCCTCCCCAAAAATCATCACTGCAAACCTACTGCTTTCAATGGGGCCGCAGCAGTGCTGGCTCCATTGAAAGAAATGGGAAAGCATCATGAACTTCTGCCACAGCTGTGACAGCTGTGGCAGAGGATTTCTTCATCCCTGCGGTCACCGCGGGGGTGAAGGAATCCCCTGCCATAGCTGTCACAGCTGTGTCAGGGGAGCAGAATGTTCTCCCTATGTTTTTGATGGGGCTAGCGTTGCTGCCACTGGCCCCATTGAAAACAATGGGCGATATCGCAGATTCTTCTTTGCGATGCGAGATTACAGTGAAAACATCGTAAAAGAGAATGAAACCGTTGAAAATCATTGGTTTCATTATCATGCGTTTTCACTCTCTCTTACATCGCAAGGCGATTGCATAGCAAGTGGGTGCCCCCCCTACGGGTGCCAACAGTCATGCCATAGAGGCTGCAGAATCTCAGCAGTATATTTTACTTTAGGGCTCCTACTCTCTTGTGTTTTTGTAACGCTGCGATATCGCTGCGTTTTCTAATGCGATTGTCAGTGGGACTTTCTAATGTTAAAAACGCATCACAAGTTTGTGCTTTGTGATTTTTGTGCGATGCGTTTTTAACATTAGAAAGTCCCATTGACAATCGCGTTTAGCAAAGGCAGCGATATCGCAGTGTTATAAAACCGCAGCTGTGTGGGCGCCTTTACAGCGCAAATGATGTGGAAGATATTCAAAAATCTCATCCATATGAAATAGAGAATTTCCGCACAGAATCTGCAGAGTATTTGAAATACATGCCGGCTCTAAATCCAAAGTCCGTCTAGGCTGCTGATTGTGATGGCGGATTTCAACCTTTCAAATATAAAGCTTGAAGCCAGTAAAGAATCTGCATTAAAAACCTGGATCAGAAAGCCTGCAGCAAAAATGGAGTAAGTGAAGACACCCTTAAAGAGGTACTGAAGGTATGACCCGTCTCTAGGGTACACTAACTTACTGCTCATACACGGCACTGAGAAAGCTATATAAGAACAATAAGACAAATCAGACAGAGGAAGTGTAGGAGGATTTCTTTTTGGGTGAGCGTGGCTGTCATTTCAGTCCATATCAAGCACAGCGCCATACTTGGTATATTGGCTTTTCCTGGTATTGCAGCTCAGTCCCATTCCATTGAATGGGACAGATTTGCTCCCAGGCCATGTGACCGATAAAGATAATATCACTGGCCGGGGAAGAGGCTGCAGCGCTCACCCGAGTGCATGCCCTCTTCAATCAGCTGATCGGTGGAGAGTCCAAGCAACAGACCCCACTGATCTGATATTGATAACCTATCCTGGGGATAGTCATCAATATTGTAGTCCCGGAAAAGCAGTTTAAATATGTTGCCCCATTTGGAAAATGCCTCAATCTTCATGACTAAATCAACATCGCTGTTCCTTAGTTTGCCTGGGTGCCAGGCCCTACAACATCATCTCTGCATGGACACATGAGTGGCTGTAATAAGCATCCTCCGGCAGTATCAGCTGGCCATTGGCGCAGAAAGGTTCTACATACGAAATGTCCAGATGGGTGAATGTAGGCAGCAGAGTCTTAGGGCTCAAACAGACGAGCGTGACGGCCGCAAAACCTGAAGAAACGTAACCATTCATTTCAATAGTTTAGTTTTAATTAGCGTGATTCTCGCCGATATTACTACATACGAGAACAGATAGGTCCTGCCTGATCTTTCTCACAGATAGGTTATGTCCTATGTTTTCTATCTTTCAGCTTTTTTTTTAACCATGCGCAATAGCACGAAATTTAAAGGGTAAAGTAGAAAACTTTCCACTGGTTCATGGGTAAAGACTCTCCGTAGCGGCGAGCGTATTTCTGCATGCGCCTGTGTGTTTAAGCCCTCAGAAGCAGTAGCTGATATTTTTGTCCAGCACAATATGTCTAACCTGACCGAAGCTACCCCGGCCGAGCACATGATGGAAAGTGAGTCTACTGATGTCATCCGAGGTTGTGCTGCCGGGGTGGGGTGGCCGAGCACCGATGTCTCCTACAAGGAACAGAAAAGGGACACATTAAGATTAATGGAAAATCTGCCATACAAGAGTCACGATGAGGAGAATTTGGGGGGAAATTTGCAGGTAGCTACAATAATAATATCACTGATGTAGAAGCATTGTAAACCCGGATTATTGGGATAAAGTGCCAGTTCAAGGGCTTATTCAGATGTCCGTATATCGCCCAGGTTTTCATGCCTGGCCGATATACACTGACCCTTTCTCCAGGGGTAGAAGGCGGGCCGGGAGCAATGCGCTGAGCTCCCACCCCCTTTCCACCCTCTTTCCACCCCTCGCCACTATTTGCAATGGGAGGGGGCGGGATGGGGTAGAACTTATCTCTGCCCCGTCCAGCCCTTCCATTGCAAATAGTGGCGAGGGGTGGAGTGGGGGCGGGAGCTCAGTGCACTCTGCCTCCACCCCCTGCAGAGAGGGACAGCGTATATCGATTCGAGCGTAAAAACCTGGCCGATATACGGACGTCTGAATACGCCCTTAGGATTATACTGAGAAATGTTGGATAAAATGCATAATACATTTTACTGATGAGGACACATACTTTGTTCCACAGGTCTTTCTCTTTTACATTTGATGAATCCTTAACCCTTAAATATCCTTAAATATGCCATGCAATCATGAAGGGTGTATAAAGCGGGATCAGAAGCCAAGTATGTGCCATATCTACCAGCTATCAGCTGTTTTGGACAGCTGTCAACCATCACCAACTGTTTGAACCCACATTCAACTTTGATTGCAGCATCTAAATAGTTAATTACCAAAGTTGACCATACACCTAAACAGTCAGCCAAAAGAAGGCCACCCTATCGTCTCCCCACCCCCATGGAATGCAATCATTGGTACCAATGGGCTAGCATTGCAACATGGAGACCGTTAGTCTATACTGCAATACTGAAGTGATCATAAGTTCGAGTACCCTGTGGGGCTATATGAAATATAGAAAAAGGTTTGATAACAATTTTTAAAACAGTAAAAAAAAGGTTAAGGTTCAGAATTTAAAAAAAAACAGATTTTTGGTATCACTGGGTTTGTAAAATACCGAACTATTAAAATATTGCAGTATTTGTCCTGGTGAACACTGAAAAAAGAAGTACAGAATGACAGAATTATTTTTTTGTTACTTCGGCTCCCCCAAAAAACAGTGCTGACAAGATTTTTCATGGCTTCATATGAGTGGAGTTTTCATTAGGGACCATTGCCATGAACATATTCACCCCATACTCATCAGCCATGTAATATCGTCTGGCTTCACTGATACTGAAAACAAGCACAACATTTTGGGGGGAATCTCCTGAAGACTGGCATCTTCTGCCCATCTTATGCCATCTTTAGCAGCAGTAAGCTGTAAAAAGATGTACCAGATTTATTAGTAAGTGAACGCGTCTTAATAAATTTGGTCCATCTTTGACTGTTCGTGCCCCAGAAATGCAAATTAAATTATTCTCCCTGCTAAACCAAGGCCCTGTTTTTGCTTTCCCCTTTTGAAAAATGCCAAAAGTGCAACTGTGTATCAAAAGCCTGTAACTGGCAAAAGTATCAAATAGTAAACGGACAGGGTTATAGATAAGAAAGCCAGTCTATAAGTAACAGTGTGGTAAAGCAGCTTCCCCTTGTAGTTAGTTGTGTCTGTGTATGTGCATCTATAGCTATTATGGCTCTCCATGCCCCCCAATCTGTATTCCTCTACCTGAGTCCCGGGGGTCTTCTTTCTTTTCCTCTTCTTTCTTGATTGCAGGGTTCTCCTCCTCACTTGAGTCCAAGATAAGGATCACCTCCGCTTCTCCACATCCTCCTCCTCTCTGGTCTCCATGATGTTTCTCCTGCCAGATGTTCTGTCCTGAGCCAATCCTCCTCTTCCTCCCATGGCTCTTCTTCAGAGACGTCTCCTCATCTTCCGATGAATCAATGACGTCTCTTCTCCGCTTCCCTCCTCTTCTTACAATCTCCTCCATTTTTGATCGCTGCTGCATAAAGCTGCTGTGCATCCAGTCTCTGACAAGTGTCACCTGGACTGCCGACTGCCACTCAAGATTCCAACTGCCCGCATGCCGCTGGTCATGTGACTGATAACTGACCAATAGCATTCACTTATATGTGCTATATACTGTATAGATGAGCCATCACTTCATCTCTACAGGAATTATAAACAGTCTTCATGTATTAATATAAACTTTATGGTCTTCATTTGTATTTCTCCATCCATTTGGTCTTCATTTCTATTTCATTATTGATTAAATCAGCTGGTGTTAGCAGAGACAAAACGAGTTGTTCCTTTTTATGCCCTTATTACTGACCTCTGATAAGATAACAAAATGAAAAACATTTCAGTAAAAAGGTATAAAAAATAACTCTATATGGGATGAAAAAAATGCTGCAAAAACAGGCCAGAAAAAAAATCGGGCCATAAAACCGCCAGATGGGTAAAATCGTTAGATGTGTCAATTGGACACTTGTGCACATGTCAATGGGACTTTTGTAATGTTTAAATCGCATCGCACAAAAATCGCAATTTTGCGCTTCTGCGTTTTTTGTGCGATTTTAACATTAGAAAGTCCCATTGACATTTGCAGTAAAAAAAATGCAGCGATATCGCAGCGTTAACAAAACGCTAGTGGGTAAAAGCCCTTCTGGGGACCTTCAAGGGGCCAATAGTAATTGTAAGACGGTATAGTAAGGGCCTGTTCACACAAGCGTATTTGCGTACATAATATGCAGTGAATAGAAGCCATTGATGTCAATGAGTTCTTTCACATGATGTATATTGTCACCTATTTTGTTGCGTTGAAGTGAATGGGCCGCGCAAATACACGGTGAATGCGCCGGAAACCTGTTGATTCACTGCATATTTGTGCACCATTTCAGTGGGCCCATCTGCATTCTTTTTTGCGCGCCCACATACGTAGGCATAAGCGATTTTTGATTGCGTAAATACGCATAGTATTTGTGCAACCAAATAACTATTACGCCTGTGTGAATGAGCCCTAATAGGGATCCCTATTGTGGTCGCAGCAGTAATAGTGTCCCTTATAATGGTCTCAGTAGTAACAGTGACTCTCATAGTGTCCCTAGTAATATTGACCCCCATAGTGGTCCCAGTAGTAACAGGGTACGCCATAGTGGCCAAATTAGTAATAGTGAACCCCACAGTGGCCCCAGTAGTAATAGCGACCCCCAGGGTGGCCTCAGTAGTAATAGTGACGCCCACAGTGGCCCTAGTAGTAATAGCGACTTGCACAGTGGCCCCAGTAGTAATAGTGACCTTCAAAGTGGCCACAGTAGTAATACTGACCCCACAATTGCCCCAGTAGTAATAGTGACCTCCACAGTGGCCCCAGTAATAATAGTGACCCCACAGAGGCCCCAGTAGTAATAGGGACCCCCACAGTGGCCCCAGCGGTAATAGCAACCCCACAGAGAAGTTTGCCGCAATCGCTTGTGCAGTGAGTGGAGGCGTTGTCTTGTAGGAACAAGATTCCTTTGGACAGCTTCCCGCGCCTTTTGGCCTTCAGAACTGCCTACAATTGGTCCAAAAGTTCAGTGTAATACCTCGCATTGATGGTGGGACCATTGTGAAGGTAGTCCACTAGCAGCACGCTCTCCTTATCCCAGAACACAGACGCCATCACCTTAGTGGCTGACCTTCTTTGGGCGAGGAGAACCACTGTGCCACCACTCTTTTGACTGCTCCTTGGTTTCAGGGTCATACAAATAAATCCAGGTCTCATCCATAGTGACCAGTCGGTCCAGGAAGTTCTAATCAGTCCGGAAATGCTGACAAATGCACAGGGAAGTTTTCACTCACATGCTTTTCTGATCATATAAGCTTATGTATTATTTCCTGCCATGGAGGAACAGTTTTTAAAAAAAATTTCTTGGACAACCCCTTTAACCCCTTGAGTGGCGGGTTTCTTACCACCCTGTCAGAACCACCAGGGCAGGTTTTTTAAATGGGCCAATCCTTTAGTTTCCACTAATTTTTCAGTCGCATTCCAAGAGCCATAACTTTTTCATTTTTCTATTGACACGGCCGTATGAGGGCTTGTTTTTTGTGGGACAAGGCATTATTTTGGGGTATAATGTAGTGCATAACTTTTGTAAAAAAAATTGTAGGGAGATTGGGGGAAAAAAAGAAATTCTGCCTTTTGTTTTTTTAATTTCATTTTTACTTCGTTCAGCGTGCAGAATAAATACGATTCCGGCAATACCAAGTTTATACAGTTTTTTATGTTTTGCTATTTTTGTACACTTAAAACATTTCTTTTTTAAAGGTTTCCTTTTGTGTCGCCACATTCCAAGAGCCTTATTTATGTTATTTTTCCATTACCAGGGCCCTAGAAGGGCTTGTTTTTTGCCGGATGAACTCCAGTCTTCAGTTATCTATTTTTTAGGAACATGTAAAATTTTGATCGTATTTTATTCCATTTTTTCTAGTGGCAAAATTAACTAAATCTTATTTTTCTTTTTGACTGCATTCTCTGAGCAGTATTAATGATATATTAAAGTAATTCTACAGGACAGTACGATTATGCTAATACCAAATTGTAATAGTTTTTTTCTTTTTCACAATTTTTTAAAAAGAAAAGTAATACAAGTTTAAATCACCCTCCTTTTTCCATATCTATAATAAAAAAATCTAAATCATAAAACAAAAATACATATTTGGTATCACCGTGTCTGTAAAAGTCTGATCTATGAAAGTAGTGCATTATTTGCCCCATACGGGGAACGTAGTCCGAAAAAAAAAAGAACTCCAGAAATGCACTTTTTCAGTCACCCTGTCTCCCAGAAAAAGTGCAATAAAAAAGCGATCAAAAAGTCGCATGTATTCCAAATTAGTGCTAACATAAACTATTTGGCATGCCGCAAAAAGTGAGCCCTTGCTAAACTACGGCGACAGAAAAATAAAAAAGTTATTGCGTGCAGAAGATGCAGCAGAAAATAATTTTTAAAAATTAAATGTCTTTGAAAAAAAATACAAGTAGTACAGCAAAAAGAAAAACTATACAAGTTTGGTATCATAGCAATCGTACCAACCCATAGAATAAAGTTATCAGGGCATTTTTGTTGCAGTTTGTGCGCCGTAGAAACAAGACGCACTGAAAGATGGTGGAATGTTATTTTCTTTTCAGTTTACTCCACTCAGAATTTTGTAAAGGTTTTTTAGTACATTATATGGTACTTTAAATAGCACCATTGAAAAATACAACTCGTCCCGCAAAAAACAAGCCCTCATACAGCGACGTTGATGGATAAATAAAGGAGTTATGATTTTTTAAACGGGGGAAGGAATAAAAGAAAAGGGGGAAAAAAAGAGGGGGGCGCATCAATAAGGGGTTAAATAATGTACTAACTTCCTTCTCTGGGTCATAGCGATGCAGGGATATCACATGTGTAATTTTGTTTTTAATTTTTTACAAAGTTAAAGGGAGAAAAGTGTTTTTCTTTTTTTTTTTTTCTTTTTAAAAACTTTTTCTTCCTTTAGGGGACTTCCACAGAGACTCATCAGGACCCCCTGATCACATTGCAAGAGTCTGATGGTGACAGCCCCATTACATGCTGCAGTCGGATAGACTGCGGCATGTAAAGGGTTAACACAGCAGAGATCACAGGTTTTCTCCATTCTCTGCTGTGTCAGAGCTGGTGCCCAGCTATCCTCCGACAGAGGGAGCCACCTCCCTCTGTCAGCCATTTACATGCTGCGGTCTCTTGTAGATCGGAGATTTTCTCTATTCTCTGCTGTAAGAGCAGGTGCCTGGCTATCCTCTGACAGCCAAGCACTAGCTCTCTCTGCCACAGAGACCATGGGCTGGCTTCTGACATGCCGATGGTCTCCATGGCAACCTGTAAACAAAAGCAGTGCAGGAGTTTGAAATTAGAAGCGGGAGATTGCCGGCAGATCAGTAATATCTTCTGCTTCTTATTTCAAAGTCCTGCACTGCTCTGTGTGGGTCTGTGCAGGCAGAGCACACTGCTACAGCTTATAGCAATGTGCTCTGCAGGTCCCATAGTGAAACATAGCCCGGAAATTACTATGGGCAGTGGAACTCGTCCTGGAAAATTTCCGGGCGTGCCACTCAAGGGGTTAAATGGGCAATTTTTTACACGTGGATTGGAATAGCTTTAGGTCTTTAATAAATGCTAGATGCAGTAATAGGGGATGTCTATGTGGAGGGGAGTGAAGTCACGCCTTAGTAACACAATTGTAGGTTGTCACAGGGCACATATGATTCTGAGGTGTGTCAATGTTTATCACAGCCCACGCCTTTAGAGAAGTTGATTTAGTGGATTATAGACAAGTGAAGCAAGCTTATAATAGAAGAGAAAAACTGAAGTATTGTGATTAACATATAACCTATGACAGTTTTAGAAAGGAATTGTGTATTCAATGGGTGAAAATCGTGTATTGCACATGTAATTTTAAATGGACTAGAAACATAAAATTGATTACTTTATATGGTGATTCATCATATTGTAAAGCTTTTTTGATTATAAGTATATGCTCTTAAATAGCAAACTATGGATAAATCAAAAGTACTTGTGAAATAACCACAAATCAAAAGAAAATTGCACACACTTCTTGAATTTGTAAAAGGTCACCTTTCACACCTCACCATTATTCTCCAGTAGACTCAATCACCAGCCCCTTTACTTTAATCACTCTATGCCAGACTGATGTTTTCACACTTTGCTTTGTAAAGACTAGACTTCCCGAAATGTTGGATTTACTGTGAATATCTGATACATCTACAAGGCTAAAGGCCCTTTTACATGCAAGGATTATCGCTAATAAATTTGTTCAAACGGGCCAAAAGTGAGAGTTAATTGTTCTGTGTAAACGTGGGCAGTCGTGCACTTTTCTTTTAACGATGGATTTCAGCCTGCACAAAATCCATCGTTGAAGCCACTGGTAGACTGTGCGAATATCTTCATTTATATGCATTTCTCTCCATCTTTCAAAAGACTCCATGATGGATTTGTTTATCTTGCATACACAATGAGTTCATTGATTATTATGAAAGGCAAATAGATGACTGGGGAGAACAATGGAATCTCGCTGGACAGATAATCCCTCACAATAAAGGCCCATTTACCCGTAACGATTATCGCTCAAAATTTGCTCATAAGCCATCGTTTGAGCGATAATTGTTGTGTGGAAATGCTGCCTTCTTTCACTCTTCGTCTGAACAATGATTTTTAGCTGAGCATAAAATCCATTCTGCAGCTGGAGAGAATATAACACAGATTGCATGCTGTGTTTACTTTACATGGTGCTGTATTCACCACAGGAGCGCTGATTACATTGTATTCAGCTTGCAGCCCCATGGCAGAACACAGGAGCTGAATGCAGAGAGCAGACCACCTGTTTTTATGCATACAGGTCCGGAGGAGGCTCATTTACATGCAAATGAAGGTGATAAGCTGCTAAGGGACATAAGTGTCCATTAGCAGTTTATGCAAAGCAATCACTTAAACCCTATGTTTTAAATGATTATCTTTGTATGTAAATGGTCCTTAACCCCAAGTCCAGGCTGCTACTGAGTTTACTTAGCTAATGAGAGAAATGGAGTGATTATATGTGTGTAATTTTATGCAAAATCATTGCTAAATCTTTCAATCTTTTGTCAGTTTGAGCAATTATCTTTGTGTGTAAAAGGACCTTTAACTTCACACAGGCGAGCGCGATATGGGGCTGTGAATCTTGCCCCCACATCACACTTGTCATCCATGTGAAATCTCTGGGCACTAGGTGAATCTGGACACTAGGTGCCAGTCAGTTCCTAGGGATGCATGGGAATTTCCACTGAGCACCAGGTGAGTGTATATCCATTTTTTCTTACTGCAATTGTTTAAACCTGACACAAGGCGCTGATAGAGGTCAACCTGTTTAGAGTGGGACACAGATACTCCTATCCCAGTAACTGATGATGATCACACAGCTCCTGTCACACAGGTATAATAGAGGAGATCACAGCTCATCCTCCTGAGAGTATACTTATGGTCTGTAGCATATTTATGTGAATAATGGTATATCCCCTAGCTAATGCTGAGGTGATGCATCATGGGATAGATGTAAAAGTGAAAAAAAATCTCACACTATCAAGATGGTGCCTGATATCATCAGACAAGGAGCCACACTGCATGGAAGTGGCTGCAATAAACAGAGGAGACCTCCAGCATTTGACAAGCAATCAGGTGAGAGGCGTAGGGATGGAAAAACATGTTTTCGCTAGAGTGACTCTTTAACAGTTTGTGAAATCAATGAGAGCCGTGCCTGCAGTTACAAACGCTGGCCACTACATATAGGTCGGTTCGGAGGCTTCCGCTCCAAATAAACAAAGGGCCTTTTAGTGGCCGGTGCTTGTAACTGCAGGCACGGCTCTCTTTGATTTCATTGAGATCCATGCCTGAAGTTACAAGTGGTGGCCACTACACAGAGGTCGGCGTGGAGGCTTCCGTTCCAACCTCTGTGTTATTGCGGCGGCGACAGCTTGCGCCCGCACAGCTGATCGGTCTGGGTCCCGGGCAACAGACCCCAGATGATCAATTGTTGATGACCTATCCTGATGATAGGTCATCAACAGTATTTCCATGGAAAACCCCTTTAATGTGTTACCATAGGGGCCATGGGCTGCTTCACTGCAATACGCAACATTGCTCCATCCATGTGCATGTGGCGGTGTTTAGCAGTGCAGAGATACAGTATCAGAAACTGACAAAGGAGTGCCCCAGGGCCCTATCATGTGTCTTACTAAATATTGATCTTAAAGAATAATTACAGCTGCCTATACCATTGCTTAGTATTTATTACAATATTGTAATCTATATAGTTTCATTGTCCCCACACATTACTTCAATTGCAAATAGTGCCAAGGGGCGAAGAGGGGGCGGGAGCTCAGAGCACTGCTCCTGTCTCTTCCAGCCTCCTCCCCATGCAGAGAGGGACACCGTATATCGGCCGGCATGAATACGCGGCCGATATACGGTCATCTGAATAAGCCCTAAAACTGCAAATACAATAGTGCACAAGAAATTTTGATCACTGTTACTTTAAGAGGAACTGTAATCAGGGCTGGTTTTAGGCAAAGTGCGGCCATGGGTAAAATTATTAGTAGCGCCCCAAATATTGAAATAGTCTACCATCACAACAGTCACATTCAGTCAATACAGGAGATGGAGTGCAAAGCACTTCAGTGCTGACCTCTACCACATTCAGGGCCATTGCAGGGTTCCCAAGGCGTACTTCATGCCTCCCCCGTCATACACACGCAAATTATCCATATACAGTTATCAAATATTACCACTATACCAGGGCCAGATATTACCAACATACAGTGACTACATATTACCTCAAGGCCCCCTTCACACAAGCAGAAACGTATTTGCGTACACCTGAGCGCTGCGTGTTTGCGGAATAAATGATGCTTTTTTGCACACACATCAGCATATCTTACTGTACCTTTTCCCTCCTGCAAGGCATGTCCACTTGTACGAGGCAAACAAAAGCGCACTGATTGAAATGGCTAATTAGTCTAATGAGTTCCAGAGGTGTTCTTTTTCCTGTGCATCTCCTAGCGTATTGCATGCTTATTTGCACGTCCCCATTGACTTCTGTGGGATCCGTAATTTTTTTTTTTGCATGAAATAAATGTGTAGGAAAAATACACACATAATTAATGTTATTGAATAAAACACTATATAAAGACCAATATTACCACTATACAAGGGTGAAATATTACTGCCACACCTCACTATAGACCACATGTGTCAAACACAAGGCCCGCGGTCCGAATCCTGCCCGCTGCCTCGTGTTATGTGGCCCGCGGCGTGCCGACGCCGCTCACCATTAAAGCGATTACCAGCTGGGGTGCCACAGCTCCCCGCTGGTAATCGCGCTGTTGCCACTGATCCAGGCGCACACTGAAGTCAGCGTGCAGCCTGGATCCTCCTCCCCGAGTCCCCTGCTCATCAGTTCCGCAGGAGAGGACTCGAGGAAGACGCGTCCTGGGCTACACACTGAATTCAGTGTGCATCCGGGCTCAGGGCAAGCAGAGAGGGAGCGATGCTGACAGGAAGAGGTAAGTATATGGGTTCCCCCCAACCCATATACTTGCTTATTACTGGGGGGGAGGCTGCTTATTATTACTGAGGTGGGGGATCATTACTGGGGGGGAGGCTACTTATTATTACTGAGGTGGGGGATCATTACTGGGGGGAAGGCTGCTTATTATTACTGAGGTGGGGGATCATTACTGGGGGGAAGGCTGCTTATTATTATTCCTAGGTGGGTGCTTATTACTGAGGGGGCTTATTGTTACTGAGGGGGGGGGGGGCTTATAATTATAACGTTGCTATGGGGGTTAATATTACTAATTGGGCCACTGTGGGGTCGTTATTTTTACTGGGGCACTATCAGGGTCACTATTAGGACTTGTTCACACGGGTGTAATTGTATTTTGGTCGCACAAATACGCTGTGTATTTGCGCAATCGAAAATCGCTTATGCCTGTATATTTGGACACGTAAAAAGGAACGCAGATGGGCCCACTGAGATGGTGAGCAAATATGCAGTGAATACAAAGGTCTCCTGTACATTTACCACGTATTTGCGCCCTTACGGTACTGTCTTAGCCCCCCTAGACACGGGGGGAAATTCCGCGGCGGGATTTCCCGCAGAATTTCTGCCCATGGAAGCTGCCATAGGATTGTGGTAGAAAATGCAATCTTATGCAGAGGGATGCGATTTGTCTGCTTGAAATCTCGCACAGAAAACAAATCGCGGCATGCTCTATTACTGTGCGGGGCAGCCGGCACATCACAGAGTTGGAGCCGCGGGAGCAGGTGAGTGCCGCGATGGTTCCTGCAGGGGCTCGGGTCGGGTCCCGCTGCGAGAATTCTCACAGTGGGATCCGACCCGGCCGTCTGCAGGCGTCCTTACAATAGGCCCTTTGAAGGTCACTATAAGCCTCATGTGGCCGTCGGTGAAAATGAGTCTGACACCCCTGCTATAGACTAAGGGCTCATTCACACAGGTGCAGGCGATTTTCGGTCAGCCGTGACACGGCTACAGCGCAACCGAAAATCACGTGAACTGGGGCACAAGTCTCCCATTTGTGCACCCGTTCAGACGGCCCGAGTGCTGCAAGTATACGCCGAGCCTAGGATACCATCTGGCAAGGGGAGACAGTATAGCTCTGCTAAATTGCCTCCCCCTTTCAGTTCCCTCGCCGGCTCTCAACAAGGGAAGGGGGCAGGAATTAGTGTGCTAAGCTCCTGCCCCATCCTGCCCCCTCCAATTGCAAACAGCTGTCAAGGGGCGGAGAGGAAGAGGGAATGGGCTGGGAGTTTAGCTGACCTCCCTTCTCTGGCAGCTACCATAGGCTTCCATAGGAGTCTATGAGAGCCGCCGCAGTATTCCAGCCAGAAGATAGTTCCTGAACTATTTTTCCTGGCCGCCATAAAAGCGCTCGGCTGAAATGCGCTCCTATGCACTATCTTGGCCAGCCGGGCGCTTTTACGTAGCGGCAAAACACCAATCTGAACTGATGCATTGTAAATAGAGATGAGCGAGCACCAAAATGCTCGGGTGCTCGTTACTCGAGACAAATTTTTCGCGATGCTCGAGGGTTCGTTTCGAGTAACGAACCCCATTGAAGTCAATGGGCGACTCGAGCATTTTTGTATATCGCCGATGCTCGCTAAGGTTTTCATTTGTGAAAATCGGGGCAATTCAAGAAAGTGATGGGAACGACACAGAAACGGATAGGGCAGGCGAGGGGCTACATGTTGGGCTGCATCTCAAGTTCCCAGGTCCCACTATTAAACCACAATAGCGGCAAGAGTGGGCCCCCCCCCCCCCAACAATTTTTACTTCTGAAAAGCCCTCATTAGCAATGCATACCTTAGCTAAGCACCACACTACCTCCAACAAAGCACAATCACTGCCTGCATGACACTCCGCTGCCACTTTTCCTGGGTTACATGCTGCCAATTCCCCCCCCCCCACGACCCAGTGTCCACAGCGCACACCAAACTGTCCCTGCCCAGCCTTCAGCTGCCCTCATGCCACGCCACCCTTATGTCCATTTATAAGGGCGTCTGCCACAGGAAAAGCAGGCACACACTGCAGAGGGTTGGCACGGCTAGGCAGCGACCCTCTTTAAAAGGGGCGGGACGATAGCCCACAATGCTGTACAGAAGCAATGAGAAATCCAATCCTGTGCCACCTCCATCTGTAGCTGCACACGTGGGCATAGCAATGGGGAACCTATGTGCCACACACTAGTCATTCTGTCAAGGTGTCTGCATGCCCCAGTCAGACCGCGTTTTTTAATATATAGTCACAGGCAGGTACAACTCCGCAATGGGAATTCCGTGTGCACCCACAGCATGGGTGGCTCCCTGGAACCCACCCGCTGTACATAAATGTATCCCATTGCAGTGCCCATCACGGCTGAGGTAGTAATGTCGTGCTTAATGCAGGTGGGCTTCGGCCAATGGGCCAGCCATTGTGCAATCATCATCATATGCTCCAACCGGTACATTCGCAGCAGAGGAGAAGACCGGGGGAGCGGTTAGCTTGGGGTCACCGGCCAGGCACCGGGTCAAACTCCGCTGCGGTAATCCCGCATGCGGGGTCCGACCCACCCGTGTGCAGGCGGCCTAATACTGTGAGAACATAACGGGGATGGGGATATAGAAGAAAACAAAAGCAGCTCGATGGATTCAAAAGAAAGCGTTTGTTTTCAAGTCCCAATTTAACTTTGTAGTCGGTCACACGCATACTAATTAACGATAGGAAATTAAGGAACCTACCGTAGTAATACAAATGCAGTAAGCCTCTTTCACCACTAGATGGTGGTATTTGATCAATAAAACATGCCTTGCCAATTTCCAGCTGTATTTTTTCAGTTCATATGCAGCTAAGGCCGCATTCAGACGGACGTAATTCGCTGCGTGCCGCCGTCGGGAGACATGTTCGCGGTACGCAGCAAGTATGCAATGACATTGCTTTAAACTTCATGCACTATTTTGGCTTGTATGCATGTGTAATACTCTCCAAGATAGTGCATGCTGCCATTTTCCTTTGCACAATTCGTGTAAGCGGCAACATGGCTGCCTATGGGAGATTAGTACCGCGTACTTCTTGCGCAAAACACGTGAGACCGCCCTAAAGAGGCACACAAAGTGTTTTCATACAGTGACTATTTGTGTATGTTTCCACTAACTAAAGAACAGAAGTAGCCAGTATTTACACACAACCATGTAAAAAGGCAACTAAGGAAGACAAGGATACCCAGATTAGAAGAGTCAACTAAGGGCCCTTTTACACGGGACGACCTGTCCGGCTCATCCCTGCGATAATCGTTCTTGTAGTATTACGCAGGAACAAGCATTGCTTAGTGAATGGAGATACAGTGGGCTGGGGATCGTTCCGGCCCGTCCGGCTGTTAACACGGGCCGATCTGTTGTTCAGTTTTCTGGATGCATTTACACTGAAAGATGATTGTTCAGATTCCCGCTGAGCCCTAAAGCAAAGCCTCTGCTAAAAAGGGAGTAGAAAAATCTAATGTAAGAGCTTCTTATTTGGCGAATGATTATCTTATTCATCCAATAGATGTTTTGTGAGTTACCTTGTACCAACTCAGGCCGGTTCCACATCTGCAATGGAAGCAGATGTGGACGGCCATGCAGCTGGGCCGATAGCGGGCGGACTCCATTATAGTCAATGTGGTCCGTCCGGTGCTGTTTGGCTCTGTCCAGAGACAGAAATGATCGGTGGAGCAAAATGGAGCAGGAAAGCGGATTCTCTGCCACGGATGTGAAACCACTTATAGCCTGTTAGTGTTCATCCGCATGAACATGGGATCATTTCCACTGCAAATATCTGTAATGATATCTGCATGTTTTACGAGCGGTGATATCCTCAGTGAAAAGTTTCAGAAAGAATTGACATGCGACGGATTTAGAATCCAAAGTATGCCAGTCTCCACGCAGATATTTTACTACAGCGTGTGGATGAGTTTTGCTGCTTCCGTATTGTTTTACATGTTACAGAATTTGTACAAACCCAGACAGAAAATCCAATGTGTATGTGACGCCTGCGGACATACTGTGTCATTAGGCTTGCCTCACACGGCCGCTTAGCAATGACGCGGATACCCGTGGCACATACGCAATGTTAATTGCATACGGGCTGCGGGTTGTATCGCCTCCATTGACTTCAATGGAGGCCGTCCGTGCGGAATCCGCTGCAAAAAAGAGCATGCTGGGATTTTTCCTCCTCTCGCAGAATACGCAATAAGTATACAAGAGTGTGAAGGAAGAATCAAAAGTTCATGCCTTTCAATGCCCAAGTTTTGCCGTGGATCCTCCTTGCGGTTTCCGCAATTGGAACACACCCGTGTGAAGCCGGCCTTACAGTTAGATAACCAACACTTGGCAGGAAAGTAAAAAGTGTCGTCTATATAGCATGATTAATGCCAGTGCCTGACCGCTAACATACAGTTATCACTGCATCACCGTACCTGGTGCTTGTCAGGTGAACTGCATATTTCTCCCTTGTCACCATAATGAGGTGTAATGAATAGAGATGAGCGAACGTACTCGTCCGAGCTTGATACTCGTTCGAGTATTAGCGTGTTCGAGATGCTCGTTACTCGTGACGAGTACCACGCGATGTTCGGGTTACTTTCACTTTCCTCTCTGAGACGTTAGCGCGCTTTTCTGTCCAATTGAAAGACAGGGAAGGCATTACAACTTCCCCCTGCGACGTTCAAGCCCTATACCACCCCCCTGCTGTGAGTGGCTGGCGAGATCAGGTGTCACCCGAGTATATAAATCGGCCCCTCCCGCGGCTCGCCACAGATGCGTTGTGAGATAGCTGAGGGACAGTGCTGTTGGTGCCGGAGCTGCTATAGGGAGAGTGTTAGGAGTTAGTGTAGGCTTCAAGAACCCCAACAGTCCTTCTTAGGGCCACATCTAACAGTGTGCAGTAGTGTGGAGGCTGCTTTTAGCAGTGTTGCACATTTTTTATTTTTTGGTATATCGGCCGTGCAGAGCATTGCGCCCTGCAGTAATAGTCCAGGGACAGAAGTGTGGAGGCAGGGAGAGTGTTAGGAGTTATTGTAGGCTTCAAGAACCCCAACGGTCCTTCTTAGGGCCACATCTAACCGTGTGCAGTACTGTGGAGGCTGCTTTTAGCAGTGTTGCACATTTTATTTTTTTTGGTATATCGGCCGTGCAGAGCATTGCGCCCTGCAGTAATACTCCAGGGACAGAATTGTGTAGGCAGGGCCAGAAGACATATATTATAGATTGAATATACGCAGTGGTCCTTTTGAAAAAAATATTGAAAAAAAATCTATTTGGCCTGCCTGTCACTGTGCTCAGTGTTCTGGGTCCGTGTCTGCTGGGGGTAGTATTTCTCCAAATCAATACGCAGCCAGCTAAGTGTTACAGCAGGCTTGTGCCAAATTATTTCCTGGCTCTGAAATCACCGGTCTGTTGCAGTTAATAACAGTGCAACACTGCAGTTCCGTGACACACACATCAGAGACAGAATTGTGTAGGCAGGGCCAGAAGACATATATTATAGATTGAATATACGCAGTGGTCCTTTTCAAAAAAATATTGGAAAAAAATCTATTTGGCCTGCCTGTCACTGTGCTCAGTGTTCTGGGTCCGTGTCTGCTGGGGGTAGTATTTCTCCAAATAAATACACAGCCAGCTAAGTGTTACAGCAGGCTTGCGCCAAATTATTTCCTGGGGTTCCGTAAATGAAGTGAGCCTCCAACCACAGGCCAATAAGCGGCACATTTAATTACAGCGTTGTGTTTCTGCATTCCTGGTAATACAGCATGCTGAGGGGTAGGGGTAGGCCTAGAGGACGTGGGCGCGGCCGAGGACGCGGAGGCCCTAGTCCGGGTGTGGGCACAGGCCGAGCTCCTGATCCAGGTGTATCGCAGCCGACTGCTGCGGGATTAGGAGAGAGGCACGTTTCTGGCGTCCCCACATTCATAGCACATTTAATGGGTCCACGCGGTAGACCTTTATTAGAAAATGAGCAGTGTGAGCAGGTCCTGTCGTGGATGGCAGAAAGTGCTTCCAGCATCCTATCGTCCACGCAAAGTTCTGCGCCGTCCACTGCTGCAACTCAGAATCCTCTGGCTGCTGGTCCTCCTTCCTCCCAGCCTCCTCACTCCACTACAATGACACATGCTCAGGAGCGGGAAGACTCCCAGGAACTGTTCTCGGGCCCCTGCTCAGATTGGGCAGCAGTGGTTCCTCTCCCACCAGAGGAGTTTATCGTGACTGATGCCCAACCATTGCAAAGTTCCCGGGGTCCGGGGGATGAGGCTGGGGACTTCCGGCAACTGTCTCAAGACCTTTCAGTGGGTGAGGAGGCCGATGACGATGAGACACAGTAGTCTATCAGTGAGGTAGTAGTAAGGGCATTAAGTCCGAGGGAGGAGCGCACCGAGGATTCTGAGGAAGAGCAGCAGGACGATGAGGTGACTGACCCCACCTGGTTTGCTACGTCCTACTGAGGACAGGTCTTCAGAGGGGGAGGCAAGGGCAGCAGCAGGGCAGGTTGCAAGAGGCAGTGCGGTGGCCAGGGGTAGAGGCAGGGCCAGACCGAATAATCCACCAAGTGTTTCCCAAAGCGCCCCCTCGCGCCATGCCACCCTGCAGAGGCCGAGGTGCTCAAAGGTCTGGCAGTTTTTCACTGAGAGTGCAGACGACCGACGAACAGTGGTGTGCAACCTTTGTCGCGCCAAGATCAGCCGGGGAGCCACCACCACCAGCCTCACCACCACCAGCATGCGCAGACATATGATGGCCAAGCACCCCACAAGGTGGGACGAAGGCCGTTCACCGCCTCCGGTTTGCACCGCTGCCTCTCCCCCTGTGCCCCAACCTGCCACTGAGATCCAAGCCCGCTCTGAGGACACAGGCACTACCGTCTCCTGGCCTGCACCCACCCCCTCACCTTCGCTGTCCTCTGCCCCATCCACCAATGTCTCTCAGCGCAGCGTCCAGCCGTCGCTAGCGCAAGTGTTTGAGCGCAAGTACGCCGCCGCGCACCCGCACGCTCAAGCGTTAAACGTGCACGTAGCCAAATTTATCAGCCTGGAGATGCTGCCGTATAGGGTTGTGGAAACGGAGTCCTTCAAAAGTATGATGGCGGCGGCGGCCCCGCGCTACTCAGTTCCCAGTCGCCACTACTTTTCCCGATGTGCCGTCCCAGCCCTGCACGACCACGTCTCCTGCAACATTGTACGCGCCCTCAACAACGCGGTTACTGCCACGGTCCACTTAACAACGGACACGTGGACAAGCACAGGCGGGCAGGGCCACTATATCTCCCTGACGGCACATTGGGTGAATTTAGTGGAGGCTGGGACAGAGTCAGAGCCTGGGACCGCTCACGTCCTACCCACCCCCAGAATTGCGGGCCACAGCTCGGTGGTGGTATCTGCGGCGGTGTATGCTTCCTCCACTAAAGCACCCTCCTCCTCCTCCTCCTCCTCCAACGCAACCTCTGTCTCGCAATCAAGATGTGTCAGCAGCAGCAGCACGTCGCCAGCAGTCGGTGTCACGCGGCGTCGCAGCACAGCGGTGGGCAAGCGTCAGCAGGCCGTGCTGAAACTACTCAGCTTAGGAGATAAGAGGCACATGGCCCTCGAACTGCTGCAGGGTCTGACAGAGCAGACCGACCGCTGGCTTGCGCCGCTGAGCCTCCAACCGGGCATGGTCGTGTGTGACAACGGCCGTAACCTGGTGGCGGCTCTGCAGCTCGGCAGCCTCACGCACGTGCCATGCCTGGCCCACGTCTTTAATTTGGTGGTTCAGCACTTTCTGAAAAGCTACCCACGCTTGTCAGACCTGCTCGGAAAGGTGCGCCGGCTCTGCGCACATTTCCGCAAGTCCCACACGGACGCTGCCACCCTGCGCACCCTGCAACATCGGTTTAATCTGCCAGTGCACCGACTGCTGTGCGACGTGCCCACACGGTGGAACTCTACGCTCCACATGTTGGCCAGGCTCTATGAGCAGCGTAGAGCTATAGTGGAATACCAACTCCAACATGGGCGGCGCAGTGGGAGTCAGCCTCCTCAATTATTTTCAGAAGAGTGGGCCTGGTTGACAGACATCTGCCAGGTCCTTGGAAAGTTTGAGGAGTCTACCCAGGTGGTGAGCGGCGATGCTGCAATCATTAGCGTCACCATTCCTCTGCTATGCCTCTTGAGAAGTTCCCTGCAAAGCATAAAGGCAGACGCTTTGCACTTGGGAACAGAGCCGGGGGAAGACAGTATGTCGCTGGATAGTCAGAGCACCCTCATGTCTATATCTCAGCGCGGTGAGGAGGAGGAGGAGGAGGAGGAGGAAGATGAGGAGGAGGGGGAAGAGACAGCTTGGCCCACTGGTGAGGGTACACATGCTGCTGGCCTGTCATCCTTTCAGCGTGTATGGCCAGAGGAGGAGGAGGAGGAGGAGGAGGAGGAGGATCCTGAAAGTGATCTTCCTAGTGAGGACAGCCATGTGTTGCGTACAGGTACCCTGGCACACATGGCTGACTTCATGTTGGGATGCCTTTCTCGTGACCCTCGTGTTACACGCATTCTGGCCACTACAGATTACTGGGTGTACACACTGCTCGACCCACGGTATAAGGAGAACCTTTCCACTCTCATACCCGAAGAGGAAAGGGGTTCGAGAGTGTTGCTATACCACAGGACCCTGGTGGACAAACTGATGGTAAAATTCCCATACGACAGCGCTAGTGGCCGAAGGCGCAGTTCCGAGGGCCAGGTAGCAGGGGAGGCGCGGAGATCAGGCAGCATGTACAGCACAGGCAGGGCAACACTCTTTAAGGCCCTTGACTGCTTTATGGCTCCCCAGCAAGACTGTGTCACCGCTCCCCAGTCACGGCTGAGTCGGCGGGAGCACTGTAAAAGGATGGTGAGGGAGTACATAGCCGATCGCAAGACCGTCCTCCGTGACGCCTCTGCCCCCTACAACTACTGGGTGTCGAAGCTGGACACGTGGCCTGAACTCGCGCTGTATGCCCTGGAGGTGCTTGCTTGTCCTGCGGCTAGCGTCTTGTCAGAGAGGGTGTTTAGTGCGGCTGGGGGAATCATCACAGATAAGCGTACCCGCCTGTCAACCGACAGTGCCGACAGGCTTACACTCATCAAGATGAACAAAGCCTGGATTTCCCCAGACTTCTCTTTTCCACCAGCGGACAGCAGCGATAGCTAAGCAATACGTAGGCTGCACCCGCGGATGGAAGCATCGTTCTGTATCCCCATCAAAAACGGGGACCTTTTCGCTTCATCTATCTGTGTATAATATTCCTCCTCCTCCGCCTGCTCCTCCTCCTGAAACCTCACATAATCACGCCGAACGTGCAATTTTTCTTAGGCCCACAAGGCTCAGTCATATAATTTTTCTAAACAATTTTTATACGTTTCAATGCTCATTAAAGCGTTGAAACTTTCACCTCAACCAATTTTTATTTTAACTGGGCTGCCTCCTGGCCAAGTTACCAATTAAGCCACATTAACCAAAGCAATTAATGGGTTTCACCTGCCCTCTTGGTTGGGCACGGGCAATTTTTCTGATGTACATTAGTACTGTTGATACAGCAATTTTTGTGGGCCCTCGCCTACAGTGTAATCAAATTAATTTTTAGCCCACCTGCATTACAGCTGACGTTACATCAGCTGTGTTCAATCTGATTGAATATAGTCAGTGGGCCCTCCGTTTCCAAAAAAGGGAAAAATTGTATTTGTACTGCAGTCTTGCGCCAATTTATTTGCTGCCTGGGAAAAGTAACTGCTCTGCTGCACTTCATATAACTGCATTTCTGTGCAACACATATCTTATCTGATTGAATATAGTCAGTGGGCCCTCCGTTTCCCAAAAAGGGAAAAATTGTATTTGTCCTGCACGCTTGCGCCAATTTATTTCCTGCCTGGGAAATCACTGGTAATACAGCATGCTGAGGAGTAGGGGTAAGCCTAGAGGACGTGGACGTGGCCGAGGACGCGTAGGCCCAAGCGAGGGTGTGGGCACAGGGCGAGCTCCTGATCAAGGTGTATCGCAGCCGACTGCTGCGCGATTAGGAGAGAGGCACGTTTCTGGCGTCCCCACATTCATCGCCCAATTAATGGGTCCACGCGGGAGACCTTTATTAGAAAATGAGCAGTGTGAGAAGGTCCTGTCGTGGATGGCAGAAAGTGCTTCGAGCAAGCTATCATCCACCCACAGTTCTCCTCCGTCCAGTGCTGCAAATCCAAATCCTCTGGCTGCTACTCCTCCTTCCTCCCAGCCTCTTCACTCCACTACAATGACACATGCTCAGGAGCGGGCAGACTCCCAGGAACTGTTCTCGGGCCCCTGCTCAGATTGGGCAGCAGTGGTTCCTCTCCAGGCAGAGGAGTTTATCGTCACTGATGCCCAACCATTCGAAAGTTCCCGGGGTCCGGGGGATGAGGCTGGGGACTTCCGGCAACTGTCTCAAGACCTTTCAGTGGGTGAGGAGGACGATGACGATGAGACACAGTTGTCTTGCAGTGAGGTAGTAGTAAGGGCAGTAAGTCCGAGGGAGGAGTGCACAGAGGATTCGGAGGAAGAGCAGCAGGACGATGAGGTGACTGACTCCACCTGGTGTGCAACGCCTACACAGGACAGGTCTTCAGAGGGAGAGGCACGGGCAGCAGCAGGGCAGGTTGCAAGAGGCAGTGCGGTGTCCAGGGGTAGAGGCAGGGCCAG
The DNA here is from genome assembly GCF_035609145.1 of Eleutherodactylus coqui. NCBI lineage: Eukaryota > Metazoa > Chordata > Amphibia > Anura > Eleutherodactylidae > Eleutherodactylus > Eleutherodactylus coqui. The sequence continues at coordinate 244,189,858 of NC_089841.1, read as the reverse complement.
ACCAAATAATCCACCAAGTGTTTCCCAAAGCACACCCTCGCGCCATGCCACCCTGCAGAGGCCGAGGTGCTCTAAGGTCTGACAGTTTTTCACAGAGACGCCTGACGACCGACGAACAGTGGTGTGCAACCTTTGTCGCGCCAAGATCAGCCGGGGAGCCACCACCAACAGCCTCACCACCACCAGCATGCGCAGACATATGATGGCCAAGCACCCCACAAGGTGGGACGAAGGCCGTTCACCGCCTCCGGTTTGCACCGCTGCCTCTCCCCCTGTGCCCCAACCTGCCACTGAGATCCAACCCCGCTCTGAGGACACAGGCACTACCGTCTCCTGGCCTGCACCCACACCCTCACCTCCGCTGTCCTCGGCCCCATCCACCAATGTCTCGCACCGCACCGTCCAGCCGTCGCTAGCGCAAGTGTTTGAGCGCAAGCGCAAGTACGCCGCCACGCACCCGCACGCTCAAGCGTTAACCGTCCACATAGCCAAATTTATCAGCCTTGAGATGCTGCCGTATAGGGTTGTGGAAACGGAGTCCTTCAAAAGTATGATGGAGGCGGCGGCCCCGCGCTACTCAGTTCCCAGTCGCCACTACTTTTCCCGATGTGCCGTCCCAGGCCTGCACGACCACGTCTCCCGCAACATTGTACGCGCCCTCACCAACGCGGTTACTGCCAAGGTCCACTTAACAACGGACACGTGGACAAGCACAGGCGGCCAGGGCCACTACATCTCCCTGACGGCACATTGGGTGAATTTAGTGGAGGCTGGGACAGAGTCAGAGCCTGGGACCGCTCACGTCCTACCCACCCCCAGAATTGCGGGCCCCAGCTCGGTGCTGGTATCTGCGGCGGTGTATGCTTCCTCCACTAAACCACCCTCCTCCTCCTCCTCCAACGCAACCTCTGTCTCGCAATCAAGATGTGTCAGCAGCAGCAGCACGTCGCCAGCAGTCAGTGTCGCGCGGCGTGGCAGCACAGCGGTGGGCAAGCGTCAGCAGGCCGTGCTGAAACTACTCAGCTTAGGAGATAAGAGGTACACGGCCCACGAACTGCTGCAGGGTCTGACAGAGCAGACCGACCGCTGGCTTGCGCCGCTGAGCCTCCAACCGGGCATGGTCGTGTGTGACAACGGCCGTAACCTGGTGGCGGCTCTGCAGCTCGGCAGCCTCACGCACGTGCCATGCCTGGCCCACGTCTTTAATTTGGTGGTTCAGCGCTTTCTGAAAAGCTACCCACGCTTGTCAGACCTGCTCGGAAAGGTGCGCCGGCTCTGCGCACATTTCCACAAGTCCCACACGGATGCTGCCACCCTGCGCACCCTGCAACATCGCTTTAATCTGCCAGTGCACCGACTGCTGTGCGACGTGCCCACACGGTGGAACTCTACGCTCCATATGTTGGCCAGGCTCTATGAGCAGCGTAGAGCTATAGTGGAATACCAACTCCAACATGGGCGGCGCAGTGGGAGTCAGCCTCCTCAATTATTTTCTGAGAGTGGGCCTGGTTGGCAGACATCTGCCAGGTCCTTGGAAAGTTTGAGGAGTCTACCCAGGTGGTGAGCGGCGATGCTGCAATCATTAGCGTCACCATTCCTCTGCTATGCATCTTGAGAAGTTCCCTGCAAAGCATAAAGGCAGATGCTTTGCGCTCGGAAACGGAGGCGGGGGAAGACAGTATGTCGCTGGATAGTCAGAGCACCCTCCTGTCTATATCTCAGCACATTCAGGAGGAGGAGGAGGAGCATGAGGAGGATGAGGAGGAGGGGGAAGACACAGCTTGGCCCACTGCTGACGGTGCCCCTGCTGCTTGCCTGTCATCCTTTCAGCGTGTATGGCCTGAGGAGGAGGAGGATCCTGAAAGTGATCTTCCTAGTGAAGACAGCCATGTGTTGCGTACAGGTACCCTGGCACACATGGCTGACTTCATGTTAGGATGCCTTTCTCGTGACCCTCGCGTTACACGCATTCTGGCCACTACGGATTACTGGGTGTACACACTGCTCAACCCACGCTATAAGGAGAACCTTCCCACTCTCATTCCCGAAGAGGAAAGGGGTTCGAGAGTGTTGCTATACCACAGGACCCTGGCGGACAAGCTGATGGTAAAATTCCCATCCGACAGCGCTAGTGGCAGAAGGCGCAGTTCCGAGGGCCAGGTAGCAGGGGAGGTGCGGAGATCGAGCAGCATGTACAGCCCAGGCAGTGCAACAGTCTTTAAGGGCCTGGACAGCTTTATGGCTCCCCAGCAAGACTGTGTCACCGCTCCCCAGTCAAGGCTGAGTCGGCGGGAGCACTGTAAAAGGATGGTGAGGGAGTACGTAGCCGATCGCACGACCGTCCTCCGTGACGCCTCTGCCACCTACAACTACTGGGTGTCGAAGCTGGACACGTGGCCTGAACTCGCGCTGTATGCCCTGGAGGTGCTTGCTTGTCCTGCGGCTAGCGTCTTGTCGGAGAGGGTGTTTAGTGCGGCTGGGGGAATCATCACAGATAAGCGTACCCGCCTGTCAACCGACAGTGCCGACAGGCTAACACTCATCAAGATGAACAAAGCCTGGATTTCCCCAGACTTCTCTTCTCCATCAGCGGACAGCAGCGATACCTAAGCAATACGTAGGATGCACCCGCGGATGGAAGCATCGTTCTCTCTCACCATCCAAAACGGGGACATTTCTGCTTCATCAATCTGTGTATAATATTCCTCCTCCTCCTGCTCCTCCTCCTGAAACCTCACGTAATCACGCTGAACGGGCAATTTTTCTTAGGGCCACAAGGCTCACTCATATAATTTTTCTAAAAATTTTTTATACGTTTCAATGCTCTTAAAAGCGTTGGAACTTTAACTTGAAACAATTTTTCGTTAAACTGGGCTGCCTCCAGGCCTAGTTACCACTTAAGCCACATTAACCAAAGCGATTAATGGGTTTCACCTGCCATCTTGGTTGGGCATGGCCAATTTTTACTGAGGTACATTAGTACTGTTGGTACACCAATTTTTTTGGGCCCTCACCTACAGTGTAATCATAGCAATTTCTATGTTCTTCGCCTGCACTCATGGTACAGAAAGGTGTGTGGGGTTGGCCTACACTTTAGCTACATAAATGTAACTTGGGCCTTGGCTATACTGCAGCTACTGAAATGGAACTAAGACTGCGCTCCCACTATACTGCTGCTTCGGAATTGTTCCTGGGGCCTGTGTAGGCTGCTACTATTACTTTAATGGAACGAAGACTGCACTCCCACTATACTGCTGCTTCGGAATTGTTACTGGTGCCTGTCTTGAGTGCTACTATTACTGAAATGGAATGAAGACTGCGCTCCCACTATACTGCTGCTTCGGAATTGTTCCTGGGGCCTGTCTTGAGTGCTACTATTATTGAAATGGAACTAATACTGTGCTCCCCCTATAATGCTGCTAGTGATATGTTAGTGGGGCCTGTCCTAATGCTACGGCTGAAATGTTACGAATTATGGGCTCTGCCTATACCGCTGCTAATGGTATGTCTCTGGGGTGTGGAAATAGAGGCTTCCCAAAGACATGATGGCGGCGAGGCCATTTCCCACCAACGCGGTTACCGTTAAGGTGCATATAACCACGGACACGTGGAGAGGACACGTAGTGCCTCAAAAACATCCCCCTCCTCCAACAATGAAAACATTCTTGGCAAATGCCTTTGCATTGGTTCGTCTGGTGGCAGTCCAAGAATTTCACCTTTACCGACACAACAAGAGAGCCCCCCCCCACCATCCCCCCGCCACTGCCCACTTAATCCTGGCCACATTCCGAAAACCAACAAAATAAAACCGCGCTACTAGGTCCGCAGTCACCACCACATTACCACCAACGCGGTTACTGTTAAGGTGCATATAACCACGGACACGTGGAGAGGACACGTAGTGCCTCAAAAACATCCCCCGCCACGGCCAACTTAATCCTGGCCACATTCCGAAAACCAACAAAATACAACCACGCTACTAGGTCCGCAGTCACCACCACATTACCACCAACGCGGTTACTGTTAAGGTACATATTACCAGTCTGACTGGGGCATGCAGACACCTTGACAGAATGAATAGTGTGTGGCACATAGGTTCCCCATTGCTATGCCCACGTGTGCAGCTCCTGATGGCGGTGGCACAGGATTATATTTCTCATTGCTTCTGTACAGCATTGTGGGCTATCGCCCCACCACTTTTAAAGAGGGTCGCTGCCTAGTCGTGCCAACCCTCTGCAGTGTGTGCCTGCAGTTCCTCCTCATGGCAGACGCACTTATAAATAGACATGAGGGTGGTGTGCCATGAGGGCAGCTGAAGGCTGCGCAGGGACACTTTGGTGTGCGCTGTGGACACTGCGTCGTGCAGGGGGGAGGGGGGTTGGGCAGCATGTAACCCAGGAGAAGTGGCAGCAGAGTGTCATGCAGGCAGTGATTGTGCTTTGTTGTAGGTAGTGTGGTGCTTAGCTAAGGTATGCCATGCTAATGAGGGCTTTTCAGAAGTAAAAGTTGTTGGGAGGGGGGGGGGGGGCCCACTCTTGCCGGTATTGTGGCTTAATAGTGGGACTTGTGAACTTGAGATGCAGCCCAACATGTAGCCTCTCGCCTGCCCTATCCGCTGCTGTGTCGTTCCCATCACTTTCTTGAATTGCCCAGATTTTCACACATGGAAACCTTAGCGAGCATCGGCGAAATACAAAAATGCTCGGGTCGCCCATTGACTTCAATGGGGTTCGTTATTCGAAACGAACCCTCGAGCATTGCGAAAATTTCGTCCCGAGTAACGAGCACCTGAGCATTTTGGTGCTCGCTCATCTCTAATTATAACTTCTTATCAAAAAATTTTTTGAAAAACATTTAAACATTAACATATTGAACTGTTGGGACTCGTTGATGGTACCAAAAATTTTTTATTTTTTTTGTAAAGTTTAACTTTCTATAATCTAGATCTTTTGTAGACGGCTTCTCTCATGACATCTCCAATACTCCTAATCTGTTCATATCTTTCTGGCTGTAGTACCATGTAGTGCTAGTAAATTGCATCATACATTCATTGACTTCGTTGGGGTCGAGGAATTTCTCGATGAATTCCCACCATTTCTCAAAAAACTTCGGGGCTTGAGATTCCACCTTGCGTTCTATTTCAATTTTTTCCATTTTAAGCAGGTGTTTTACTTGCTGTATGACCTCTCCTACCCCGGTGGATCGGCTTGTAGCCAGTTATTGAGTAGGCATCTTTTGCTAATCAAAAGTATAGTGTGGGTTATTGCAGTTTTTTTTGTCTGGTCTGGCATTACATGTAGTATGAATGTTTGTGGTGTAAGTTGTAGTGGCTGGGGTTGTCCACTTACGTCTTGTATCAGTTTTTGGATCTCTGCCCAAAAAGCTTTGATTTTGGGGCATTGCCAAATGCCATGTAGAAAGTTCGAGTTAGGTGCAGCGCATCTCGGGCACGCCTGTAGTCTCGTCGGGCCGTTGGGGTTTTGGGGTTTGTCGAATCCGTAAATTGCCCTGTGTATTATTTTGAAATAGGTTTCCCTCCATCTTTCATTTAGTATCGCTTTTCTTACTGAGTTCCAGCCTTTAATTATTCCCTCTTGTAAATCAGTGTCTTGTAGTTCACGGGTCCATGATTTGAATGTGATCGGGCCCTTGTCTTTCCCTCCTACTTCCCTGAGCCTAGAGTATAATGTTGAAATTGAGTTTCTATAGTTGCGGTTGCTAGCAAGAATGTCTATGGGGTTAGTAGTTGCCTCTTTTGAAGCATCAGCTAGTCTATTTCGTAGAAAGTTTTTCACTTGTGCATATGGGAGGAAGTGGGATGGCGGTAAATTGTACTCTTCGCTCAGTTCCTTAAAATTCTTATATCTTGAGGTGTCCGGGTGCATAAGGTGTTGGGTCTTTAGGATACCGTTGTGTTGCCAAATTTTAAACATTTTATTCTCCCTACCTTCTTTAAATTCGGGATGTTTCCATATTTCCATGTGCTTGGATATTTTCAATGGTAAGTCGTATAATTTGCGGGTTATTTTCCACGCTGCTATTGTGTCTTTGGCCATGACCGAGTGTTTGCTTTCTATCGGGAGTTTGGAGAAGCTGGTGTGTAGAAGTGTATTTAGGCTCCATGGAGCGAATAGCTCTGATTCAAGGTCGTAGTTGGAGAAGTTGCTAGTTCCCATAAGCCAGTCTAGGGAGTGTCTCATAATACTTGCTATATTATACAATCTAATGTCTGGGAAGTTTAAGCCTCCTCATTTTTAGGGAGCATCAATTTTCTAAGTGCAATGCGAACTTTTCACGATGCTCGAGGGTTCGTTTCGAATAACGAACCCCATTGAAGTCAATGGGCAACCCGAGCATTTTTGTATATCGCCAATGCTCGCTAAGGTTTTCATTTGTGAAAATCTGCAAAACCCAAGAAAGTGATGGAAACGACACAGCAACGGATAGGGCAGGCGAGGGGCTACATGTTGGGCTGCATCTCAAGTTCACAGGTCCCACTATTAAGCCACAATAGCGACAAGAGTGGGCCCCCCCCAACAACTTTTACTTCTGAAAAGCCCTCATTAGCAATGGATACCTTAGCTAAGCACCACACTACCTCCAACAAAGCACAATCACTGCCTGAATGACACTCCGCTGCCACTTCTCCTGGGTAACATGCTGCCCAACCACCCCGCACGACCCAGTGTCCACAGCGCACACCAAAGTGTCCCTGCACAGCCTTCAGCTGCCCTCATGCCACGCCACACTCATGTCTATTTATAAGTGCGTCTGCCAGAGGAACCGCAGGCACACACTGCAGAGGGTTGGCAAGGCAGTGACCCTCTTTTAAAGGGGCGGGGCGATAGTCCACAATGCTGTACAGAAGCAATGAGAAATCCAATCCTGTGCCACCTCCATGTGGAGCTGCACACGTGGACATAGCAATGGGGAACCTATGTGCCACACACTATTCATTCTGTCAAGGTGTCTGCATGCCCCAGTCAGACCGGGGTTTTTTATAAATACTCACAGGCAGGAACAACTCCGCAATAGGAATTCCGTGTGCACCCACAGCATGGGTGGCTCCCTGGAACCCACCCGCTGTACATAAATGTATCCCATTGCAGTGCCCTGTACAGCAGAGCTAACGTCAGATGAAATGCAGGTGGGCTTCGGCCCACACTGCATGCCCCAGTCAGACTGGGGTTCTTTAGAAGTGGACACATGCAGTTACAACTCCCTGTGGACCCACAGCATGGGTGGCTCCCTGGAACCCACCGGCGGTACATAAAAATATCCCATTGCATTGCCCATCATAGCTGAGGTAATAATGTCATGTTTAATGCAGGTGGGCTTCGGCCCACACTGCATGCCCCAGTCAGACTGGGGTTCTTTAGAAGTGGAAACAGATGCATTTACAACTCCCTGTGGACCCACAGCATGGGTGGGTGCCAGGAAGCCACCGGCGGTACATAACAATATCCCATTGCATTGCCCAACACAGCTGAGGTAGTAATGTCATGTTTAATGCGTGTGGGCTTCGGCCCACACTGCATGCCCCAGTCAGACTGGGGTTCTTTAGAAGTGGAAACAGATGCATTTACAACTCCCTGTGGACCCACAGCATGGGTGGGTGCCAGGAAGCCACCGGCGGTACATAACAATATCCCATTGCATTGCCCATCACAGCTGAGGTAGTAATGTCATGTTTAATGCAGGTGGGCTTCGGCCCACACTGCATGCCCCAGTCAGACTGGGGTTCTTTAGAAGTGGACACATGCAGTTACAACTCCCTGTGGACCCACGGCATGGGTGGCTCCCTGGAACCCACCGGCGGTACATAAATATATCCCATTGCATTGCCCATCACAGCTGATGTTATGTCAGCTGTAATGCAGGTGGGCCAAAAATTTATTGGATTACACTGTAGGCGAGGGCCCACAAAAATTGGTGTACCAACAGTACTAATGTACCTGAGAAAAATTGCCCATGCCCCACTGAGAGGGCAGGTGAAACCCATTAATGGCTTTGGTTAATGTGGCTTATTTGGTAACTAGGCCTGGAGGCAGCCCAGTTAAAATAAAAATTGGTTGAGGTGAAAGTTTCAACGCTTTAATGAGCATTGAAACGTATAAAAATTGTTTAGAAAAATTATATGACTGAGCCTTGTGGGCCTAAGAAAAATTGCACGTTCGGCGTGATTACGTCAGGTTTCAGGAGGAGGAGCAGGAGGAGGAGGATGAATATTATACACAGATTGATGAAGCAAAAAGGTCCCCGTTTTGGATGGTGATAGAGAACGATGCTTCCATCCGCGGGTGCAGCCTACGTATTGCTGCTGTCCGCTGGTGGAGAAGAGAAGTCTGGTGAAATCCAGGCTTTGTTCATCTTGATGAGTGTAAGCCTGTCGGCACTGTCGGTTGACAGGTGGGTACGCTTATCCGTGATGATTCCCCCAGCCACACTAAACACACTCTCTGACAAGACGCTAGCCGCAGGACAAGCAAGCACCTCCAGGGCATACAGCGCGAGTTCAGGCCACGTGTCCAGCTTCAACACCCAGTAGTTGTAGGGGGCAGAGGCGTCACGGAGGTCGGTGGTGCAATCGGCTACGTACTCCCTCACCATCCTTTTACAGTGCTCCCGCCAACTCAGCCTTGACTGGGGACCGGTGACACAGTCTTGCTGGGGAGCCATAAAGCTGTCAAAGGCCTTAGAGAGTGTTCCCCTGCCTGCGCTGTACATGCTGCCTGATCTCTGCGCCTCTCCTGCTACCTGGGCCGCGGAAATGCGCCTTCGGCCACTAGCGCTGTCAGATGGGAAGTTTACCATCAGTTTGTCCACCAGCGCCCTGTGGTATAGCATCATTCTCGAACCCCTTTCCTCTTCGGGAATGAGAGTGGAAAGGCTCTCCTTATACCATGGATCGAGCAGTGTGTACACCCAGTAATCCGTAGTGCCCAGAATGCGTGTAACGCGAGGGTCACGAGAAAGGCATCCTAACATGAAGTCAGCCATGTGTGCCAGGGTACCTGTACGCAACACATGGCTGTCCTCACTCAGAAGATCACTTTCAGGATCCTCCTCCTCCTCCTCCTCCTCTGGCCATACACGCTGAAAGGATGACAGGCAAGCTGCATCTGTACCCTCAGGACTGGGCCAAGCTGTCTCTTCCCCCTCCTCCTCATGCTCCTACCCCTCCTTCTCCTCCTCCTCCTCTGGCCATACACGCTGAAAGGATGACAGGCAAGCAGTATCTGTCCCCTCAGCAGTGGGCCAAGCTGTCTCTTCCCCCTCCTCCTCATGCTCCTCCCCCTCCTCCTCAACGCGCTGAGATATAGACATGAGGTTGCTCTGACTATCTAGCGACATACTGTCTTCCCCCGCCTCCGTTTCTGATTCCAAAGCGTCTGCCTTCATGCTTTGCAGGGAACTTCTCAAGAGGCATTGCAGAGGAATGGTGACGCTAATGATTGCAGCATCCCCGCTCACCATCTGGGTAGACTCCTCAAATTTTCCAAGGACCTGGCAGATGGCTGCCAACTAGGCCCACTCTTCTGTAAATAATTGAGGAGGCTGACTCCCACTGCGCCGCGCAAGTTGGAGTTGGTATTCCACTATAGCTCTACGCTGCTCATAGAGTCTGGCCAACATGTGGAGCGTAGAGTTCCACTGTGTGGGCACGTCGCACAGCAGTCGGTGCACTGGCAGATTAAACCGATGTTGCAGTGTCCGCAGGGTAGCAGCGTGCGTGTGGGATTTGCGGAAATGTGCGCAGAGCTGGCGCACCTTTCCGAGCAGGTATGACAAGTGGGGGTAGCTTTTCAGAAAGCGCTGAACCACCAAATTAAAGACATGGGCCAGGCATGGCACGTGCGTGAGGCTGCAGAGCTGCAGAGCCGCCACCAGGTTACGGCCGTTGTCACACACGACCATGCCCGGTTGGAGGCTCAGCGGCGCAAGCCAGCGGTCGGTCTGCTCTGTCAGACCCTGCAGCAGTTCGTGGGCCGTGTGGCTCTTCTCTCCTAAGCTGAGTAGTTTCAGCACGGCCTGCTGACGCTTGCCCACCGCTGTGCTGCCACGCCGCGTGACACCGACTGCTGGCGACGTGCTGCTGCTGCTGACACATCTTGATTGCGAGACAGAGGTTGCGGAGGAGGAGGAGGAGGGTGGTTTAGTGGAGGAAGCATACACCCCCGCAGATACCACCACCGAGCTGGGGCACGCAATTCGGGGGGTGGGTAGGACGTGAGCGGTCCCAGGCTCTGACTCTGTCCCAGCCTCCACTAAATTCACCCAATGTGCCGTCAGGGAGATATGGTGGCCCTGCCCGCCTGTGCTTGTCCACGTGTCTGTTGTTAAGTGGACCTTGGCAGTAACCGCGTTGGTGAGGGCGCGTACAATGTTGTGGGAGACGTGGTCGTGCAGGCCTGGGACGGCACATCGGGAAAAGTAGTGGCGACTGGGAACCGAGTAGCGCGGGGCCGCTGCCGCCATCATGCTTTTGAAAGCCTCCATTTGCACAAGCCTATACGGCAGCATCTCTAGGCTGATCAATTTGGCAATGTGCACGTTTAACGCTTGAGCGTGCGGGTGCGTGGCGTCGTACTTGCGCTTGCGCTCAAACTGTGGCGCTAGCGACGTCTGGACGCTACGCTGAGAGACATTGCTGGATGGGGCCGAGGACAGCGGAGGTGAGGGTGTGGGTGCAGGCCAGGAGACGGTACTGCCTGTGTCCTCAGAGGGGGGTTGGATCTCAGTGGCAGGTTGGGGCACAGGGGGAGAGGCAGTGGTGCAAAGCAGAGGCGGTGAACGGGCATCGTCCCACCTTGTGGGGTGCTTGGCCATCATATGCCTGCGCATGCTGGTGGTGGTGCCTCCCCAGCTGATCTTGGCGCGACAAAGGTTGCACAACCCTGTTCGTCGGTCGTCAGGCGTCTCTGTGAAAAACTGCCACACCGTAGAGCACCTTGACCTCTGCAGGGTGGCATGGCGCGAGGGGGCGCTTTGGGAACCAGTTGGTGGATTATTCGGTCTGGCCCTGCCTCTACCCCTGGCCACCGCACTAGCTCGGCCTGTGCCCACACCCTGACTTGGGCCTCTGCGTCCTCGCCCGCGTCCACGTCCTATAGGCCTACCCCTACCCCTCAGCATGGTGTATTAGCAGTAGTGCAGAAACAGAACGCTGTAATTAAATGTGCCGCTTATTGGCCTGTGGTTGGAGGCTGACTTCGTTTACAGAACCCCAGGAAATAATTTGGCGCACGCCTGCTGTAACACTTAGCTGCCTGCGTATTTATTTGGAGAAATACTACCCCCAGCAGACACGGACCCAGAACACTGAGCACAGTGACAGGCAGGCCAAATAGATTTTTTTCCAATATTTTTTTTGAAAAGGACCACTGCGTATATTCAATCTATAATATATGTCTTCTGGCCCTGCCTACACAATTCTGTCCCTGATGTGTGTGTCACGGAACTGCAGTGTTGCACTGCTATTAACTGCAACAGACCGGTGATTTCAGAGCCAGGAAATAATTTGGCGCAAGCCTGCTGTAACACTTAGCTGGCTGCGTATTTATTTGGAGAACTACTACCCCCAGCAGACACGGACCCAGAACACTGAGCACAGTGACAGGCAGGCCAAATAGATTTTTTTCCAATATTTTTTTGAAAAGGACCACTGCGTATATTCAATCTATAATATATGTCTTCTGGCCCTGCCTACACAATTCTGTCCCTGATGTGTGTGTCACGGAACTGCAGTGTTGCACTGTTATTAACTGCAACAGATCGGTGATTTCAGAGCCAGGAAATAATTTGGCGCAAGCCTGCTGTAACACTTAGCTGGCTGCGTATTTATTTGCAGAACTACTACCCCCAGCAGACACAGACCCAGAACACTGAGCACAGTGACAGGCAGGCCAAATAGATTTTTTTCCAATATTTTTTTGAAAAAGACCACTGCGTATATTCAATCTATAATATGTCTTCTGGCCCTGCCTACACAATTCTGTCCCTGGAGTATTACTGCAGGGCGCAATGCTCTGCACGGCCGATATACCAAAAAAAAAAAATGTGCAGCACTGCTAAAAGCAGCCTCCACACTACTGCACATGGTTAGATGTGGCCCTAAGAAGGACCGTTGGGGTTCTTGAAGCCTACAATAACTCCTAACACTCTCCCTGCCTCCACACTTCTGTCCCTGGACTATTACTGCAGGGCGCAATGCTCTGCACGGCCGATATACCCCCCAAAAAAAATGTGCAACACTGCTAAAAGCAGCCTCCACACTACTGCACACGGTTAGATGTGGCCCTAAGAAGGACCGTTGGGGTTCTTGAAGCCTACACTACTCCTAACACTCTCCCTATAGCAGCTCCGGCACCAACAGCACTGTCCCTCAGCTATCTCACAACGCATCTGAGGCGAGCCGCGGGAGGGGCCGATTTTTATACTCGGGGTGACACCTGATCTCGCCAGCCACTCACTGCAGGGGGGTGGTATAGGGCTTGAACGTCGCAGGGGGAAGTTGTAATGCCTTCCCTGTCTTTCAATTGGCCAGAAAAGCGCGCTAACGTCTCAGAGATGAAAGTGAAAGTAACACGAACATCGCGTGGTACTCGTTACGAGTAACGAGCATCCCGAACACGCTAATACTCGAACGAGTATCAAGCTCGGACGAGTACGTTCGCTCATCTCTAGTCGTGAACGCTTTATGAAGTTTTTCCAGGTCTCGCCTTTGTAGTAACAGGGGTATTGTTTGCAATGGGTTTAACAATCTTGGGAAGCTTATCATTTTGATTAGATAGGATCTGCCTAATAGAGAAAGTGGTAAGTTGCTCTATTTGTCTAGTTCTTTAATTATTTTGGCTATCAGAGGGGGCTAGTTTAATGAGTATATTGTTTCTGGTCTTTTCCCTATATGTATCCCCAGGTATTTTATACTGTTCTTGACTATGTTTACTGGGCAGTCTTTGAAGGTTGAGTCTCTTAGTTTGCCCAGCGGCGAGATATCTATCAAGTCACATTTTGTGGTGTTGGCTTTGAATCCTGATTTTTTCTCAAATATTCCCAGTAGGTTAAAGACTTTATATAAGACTGTGTGCAGTCGCCCTAGTGCTATCAGGATGTCGTCAGCGAATAACATGGTTTTAATTGTTTTGTTCCCAATTTTGATCCCTTCAATTTCTGTGGAGTTTTCTAGGGTTCTTGCCAGGGGTTCTATTGCTAGATTGAATAGGAGTGGGGATAAGGGGCACCCTTGTCTGGTGCCTTTCTGTAGGGGGAATTTTTGTGATAAGAAACCTGGTGTGCATACTTGTGCTTGCGGTGTGGAATATAGGTTCCATAAATATGTGCAGAAGGGGCCCCCGAACTGCATTTTGTCCATTACTGTTTTTAGCCAAGGCCATAGGACGTTATCAAAAGCCTTCTCTGCGTCTATTGCCAGGAAGGCTGGTGAGGGGTGGAGTAGAGGGTGTATTTTAATGTCATCTAATATTGTCAGTATTTTTCGTATATTCGTGATGGCTGAGCGTCCTTTTGTGAAACCAACTTGTAGTGGGGAGATTAATTGGGGTATAATTCCGGCCAGGCGGTTAGCCATGATTTTGGCCATCAGCTTCAGGTCTGTATTAATTAAAGATATTGGTCTATATGATTTGACTTGTGTTGGGTCTTTTCCCGGTTTGGGTAGCAATTTGATATGTGCTGTATTCATCTCAGATGGGATGGGGCTGTCTTTCATGTATCCGTTAAATAGGGATTGCAGTATTGGGGCCGTCTGGTCTTTTAGTACTTTGAAAAATTCACCCGTGTAGCCGTCTGGGCCAGGGGCTTTGTTATTTCCCAATTTCGATATGCTTTCTTTGATTTCTGTTATGGTTATGGGCGCATTTAGTTCTGTTTTTTGGTTTTCTGACACTGTGGGCCAGTTTATTTTTATAAAATGGTCTATTTCTGGACCCTTGTCTGTCTGCGTGTGGGAGTAAAGTTTTGAGCAGAAGTCAAAGAACAGTTGATTAATTTTTTGTGGATGGTTTTGTGTTTTCCCCGAGTTGTCTTTTAGGCCCACTATATTGTTCCTATGAGACGGTCCCCTTGCCAAGTTAGCCATTATTTTTCCTGCTTTCTTTCCATATTCGAATAATTTCGCCTCTTTCCATGTGTATAGCATTTGTTCTCTTTTATGGAGCCATGTCTCATAGGATTCTTTTGTTGCCTTCCATTTTTTTTTGTTGATTTCATTTGGTTTCCCCTGAAATTGTGTGTATGTTTCCCGTAGTTGTTTGCTGTAATCGTTTATTTTGTCTTTGATTTTATTTTTAAGGGAGATTACCTAGGCTATTATTCTGCCTCTTATCACTGCCTTAGCCGCATCCCACAGCAATTGGGGGTTATTTGTGTGTGGTTCGTTGTCGGACATATATTCCAACCACCACCCTCTTGATAGGGCACAAAAGGTTTCGTCCTCTACCAGAAATGTTGGGAATCTCCATATGTAATCCGTTCCCCTTGGTGTTTGCTCATTTAGGGACCATATCACAGGGGCGTGATCCGAGATGATCATTTCGCCTATGGTGATGTTAGATGTTCTTGAAGCTAACTGGGGAGTTGTGAATACATAATCTATTCTAGACCATGATGTGTGTACATGTGAGAAATGTGTATATTCGCGTCCCTCTGGATTGAGTTCCCTCCATATATCTTTGAGCCTAGCACTGTGTATAAAGTTCTTTAAATTGGTGTCTTGGTGTCTGGTACTATCTCCCTTGTTATTCTGGTTGCGTCGGTCTTCTGATGTTTTAATTGTCGTGTTAAAGTCCCCTCCCACTATTTTATGGGGCTCTGTGTCAGTAAGCAGTCTGTCGGATAGATTTGTTAGGAATTGTTTGTTGTTTGAGTTCGGTCCGTACACACTGTAGACACTGAGTCTCTCTGATCCTATTTTTATGTGTAAATTTACAATCCTCCCCTCTGTGTCGCTCCATTGATCCTGAACTTCAATGTTTAAGCCGTTTCTAATAAGGATCAGCACCCCTGCTTTTGATTGCACTGATGGTGATCCATATACTTCTCCTACCCAAAGTTTCCGCATACGGAAGAAGTCTTCTTTGGTTAAGTGAGTTTCTTGGAGTAATGCTATATCTGTTTTAAGTCTTTTGAGATGTCTGTGAACAGCCGTACGTTTGTGGGGTGATCTTAGACCCTTAACATTCCACGTTATAATTTTCATCTTTTGTTGCTTTGTACTTCTGTCCTATTGTTACGTGTGCCGGTCTCCCCAGGTTACATCAACGAGTCTCCACTTATAAACTCTAACTTTCTAACTGAGATTAACCTTTCCCTTGTCCCTGGTGCCTTTTTCGCTGCGTCTAATGGTTAATGTTGGGATAACAGTTAGTCGAGCACCAGGAAGGAAATATTATGCTTTCTCCCTTAGGGTACAACGCCTTGCGTACCTCCCTAGGAAGAGTGCATAAGTTGACTTCCTTCAATTCCACTTCGTGAGCAGTTTGTGAGGGCAAGATTTACTTGCAGTCGTGCAATGTCGACTGTGCTTTTCCTTATTCCTTGCTCCTACTTGTGTCACGTAGTGGAATAGAATGGAAACAATTCCACTCCAATATATACATACATAAATGTATTCTTTCTTTCCGCTCCAGCATTTTCTATTGTCTTGCTCTATTACACTCTATAACATTTTAACTGTAATATCTGTAAACCAATTAAAGTTCTCTTTGTGTCAAATACTCTAGATCAAAGTTTCTCTTCTCTTGAAATATCTCTGAAATGTCTCTCGTGTGTTTTCGTACTCACGGCTGACGGTCTCACGGGGGTGGGTCAGTCGTTGCTGTGTTCTTGCGGCGAGGTTCTCGTGTTGTTGTTGTTTCTTCCGATGTTGGCGAGTGGTTTGGGCTGTCTGCTTGTCCGTGGCTTTTTGCCTCTGTCGTCGGGCTTGAGTGGTTCCTCTGTTTGTCAGGTATTTTTCTTGCTCTTGGGGAGGATAGTACCTGTTCCGCTTTCCTCGGATCATGGAAAATGAGAGTATCTCCATTAGTATAGAACACTTTTAATATCGCCGGGTATAATAGTGCAAACTTTACTCTTTTCTTGTAGAGTTCTGAACATATTGGGGAAAACTCTTTTCTCTTGCGTTGTACTTCCATTGAGTAGTCTGCTTAGATTAGTACTTTGTGGCCCTCGAGTTCTAGTATGTTGTTGCGGCTCTTGAAATTACGTAGGATTAGCGATTTATCTGTGAAATCCAGATATTTTACTATTATCGGTCTCGGGTGTATTTTAATTGCTGCATTTGTATTAGTAATTGAGTTTGCAGTTCGTTTGTCGGGGCCTAGGCGATGTGCTCTTTCAATCCTACATGTCTGGGGGATCCCCAAAATATTGGGAATCGTTGATTCACATAATAGGCGTAGATCTTTTTGTAGATAGGATTCTGGGATTCCGATAATACGTAGATAGTTTCGTCGAGATCTATTTTCTAGGTCCTCTAACCGGACCCAGAGCAGTCTATTGTCCCGTATCAGTTTCTCTACGTTTTTGGTGTCGGCGCTCTGCTCTGAAGATATTGCCTCTATGTCGTATTCCATTACGTCTAGTCGGTTGCCATGTTGGGATACCGCGTCTCTGAGATCATGCAGGGTGTCCACCACGGTGTTTGCCAGTGTAGTTTGAATATCTGGTGCAATCAGTTTTGCCACCTCAATCGCTAAGGCCTTATAGTCTATCGTTGCCACGTCTTGAGATAATGAATTTTCTTGGTCTAGCGGTGAGGGAGGCATAGAGGAGGGATTTTTGTACGGTGTCATTTCCTTTTCCGTTAGTGTTTTAGCCGTGGCTTTAGCTGGTGTTTCATTTTGCTTTGCTCTAGTTCTCCCCATCTTGACCACAAAGTCCTCCATGTAATTAGGTTATGTGTTGGTATGCTGTTATATATAGTATTACACACGCGATGAGGAAACGGGTTTCTTTTTGGCGGCTTGCGGTTGTCCGGTGAATGATTCTACGACTAGATGTTGAGGTGTCTCCGCTATTTTCTGTCGTCACTTATCTGTCAACAGCAGATGCTGCGTTTCGACTGGTTTCACTGTTGCGTTATTGTTAGTATGTTCTTTACAGTTCACTTTGTGTTTTGTGTGTTCTCTGGGACGGATCCGAGGTATTTCTTTTTATTATTTTTATTGTTTTAGTCGTTTGACTGGTGGTTGTTGGGATTCAGTGGCTTCTGACTTGTCCCTGTGCAGTTTATCTCACTGCCTCATGGGACTCATAATGGCCGCTGTGACCCCTGAGGAGGAGGGGGGGAGAGTGTGTGTTTTACTCTGCCCTGCCGCTATATTCAGCAGGGCAGCTGGGCTATGATGCCTTCTGATTTTATTGTCCTCTGTGCAGGCTCCCTCTCTCCCTGTTTCTCCCCTCCCTGGTTCCTTCACTCGGAGTGTGGAGGCGCTGACCCCGTCAGGCTTCCGCTGTACCGGTGGTTGGCGCCGCTGCTACACTGCTTTCTCCTCTGCCCTCCGAAGTCTGACTTTAGCCAGAGAGTTGGGAGGCTGCCGATCGGCAGTCCGGGTTCTTAGCTGTATCAGCGCTGCTCGTCCGCCTGCCGGGGCACAGGTATGTCTTCTGTCGGTAGGGGGGAGGGGGACACATGTTTCCTACCGTCTCCTGCACCCGTCCGATCCCGGCTGGTTCATCCGCGCCGTCTCTCCGGGCTCTGCTTTGCTGTTGTTTTGCCCGGCTCTGGTCCTGTACGCCACTCTGCCTGAGTAGACCTCTCGGTTTTCAGTCTGCGGGCTGCAGCCGGCGTGTTGCACCTTGCGGTCGGCGGTTCTGCGAGCAGGTGGGGTTTGCGCTGCCGTCTTCCTTTCTTCTCTGGTGGTCTCTGAAGCTTCCCTGGGGTTCAGGTAATCTTCTCCCGGTTGTGGGGGGTCGGCGGCAGCTGTGCTAGGTTGTTTGCTGGAGCGGCGTTGTCGGAGCTTTATGGCTTCCCTGCTCACTCCATGGCGCCGGAACCGGAAGTCTCAAAACATTTCTTTTTTAAAGGTTTCCTTTTGTGTCGCCACATTCCAAGAGCTGCATAAATTTTTTCCATTGCCAGGGCCCTAGAAGGGCTTGTTTTTTGCCGGATGAACTCCAGTCTTCAGTTATCTATTTTTTAGGAACATGTAAAATTTTGATCGTATTTTATTCCATTTTTTCTAGTGGCAAAATTAACTAAATCTGTAATTCTGGCATGTTTTTTATTTTTATTTTTCACTGCATTCTCTGAGCAGTATTAATGATATATTAAAGTAATTCTACAGGACAGTACCATTATGCCAATACCAAATTGTAATAGGTTTTTTCTTTTTCACAATTTTTTAAAAAGAAAAGTAATAAAAGTTTAAATCACCCTCCTTTTTCCATATCTATAATAAAAAAAATCTAAATCATAAAACAAAAATACATATTTGGTATCACCGTGTCTGTAAAAGTCTGATCTATGAAAGTAGTGCATTATTTGCCCCACACGGTGAACGTAGTCCGAAAAAAAAAAAGAACGCCAGAAATGCACTTTTTCAGTCACCTTGTCTCCCAGAAAAAGTGCAATAAAAAAGCGATCAAAAAGTCGTATGTATTCCAAATTAGTGCTAACATAAACTATTTGGCATCCTGTAAAAAGTGAGCCCTTGCTAAACTACGGCGACAGAAAAATAAAAAAGTTATTGCGTGCAGAAGATGCAGCAGAAAATAATTTTTAAAAATTAAATGTCTTTGAAAAAAAATACAAGTAGTACAGCAAAAAGAAAAACTATACAAGTTTGGTATCGTAGTAATCGTACCAACCCATAGAATAAAGTTATCAGGGCATTTTTGTTGCAGTTTGTGCACTGTAGAAACAAGACGCACTGAAAGATGGTGGAATGTCATTTTCTTTTCAGTTTACTCCACTCAGAATTTTGTAAAGGTTTTTCAGTACATTATATGGTACTTTAAATAGCACCATTGAAAAATACAACTCGTCCCGCAAAAAACAAGCCCTCATACAGCGACGTCGATGGATAAATAAAGGAGTTATGATTTTTTAAACGGGAGAAGGAAAAGAAGAAAAGGGGGAAAAAAAGGGGGGGCCACGTCAATAAGGGGTTAAATAATGTACTGACTTCCTTCTCTGGGTCATAACGATGCAGGGATATGACATGTGTAATTTTGTTTTTAATTTTTTACAAAGCTAAAGGGAGAAAAGTGTTTTTTTCTTCCTTTAGTGGACTTCCACAGAGACTCATCTAGACCCCCTGATCACATTGCAAGAGTCCGATGGTAACAGCCCCATTACATGCTGCAGTCGGATAGACTGCGGCATGTAAAGCGTTAACACAGCAGAGATCAGAGGTTTTCTCCATTCTCTGCTGTGTCAGAGCTGGTGCCCAGCTATCCTCCGACAGAGGGAGCCACCTCCCTCTGTCAGCCATTTACATGCTGCGGTCTCTTGTAGATCGGAGATTTTCTCTATTCTCTGCTGTAAGAGCAGGTGCCTGGCTATCCTCTGACAGCCAAGCACTAGCTCTCCCTGCCACAGAGACCATGGGCTGGCTTCTAACAAGCCGATGGTCTCCATGGCAACCTGTAAACAAAAGCAGTGCAGGAGTTTGAAATTAGAAGCGGGAGATTGCCGATAGATCGGTAATATCTTCTGCTTCTTATTTCAAAGTCCTGCACTGCTCTATATGGGTCTGTGCAGGCAGAGCACACTGCTACAGCTTATAGCAATGTGCTCTGCAGGTCCCATAGTGAGACATAGCCCGGAAATTACTATGGGCAGTGGAACTCGTCCCGGAAAATTTCCGGGCGTGCCACTCAAGGGGTTAAATGGGCAATTTTTTACACGTGGATTGGAATAGCTTTAGGTCTTTAATAAATGCTAGATGCAGTAATAGGGGATGTCTATGTGGAGGGGAGTGAAGTCACGCCTTAGTAACACAATTGTAGGTTGTCACAAGGCACATATGATTCTGAGGTGTGTCAATGTTTATCACAGCCCACGCCTTTAGAGAAGTTGATTTAGTGGATTATAGACAAGTGAAGCAAGCTTATAATAGAAGAGAAAACTGAAGTATTGTGATTAACATATAACCTATGACAGTTTTAGAAAGGAATTGTGTATTCAATGGGTGAAAATCGTGTATTGCACATGTAATTTTAAATGGACTAGAAACATAAAATTGATTACTTTATATGGTGATTCATCATATTGTAAAGCTTTTTTGATTATAAGTATATGCTCTTAAATAGCAAACTATGGATAAATCAAAAGTACTTGTGAAATAACCACAAATCAAAAGACTGAATTGCACACACTTCTTGAATTTGTAAAAGGTCAACTTTCACACCTCACCATTATTCTCCAGTAGACTCAATCACCAGCCCCTTTACTTTAATCACTCTATGCCAGACTGATGTTTTCACACTTTGATTGGTAAAGACTAGACTTCCCAAAAGTGAGAGTTAATTGTTCTGTGTAAACGTGGGCAGTCGTGCACTTTTCTTTTAACGATGGATTTCAGCCTGCACAAAATCCATCGTTGAAGCCACTGGTAGACTGTGCGAATATCTTCATTTATATGCATTTCTCTCCATCTTTCAAAAGACTCCATGATGGATTTGTTTATCTTGCATACACAATGAGTTCATTGATTATTATTAGAGATGAGCGAACACCAAAATGTTCGGGTGTTCGTTATTCGGAACGAACTTCCCGGGATGCTCGAGGGTTCGTTTCGAACAACGAACCCCATTGAAGTCAATGGGCGACCAGAGCATTTTTGTATTTCGCCGATGCTCGCTAAGGTTTTCATGTGTGAAAATCTGGGCAATTCAACAAAGTGATGGGAACGACACAGAAACGGATAGGGCAGGCGAGGGGCTACATGTTGGGCTGCATCTCAAGTTCCCAGGTCCCACTATTAAGCCACAATACCGGCAAGAGTGGGCCCCCCCCCCTCCCAACAACTTTTACTTCTGAAAAGCCCTCATTAGCATGGCATACCTTTGCTAAGCACCACACTACCTCCAACAAAGCACAATCACTGCCTGCATGACACTCCACTGACACTTCTCCTGGGTTACATGCTGCCCAACCGCCCCCCCTCCCCCCCCACAGCGCACACCAAAGTGTCCCTGGGCAGCCTTCAGCTGCCCTCATGCCACACCACGCTCATGTCTATTTAGAATTGCGTCTGCCATGACGAGGGACCGCAGGCACACACTGCAGAGGTTGGCACGGCTAGGCAGCGACCCTCTTTAAAAGTGGCGGAGCGATAGCCCACAATGCTGTACAGAAGCAATGAGAAATAGAATCCTGTGCCACCGCCATCAGGAGCTGCACACGTGGGCATAGCAATGGGGAACCTATGTGCCACACACTATTCATTCTGTCAAGGTGTCTGCATGCCCCAGTCAGACCGGGCTTTTTAATTCATAGACACAGGCAGGTACAACTCCCTATTGTGAAGTCCCTGTCGACCCACAGCATGGGTGGCTCCCTGGAACCCACCGGCGGTACACAGAAATATCCCATTGCATTGCCCAACACAGCTGAGGTAACGTCAGCTGTAATGCAGGTGGGCTAAAAATTAATTTGATTACACTGTAGGAGAGGGCCCACAAAAATTGCTGTATCAACAGTACTAATGTACATCCCAAAAATTGGCCATGGCCAGCCAAGAGGGCAGGTGAAACCCATTAATCGCTTTGGTTAATGTGGCTTATGTGGTAACTAGGCCTGGAGGCAGCCCAGTGTAACGAAAAATTGGTTCAAGTTAAAGTTCCAATGCTTTTAAGCGCATTGAAACTTATAAAAATTGTTCTGAAAAATTATTTGAGTGAGCCTTGTGGCCCTAAGAAAAATTGCCCGTTCAGCGTGATTACGTGAGGTTTCAGGAGGAGGAGCAGGAGGAGGAGGAGGAGGAATATTAGACACAGATTGATGAAGCAGAAATGTCCCCGTTTTGGATGGTGAGAGAGAACGTAGCTTCCATCCGCGGGTGCAGCCTACGTATTGCTTACGTATCGCTGCTGTCCGCTGGTGGAGAACAGAAGTCTGGGGAAATCCAGCCTTTGTTCATCTTGATGAGTGTTAGCCTGTCGGCACTGTCGGTTGACAAGCGGCTACGCTTATCTGTGATGATTCCCCCAGCCGCACTAAACACCCTCTCCGACAAGACGCTAGCCGCAGGACAAGCAAGCACCTCCAGGGCATACAGCGCTAGTTCAGGCCACATGTCCAGCTTCGACACCCAGTAGTTGTAGGGGGCAGAGGCGTCACCAAGGATGGTCGTGCGATCCGCTACGTACTCCCTCACCATCCTTTTACAGTGCTCCCGCCGACTCAGCCGTGACTGGGGAGCGGTGACACAGTCTTGGTGGGGAGCCATAAAGCTGGCCAGGCCCTTAAAGACTGTTGCACTGCCTGGGATGTACATGCTGCTCGATCTACGCACATCCCCTGCTACCTTGCCCTCGGTACTGCGCCTTCTGCCACTAGCGCTGTCGGCTGGGAATTTTACCATCAGCTTGTCCGCAAGGGTCCTGTGGTATAGCAACACTCTCGAACCCCTTTCCTCTTCGGGAATCAGAGTGGGCAGGTTCTCCTTATACCGTGGATCGAGCAGTGTGTACACCCAGTAAACCGTCGTGGCCAGAATGCGTGCAACGCGAGGGTCACGAGAAAGGCATCCTAACATGAAGTCAGCCATGTGTGCCAGGGTACCTGTACGCAACACATGGCTGTCTTCACTAGGAAGATCACTATCAGGATCCTCCTCCTCCTCCTCCTCCTCCTCAGGCCATACACGCTGAAAGGATGACAGGCAATCAGCCGGTGTACCGTCAGCAGCGGGCCAAGCTGTCTCTTCCCCCTCCTCCTCATCCTCCTCATGCTCCTCCTCCTCCTCCTGTACGCGCTGAGAAATAGACAGGAGGGTGCCCTGACTATCCAGCGGCATACTGTCTTCCCCCGCCCCCGTTTCCGAGCGCAAAGCAGCTGCCTTTATGGTTTGCAGGGAATTTCTCAAGATGCATAGCAGAGGAATGGTGACGCTAATGATTGTAGCATCGCCGCTCACCACCTGGGTAGACTCCTCAAAATTACCAAGGACATGGCAGATGTCTGCCAACCAGGCCCACTCTTCTGAAAGGAATTGAGGAGGCTGACTCCCACTGCGCCGCCCATGTTGGAGTTGGTATTCGACTATAGCTCTACGTTGTTCATAGAGCCTGGCCAACATGTGGAGCGTAGAGTTCCACCGTGTGGGCACGTCGCACAGCAGTCGGTGCACTGGCAGCTTAAAGTGATGTTGCAGGGTGCGCAGGGTGGCAGCGTCCGTGTGGGACTTGCGGAAATGTGCGCAGAGCCGGCGCGCCTTTACGAGCAGGTCTGACAAGCGTGGGTAGCTTTTCAGAAACCGCTGAACCACCAAATTAAAGACGTGGGCCAGGCATGGCACGTGCGTGAGGCTGCCGAGCTGCAGAGCCGCCACCAGGTTACGCCCGTTGTCACACACGACCATGCCCGGTTGGAGGCTCAGCGGCGCAAGCCAGCGGTCGGTCTGCTCTGTCAGACCCTGCAGCAGTTCGTGGGCCGTGTGCCTCTTATCGCCTAAGCTGAGTAGTTTCAGCACGGCCTGCTGACGCTTGCCCACCGCTGTGCTGCCACACTGCGCGACACCGACTGCTGGCGACATGCTGCTGCTAACACATCTTGATTGCGAGACAGAGGAGGAGGAGGAGGAGGAGGGTGCTTTAGTGGAGGAAGCATACACCTCCGCAGATACCAGCACCGAGCTGGGGCCCGCAATTCTGGGGGTGGGTAGGACGTGAGCGGTTCCAGGCTCTGACTCTGTCCCAGCCTCCACTAAATTCACCCAATGTGCCGTCAGGGAGATGTAGTGGCCCTGCCCGCCTGTGCTTGTCCACGTGTCCGTAGTTAAGTGGACCGTGGCAGTAACCGCGTTGGTGAGGGCGCGCACAATGTTGCGGGAGACGTGGTCGTGCAGGGCTGGGACGGCACATCGGGAAAAGTAGTGGCGACTGGGAACTGAGTAGCGCGGGGCCGCCGCCTCCATGATACTTTTGAAGGACTCAGTTTCCACAACCCTATACGGCAGCATCTCAAGGCTGATGAATTTTGCTATGCGGACGGTTAACGTTTGAGCGTGCGGGTGCGTGGTGGCGTACTTGCGCTTGCGCTCGAACACTTGCGCAAGCGACGGCTGAACGGTGCGCTGAACTACACTGCTGGATGGGGCCGAGGACAGCGGAGATGAGGGTGTGGGTGCAGGCCATGAGGCGGTAGTGCCTGTGTCCTGAGAGGGGGGTTGCATCTCAGTGGCAGGTTGGGGCACAGGGGGAGAGGCAGGGGTGCAAACCGGAGGCAGTGAACGGCCTTCGTCCCACCTTGTGGGGTGCTTGGCCATCATATTTCTGCGCATGGTGGTGGTGGTGAAGCTGTTGGTGTTGGCTCCCGGGCTGAGCTTTGCGCAACAAAGGTTGCACACCACTGTTCGTCGGTCGTCAGGCGTCTCTGTGAAAAACTGCCAGACCTTAGAGCACCTCGGCCTCTGCAGGGTGGCATGGCGCGAGGGGGCGCTTTGGGAAACACTTGGTGGATTATTCGGTCTGGCCCTGCCTCTACCCCTGGCCACCGCACTGCCTCTTGCAACCTGCCCTGCTGATGCCCTTGACTCCCCCTCTGAAGACCTGTCCTCCTGAGTAAGCGTTGCACACCAGGTGGGGTCAGTCACCTCATCGTCCTGCTGCTCTTCCTCCGAATCCTCTGTGCGCTGCTCCCTCGGACTTACTGCCCTTACTACTACCTCACTGCAAGACAACTGTGTCTGATCGTCATCGTCCTCCTCACCCACAGAAAGTTGTTGAGACAGTTGGCGGAAGTCCCCAGCCTCTTCCCCCGGACCCCGGGAACTTTCGAATGGTTGGGCATCAGTGACGATAAACTCCTCTGGTGGGAGAGGAACCGCTGCTGCCCAATCTAAGCAGGGGCCCGAGAACAGTTCCTGGGAGTGTTCCCGCTCCTGAGCAGGTGTTATTGTAGTGGAGTGAGGAGGCTGGGAGGAAGGAGGAGCAGCAGACAGAGGATTCGGATTGGCAGCAGTGGACGGCGCAGAACTGCGGGTAGACGATAGGTTGCTCGAAGCACTTTCTGCCATCCAGGACAGGACCTGCTCACACTGCTCATTTTCTAATAACCGTCTCCCGCGTGGACCCATTAATTGGGCGATGAATGTGGGGACGCCAGAAACGTGCCTCTCTCCTAATCGCGCAGCAGTCGGCTGCGACACACCGGGATCAGGAGCTCGGGCTGTGCCCACACCCTGACTTGGCCCTCCGCGTCCTCGGCCGCGTCCACGTCCTCTAGGCCTACCCCTACCCCTCAGCATGCTGTATTACCAGTGATTTGATTTCACAGGCAGGAAATAAATTGGCGCAAGACTGCAGGCCAAATATAATGTTTGCCCTTTTTGGAAAACGAAAGGCCCCACTGCCTCTAGTGAATGAATTATCTAAGTTTAATAACTGTGCTGTGTCCCTGCTAATGTGTCACAGAACGTGAAGGTAGCAGAGTTATTATAACTCTTGGAGAGCAGGTATTTTTTTCCCAATTAAGGAAAGCAAATGGCGAAGCCAGCAGTAAAGCGTAGCTGGGTGTGTCTGATTTAGCAATGTTGTTCACGCAGCTCACACGTGTCCACCGCCCTTAGGACGGACAGAGGCTGGACAAATAGATTTGTTTTCAGTTTTTTTCCACCAAAAGGCAGCACTGCGTATATTCAATGAACATGAGAAGTTTAATAACTGTGCTGTGTCCCTGCTTATGTGTCACAGAACGTGAGGGTAGCAGAGTTATTATAACTCTTGGAGAGCAGGTATTTTTTTCCCAATTAAGGAAAGCAAATGGCGAAGCCAGCAGTAAAGCGTAGCTGGGTGCGTCTGATTTAGCAATGTTGTTCACGCAGCTCACACGTGTCCACCGCCCTTAGGACGGACAGAGGCTGGACAAATAGATTTGTTTTCAGTTTTTTTCCACCAAAAGGCAGCACTGCGTATATTCAATGAACATGAGAAGTTTAATAACTGTGCTGTGTCCCTGCTTATGTGTCACAGAACGTGAGGGTAGCAGAGTTATTATAACTCTTGGAGAGCAGGTATTTTTTTCCCAATTAAGGAAAGCAAATGGCGAAGCCAGCAGTAAAGCGTAGCTGGGTGCGTCTGATTTAGCAATGTTGTTCACGCAGCTCACACGTGTCCACCGCCCTTAGGACGGACAGAGGCTGGACAAATAGATTTGTTTTCAGTTTTTTTCCACCAAAAGGCAGCACTGCGTATATTCAATGAACATGAGAAGTTTAATAACTGTGCTGTGTCCCTGCTTATGTGTCACAGAACGTGAGGGTAGCAGAGTTATTATAACTCTGGCAGAGCAGGTATTTTTTTCCCAATTAAGGAAAGCAAATGGCGAAGCCAGCAGTAAAGCGTAGCTGGGTGCGTCTGATTTAGCAATGTTGTTCACGCAGCTCACACGTGTCCACAGCCCTTAGGACGGACAGAGGCTGGACAAAGAGATTTGTTTTCAGTTTTTTTCCACCAAAAGGCAGCACTGCGTATATTCAATGAATAATAACTGTGTTGTGGCCCTGCCTATACAATTCTTTCCCTGCAGTATCAATGGAGGGTGCAATGGTCTGCAGAGGCGATTTTGAGAAGAAAAAAAAAATGCAGCACAGCTAACAGCAGCCTGGACAGTACTGCACACGGATAAATATGGCCCTAGAAAGGACCGTTGAGGTTCTTGAAGGCTACACTCACTCCTAACACTCTCCCTGCCTATGCAGCACTTCTGTCCCTAATGCCGGGTGCAATGCTCTGCACTGCCGATTTTGAGAAAAAAAAAATTTGCCACTGCTAACAGCAGCCAACACACAGCTATCAGTGGCCCTAATAAGGACCTTTGGGGGGTCTTGAAGCCTACACTAACTACCAATTCTTTCCCTACAGCAGCTCCGGTACAAACAGCACTGTCCCTCATCTAACTCACACCGCATCTGAGGCGAACCGCGGGAGGGGCCGACTTTTATGTTCGGGTGACACCTGATCTTCCCAGCCACTCACAGCAGGGGGGTGGTATAGGGCTTGAACGTCACAGGGGGAAGTTGTAATGCCTTCCCTGTCTTTCAATTGGCCAGAAAAGCGCGCTAACGTCTCAGGGAAGGAAGTGAAAATAACCAGAACACCGCATGGTGTTCGTTACGAATAACGAACATCCCGAACACCCTAATATTCGCACGAATATCAAGCTCGGAAGAACACGTTCGCTCATCTCTAATTATTATGAAAGGCAAATAGATGACTGGAGAGAACAATGGAATCTCGCTGGGCAGATAATCCCTCACAATAAAGGCCCATTTACCCGTAACGATTGTCGCTCAAAATTTGCTCATAAGCCATCCCACACTGCATGCCCCAGTCAGACTCGTTTTTTTTAATTAATAGTCACAGGCAGGTACAACTCGCCTATGGAAAGCCTGTGTGGAGTGGACCCACAGCTTGGGTGGGTCCCAGGAAGCCACCGATGGTACACTAATAAATCCCATTGCAGTGCCCCGGCAGCAGAGCTAACATCAGATAAAATACAGGTGGGCTACCGCCCACACTGCATGCCCCACTCAGACTGTTTTTTTTTCTTGGGCCAGATATGTAGAACACCGCGGTGTGAAAACTTAGTGCAGCCATACTATGCACAGACCCCTGTAGTATTCCTGTAGCAAAGGTATAAGCTGACCCCACTAACAGTTATGTTGCAGAAGTCTAGGTAGACCCCAGTAACATTTCAGTTGCAGCAGTATAGACTTACCCCAGTAATATTTCAGGAGCAGCAGTGTAGGCAGAGCCCAGTAACATTTCAGTAGTAACAGTATAGACAGACCCCAGTAGCATTTCATTTGCAGCATTATAGACAGACCCCAGTAACATTTCATTTGCAGCAGTATAGACAGACCCCAGTAACATTTCAGTAGCAGCAGTGTAGGCAGAGCCCAGTAACATTTCAGTAGTAACAGTTTAGACAGACCCCAGTAACATTTCATTTACAGCGTTATAGACAGACCCCAGTAACATTTCATTTGCAGCAGTATAGACAGACTCCAGTAACATTTCAGTTGCAGCAGTGTAGGCAGAGCCCTGTAACATTTCAGTAGTAACAGTATAGACAGATCCCAAAAACATTTCAGTTGCAGCAGTATAGACAGAGCCCAGTAACATTTCAGTAGCAGCAGTGTAGGCAGAGCCCAGTAACATTTCATTTGCAGCATTATAGACAGACCCCAGTAACATTTCATTTGCAGCAGTATAGACAGACCCCAGTAACATTTCAGTTGCAGCATTATAGACAGACCCCAGTTACATTTCAGTAGCAGCAGTGTAGGCAGAGCCCAGTAACATTTTAGGAGTAACAGTATAGACAGACCCCCGTAACATTTCAGTTGCAGCATTATAGACAGACCCCAGTTACATTTCAGTAGCAGCAGTGTAGGCAGAGCCCAGTAACATTTCAGTAGTAACAGTTTAGACAGACCCCAGTAACATTTCATTTGCAGCAGTATAGACAGACCTCAGTAACATTTCATTTGCAGCGTTATAAACAGACCCCAGTAACATTTCATTTGCAGCAGTATAGACAGACCCCAGTAACATTTCATTTGCAGCAGTGTAGGCAGAGCCCAGTAACATTTCAGTAGTAACAGTTTAGACAGACCCCAGTAACATTTCATTTACAGCGTTATAGACAGACCCCAGTAACATTTCATTTGCAGCAGTATAGACAGACTCCAGTAACATTTCAGTTGCAGCAGTGTAGGCAGAGCCCTGTAACATTTCAGTAGTAACAGTATAGACAGATCCCAAAACCATTTCAGTTGCAGCAGTATAGACAGAGCCCAGTAACATTTCAGTAGTAACAGTATGGACAGACCCCAAAAACATTTTAGCTACATCAGTATAGTCAGACCACAGTTATATTTCAGTAGCAGCAGTGTAGGCAGAGCCCAGTAACATTTCAGTAGTAACTGTTGTGGTGGAAGTCCAGTATTCCTATATTTTGGATCGGTGGGCCTTGGCAGTAGACAGTTATCAATTTAACATTCTGTATACATACTTCTGTCTTGCTACAAATATAGTTCATGACAGTTGTGCAATAAGTACTTCCTACATATGAAAGTATCTGTTTTTCATAACTCTGCTGACAAAGATGGAATTTAGCCCGTAACCAACATGTATAAATATATTTGACTGTCCAGCTGCATGCACTAATACGGAACTAGGAATCAGACATGGACAACCGCAGAAATTACCCAAGCAATTTTACTGGAAACGTATGCAAATAACATGGGAGGTTTGTGCAATTTATAGTTCATGATGTAACATCCAATCATATCGAAGGAACCCCACGTGGCTCCAAGACAACCCACTCATTTCATCCACCACCTGATGGCCAATCACAGATGACCGGAGGATGGAAGAATTGCAAGATGCTTATCCAATAATTAAACAATACGTTGTATGCATGTAATCTTTGACCTGCCCAGATGGGCGGATTTGTTAAACTCTTAAAATAGGCTACACGCCGATCATTAAAGTTAGAATTGAGGAAGCTATGCATGCTGAACCTCGTGTCAGTGTGGGAACTTCTTATGCGCATTATCAATTCAGAATTAATATGGAGGGCTGTAAACATTCCAAATTGAGTAAGCCGTGATTCCGCAAAGGAATTCTACGACAGTGGTGGCCCGTACGGGGAGTGATCGATGGGTTCCATAGAGCTTGGACAGGAGACACGGACATATGCGACCTTGGACTTGGTGGGCCCAATAAAAAATCTTCAGAACACGGTAAGATAAATTAATTATCTATACCTGTGTGGCTAAGTTCAGACTCGCCTATGTGCCGTGCCAAGGCCAAGTGATTTGGAACCAAACGACAGGTATTTATAAGTCTCGATCACTCGATAAGAACCTGTCATAAGATATAAAGGAATGTTTACATGCCTGTTGTCTTGAGAGTACTAGTTAATTGGTGACATCAATAGCTGCCCCCGGGAGGGCCTGTACGGGGTGTTTCCACTCCTGAGGGAGGAGGGAGCCGTTCAGGTGGCCTGTCGCAGAGACTCAGCAGTCCTGAGGCCCGTTTGGAGGGCCCAGGGAGGGAGAGACTGCCAGAGAAAAGTCTGATATGGGATTTCCGCTCCTGCTAGGCCTGCTTGTAGGGTCCGGGAGAAGGGAGCTATCAGACAGTATCCCGAGGGGCAGTGAGACTAAGCCAGCCGTACTGGTGCTCTGTCTATTTGTGTGTGTCCACAAATATTTGTTTATTGTTTAAATGTCCACGAGTAGATCCCTCCGTCTGAGGGTAGATTGATAAACTGTATAGCGACAGAAATGCTAGAGACTCTAGGGCGGGGCATATTTATATTGTGCCTGGCGTCTGAGGAGACTTCTATAATCTTAAATCTGGCAGCCATGATTGAAATTGAAAGACACCGATGTTAATTCTTACACCCTCCAGAAAAGTGTGGAAGGGGTGGAGAGTCAAGTTATCATTGATTAATCAAGCAATCTTTCTGTGTGTCCTACCTATATAAAGTTAGTGTGCTTGTTTGTTGTGTAGAGCTAATCCTGCTGAGTTGTTATATAGGAATAGTTTGTTTGTTGGTCATATAGAAGTAGTATCAGTCCTGCTCAACTGTGCCCGTAATTGTTTAGAGAGAAAAAAAAAAAAGCTGCAAACTTCATTTAAAAAGAGGAAGTGGAACTCTTAATAGAAGCGGAGCAATTCTTGTAATGTAACATTTGTTAGTTATTTAACTAATATTGGATGTTAAAACTACTAGTATGTCTTGTTATGGAATCTAATCTTTGTCATACGCCCGTCATAAATGTAAAAAGTTATATGCCACTCACATCCTGAGGGGGCTCTTAAGAATACAGACTGCGTAGCCCCACCATGCCCACAAGAAAATACATCTATGTTTGCCAAGTCCCCAACAGCATACATGTTAGCAGACCCCCCTCCCCAATTCAATTGTAACCACATACAATGTTAGGTGGTCACCGCTGTGACCGTAAGGTTACAACATAAGATTTATGCATTAGACGTTAGAATTTCCCTAAGAAAAGAGGAAGAGAAGGTGGGCTGCAATGGCGTCTGTATTAATACACGCCAAAGACACCAGTTTAGTGATTAAAGAGAATTGCAGTACATTACCAATCAGATGGAGATGCCCGGCATCTAAGACTGCATCTGCCCAGTCGCTGGAAGTCTGGGACAAAAACTGTTGTAATCCTCTCGCTAGGCTGTCACGGGAGGGAGAGATTCTAAAAAGAGGAAGTTACTTGCCCTGTAGTCCCAGCACAAGTAACGTATATTCACAGACAATATAAAACAAATAAATAAACTACAGGGAGTAAGAAACGGTAGAGAAGCCAAGGAAGAGGAAACAAGCAGGTAACGATAAGGCCAGGTATCCACAGGAGGAACGGGGCAGATTGACCCGTAATTTGTAAAATGTAAATTGTGTGATGCATAAGACTTTATCTTTATTGAGTTGTGATGTGTACCCAAGGACTGCCAAACATTGAATGAGGGAATAAGGAAGTAAGTGATTAGCCACACTCAGAGGGGTGGAGCTAGATGATGCAAGAACACGTCTCTTATCCAAGGAGGGGGTAAGAATCATAGATAGCCAGAAGAAAAAGTTTTTTTGTTTTCCCTCCTGTCTCAAACTCAGCTTTCCACGGTTCCTGACAAATTATGGGACACCCACAAGACAGGCATAGGGAAATTGAATGTATCGACCATGATAATATATACGAGACCCAGATACACACCCCTGGGTCAAACAGTATCCCCCTAGATAGTTAAAAAAAAAAAAAAGAAAAAGAAGGGTGAAGGGTCAGCCACACATGTTAGGTGCTGTGTGCTGATGCTTTGGAAAAAAACTGCCAACCGGCCACAATTTCACTGTTAATTTCTCTTGCAGAAGGCTGTAAGGCCTGGAGGCCTCCAAAGACTAACCAAGTTCTGCAGGCCATACCTGTACTTACACCCGTTGCCAAATTCCGCACCTTTCTGGGCCTTGTTTCATACTGCCGCCTATATGACAGTATTGACACAAAAGCACGAAGGACAACCACAGCCATGAGGGTGGATCCAGTGACTTGAGGAGCTCCCTCATCTGCTTTTGCGGTGGCAGCAGTACAGGCAATGGTTGACAAATCTTCTAAGTTGGTATTGGACTACCCCCTAGGGGTCCACACCCCAAATGACACCCAGAACATACTCATGCAAGTGCAACCCAAGCACTTATCTCTGGCCTATTAGATCCGACTACAATGTGCTCTTTCCATGCCTCCCCCAATATTGCTCTGGGCTTCCCAGTGTTGTAATACCTTGAATCCGGCTACTCTTCTTTTAATCAGGTATTCCTGGGGGGAGGGGAGGCATAGGTGATTTGAGTATGGCGGATCAGCTATTTTTTAAATAGCATTATTGTAGTGATGTACACACTGTTAATGATGCATATTTTGAGTTTTCTTTTGTAGATGGTATCAGGGTGAGGATTGATGATTCCGAACCAGATATGCAGAGGTCACACAACAAGATGTCCTAAACGCAGAAGCTCCGCCTCCGCATGTCTCAGGGCAAGAAGCGGAACCGGAGGCCCTCACTGAGGCGTGTGGAGTGGTAGAAGGTAAGTCGGCAACTTTTTACACTGACTCCTGGAATGCATTTGGCATAGCTCATGATTATGGCCCAATATGGAAGGCCAGACAGCTTGTTATCTCAGTAGGACAGCCAATTAAGAATGGTGCAGCGGTGCAGAGTCTCATGGAAACCCTACTACCACTACCTGGCAATGGAGAATCCACACCGATTTCTACAACGGAGAAGCGAGAGATGACACCCTCGCCGACAACACAGCAAAGGCAGCGGCCCTCAAGCCGTGGAAGAAAGAAGAATAGATGCTGACAGCATGAGTCAGTGATAAAAACTTTGGACTTTGATAAAAACTTTGGACTTTGATAAGACTTTGGACTTTGATAAGACTTTGGACTTTGATATGTCAAGGACTTTACAGTTACAAGTCAACGAGGAAAGAAAGCAGATGGGCTAAAATACGGGAGCGACAGCACAGGACGGCGTATGGCGAACAATCAACAGAATTTGCCTACAGAGGTCCCTGTTCCCCATGATGGCCCAGCTGGTACCCAGAATCAAAAGCAGCGATGACGGCGACACTGAACAAGAATGGGTGACACCTGGGTTCTCTGTAGCTGCTGCATCATTTGTCCAGTTAGCATGATCTTTGCCATATGCGAGTCCGGACAGAAGTAAGGTGGCCATATAACACTTGCCTTGACCACTCTACGCATTTCAGAGATTGCCAATTTGACCACATTCAGCTCACACCTGTTGGGGAGTATGAATATGTGCTTGTTGTTGCTCGAGTCTTTTTCAGGTTGGAGGCCCACCCGGATACTAAGGTAAATGAGCAGATAACCACACAGAAGCTCATGAATGAGGTAATCTGCAGATACAGGTACACAGGTGTTCTCTTCCAGACTCAGAGGCAGACACTGGGACACATATCTTGCAGCCTGGGGATTGGGTGCGCATCAAGAAGTTCCCCAGGAAGCACCCTCCTGAGCCCCAATTTGATGGCCCCTACCAGGTGCTTCTGACTACTGCCGCAGCTGTGAAACTAGCCGAAAGACCTTGACGAACATGATGATCATAGCCGACCCTACCTTTGAGGACACCTTGACAGTAGCGACTGGCTACTCTGACCAGAATCTCTGGTTGGAGTTGCTGAGGTACAATGCTAACAGGAGCAACAAGTCTAACTGTTGCGTGTGCGGTAGTGCCCGACTACACTCGGGGATGGTCCCCCTAAATCTCCCTGTAGATGCTGAAGAGTGGTTTATTAGTCTCTTCACGAACATTTCCGCTAATTACACTGTCCGTGAGAAATGGAAGAAGGAATACTCTATAACTACTTAAGTGTTTTGCACCGGAGAGAGTATTACTGACTACCCTGGAAACTACACCTGCCAGGCAATTAGGCAGGGTAGAGGGAGATTTTTGGGGAACGCATCAATATTTCCCTAGTTTAAAAAAGATGAAGAGCCAGTTCCGATAATGCCAACCACATACGCTACCAAAGAAAAGGAGAAATGTACTAATACTGTGCCTGCCCCGATCTCCTAAGATGGATTGTCAGTGGAATTCCCATTTGCCAAGGGATAGTGCAGAAGACCTTAGGTTCCGGCGAGGGCACACCCTGTGGGGTGTTAACTTGTACAGATAGAGGGTATGGATGCCCGGAAATGAGCCCAGGGAATCCATGGCCTCCCTCTGAGGTGAGGTAGGGATCCCCCCCTAGGAGTAGGGACTTACGGGCAGTGGGGAAACCCTGATGCAAGGGTGAGGCGAACTGGACGTGTTCACCATTAGGACTACCTCCAGGAGGGACATTGGTGTGGGTGAAGATTAAGGAGTCCCACGCCGTGCGTACCTGTGCACGCTATTAGTATTGTAACATTATGCTAGAGCGAGAAGAGAGGCTCCTGGTGATAGTTTTGATCTACACGTATACATTGACGTCATAAGACAGCCAAGGGGGGTACCTGACGAGTTTTTAAAAAATTTTTCCTGATTTATTATGGTAAATAAAATGTTGACCAGATTAATTATGTTTATTATAATTAACAGCGGTTTATAAATTATACTAGAGACGCCTTATAGGGACTAGTCGACCAATAGGACCTACCTCGACTATGACTTTTCAAAATAGAATGGCACTAGGTACGATTTTAGCCAAAAAAGGGAGTGTCTGTAAGATGATAGGGGAGACTTGTACCTACATTCCAGACAAAACGTGACCCGCAGGTAAAAACGCAGTTGCCATTAGGAAGCTGACCGCACTAACTAAAAAGAGCTAACCTTAGTCTGGTTTCCTCAGTAAGGTACCTAACAGGAGAAGGGAAAAATATAGAAAAATAAGTTTTGAAACATTGTGTATTTAGAACACTGTGATAGGTTTTCGCTAAGATTTTGCTTTATTTTATCTGCAGTGCACTCTGCTTATGTCCACGCAACATACCGGTGTTACAACGCCCCTGGTCCTGTTACCTTGCCGCCTCTGGAAAAGGGAAGTGGGAATAATCAGCTTGTAGCTCTTTCCTTCCAGACTAATATACATGATAATGCACTTACTAATAAGACAAAGATTCAGTCATGTTGATCAGTTATTAGATAGTCCTGACTTTGCACTCTTGTTGATGAATCGAGGTAACGTCAAGAAGGCGGGGTTCTATACAAGTTATGTAGAGTTTACCTGAGATAGTAAAAGTCGCACCTCTCCTAACCTAATTATGGTTGTCACCTTTATAGTCATTCTAATTTCTGTTTGTCGTTGCATACAGTGTATTCCGACCCTGATGACTGCCTGGTCCACCTGTCCCACTACGACGTCCAACAAAAAGCCCACTGTCAGCGCAACCGTCGTCATCATGGATCCAGAATGTGATGATGTCGAACCATCCTATACCCCCATGGCAGTAGTAGGCCCAGTCGTCTACAAAACAATGCGAGTCTAGGGTCAGCGGTGGGGGATTGGGGTGGGACGGAGCAGGGCGAGTTTAGTGAAACAGATAGTTTCAAGGGGGGTCTGTGGTGGAAGTCCAGTATTCCTATATTTTGGATCGGTGGGCCTTGGCAGTAGACAGTTATCAATTTAACATTCTGTATACATACTTCTGTCTTGCTACAAATATAGTTCATGACAGTTGTGCAATAAGTACTTCCTACATATGAAAGTATCTGTTTTTCATAACTCTGCTGACAAAGATGGAATTTAGCCCGTAACCAACATGTATAAATATATTTGACTGTCCAGCTGCATGCACTAATACGGAACTAGGAATCAGACATGGACAACCGCAGAAATTACCCAAGCAATTTTACTGGAAACGTATGCAAATAACATGGGAGGTTTGTGCAATTTATAGTTCATGATGTAACATCCAATCATATCGAAGGAACCCCACGTGGCTCCAAGACAACCCACTCATTTCATCCACCACCTGATGGCCAATCACAGATGACCGGAGGATGGAAGAATTGCAAGATGCTTATCCAATAATTAAACAATACGTTGTATGCATGTAATCTTTGACCTGCCCAGATGGGCGGATTTGTTAAACTCTTAAAATAGGCTACACGCCGATCATTAAAGTTAGAATTGAGGAAGCTATGCATGCTGAACCTCGTGTCAGTGTGGGAACTTCTTATGCGCATTATCAATTCAGAATTAATATGGAGGGCTGTAAACATTCCAAATTGAGTAAGCCGTGATTCCGCAAAGGAATTCTACGACACTGTATAGACAGAGCCCAGTAACATTTCAGTAGTAACAGTATAGACAGACCCCAGTAACATTTCAGTAGCAGCAGTGTAGGCAGGGCCCTGTAGCATTTCAGTAGTAACAGTATAGACAGACCCCAAAAACATTTCAGTTGCAGCAGTATAGACAAAGCCCAGTGACATTTCAGTAGTAACAGTATAGACAGACCCCAAAAACATTTAAGTTACATCAGTATAGTCAAACCGCAGTTATATTTCAGTAGCAGCAGTGTAGGCAGAGCCCAGTAACATTTCAGTAGCAACAGTATAGACAGACCTCAGTAACATTTCAGTAGTAACAGTATAGACAGACCTCAGTAACATTTCAGTAGTAACAGTATAGACAGACCCCAGTAACATTTCATTTGCAGCAGTGTAGGATGAGCCCAGTAACGTTTTTTAGGAGCAGAAGTATAGGCAGACCGAAATAACATTTCTGTCGCAGAAGTAAAGGCAGACCCCTGTAGCATTACTGTGGCAAGAGTGTAGGCCAACCCCTGACACATTGGTGTACCATGAGTGCAGGCGAAGGCCAGAAAAATTACTTGGATTAAAGTGTAGGCGAGGGACCAAAAAATTGCTGTACCAACAGTACAAATGTACCCCAGAAAAATTGCTCAACCCAGAGGGCAGGTGAAACCCATTAATATTGTAGCTTACTGTGGCTTAATTTGTAACAGATCCTGGAAGCAGCCCTGTTAAAAAAAATTGGTTCATGTTGAAGTTGCAATGCTTTAGTTATAAACGTAGAAATATTGTTTGACAAAGGTTAAATGAGCCTTTTGGGCCGCAGAAAAATTGGCAGTGTAAAAAATGTTTGAATTATTGGCATGCAGTTGGAGGGAAACAGAGCTTATGTTACGCAAACTGCACCCAGGAAAAAAATTATACAGCAGCCTACGAGCAGGCCTAGCTGTGCAATAGTGAGGTACTACAACTGCCAGCAGCCACGGAGTTAAATGCACACGGTCACAGATAGCCCTAAACAGGAGCTTTTTTGGGGTACTTGTTGACAGGATTCTACAGTAGCACTGTCCCTGCCTCAGCAATACTGCCCCTATACTCTGTATAATTGGCTGCAGACTGAGAATGCAATAGTCTGCAGAGCCCAAGCTGAAAAAAAAAATTGGTGCAAAACTGCTCCTAGCAGCCACAACAGTAATGCACACGGTCACAGATAGCCCTAAACAGGAGCTTTTTTGGGGTACTTGTTGACAGGATCCTACAGTAGCACTGTCCCTTCCTCACCAATACTTCCCCTATACTGTGTATAATTGGCTGCAGACTGAGAATGCAATAGTCTGCAGAGCCCAAGATGAAAAAAAAAATTGGTTCAAAACTGCTTCTAGCAGCCACAACAGTAATGCACACGGTAAGATGTGGCCCTAAGAAGGACCATTGGGGTTCTTCTAGGCAGGATTCCACACTACTACTGTCCCTGCCTCACCAATACTTCCCCTATACTACGTAGTAAAGACTGCAGCCTGAGAACGCTAGTGCTTGCACGCCCGATATAAAAAAAACAATTAGCAAAACTGCTCCCAGCAGCCACAACAGTAATGCACACGGTCAGATGTGGCCCTAAGAAGGACCGTTGGGGTTTTTGAAGATGCTAATACTCTCCCTATAGCAGCAGCAGCACTCTCCCTAATCTCTGCCAGCGTGTGTCTGAGGCGAGTAGCGGGTACGGCTGCCTTATATACTCGGCGGTCACTTGATCTCGCCAGCCACTCACTGCAAGGGGGTGGGATAGGGCTGGAATGTCACAGGAGGAAGTTGTAATGCCTTCCCTGCATGTCTATTGGCCAGAAAATGGCGCATAACTTTCAGGGAAGGAAATGGAATTGACTCGAGTACCTCGTGGTGCTCGTCTCGAATAACAAGTATCTCGAACACCCTAATACTCGAACGAGCATCAAGCTCGGACGAGTATGCTCGCTCATCTCTATTTATGTTGCAATCAGCTTGATAGTAAGCTATCTCTAAGGCCTCAGTCAGCAGGCGTGGTTTACACACTGCTACAGCAGCATGTAAACCACGCTGCTATAGGAAACAATAGGTTGCTATGGAAGCGCTCACACGGACCCTTTTTAGAAGTGCAGGATCTGCGCTTCTAAAAAAGAACAGACAGCGAGTGCCGATTCACCTGTCAGCTCCATGGTGTGCGCTGTCCAGGGTGCTTACCATAGGCTCCTAAGAGAGCCATGGAAGCAGGCTGCTTGCACCATGGATGTGTGCCCTGGCTGCTTCACAAAACTAGAAGCCGCCCGGTCACGCTATGTTTTCAGGATGACAGCAGCGTGGTTTACATGTTGCTTAGCAGAGTGTAAACCAGACTCGTCTGACCTCGGCCTTAGGAGCAGGTAATCTGCGGTAACAACTGCTGATTGATAACATAGCATGTCATGCTGGATTTTATATGAGCTAAATATGTAGTCACTCTTAAAGGAATTATCCCTATGGATAGGACATTGTCTGTTAAAATGATCTATTTAGGACATTTTGACCTTATTTGGGGAAATTACCAACTTTAGATGATCCTATATATACTCTTTGTAAAAACAAATCTAGCCCCTGGAAGAAGTTGTCAATTTGCTGCAAAACTCAGCATGTAGTTACATCTCAGGCAGATATACAAATGACTGGCATTGAGGCCCTAAAAGTGGTTCCACCCATGACCTATAAAAAGGCTGTCAGAGGCTCCTTGTGTGTAGTGACCTCTTCTTCTGCTTGTGTTGACCACTAGACGCCTCTACACCGAATCAAAGAGATTTGACCCAGTTAACAGAGTCTGAGAAGGGGGTTTATTATTGGAATGTGAGAAGCTAGATAGTCGTATCGACGAATTGTCAGCACCTGGGCCGTTCTAAACAGACTGTTAGGGGGTGTTGGGGACCAGTGGATGTGTGAGGGCGCACAAGGTGACCGGGCTCAGGACGCTCCTACAGACCACCAGTAGAGAGGAGCGTCTGACCAGACTGTTAGGGGGTGTTGGGGACCAGTGGATGTGTGAGGGCGCACAAGGTGACCGGGCTCAGGATGCCCCCTACAGACCACCAGTAGAGAGGAGCATCTGAGCAGACTGTTAGGGGGTGTTGGGACCAGTGGATGGGGGCACACAAGGTGACTGGGCTCAGGACGCTCCTACAGACCACCAGTAGAGAGGAGCGTCTGACCAGACTGTTAGGGGGTGTTGGGGACCAGTGGATGTGAGGGCGCACAAGATGAAAGGGTCGCCTGATCCTCTGACAAG
The DNA here is from genome assembly GCF_035609145.1 of Eleutherodactylus coqui. Taxonomy (NCBI): domain Eukaryota; kingdom Metazoa; phylum Chordata; class Amphibia; order Anura; family Eleutherodactylidae; genus Eleutherodactylus; species Eleutherodactylus coqui. The sequence continues at coordinate 244,150,092 of NC_089841.1, read as the reverse complement.
CATAAAGAGCTCTAATTGTTTCATTGTCCACCATCTAGAGACAGGTGGTGCCACTGTTGTAGTCTCATGTATCTGTCAGAACCATTTCCAGGCACTTAGCTAAGGGACATTTGGTCTCACAGTGCCCATTACTTCTAAGGCCTTTGACAGTCACTCACCATCACCTCTGCTCTGGTTTAGTTTGGGCACTAATGACATCCGTGTTTCTGTGTGTAAACCTAGGGGTGAGCGCCGCAGTCCTGCCTTTGTTGTGGAGCATCAGAATTATCACTAATAGAACATGTATGGGATCATCTGGGACACCAACTTCAACAGTCTGTGACTTGGCACAATCCAGAGGATCAGTTATAACAAATCTGGAGCGATATGCTGCAGGATACCATACAGAAGTGTTTGCCTCCTAGAAGACATTTATCCCCTGTTGTATATTCTATAAGCTGAATGCACATAACCAACGGAACTAAAAAACGACAGGAACAAATACAACCTTAGTGTTCATATCAACTCCTGCACTGCCTAAGAACAAGACGTGAAAGAGGGACAACGGTATTCCCTTTGACTCTGTGCTATCCTAAATCTAGCAATTGAGCATGTCGCCAAAAAGGGCGCGAGGCCGGAGTGACAACTCTATATGTGCACGTTTTATGCCAATAGTGGTATAGCTCATCCATCAGCTCTAAGTAGTCATATCTTAGTTGTCATAGTTTTATGATACATAGGAGTAGAACATATGTGTCTCCCTGAGCTTCCTGCAGATCCTCTATTGATCAGATCTATTGATATTCCTTAAACCCGCTGCTCTCACCTACATTTGTTTTACTAGCCAGTGAAACAGTTTCCATTTTTCTAATCTGCTTTTATTTTCTGACTGTAGTATTTTTATTCTATTGCCTGGACATAACTATGGGGGCTGCTATCTCGCTGGAGCAGCAGGTAACAGCATCTAGAGATGCTTCACAGCATTCTCATGGAAATGGGAACCTATAGACAACAGATGACTCATGACTACTATGGGAGAGTGTTCCAGGCATGTTTTGTTGCATGTGCAGAGGTCATTGTTAAGAGAGGGGGAGGAGGTGAGCTGTGACCATCTCTTATTGTGAATGGTGGATCCTGTTATCTATATAAAGTATTATCTCTCTCAGATATAGAGATGAATGCTGAAACGTTTCCAGGACGTGTCAGACTATTATTGACTCAGTGTTAAAATTGCAGGATATTAGGATTTTTTTAAATAGACTTTAAAATTGAAAAAAATAATAATCAAAAAGTCTTTAAAATATGTTTAACATAAAAGCTTGGTTTAACCCCTTAGTGACCAAGCCTGTTTGCGCCTTAATGACCAGGCCAAATTTTGGAAATCTGACACGTGTCACTTTAACATAGAATGACTCCGTAAGGGTTTTGTATATCCAAGTGATTCTGACGTTGTTTTTCCGCCACATGTTGTACTTCATTTAGGTGGGGAAAATAGTCCGATAGAATTTGTGTATATTTATTAAAAGTGCCAATATTGGGAAAAGTTTGAAAAGATTGTCATTTTTTCACATTTTCAATTGTAATTAGAGATGAGCGAGCACCAAAATGCTCGGGTGCTCGTTACTCGAGACGAATTTTTCGCGATGCTCGAGGGTTCGTTTCGAGTAACAAACCTCATTGAAGTCAATGGGCGACTCGAGCATTTTTGTATATCGCCGATGCTCGCTAAGGTTTTCATTTGTGAAAATCGGGGCAATTCAAGAAAGTGATGGGAACGACACAGAAACAGATAGGGCAGGCGAGGGGCTACATGTTGGGCTGCATCTCAAGTTCCCAGGTCCCACTATTAAGCCACAATAGCGGCAAGAGTGGGCCCCCCCCCTCCCAACAATTTTTACTTCTGAAAAGCCCTCATTAGCAATGCATACCTTTGCTAAGCACCACACTACCTCCAACAAAGCACAATCACTGCCTGCATGACACTCCGCTGCCACTTCTCCTGGGTTACATGCTGCCAATTCCCCCCCCCCCCCCGCCACGACCCAGTGTCCACAGCACACACCAAACTGTCCCTGCCCAGCCTTCAGCTGCCCTCATGCCACGCCACCCTCATGTCCATTTATAAGGGCGTCTGCCACAGGAAAAGCAGGCACACACTGCAGAGGGTTGGCACGGCTAGGCAGCGACCCTCTTTAAAAGGGGCGGGACGATAGCCCACAGTGCTGTACAGAAGCAATGAGAAATCCAATCCTGTGCCACCTCCATCTGGAGCTGCACACGTGGGCATAGCAATGGGGAACCTATGTGCCACACACTATTCATTCTGTCAAGGTGTCTGCACGCCCCAGTCAGACCGCGTTTTTTTATAAATAGTCACAGGCAGGTACAACTCCGCAATGGGAATTCCGTGTGCACCCACAGCATGGGTGGCTCCCTGGAACCCACCCGCTGTACATAAATGTATCCCATTGCAGTGCCCATCACAGCTGAGGTAGTAATGTCGTGTTTAATGCAGGTTGGCTTCGGCCCACACTGCATGCCCCAGTCAGACTGGGGTTCTTTGGAAGTGGAAACAGATGCATTTACAACTCCCTGTGGACCAACAGCATGGGTGGCTTCCTGGAACCCACCGGCGGTACATAAAAATATCTCATTGCATTGCCCAACACAGCAGATGTAACGTCAGCTGTAATGCAGGTGGGCTAAAAATTCATTTGATTACACTGTAGGCGAGGGCCCACAAAAATTGCTGTATCAACAGTACTAATGTACATCAGAAAAATTGGCCATGGCCAACCAAGAGGGCAGGTGAAACCCATTAATCGCTTTGGTTAATGTGGCTTAATTGGTAACTAGGCCAGGAGGCAGCCCAGTTAAAATAAAAATTGTTGGAGGTGAAAGTTTCAACGCTTTAATGAGCATTGAAACATATAAAAATTGTTTAGAAAAATTATATGACTGAGCCTTGTGGGCCTAAGAAAAATTGCCCGTTCTGCGTGATTATGTGAGGTTTCAGGAGGAGGAGCAGGAGGAGGAGGAGGAGGAATATTATACACAAATTGATGAAGCGAAAAGGTCCCCGTTTTTGATGGGGATACAGAACGATGCTTCCATCCGCGGGTGCAGCCTACGTATTGCTTAGGTATCGCTGCTGTCCGCTGGTGGAGAAGAGAAGTCTGGGGAAATCCAGGCTTTGTTCATTTTGATGAGTGTAAGCCTGTTGGCACTGTCGGTTGACAGGCGGGTACGCTTATCTGTGATGATTCCCCCAGCCGCACTAAACACCCTCTCTGACAAGACGCTAGACGCAGGACAAGCAAGCACCTCCAGGGCATACAGCGCGAGTTCAGGCCACGTGTCCAGCTTCGACACCCAGTAGTTGTAGGGGGCAGAGGCGTCACGGAGGACGGTCGTGCGATCGGCTACGTACTCCCTCACCATCCTTTTACAGTGCTCCCGCCGACTCAGCCGTGACTGGGGAGCGGTGACACAGTCTTGCTGGGGAGCCATAAAGCAGTCAAGGGCCTTAGAGAGTGTTGGCCTGCCTGTGCTGTACATCCTGCCTGATCTCCGCGCCTCCCCTGCTGCCTGGCCCTCGGAACTGCGCCTTCGGCCGCTGGCGCTTTCGTATGGGAATTTTACCATCAGTTTGTCCGCCAGGGTCCTGTGGTATAGCAACACTCTCGAAACCCTTTCCTCTTCCAGTATGAGAGTGGAAAGGTTCTCCTTATACCGTGGGTCGAGCAGTGTGTACACCCAGTAATCCGTAGTGGCCAGAATGCGTGTAATGCGAGGGTCACGAGAAAGGCATCCTAACATGAAGTCAGCCATGTGTGCCAGGGTACCTGTACGCAACACATGGCTGTCCTCACTAGGAAGATCACTTTCAGGATCCTCCTCCTCCTCCTCAGGCCATACACGCTGAAAGGATGACAGCCCAGCAGCATGTCTACCCTCACCAGTGGGCCAAGCTGTGTCTTCCCCCTCCTCCTCATCTTCCTCCTCCTCCTCCTCCTCCTCCTCCTCACCGCGCTGAGATATAGACAGGCGGGTGCTCTGACTATCCAGCGACATACTGTCTTCCCCCGGCTCTGTTTCCGAGTGCAAAGCATCTGCCTTTATGCTTTGCAGGAAACTTCTCAAGAGGCATAGCAGAGGAATGGTGACGCTAATGATTGCAGCATCGCCACTCACCACCTGGGTAGACTCCTCAAAGTTTCCAAGGACCTGGCAGATGTCTGCCAACCAGGCCCACTCTTCTGAAAATAATTGAGGAGGCTGACTCCCACTGCGCCGCCCATGTTGGAGTTGGTATTCCACTATAGCTCTACGCTGCTCATAGAGCCTGGCCAACATGTGGAGCGTAGAGTTCCACCGTGTGGGCACGTCGCACAGCAGTCTGTGCACTGGCAGATTAAACCGATGTTGCAGGGTGCGCAGGGTGGCAGCGTCCGTGTGGGACTTGCGGAAATGTGCGCAGAGCCGGCGCACCTTTCCGAGCAGGTCTGACAAGCGAGGGTAGCTTTTCAGAAAGTGCTGAACCACCAAATTAAAGACGTGGGCCAGGCATGGCACGTGCGTGAGGCTGCTGAGCTGCAGAGCCGCCACCAGGTTACGGCCGTTGTCACACACGACCATGCCCGGTTGGAGGCTCAGCGGCGCAAGCCAGCGGTCGGTCTGCTCTGTCAGACCCTGCAGCAGTTCGTGGGCCGTGTGCCTCTTATCTCCTAAGCTGAGTAGTTTCAGCACGGCCTGCTGACGCTTGCCCACCGCTGTGCTGCCACGCCGCGCGACACCGACTGCTGGCGACGTGCTGCTGCTGACACATCTTGATTGCGAGACAGAGGTTGCGGAGGAGGAGGAGGGTGGTTTAGTGGAGGAAGCATACACCGCCGCAGATACCAGCACCGAGCTGGGGCCCGCAATTCTGGGGGTGGGTAGAACGTGAGCTGGGGTGGGAACTGAGTAGCGCGGGGCCGCCGCCGCCATCATACTTTTGAAGGACTCCGTTTCCACAACCCTATACGGCAGCATCTCCAGGTTGATAAATTTTGCTATGTGCACGTTTAACGCTTGAGCGTGCGGGTGCGTGGTGGCGTACTTGCGCTTGCGCTCAAACACTTGCGCTAGCGACGGCTGGACGGTGCGCTGAGAGACATTGGTGGATGGGGCCGAGGACAGCGGAGGTGAGGGTGTGGGTGCAGGCCAGGAGACGGTAGTGCCAGTGTCCTGAGAGGGGGGTTGGATCTCAGTGGCAGGTTGGGGCACAGGGGGAGAGGCAGCGGTGCAAACCGGAGGCGGTGAACGGCCTTCGTCCCACCTTGTGGGGTGCTTGGCCATCATATGTCTGCGCATGCTGGTGGTGGTGAGGCTGGTGGTGGTGGCTCCCCGGCTGATCTTGGCGCGACAAAGGTTGCACACCACTGTTCGTCAGTCGTCTGCACTCTCAGTGAAAAACTGCCAGACCTTTGAGCACCTCGGCCTCTGCAGGGTGGCATGGCGTGAGGGGGCGCTTTGGGAAACAGTTGGTGGATTATTCGGTCTGGCCCTGCCTCTACCCCTGGCCACCGCACTGCCTCTTGCAACCTGCCCTGCTGCTGCCCTTGCCTCCCCCTCTGAAGACCTGTCCTCAGTAGGCGTAGCAAACCAGGTGGGGTCAGTCACCTCATCGTCCTGCTGCTCTTCCTCAGAATCCTCGGTGCGCTCCTCCCTCGGACTTAATGCCCTTACTACTACCTCACTGATAGACAACTGTGTCTCATCGTCATCGGCCTCCTCACCCACTGAAAGGTCTTGAGACAGTTGCCGGAAGTCCCCAGCCTCATCCCCCGGACCCCTGGAACTTTGCAATGGTTGGGCATCATTCACGATAAACTCCTCTGGTGGGAGAGGAACCATTGCTGCCCAATCTGAGCAGGGGCCCGAGAACAGTTCCTGGGAGTCTGCCCGCTCCTCAGAATGTCTCATTTTCATGGAGTGAGGAGGCTGGGAGGAAGGAGGAGCAGCAACCAGAGGATTCTGAGTTGCAGCAGTGGACGGCGCAGAACTCTGGGTGGACGATAGGTTGCTGGAAGCACTTTCTGCCATCCACGACAGGACCTGCTCACACTGCTCATTTTCTAATAAGGGTCTACCGTGTGGACCCATTAAATGTGCTATGAATGTGGGGACGCCAGAAACGTGCCTCTCTCCTAATCCCGCAGCAGTCGGCTGCGATACACCTGGATCAGGAGCTTGGCCTGTGCCCACACCCGGACTAGGGCCTCCGCGTCCTCGGCCGCTCCCACGTCCTCTAGGCCTACCCCTACCCCTCAGCATGCTGTATTACCAGGAATGCAGAAACACAACACTGTAATTTAATGTGCCACTTATTGGCCTGTGGTTGTAGGCTGAGTTCGCTTACGGAACGCCAGGAAATAATTTTGCGCAAGCCTGCTGTAACACTTAGCTGGCTGCGTATTTATTTGGAGAACTACTACCCCCAGCAGACACAGACCCAGAACACTGAGCAGAGTGACAGGCAGGCCAAATAGTTTTTTTTTCAAATATTTTTTTCTAAAGGACCACTGCGTTTATTCAATCGATAATATATATCTTCTGGCCCTGACTACACAATTCTATCCCTGGAGTATTACTGCAGGGCGCAATTCTCTGCACGGCCGATATAGCAAAAAAAAAAAAAAATGTGCAACACTGCTAAAAGCAGCCTCTACAGTACTGCACACGGTTAGATGTGGCCCTAAGAAGGACCGTTGGGGTTCTTGAAGCCTACACTAACTCCTAACACTCTCCCTGCCTAACCACCACTTCTGTCCCTGTAGTATTACTGCAGGGCGCAATGCTCTGCACGGCCGATATAGCAAAAAAAAAAAAAAATGTGCAACACTGCTAAAAGCAGCCTCCACACTACTGCACACGGTTAGATGTGGCCCTAAGAAGGACCGTTGGGATTCTTGAAGCCTACACTAACTCCTAACGCTCTCCCTACAGCAGCTCCAACACTATAGCACTGTCCCTCAGCTATGTCACAACGCATCTGAGGCGAGCCGCGGGAGGGGCCGATTTTTATACTCGGGTGACACCTGATCTCCCCAGCCACTCACAGCAGGGGGGTGGTATAGGGCTTGAACGACGCAGGGGGAAGTTGTAATGCCTTCCCTGTCTTTCAATTGGCCAGAAAAGCGCGCTAACGTCTCAGAGATGAAAGTGAAAGTAACCCGAACATCGCGTGGTACTCGTTACGAGTAACGAGCATCTCGAACACGCTAATACTCGAACGAGTATCAAGCTCGGACGAGTACGTTCGCTCATCTCTAATTGTAATATATCAAATATGTGCAAACATACTGTACACATTTTTGCTAATATATATCCATACGTTTGCTTCATTCTGAATGCACATTTGAAAAACATTTGTGTTCTTTTAACCATTTGGGAGACGTACAAATTTAACATTACTTTTCAGCATTTTAAGGAACACTTTGTTTTCTTACACCAAGCCAAGATTGCAAAGGCTCATGGGTGTCAGAATGTAGATACCCCCACAAATGATCCTATTTTAAAAACTACCCCCCTTGATGTATTCACTGAGGGGGGTCAGGAGTATTTGAACCCCACAGTTTTTTTCAGGAATTAATTCAATTTAGAGGAGAGAAAGTAAAATTTTATATTTTTGGCAAATATGTCATTTTAAAGACATATTTTTTTCTATAGTGCACATGAAAATGAGGATTGACACCCCAAAATGGATACCCCTGTTTGTGCTGTTTTCAGAAACATACACATTGTGGCCCTAATGTTATGTCTGAGTCCACAAAGGGGCCCAAAATGAAAGGAGCAGCTGGTGGCTTTCAGAACAGAAATTTTGCTTGAAGGCCTTTTATGCCCCATAGCACACTTGTAGCGGCTAAAACCATAGAGAACCCCCACAAATGACCCCATTCGTAACTCGAACGTTCGCAAGTTGGGGACTATCTGTATATATAAACGGAGGTCTTAAGGCTCAGTGGGAGATCTGGCTTTGTTTCCCTCTGCTCTCTCCTTTCCTGCACCTTGTTATCAGCTAATTTAGGACCATAAAACATTAGCTGATGGGCTGGGGGGAATTGCTGCGGACTTTCCGTGCGGACTTTCCACATACATTCTTAAACCTAAGACTGAACAGCAAAATGGACGAGATTTGCAAAAATCTCATTCACACGAAGCCACAGGGAAACTGACTTTCGGTGCGGAATTCAAATCCGCGTCATGTCGGTTTTGGCGCAGTTCCCACTGTGGGCTCTTTTCTCTCTATGGGGAGAGATTTCTGCAGCAGCATGCAGGCTGAAAGATCACTTTATATCTGCGCCAAATGACGCGGGGTTTGAAGCAGCCTTTATGCTGTGGAAATCTTGCAGAATGTCCGTGTGGTTCCACTGCAGACGTTCCACGAGACTTCCATCCCGATGGAACCCAGCCATGAGGTGTAATATAGAGCAGAGGGAATCTAAGGGATCTTTTACACGGGACGATATGTTGGCCGACAGATGCCCAGCAGGGTGTCCCAGCGCTGATGCCAGGGCGTTGTTGGTTAAATGGAGGAGGAGCTGGTGGTTGTTCATGCCCACCCACTTCCATTCACATGGAACGATATGTCGTTCAGTCCCTGCATACATTTACACTGAATGATAATTGTTCAGATTCTCGCTGGATTGCAGAAATCGAAATGATAATCATTTTCGTGTAAAGACATCTTAAGCTGTCAGTCCAGCCTAACGGACAGGCCTCCTACTGAGACTTAAGGCCCATTTACATGGGATAATCGTCAGGCAAACGATGCCCGACACTCGTTCCCACAAGTACCCACTTTTGCATGGGAGCTAGTAATGTTGCTCCACAGCGGGGCGGCTGGAGGAGATTTCCTCCCGCTCCCCCCCCCTCTGCATTCACTTAACATAGCAGCAGTTCAGTTCTGAATGTTCGCTATTTACACTGAACGATGAGCGAAGAGGATTTTAAGCTGCATAAACGATGGACGTTGAGCGGTGAGTGTAAATAGCAGCCGTTCAGTACTGAACTGCAGCTGTGTTAAGTGAATGGAGAGGGGCAGGGGAGAGCAAGAAGAGAAATCTCATGCAGGCGCTCCGCTGTGAAGCAACGCTACTCACTCCTGTGTAAAAGCATGCAGGGACGAGTGTTGGGCATCAGCTGCCTGACATTCGTCCTGTCTAAATGGGCCTTAAAGGGGTTGTCCCGCGGCAGCAAGTGGGGTTATACACTTCTGTATGGCCATATTAATGCACTTTGTAATATACATCGTGCATTAAATATGAGCCATACAGAAGTTATACACTTACCCCCTCCGGTGCTGGCGTCCCCGTCTCCATGGCGCCGACTAAAGCTGTCTTCTCCTTCCATTAGACGCGCTTGCGCTGTCCGGTCTTCTGTTCTGTTGAATGGGGCCGCTCCGGCGTGCTCACGCCGGAGAGCTAGTCTGCGCATGCGCAGAAGACATGTAATACGCAGATCAATCAAATGCATTAGATTACACAATTCCGCTTACATTAGCGGGTCAGAATTACGTAATCTACTCGCAGAAAAGAGAACGCAGCAGGTTCTATTTTACTGTAGATATCTGCAACATAGAGCCCATTGTGCTCCATGGTCGCGGATATACCCGCAGCTTATACGTAACTTCATCAAGCTGTGTGACCCCCGCGTTATTCAGACCGCTACCTGTAATACGTAATTTACAAGAGGCCCCGGGAACGCTCGCCTTCCTGCAGTTCAAGGAGCAGCTTGTTAAGTGCCTTCTGTGTGAGACCGCCGCACCTCCGCAAAATTACGAAGCCTCACAGTGCGCCACTTTACACCCCATCCCTGCCACTGAGGTCAAAAAACTCCCCAAAAAGCAAGAGAGGAGAGGGAGACCCGACTTTATTGCCCCATGTACCCATCCCAACCAGGCCCCCGTAATTATCCCTGTTTTCAGAAATACCACACAGTTCAATTTATGGAACTGGAATTTATTCAGTTGTGCCCTGCAATCCAACGGGTGTTCCCTGCATTGTAGGCCTTGCCATGTGTCCTGTAAGTAGATTAGGGCCACAACGGGAATGTTCCTGAACACGGGACAAACGGTGATATCCATTTTGGAGTGAATGTCTTCATTCCTTTGTACACTGCACAAAAAACCCTGTTTTTAAATTGGCACAATTGCCAAAAAAATAAAAATCGTAATTTTTTTCCTACTGCTTTGCTCAGATTAATTCAAAAATTGTAGAGTTAAAATACCTCCGGTTCCTCCTCATGGCAGACGCACTTATAAATAGACATGAGGGTGGTGTGGCTATGAGGCCAGTGTGTGGCATGAGGGCAGCTGAAGGCTGCGCAGGGACACTTTGGTGTGCGCTGTGGACACTGGGTTGTGCGGAGGGGGGGGGGGGGGTTGGCAGCATGTAACCCAGGAGAAGTGGCAGTGCTTGTGCTTTGTTGGAGGTAGTGTGGTGCTTAGCTAAGGTATGCATTGCTAATGAGGGTATGTCCGAAGTAAAAATTGGTGGGGGGGGGGGAGCACTCTTGCTGCTATTGTGGCTTAATAGTGAGACCTGGGAACCTGAAATGCGGTCCAGCATGTAGCCCCTCGCCTGCCCTATCCGTTTCTGTGTCGTTTCCAGCACTTTCTTGGGTTTTGCAGATTTTCACAAATGAAAACCTTAGCAAGCATCGGCGATATACAAAAATGCTCGAGTCGCCCATTGACTTCAATGGGGTTCGTTACTCGAAACGAACCCTCGAGCATCGCGGAAAGTTCGACTCGAGTAACGAGCACCCGAGCATTTTGGTGCTCGCTCATCTCTAAGCATAAACTATCTAATTCTAAACCCAACCTCTTACCATCACTGCCAGTTTTGGCGTTTCTATCACAGCAATTGCTTTCACAGTTTTGCCGTCCATTACTGTTTTGTTATTTTTCCGCTGACGGTCCTATCAGCCTTTGTCTTTTGCAGAATAGAAAAATTCCATGAAGTCTTTCTTGGAGTGAAAACACAGCTCTTTTTTCTAAATAAACACGTTCACGGTAGAAATGATGTAACTTATTTATTCAGCAAGCTGATACAATTATGGCGATACCAAATAGTAACATGTTTTATATATTAATACCTGTGCATAATAAATGTACTTCAAAAAAATGTTTTTTTACATATTGCTACATCCAAGGACCGAAAACAGTTTTCTTTTTCCATTGACAGAGCTGTCTGGGGGTTTGTCTTTTGCAGTAGAAGCTGTAGTCTTCAGTCAGGGTTATAAATGACATTTTGATCTCTTGGTAATTAATTCTTTGGAGGTGACGGTAACAAAGCAAAAGAAAATAAAAACCAGCTATTCTCCTGTTGTACTTTAGGTTGTTGTTTATTTAGTCGCTGTGAGTTAGGCCTTATTCATGCGACCATGGCGCTAATTTAGCTGCATTAAAAAATGGCAAGCATCTGAAGCCTTGGATTCCAATGTAATCATTCAGATGAGCGATTTTTAGCCACATAGAAACATCAGGGCACCGGGAATAACAGGACATCGGCGACCGAAAACGGCTTCCGATTTTATACAGTGCGTGAATAGATAGGGCAAGACCTATCTTTTGCCGAGATATTCTGGAGGTCCTCATAGGCTTCTATGGAAGCTGAAAAAAAAGGGAGGGGGAGGGAGTTTTGTAACGTCCAACTCCGGGAAAAGAAAACAGCTGCCTCTAGTGAACCATTAAAAATCATTCACACTGCAGCGCATATTTTGGCTGATATGCTGCAGCTGCCTGTGTGAATGGACGAGAAAACGTTAATTTTGATTGGGACTTCATCACAACGTTTTTCTTTTCATGCAATTTTTGGCAGCGATGTAGTGAGTGTAAAAGTGCATACAGTCAAAGAGTCATAGAATGGTAGAGTTGGAAGAGACCTCCAGGGTCATCGGGTCCAACCCCCTGCTCAGTGCAGCACCACTAAATCATCCCAGGCAGATATTTGTCCAGCCTTTGTTTGAAGACTTCCATTGAAGGAGAACTCACCACCTCCCAGGGTAACCTGTTCCACTCATTGATCCCTCTTGCTGTCTAATATCTAATCTGTGTCTCCTCCCTTTCAGTTTCATCCCATTGCTTCTAGTCTTTCCTTGTACAGATGATAATAGGGCTGATCCCTCTGCACTGTGACAGCCCTTCAGATATTTGTAGACAGCTATTAAGTCTCCTCTCAGCCTTCTCTTCTGCAAGCTAAACATTCCCAGATCCTTTAACCATTCCTCATAGGACATGATTTGCAGACCGTTCACCATCTTGGTAACTCTTCTCTGAACTTGCTCCAGTTTTTCTGTCTTTTTTAAAGTGGGCTGCCCAGAACTGGACACAGTGTTCCAGCTGAGGTCTGACTATATTTCCCCCTCTTTCCGTTTGATCATATTTTCCTTCCTCTAACATGTGTACAAGTTCTGTGTTCATCCATCCTGGTCTCTTTAAATGCTTCCCATTCTTCCTTCTTTTATGGATTGTTAACGATTGTGCTTTGAGAATCTTACTTCACAATATTTCCCAACCTACTTAGTCATTTCTTTCCTTATGAACATCCAGCCATTGGATTCTTCCTATCCTCTTTCTGAGTTCAATAAAATCTGCCTTTCTGAAATCCAACCTTGAGGTCTGAGTTTTCTCAGGTCTTCATCCCCTTTTTATCCAAAATTCAATGATAACATGATCGCTGCCTCCTAAGGTCCCAGCCACCCTTACTTCCGCAACCATTCCCTCCCTGTTGGTAAGAATTAGGTCCAAGATAGCAGATCCCCTTGTTTTCTCTTCTACCTTTGGAAGATAAAGTTGTCAGCAAGTACGGATAAGAATGTGTTGGATCCATTACTTTTACCTGAGAGATTCCCAACAAATGTCCGGATAGTTATAATCTCCCATAATCACTATGTTGGGCTTTTTTGAGAGCTTGGCCATCTGATGTAGAAAGAATTCCTCCATATCTTCTGCTTGTCCAGGTGGCCTATAGTAAATGCCTACAATGGTGTCCTTTCTGTTGTTCTCTCCTTGTATTCTTACCCAAACAGTTTCTACAGAACTCCCATGTCTGAGGCTTGAATCTCTGTAGAGATGAATGTTTTCCTAACATACAACACAACACCTCCTCCCCTTTTTAATAAGGTCTATTTCTTACTGGTCATGTGAAGGAGGCCTTATACAGTGAAGCCGGTGGCACACGGGTGTATTTGCACACACAATATACAGATTATAGAACCTATTGATTTCAATGGGTTTGTTCACCAGCATGTATTTTTCCTGAGGATTTTAGTTGAAGAATAAACCAGCGCACCGTGCTCTATTCTCCTGCACATGTGCACAGCAAGAGGTCTCATAGAAGTAACATAGAGGGTACATAAATGTACACGAAATATGCTAGGAGATGCGTGAAACACTGCGGGATTGTGCAGGAAAAAGAACACATCTGGGACGTGCAGAAAAAGCATCTTTAATTCTGTAAGAACACTACACTGGTGCACATAGGCTTATATGACGCTGGCATAAATGACATCTTCGCTGCATCCTGTGGTCAGTAGGATTACATTTGTATCCAATTTATATAGTTTTGTAACATTTTATTACTTTTGCACAATAAAAACAATTTAAAAATGGTGTCACTGCATTCAAAGATCCGGAACATTTGTGTTTTTCTGGCTACAGAGCTGAACCAATGACCGACTACTATAATTGGCCCAAATATAAAAGCAAACAATTACAATAAAATGTCCGGCCTCCTCCCCCCCTTAATAGCCGGCCATCTCTCACCTTATTTCCCTTTCGCTGGTGACGAAACCATGAGATGTCAGAGGAGAGGGAGAAGTATAAAATTCCCCTGAGCGGTAATCACCAGTAAATGTAATTGTATCCTTAATATCTTATGGAGTATAGATATAGTGTAACACTATACATGTAGTACCGTAGTATCTTATTCTGAGCATGTGGTGCGCCCGGTATGGTCCGGCACATCCTAATGCCAAACAGTTATATTCCTGGAAACAAATTTTATATTAATTTAAAAAAAAAGGCCCGGCCTCCTCCACACCTTAATAGCCGGCCATCTCTCACCTTATTTCCCCGTCGCCGGTGACAAAACTAAACAATGTCATAGAAGAGGGAGAAACATGAAATTACACTCACCGGTAGTCAGCGGTAAATGTAATTGTAGCATTAATATGTTATGAAGTCTATGTATACGGTGACACTATACATAGAGTATCATAATATCATCCTATATTGGGCATGTGGTGCGTCTGACATGGTCAGGCACATCCTAATACCATACATAAAAAGAAAAAAAAAAAAGGGTCCGGCCTCCTCCACCCCTTAATAGCCGGCCATCTCTCTCCTTATTTCCCCGTCATCGATGACAATACTAATAGATGTCATAGAGGAGGGGGAAATATGAAATTACACTCACCAGTAGTCACTGGTAAATGTAATTGTATTTTTAGTCACTTATGGAGTATATATAAAGTGTAACACTATATATATAGTACCATAATATCAACGCACTCTGGGCATGCGGTGCGTCTGACATGGTCAGGCACATCCTCACACCATACATATTAAAAGAAAAACAAAGGTATACCACCTGTATGCCAGATGTAGACATGGCAGTAATCATCCAGCTTGGTCTGATGGAATTGCTGGGCTGCTCCTGATGACATCATCGGTGTTCTTCTGCTTCTCTTGATGGTCTTCTTGGGGCTTATGAGATCTGGCTCTGATGATCTTAAAGAGCCGGTGTGCTGTCCAGGGTTTTCCAGTTAGTGCTGACAAATGAAAACCCTGTGAATAAGGCCTGGTGGTCTGCCGATATGGCCGAGTGGTGGGCTTCTGCTGCCTCCATCCTCTTGAGATTAAATGGTCTTGAGCCGTGCCGGATGTTGTTTGACTATAAGAAGAGGAAGCATAGGGATTTAGCTGGTATGATAACTTCTCATGACAGCACTGGATTACAGTTCAAAAAAACTAACTAATTCCTGTATGAAAATGTATCACCCTAAGGGCAAAGTCAGACGAGCGTTTTTTTTGCTTTCGCCTATGTGCGCAAAAAAAGGCATGTCTGATAGAGCCAGTGGCTCCCTATGATTTGTTCACATGTCTGTCTTTTACAGGCGCAAAATACTCATACTTGTAAAAGATAGGACATCCGTGCCCTGGGTGGGTCCGTGCGACGCAGAAAGATTCCCCATGGAGAGTCCCCTTATCACTAAACACTGTGAGAGCACTCTCACAGTGTTCAGTGACAAGGGGACTCCCTGTGGGGATGAAGCTGTCACAGCTGTGGCAAAGGACCATAATGCCATCCCATTGCTTTCAATGGGGCCGTTGCTACTGCCGCTGGCCCCATTGAAAGCAATGCGATGCAGGAACCCCCACAGTGACTTTCGGGGAAGGGCTTGAAACAGAAGCTGGTGTAAAAAAAAAAATGTGTATGTATATGTGTGTATATATATATATATATATATATATATATATATATATATATATATACATCGCCTCTCTGCTGCTGTGCAGCTCTGGCGCATGTTCTCGCTGACTGCCGGCACTGCTCTGAAGTACTTTCAGCTGGCCGGGGATTTAAAAATCCCCGCTTCCTAAAAGAGCTGTGTCTGATTGGCTGAGCGCTCAGCCAATCACAGGCAGCGCTCAGCCATTCATTGAATGACAGGTGAGTGCTGCCTGTGAGTGGTCACAGCGTTCAGCCAATCAGAGGCAGCGTCATTGAAAGCAATGGGCATGGAGCTACAGTCAGGTGCATTTTGCACATGCATGCAACACTTTTTTTGCGCAAAAAGGACACTCGTCTGACTGAGCCCTAAGGCCAAATGCAGACGGCCGGGGAGGAATCCGACTGTGAGATCTCGTAATGGAATCAGACCTTGTTCCCCAGCGGTGACCCCTGGCTTACCTGTCTGCTGTCTTCTTTCTTTGCTGTAGATGTGCCGGCTGGTGCGCCGCCACACATGCGCAGTGCAGAGCTGTTGCACCGGCGATGATGCAGATGTGTGGCAACTCGCTGCAGGATGGGCAGCTTCCATTGACTACAATGGAATTTGCCCGTACGAGCCTCACACTAGAATAGGACATGCTGCGATTTTTCCCCCGGCAGCAGAAAATCGCAGTTTATTTCCGCTCGTGGGCATGGAAAAGTGTTTTGCTTAGCATGTCCTATGGGCAGTATTTGCTCCAGATCCCGCAGTGCAAATACGCCCGTGGGCATTGGGCCGAAGACTACTCGCACACGGACAAACTAAAACTTGTGTCTAAGATTCTTACATGGAACTCACATCAGCCGCACACAGACACATCATCCATGCGCTGTCCGATGTGCCGGACATCACACATTATCATGTGCTATTCTTGTTCAAAAATGAGACAGGAATGGGACATGCTGTAAATTCTATTTTCCATGAACTATTCATACGAGTAGAAAAAAGTCCCCCGTAAATATACCCGTTCTAATGAATCCGTTTCATTTTTGTCCAACTTTCTAACCAAACAAATCGGTTCGAAAGTCAGATTGAAAAATCTCCCGTATGAAAGTGGCCTAAATCAGGTTACTGTAAGTTATCACTGATAGTCACAGAAATTCAAGTGTTCTTCCTAAACAATATTACAACCTAAACATTCAGGACATATACAGTATATAGACCAAGGAAGCTGATAAAGGTGATATTAGGGCTACAGCCCACGTCTAGCACCATAGTGAGGCATAGACATATACAGTATATACACCAAGGAAGCTCATAAAGGTGATATTAGGGCTACAGCCCATGTCTAGCACCATAGTGAGGCATAGACATATACAGTATATAGACCAAGGAAGCTCATAAAGGTGATATTAGGGCTACAGCCCACGTCTAGCACCATAGTGAGGCATAGACATATACAGTATATACACCAAGGAAGCTCATAAAGGTGATATCAGGGCTACAGCCCACGTCTAGCACCATACTGAGGCATAGACATATACAGTATATACACCAAGGAAGCTGATAAAGGTGATATTAGGGCTACAGCCCACGTCTAGCACTATAGTGAGGCTTAGACATATACAGTATATACACCAAGGAAGCTCATAAAGGTGATATTAGGGCTATAGCCCATGTCTAGCACCATAGTGAGGCATAGACATATACAGTATATACACCAAGGAAGCTGATAAAGGTGATATTAGGGCTACAGCCCATGTCTAGCACCATAGTGAGGCATAGACATATACAGTATATAGACCAAGGAAGCTCATAAAGGTGATATTAGGGCTACAGCCCATGTCTAGCACCATAGTGAGGCATAGACATATACAGTATATACACTAAGGAAGCTCATAAAGGTGATATTAGGGCTACAGCCCACGTCTAGCACCATAGTGAGGCAT
The DNA here is from genome assembly GCF_035609145.1 of Eleutherodactylus coqui. NCBI lineage: Eukaryota > Metazoa > Chordata > Amphibia > Anura > Eleutherodactylidae > Eleutherodactylus > Eleutherodactylus coqui. Next base: position 244,132,681 of record NC_089841.1, on the reverse strand, counting down.
AGACATATACAGTATATACACTAAGGAAGCTCATAAAGGTGATATTAGGGCTACAGCCCATGTCTAGCACCATAGTGAGGCATAGACATATACAGTATATACACCAAGGAATCTCATAAAGGTGATATTAGGGCTATAGCCCATGTCTAGCACCATAGTGAGGCATAGACATATACAGTATATACACCAAGGAAGCTGATAAAGGTGATAGTAGGGCTACAGCCCACGTCTAGCACCATAGTGAGGCATAGACATATACAGTATATAGACCAAGGAAGCTCATAAAGGTGATATTAGGGCTATAGCCCATGTCTAGCACCATAGTGAGGCATAGACATCTCCCATTAGTACTACTATGACGTTATAACATACCAAGCTGAACCAATACAATTTCTGCTTATACTCACTGGTACAGGAATGTGTGGTGGTTGCATCTGCAGGGCTTCTACCAAATCCCAATTGATATGCCGGAAAAATCTCTGGGCTCTGATGTCACCGTGGACCCCTAAGCGCGTCGTAGGATCTTCCCGGAGGAGCTAAAAAGGAAAAAAAATATAATCTAGTGCTTTGAACTATTATTACTGTCCTGGTCTAGTATAACACGTACTACATAGAGAATATATTCACCTTCTTGATGATGTTCTTCACCTCGATGTTGGAGGCATTAAATCGTCCTCGATGATACTTGGACCTGCTGGTAACCATGATATTTAGAATGATACCTAAGGCATACCAGTCGATGGCAGCATTGTACTCCTCCCCGCTCAGCATCTCAGGAGCCATGAAGTCCGGCGTTCCAGCATATCCGGAGGCTGTGCGATCTCCATAGATGTCCTCGAGGGCCAACCCGAAGTCGGCGATCTTTAGATGGCCCGCTGAAGTCACCAGGATGTTATCCGGCTTGAGATCTCTGTGAAGTAGAGGAAACAATGGTTTATTCCCATTCATACTGCTAAGAGAGAATCTGTCCCATTAGCTGATTTACTTTATAAGTATATGAAGATGTTACCTAATGTGCGCACAAACATCCAGAATTAATATATCTAAGTATGTTTTATATCAGATTCCAAACCATCTACTATAATATAATCTGGGATTACAGACCCGGCCTGAGTACATTACACCTAAAAAAGACAAGAATATATTTACCGGTGGACGATGCCCTTCGCATGCAGGTGTTGGATACCGCATACAAGTTCCGCTGCGTAGAAACTGGCACGAAGGGGAGAGAAGAGAATTAGTATCTGGAGGCTGACAGAAAGCTCTGAAAAACACATAGTACAGAAGAGCAGAATATCCACCATGTGAGGTTATTACTATAGACTGCAGGGATCACACATCTCATTCTTCATGCTACATGTTCTCTAATCCTATCTTATTCTGCATACTACAAACATGGGGATAAGGACTCCTGCACAGGGCAGCGCCATATGTGTGTGTGTTATAGATCAGTGGGCTCTCTGTGCGACACCCTATAGAGCCTCGAGAAGATATAGCATCCACCGGAGCAATGCAATATAATGTTACATGCGGTGGAGCATGGAACTATTTTTTTTCTTTTTGCAGATTAATGGCCGCCAAACAGTGCCGATATACAAGAACAGCCATGTCCCTGCTTTAGGTGCAGTCCTATGCAAGCACTGTGTGACTTAGAGTTATGTATAAGAGATGCTGCTATTACTATGTGAGATCCATGATCTACAGGTTCAGACCATATAGAGAGTAATAAGCCTAGAATTGGATAAAAGTCTTTTAACAAAGTGTTTCAGTACTAACATCCACTGACATAACTATATATTCTCTTCTCCATATAGGGAGTCCAGTACTATGAATAAAGCATTATATTTGGGGGCCCTGTTACAGGTTTTACATTGGGGCCCAGGAGCTTTAAGTCACGGCTCTGCGTTAAGCAGTTAAGTGAAGTTGGGTGGCCCAAGATAATCTTTTGCACCCGGGCCCATGAGCCTTTAGCTACGCCCCTGCTAACATCCTATAAATGGAGAGTATAGTTGCAGCTTCTGAGTATAAGGGCGAGCACCCACTGGCGTTTGCGTTTCCCGCGCGAAAAAAACGCAGCGTTTTCGCCGCGTGTCCCGCGTTTTTTCCGCGCGTTTTCCGCGGCGTTTTTCGCGGCGTTTTCGCGGCGTTTTCGCGGCTTTGCCATTAATTTCCATGGAGAAAAATAAGGACACATATGCAACTGACAGTTCCTATGTTAAAAACGCAAACGCAATGTAAAAAAAACGCCAGTGGACAGGAACACATGTTATCTCTATGCCTGTGCAGGAAAAACGCAAAACGCAAAACGCAAAACGCAGGTAAAAAAACGCCAGTGGGTGCTCGCCCTAACACTCTATTCTATGTACAGTCCCTTAATGAATGGAGTCCATCATTGGAGCTTGTATGTGGGCAGTAAGGCTAACAATCTAAAGGTTCCTTTACACAGGACTACTATAGGTTACATAAGCGCCCAACAGCCATTCCATGAAGAGCCGCCCAACTATCGCCCCTGTGCTTTACAAGCAGTGATAGTCGTTCTGTGAATGGAGGCTGAGTGGTTGAAGATCATGCTGACCCGCCGCCTCCATTCACAGTAAACAGGCAGTCATGCATTGTTGAACGATTGCCGGTTTACACGGCCGATAGTCGTTTGGTTTTTAGTTCTGCTAAGTGACTCTGACCAGTGATCGATTTCTCGCTCCATACCCAGTACACGGGACGGCTATTGCCTGAATTTGCTGCTTCCAGCGATAATTGCCCCATGTAAGGGTAACTTCACTCATGTACTGTCCTCTTCATGTATGACCTACAGGGAGATGTTTATTAGCTTACGACTACATTACCGTGCACAGGGGCTGTCGAGACACCCCTTCCGCTGTAGAAGTTCATCGAAGTCTCCGCAGTTGATGTATTCCATTCCGAGCAGCACCAGGTCCTGCCATACAGAAGAGCGATACAAGAATGTGAATGTCTAGGATCAAGTTACCAAATGATTGCAGCGTCTTCATTCTATACAGACAGGAACTATCAGAGGTTGATCCAGGGATTATTCTGACCGCCATTATGGAGTCGGGAAGGAATTTTCCCCCCGAAAGGGCAAATTGGCTTCTGCCTCTTGGGATTATTTGCCTTCCTCTGGATCAACAAGGCTGACCTAGATGGACCTTGTCTTCATTCAGCCTCACATACTATGTTACTATGTTATACAGAGGCCATTCTCAGTTATTTCTCCATCATAGATGTAGACTATATGACGACGGGGGGGATGGGACACTTACATGTATGATGGATCAGTAAGCTCAGTACTGGTGATAATAAGGCTGCAGCCCGGCCCCAGGAGAGGTGTAGCTTATACCTCATACAGCAGGCGTTCTCCATCTAGTTTCACTAATAATCTACATATAAGGCTTTCATGTTTGCATCATAGAGAAGACGCCATCTCAGTCGCAGTGGCATCCATAGACTATTTACAAACCGTTTGCCTACATTCACAGATTTTTTACACAAAACCCTTTTCCCTTTAACCCCTGAAGGACCGGACACTTTTCATGTTTTTATTCTCACTTCTTCATCCCTATTTTCAATACATACATTTTTTTCGCCATATGAGGGCTTCTTATTTTGCGAGACGAGTTGTGTTTTTAATGGTATCATTTAGTCTACTATATAATGTATGGGAACAGTTTTACATTTGTAAGTGTGGTGAAATGATAAAACGCACTGATGCCATTATCCTGCAGATCTTACTGTGACATAACGTTATTCTGTGGGTCGGTACGATAACGGCGATTAGCAAGCTTATATAGATTTTATTAAGTTTTACTACTTTTAACCTGGAATATTAAATTTTCAAAATCCTTGGCACCAGAGGGATATTAATTTAATTTCTTTTATGGCAACCAAACTGTACTGAGCTTTCATTGGCTGCAGTTATCATGTGGTTTCCTGTGACATCATCTGTCACAACCATCACCGGGAATGCAGCGGGCTCCAGGGCTGGATCCCGGAGGCTGCAGAGGGGTAAGTATATCACAATTTATTGTTTTAATACAGGGGGTCTTATTGAAGAGGAGTTGTCCAGTAACTGGGCAACCCCTTTAATTTCAAGTGACACAAGCTGCCATTCAGCATGCTATGTGAGAGACAGTTACAAACTAATTACAATGAGAGCAGCCTGTATTGTAGAAAGGGGGGTCTGCAGACCCCCAGCTTAGGAGCCTGGTTGCAAATAGTAACTATTCAATACCATGATGCTCTGAAAATAAGACCCTGTCTTATAATAATTTTTGCCCCAAAAGAGGCACAGGGTTTTCTTTTTGGGGGATGTCTTATTAATACTAAGCTAGTAGCCATGGTCCGGGTTCCTCCCGATGGTCTGCAAAGTTCCGTAGTTCCGCCGGGCTTCCTGCACTCCTTGGCCGCTGACAGATCATCACTTCCTGTTTGCAGCGTTCATAAATCCCGCCTCCAGGAAGCGATGGCTCTGATTAGCCAGCGAGCACTGCTGTCAGCCAATCACTGCAGTGCTTGCTGAACCAACGTGACGGCTGGTGAGTTCAGACGCTGTGGAGTTTCAGCTACAGAATGTGCACCGACATTCTCCAACAATGTGCAGTACATGTAAATGAGAGGGCTTTTAACAAACCCCATTCACTAACAATGGAAACAACCTGCAGTGGAGGATAGTCATGCAGCATGCGTCATTGGTCACAGGAAAGTCATGGATCTTCATTGTGGATTTCATTCAAGGCAATGAGTGACGTCCGCAGTGAAAATCAGCAGATTGACTCCCCGATGTTTGCACATACCCCTGTGGTTCGCTTCTATGTTTGTATTAGGTTTTAAGTGGTTCAATTTGTGTCTCTAGAACTTTGATTACAGTTCTTGCACATGTGTAGCACCCAGTTTTTGGTATTTTCGGTTGTGCTTGTTACTGTTGTTCACCTCGACATCCATAGACTCACGGCTCCCATATCTCTGTACAGATATACTAGGACATTAATAAGCATAGCATTGTACACCTACAAACTGAATAGCGGGCATTCATTATAATAAAGGTATTGTATATTTAACGGCCCCTCAGTGGAAAGTGGGGCCCATTGTGACTATTGTTATGTCAGCCCAAGACCTCTGTGGATCGAAATGTCTTACTGTTGCACAGCTCGCAGATACTTTGTATCACTACAGCATCAGGTACATATACTGGTATTTGTTCATTTGGAAGTAGTCATAAATGTACCTTTGTCTGGAAAGCAAATTGTCCATGTAGAAGAAAGGGGCTGCCAGATGCAAGTTGTAGCACCCGCCGCTCCACCATCACGCGGTCCTCTCCTTCGGTAAGCAGGCTTCTCTTGGCGATGACTTTCACAGCAAACTTCTGCCGAGTAGAGTTGTCTTCTGCCAGCACCACCTAGAAAAACAGTCATTTATGAAGAGGACAAATAGAGCAAAAATCCGAAACTGATCTGAAGGTTGGATTCACAGTGCAGGTTTGCAGTGCGGATTCTTCAGCGCAGCTCCATAGCAATCTACAGTACAATGCATCTGGATGGAGATCTGTGTAACAGTAGGGAATTACATGTTATGCAGTAATATTAATGCTGTGTGCAGAGCAAGAAACATGTGAGGAGAAGACGCATTGTGGTTCCATCTTACTAACAGGGTCTCAGACAATGATCATGCAGCTTTGTCATCATCAGCCTCTTGGAGGATTCTACTATATTAGAAGTATCGCACGCGCTCTGGACTTTACATTGTGGACCGTTGGAGAAGCCAAAGTATAGAACCTCTTGTATCAGAACAATAAAGCACAAGAGCCTGAACACATCACTTCAGTGTTTTGCGCTCTTCTCTGATGCATCGTATACATTATATATACGATTAGATATACCTGATGGATAAGGCTATGATACCCCTTGAATATCATCTAAATGAAGTCATTACTGTAACAATCCACAGATAAAAATCCATATGGAAAAATGTGCATGTTGTGGATTTTCAATCCTCATGTTTCAGAAATCTGTGACTTTTCTCCAGTTTTCACCCACTTAATGTGCTGTATACTGGGTGGATGCACCTGTGATTCCACTGCACAACCTGTTTCAGATTCCAGGTACTGTATATGCCGTGTGCAGGCACATCCTAATGACATATATGCATGTGAAAGTCAGTCCGTCCAATAGTCCAATCCATATTTCAGCCCCATTTGTGGTGGCATTCTCAATATAATACGTGTGCTATAATACAAATATTTGTTAACCCCTTAAAAGGGCTGTTGGAGAGTTTAACTATTAGTAGAAGCGCAGATAGCGCTGTGAACATTGTAGCAGCCAGGGTTGGTACTGCAGACAGTGAATTCAATGGGAGCTTTGCCTGCAGTACCAACCCAGCCCTCTGTATTATGGGCAGCGCTGTCTGCTTCCGGCACTGCCAGCAGGCCCAGTCATTTACTGCATAGCAGGAGTTTGGGGTTTATATTATGTCTATATAACTTTTTATTCATGTATTTTTTGGGGGGTGAGACCTAGAAATGTCAACATTTTTGGGGGGTTTTGTTTTTACTGACTTTACTATGCAGCATAAAGCACTTGAGAACATTATACTCCGGATCAGCACGATTAGAGCAATACCAAATTTATACAGTCCTAATGTTTTACTAGTTTTGCAAAGAGGGGCATACATTGAACTCACAGGGCCCCACAGCAGAACTCAGAATTAAATTAGGGACAGCATATCTATAACAGCGGCTCAGCTCTAGTATACCTCTAATACAATCATATCATAGAGATGCTAGATTCTACACTGTGATAGTGATTACAGTGCTGTTACCTCCAGTGATCACATGTGTCATCTCCTCTGATTGATGACTTCTGCTTTCGTATTGTTCTTTGTCTGGGCCCAGAATTCCACTAAGATTTCTTCTTGCCAAGATTCATCCCTGCACATTCCCCATCCTACCACTAGCTCTCACTATCTCTCCATAGTATTGGTGTCTCCTCTGTGGCCCCAGAAAGTACCGCTGTCCCCTCTCTGTGTCCCTACAGACTACTGGCGTCCCCTCTGCGGTGCAACAAACTACTGATGTCCCTTCTGTGTCTTCCCTTTCCCCTGAATGTCCGACTAGCAGGTGCAGCATAAATCCCTTTGTAACCTGCTGGTAGGGGGCGCTGCTCTCTCAGGCTTCTTATACTCAGCTGAGCGCGATATCAAGTCATGAAACCCAGACTGATATTGCACTCATCAGCGTGTGATTTACCCAAGGACCCGAGGCGTTTTTCTTTGGAAACGCCTCCCATCACTTCAGGTAGAGTGCAGGAAGGAGGTGGAGAGGAGAAGGCGGCTTCTACACTGACGGATCCAGACCAGCAGGAATGTAAGTTCCAGACTTGTGAAGGGGAAGGGATGTCCGCAGACGTAACCGCTCATCTCTAGTTATAAATATTAGTGGAAAAACGGGTAAACCTGAAATAGTCAAGAGAAATCACACTGGCACGTTCATGTCAGGAATGCCAACCACACTATATAGATATGTTGTAGTGTGATTCATATAGAACTATTGCAGTGGTAGGTGTATATTAATACTTACCAACTGGCCTGAAATGTTCGGGAGAATCTAGGAAGAGAAGGCAAATGACCCGGGCACCGAACCTGTGAATTACACTCGCCTCTCTCCCTCTGCACACCTCTTCATTGTTGGGCATTGCTGGCAAGTGAAATGAAGTGCAAAGAAGGAGAGAAGAAAATAACGACCGGTCCGGGGCTTGTATTCAGGTCTGTATAAGGTCTGTGTGATGTCAGAATAAAGCAGGGGAGGGGTGACGGCTAGTCTGGGGGTCTGTATAGAAAAACAGAAGACCACATGGTCCATGTCTACCATTGTAATATTTCCTTATCATTATTCGTTAAATGGGTCCTATAGATTGTATTAAGTCAGTTCTGGTCTGGGGTTTGTACTAAGTAGGGTCTGATCTGATATTTGTATTCATTCCCTAAAGGGTTTTCTGCTCTTTTTTGACTGACCTTTTCCCTAGATAGGTCATCAGTACTGTAGTTGATGGATGGGCATCTGCTGATCTGGACCCCTGTCCATCAGCTGATCGTCCGGCCCACTGTCCGGTGTAGTAGGCTGGATGTTGTGATCACTGGTCAGAGGAGGAAGTCTGATCTCCGAACATGAAATGTAGGAGCAGCGTGGTGCTGCCATTGATTTCAAGCCAGCGCTCGGACTACGACCATTTTACTGGTGATGAACTATCCAGAGGATGGGTCATCAGTTAAAAAAGTGCAGAAAATCCCTTTAGTGACGAGCCCCTTTAACCCCTTGAGTGGCAGGTTTCCTACCACCCTGTCGTGCCCACCAGGGCAGGTTTTTTAAAATGGTCTAATCATTGAATTTCAACTAGTTTTGCAGTTGCGTCTCAAGAGCCATAACTTTTTCATTTTTCCATTGACATGGCCATATAAGGGCTTGTTTTTTGCGGGACAAGTTGTGATTTTTTAAACAGGGGGGAGGAAAAAAAGAAATGGGGAAAAAAGAAAAAAGGGGCCATGTCATTAAGGGGTTAAATAATGTATTAACTTCCTTCTCTGGGTCATTACGACGCACATGGATACCACATGTGTGATTGTATTTTTGATTTTTTACAAAGTAAAGGGAGACAAGTGTTTTTTTTATTTTTTAAATAATTTTTTTACTTTTTTTTTTTTAATTTTTTTTAAATTTTTTTATTTTTTTTTGTCCCTTTAGGGGACTTCCACAGGGACCCATCAGGACCCCTGATCACATTCCAGGGGTCCGATGGTGACAGCCCTTTACATGCTGCAGTGACAGCCCTTTACATGCTGCAGTCACATAGACTGCAGCATGTAAAGGGTTAACACAGCAGAGATCGGAGGTTTTCTCTGATCTCTGCTGTAAGAGCTAGTACCTAGCTGTCCTCTGACAGCTAACAACCAGCTCTCCCTGCCACAGAGACCATCGGCTTGCTTCTGACAAGCCGATGGTCTCTATGGCAACCTATAAACAAAGCAGGACATTTCCGACATGTCGGCAATATCTTCTGCTGGTTTTTCAAAGCCCTTGCTTTGTTCTCTGTGGGTCTGTGCAGGCAGAGCACACTGTCACAGCTTGTGGCATTGGGTTCTGCAGCTCCCATAGTGATACATAGCCCGGAAATCTTCCGGGGTATATCACTATGGGCAGTGGAGCTCGTCACGGAACTTTACCGGGCGTGCCACTCAAGGGGTTAAAGCCATAATGACAAAACATTTCCAGTTCTTTTCATTGCCCATTCCTAGAGCCATAACATTCAAATGTCTCCATCCCCATAGCCGTACTAGGGCTTATTTTTTGCATACATGTATTATATAACTTTTATTAACATTTCTTGGGGGAGGGTTGAGAAAAAAATCAGACATTTCACCATTGTCTTTTGGATTTCACTTTTCAGGTCAAGCATGCAGAATAAATATTGTGATACATTATTCTCTGGGTCCGCACGATTCTGACAATACCAGAATTTTTTTGTGTTTTGCTATATTTGTACAGTATAAAGTCTTTCACGTTTCTGTCGGCACCTCCCAAGAGCTATAGTGTTTTTATTTTACCACCAACCGAGCTCTATGAGAGCTTATTCTTTTGCAGAGGATCTTTAGGGCTCAGTCAGACGGCGTATTTTGCTGCACATCTTATTTGCATTTGCGATCCGCATCTATTAGAACCAATGCTTTTCAATGGCAGCGGTCACATGTCTGATATTTACCAGCGCACAAAAATGTGCAGCGGTAAATCTAGGGCAGCGGATCTTAAAACGCAAATAACTACGGTATTCAGGATTTTTTGGATGTGAAACTCTTGAATGCTGTCACATCCAGGGGTTTCACCTGTGGTCAATGAGGCCAGCGGCGGCCCCACTGACATATAGAGAAGATCGCGATCCTCTGTTATAGCTGTGACAGCTGTGGTTGAGGATTTCTTCATCATCACTGAACACTGTGACAGCTGTGGCAGAGGACCGCAATGCTATCCCAATGCCGTCACAGTGTTCAGTGATGAGGGGACTCCCTGCGAGGATGAACAAATCCTTGGCCACAGCTGTCACAGGACTGCCATCTTCTCTGTATGTCAGTGGGGCTGGGGCTGCTGCTGCTGCCGCTGACCCCATTGACCACAATGTGAAACCCCTGGATGTGACAGCATCCAGGGGTTTCACATCCAAGGAATCCCCTGCTGCAGCTGTCGCAGCCGCAGCAGGGGATAGCGGGCAGCGCACTTTAGGTGCACATAAATGCAGCCAAGTGCATTTTCTCAGCGTGATGCCCGCTTTGGTCACGCAAATATTTGTGCATTTGGGTTTTGCGCAAAACAATGTGCAGCAAACAAACGCCCGTCTGACTGAGCCCTCAGTCTTCATTTATCTCATTTTTGGAAAAGATAATCACTTTTTATTATGCTTTTTCTAGAATTTTAATTAATAAAATCTGCAATTCTTCTTTTTATTTAAGCTCTTCACAATATGTCAAACCCTTATATTGTGCAAAAATAATGCCAGTTTCAATAAATCCCTGTGTGTATTACTTATTGGTGCGAGTCAATATGCAATATGTGTGTCATACTAAATGCATACAAAATGTGGGTGCCAATCATTCAGTATGATGATAGTTGAACATGCATATAGTATAATTATCACGTCGGTAAGGTACCATGTTATATTCAGTTATTGTACAGTGGAAAAACAAGATCATTTCCCCATGGCGGTGAGCGTAGTTGCGCATACAGCCGGGTGAAGCCGCCCTAATAGTGCTTCTAAAATCCAACCCGCAAAGATGAAATATGCTTGAACACCACAAAGATGCTAATAAAACTCTATAAGACCCTCGGTAATCATGTCACAACCATACCCTCAAGAGAGATCACATTATAAGAGCACGGCGTCGGCATTAGGAGTCACTTACATCACACAATCCAAATTACATAGATACACATCGCCAAAAAACTAACATGCCAAAACATTTAAAGAGGGTCCAGAGATGAGTAAATACAAGAAAAGTCACGCAAAACAAGATAATACAAATGGGAGGCCAAGACAGCAGAGAAAAAAACATTTACTTATCATTTAAACCCCGCCCCCTCCATCACCCCCCTCCCCCCACAGAGCAAAGTAGAGTCCAGACATGATCTTAGGCAAAAGATCTAAAAGTCCTGAGGACAGTCATAGTGCAAATCTGAACTGCCAATATAGACCAAGGAATTTTCTTCAGAGCCCATAAAGGTCAAGATCACGAAGTTCCATCAGTCCAACGGACAATCCACCAATGATTCCAAGACGTGACAAAGTAGGGCCAGAAAGAAGCCAGAACTCCAGCGGTCAAGGAGTATTACCAACGGGATCCCAAAGAGGCAGCCCCCAAATAGATAACCCGGGGAAGAACACAGAGAGGAGACCTATAACAAAAAATATACAGAAGTGTCAAAACAAATGTATCAAACAAACAATTAAACAAGGAATCCTGTAAATAAGAGATCTTCATGGATCCTTCATGGGCCAACGATTTGTAACCGAAATATCCACCTGGGAATCATATTCCTTTATATGGGTCATTATGAATGTAGCAATAGTAAGGGTGTGGGGGGGGGGGTGTATGGGGGGGGGGTGTATGAGGGGGGGGGTGTCACATGGATGGATTCTAATTGTGGAATCCATGATCGCCCTTAGAACATGCTGAAATAGGATTGCTGAAGAGGGAATATTCTTTTAGGAGATCTGGTCTGTGGTTTCAATTAGTTTAGGGGTCTCAAGGAATGTGTATCTATTTAGGGGTGTATATTTAAGGGATTTAAGGTGGTATGTATTTGCTTAGGGGGTTGGTCTTGGAATCTGCATATATACATATGCACTTGTTTTGGAACATTTGTAGCACAAATACATCTACATGGATATATATTTTTTTATTTTGCCCCCATTTTTTGTTTTATTATCATTATTTGGACTGTTGGCTAATTATTTTATATTAGTAAATGATACAGAATACATTTTTGGGAGCAAAACATATTTCTGACTGCAAACTGCCGCAATTTTAGCATATATAGTAGTGTCATGCAGGAATTGACCCATTTTGACAGTAAACTGTCAGAAAAAGTAAAAAAAAAAAAAGGTTAACTCACCTAGAAGAGCTGTCCGTGGCCAATCAGAGGCAGTGCCCAGCTGTTATTGAATGACAGCTGAGTACTGCCTCTGATTGGCTGAGCGCTCAGCAAATCAGAGGCAGCACTTTCTGGAGGCGGGGAGAAGAAGACTACTGGGACTGGAGAGAAGAGCCAGACGGCTTTTCTAGGTGACTTAATCTTTTTTTTTATTTATTTCGAGAGCTTGCTATGATTATCAGGGAAGGGCTTATATTTCAAGCCCCTCCCCAAAAATCATCACTGCAAACCTACTGCTTTCAATGGGGCCGCAGCAGTGCTGGCCCCATTGAAAGAAATGGGAAAGCATCATGAACTTCTGCCACAGCTGTGACAGCTGTGGCAGAGGATTTCTTCATCCCTGCGGTCCCCGCGGGGGTGAAGGAATCCCCTGCCATAGCTGTCACAGCTGTGTCAGGGGAGCAGAATGTTTTCCCTATGTTTTCGATGGGGCTAGCGCTGCTGCCACTGGCCCCATTGAAAACAATGGGCGATATCGCAGATTCTTCTTTGCGATGCGAGATTACAGTGAAAACATCGTAAATGAGAATGAAACCGTTGAAAATCATTGGTTTCATTATCCTGCGTTTTCACTCTCTCTTACATCGCAAGGCGATTGCATGGCAAGTGGGTGCCCCCCCTACGGGTGCCAACAGTCATGCCATAGAGGCTGCAGAATCTCAGCAGTATATTTTACTTTAGGGCTCCTACTCTCTTGTGTTTTTGTAACGCTGCGATATCGCTGCGTTTTCTAATGCGATTGTCAGTGGGACTTTCTAATGTTAAAAACGCATCACAAGTTTGTGCTTTGTGATTTTTGTGCGATGCGGTTTCAACATTAGAAAGTCCCATTGACAATCGCGTTTAACAAAGGCAGCGATATCGCAGTGTTATAAAACCGCAGCTGTGTGGGCGCCTTTACAGCGCAAATGATGTGGAAGATATTCAAAAATCTCATCCATATGAAATAGAGAATTTCCGCACAGAATCTGCAGAGTATTTGAAATACATGCCGGCTCTAAATCCAAAGTCCGTCTAGGCTGCTGATTGTGATGGCGGATTTCAACCTTTCAAATATAAAGCTTGAAGCCAGTAAAGAATCTGCATTAAAAACCAGGATCAGAAAGCCTGCAGCAAAAATGGAGTGAGTGAAGACACCCTTAAAGAGGTACTGAAGGTATGACCCGTCTCTAGGGTACACTAACTTACTGCTCATACACGGCACTGAGAAAGCTATATAAGAACAATAAGACAAATCAGACAGAGGAAGTGTAGGAGGATTTCTTTTTGGGTGAGCGTGGCTGTCATTTCAGTCCATATCAAGCACAGCGCCATACTTGGTTTATTGGCTTTTCTTGGTATTGCAGCTCAGTCCCATTCCATTGAATGGGACTGATTTGCTCCCAAGCCATGTGACCAATAAAGATAATATCACTGGCCGGGGAAGAGGCTGCAGTGCTCACCCGAGTGCATGCCCTCTTCAATCAGCTGATCGGTGGAGAGTCCAAGCAACAGACCCCACTGATCTGATATTGATAACCTATCCTGGGGATAGTCATCAATATTGTAGTCCCGGAAAAGCAGTTTAAATATGTTGCCCCATTTGGAAAATGCCTCAATCTTCATGACTAAATCAACATCGCTGTTCCTTAGTTTGCCTGGGTGCCAGGCACTACAACATCATCTCTGCATGGACACATGAGTGGCTGTAATAAGCATCCTCCGGCAGTATCAGCTGGCCATTGGCGCAGAAAGGTTCTACATACGAAATGTCCAGACGGGTGAATGTAGGCTGCAGAGTCTTAGGGCTCAAACAGACGAGCGTGACGGCCGCAAAACCAGAAGAAACTAAACCATTCATTTCAATAGTTTAGTTTTAATTAGCGTGATTCTCGCCGATATTACTACATACGAGAACAGATGGGTCTTGCCCGATCTTTCTCACACATACAAAACAGGACAGAACCTACCTTTCTGGGTTTTTTTTTAACCTTGCGCAATAGCACGAAATTTAAAGGGTAAAGTAGAAAACTTTCCACTGGTTCATGGGTAAAGGCTCTCCGTAGCGGCGAGCGTATTTCTGCATGCGCCTGTGTGTTTAAGCCCTCAGAAGCAGTAGCTGATATTTTTGTCCAGCACAATATGTCTAACCTGTCCGAAGCTACCCCGGCCGAGCACATGATGGAAAGTGAGTCTACTGATGTCATCCGAGGTTGTGCCGCCGGGGTGGGGTGGCCGAGCACCGATGTCTCCTACAAGGAACAGAAAAGGGACACATTAAGATTAATGGAAAATCTGCCATACAAGAGTCACGATGAGGAGAATTTGGGTGGAAATTTGCAGGTAGCTACAATAATAATATCACTGATGTAGAAGCATTGTAAACCCGGATTATTGGGATAAAGTGCCAGTTCAAGGGCTTATTCAGATGTCCGTATATCGCCCGGGTTTTCATGCCTGGCCGATATACATTGACCCTTTCTCCAGGGGTAGAAGGCGGGCTGGGAGCAATGCACTGAGCTCCCACCCCATTTCCACCCTCTTTCCACCCCTCGCCACTATTTGCAATGGGAGGGGGCGGGATGGGGTAGAACTTATCTCTGCCCCGTCCAGCCCTTCCATTGCAAATAGTGGCGAGGGGTGGAGAGGGTGCGGGAGCTCAGTGCACTCTGCCTCCTCCCCCTGCAGAGAGGGATAGCGTATATTGATTCGAGCGTAAAAACCTGGCCGATATACGGACGTCTGAATACGCCCTTAGGATTATACTGAGAAATGTTGGATAAAATGCATAATACATTTTACTGATGAGGACACATACTTTGTTCCACAGGTCTTTTTCTTTTACATTTGATGAATCCTTAACCCTTAAATATCCTTAAATATATGCCATGCAATCATGAATGGTGTATAAAGCGGGATCAGAAGCCAAGTATGTGCCATATCTACCAGCTATCAGCTGTTTTGGACAGCTGTCAACCATCACCAACTGTTTAGACCCACATTCAACTTTGATTGCAGCATCTAAATAGTTAATTACCAAAGTTGACCACGCACCCAAACAGTCAGCCAAAAGAAGGCCACCCTATCGTCTCCCCACCCCAATGGAATGCAATCATTGGTACCAATGGGCTAGCATTGCAACATGGAGACCGTTAGTCTATACTGCAATACTGAAGTGATCATAAGTTCGAGTACCCTGTGGGGCTATATGAAATATAGAAAAAGGTTTGATAACATTTTTAAAACAGTAAAAAAAAAGGTTAAGGTTCAGAATTTAAAAAAAACAGATTTCTGGTATCACTGGGTTTGTAAAATACCGAACTATTAAAATATTGCAGTATTTGTCCTGGTGAACACTGAAAAAAGAAGTACAGAATGACAGAATTTTTTTTTTTGTTACTTCGGCTCCCCCAAAAAACAGTGCTGACAAGATTTTTCATGGCTTCATATGAGTGGAGTTCTCATTAGGGACCATTGCCATGAACATATTCACCCCATACTCATCAGCCATGTAATATCGTCTGGCTTCACTGATACTGAAAACAAGCACAACATTTTGGTGGAATCTCCTGAAGACTGGCATCTTCTGCCCATCTTATGCCATCTTTAGCAGCAGTAAGCTGTAAAAAGATGTACCAGATTTATTAGTAAGTGAACTCGTCTTAATAAATTTGGTCCATCTTTGACTGTTCGTGCCCCAGAAATGCAAATTAAATTATTCTCCCTGCTAAACCAAGGCCCCGTTTTTGTCTTCCCCTTTTGAAAAATGCCAAAAGTGCAGCTGTGTATCAAAAGCCTGTAACTGGCAAATGTATCAAATAGTAAACGGACAGGGTTATAGATAAGAAAGCCAGTCTATAAGTAACAGTGTGGTAAAGCAGCTTCCCCTTGTAGTTAGTTGTGTCTGTGTATGTGCATCTATAGGTGTTA
Organism: Eleutherodactylus coqui; assembly: GCF_035609145.1. Taxonomy (NCBI): domain Eukaryota; kingdom Metazoa; phylum Chordata; class Amphibia; order Anura; family Eleutherodactylidae; genus Eleutherodactylus; species Eleutherodactylus coqui. Next base: position 244,116,570 of record NC_089841.1, on the reverse strand, counting down.
TGGCTCTCCATGCCCCCCAATCTGTATTCCTCTACCTGAGTCCCGGGGGTCTTCTTTCTTTTCCTCTTCTTTCTTGATTGCAGGGTTCTCCTCCTCACTTGAGTCCAAGATAAGGATCACCTCCGCTTCTCCACATCCTCCTCCTCTCTGGTCTCCATGATGTTTCTCCTGCCAGATGTTCTGTCCTGAGCCAATCCTCCTCTTCCTCCCATGGCTCTTCTTCAGAGACGTCTCCTCATCTTCCGATGAATCAATGACGTCTCTTCTCCGCTTCCCTCCTCTTCTTACAATCTCCTCCATTTTTGATCGCTGCTGCATAAAGCTGCTGTGCATCCAGTCTCTGACAAGTGTCACCTGGACTGCCAACTGCCACTCAAGATTCCAACTGCCCGCATGCCGCTGGTCATGTGACTGATAACTGACCAATAGCATTCACTTATATGTGCTATATACTGTATACATGAGCCATCACTTCATCTCTACAGGAATTATAAACAGTCTTCATGTATTAATATAAACTTTATGGTCTTCATTTGTATTTCTCCATCCATTTGGTCTTCATTTCTGTTTCATTATTGATTAAATCAGCTGGTGTTAGCAGAGACAAAACGAGTTGTTCATTCTTCTGCCCTTATTACTGACCTCTGATAAGATAACAAAATGAGAAACATTTCAGTAAAAAAAGTATAAAAAATAGCTCTATATGGGATGAAAAAACTGATGCCAAAATAGGCCAGAAAAAAAATCGGGCCATAAAACCACCACATGGGTAAAATCGCTTATATGTGTCAATTGGACACTTGTGCACATGTTAATGGGACTTTTGTAATGTTTAAATCGCATCGCACAAAAATCGCAATTTTGCGCTTCTGCGTTGTTTGTGCGATTTTAACATTAGAAAGTCCCATTGGCATTTGCAGTAAAAAAAATGCAGCGATAGCACAGCGTTAACAAGACGCTAGTGGGTAAAAGCCCTTCTGGGGACCTTCAAGGGGCCGATAGTAATTGTAAGACAGTATAGTAAGGGCCTGTTCACACAAGCGTATTTGCGTACATAATATGCAGTGAATAGAAGCCATTGATGTCAATGAGTTTATTCACATGATGCATATTGTCACACAGCAGGACCTATTTTGTTGCATACTACGCACCGCAATGGGCCATTGAAGTGAATTGGCTGCGCAAATACATGGTGAATGCGAAGGAAACCTGTTGATTCACTGCATATTTGTGCACCATTTCAGTGGGCCCATCTGCAGTCTTTTTTGCGTGCCCACATACGTAGGCATAAGCGATTTTTGATTGCGCAAATCTGCATCGTATGTGTGCAACCAAATAACTATTACGCCTGTGTGAATGAGCCCTAATAGGGATCCCTATTGTGGTCACAGTAGTAATAGTGTCCCTTACAATGGCCCCAGTAGTAACAGTGATTCTCATAGTGTCCTTAGTAATAATATTGACCCCCATAATGGTCCCAGTAGTAACAGGGTACGCCATAGTGGCCCAATTAGTAATAGTGAACCCCACAGTGGCCCCAGTAGTAATAGCGACCCCCAGGGTGGCCCCAGTAGTAATAGCGACCCCCAGGGTAGCCTTAATAGTAATAGTGATGCCCACAGTGGCCCTAGTAGTAATAGCGACTTGCACAGTGGCCCCAGTAGTAATAGTGACCTTCAAAGTGGCCACAGTAGTAATACTGACCCCACAATTGCCCCAGTAGTAATAGTGACCTCCATAGTGGCCCCAGTAATAATAGTGACCCCACAGTGGCCCCAGTAGTAATAGCGACCCCCACATTGGCCCCAGCAGTAATAGCAACCCCACAGAGAAGTTTGCTGTGGTCACTTGTGCAGTGTGAGCGGAGGCGTTGTCTTGCAGGAACAAGATTCCATTGGATAGCTTGCTGCGTTTTTGGCCTTCAGAGCTGCCTTCAATTGGTCCAAAAGTTCAATGTAATACCTCGCATTCATGGTGGAACCATTTTGAAGGTCGTCCACTAGTAGCACGCCCTCCTTATCCCAGAACACAGACGCCATCACCTTAGTGGCTGAACTTCTTTGGGTGAGAACCACTGGGCCTCCACTCTCTGACTGCTCCTTGGTTTCAGGGTCATACAAATAAATCCGGGTCTCATCCATAGTGACCAGTCGATCCAGGAAGTTCTAATCAGTCTGGAAATGCTGACAAATGGACCGGGGAGTTTTCACTCACATGCTTTTCTGATCATATAAGCTTATGTATTATTTCCTGCCATGGAGGAACTGTTTTTTAAAAAAATTTCTTGGACAACCCCTTTAACCCCTTGAGTGGCGGGTTTCTTACCACCCTGTCAGAACCACCAGGGCAGGTTTTTTAAATGGGCCAATCCTTTAGTTTCCACAAATTTTTCAGTCGCATTCCAAGAGCCATAACTTTTTCATTTTTCTATTGACACGGCCGTATGAGGGCTTGTTTTTTTGTGGGACAAGGCATTATTTTGGGGTATAATGTATTGCATAACTTTTGTAAAAAAAAATTGTAGGGAGATTGGGGAAAAAAAAGAAATTCTGCCATTTGTTTTTTTTTATTTCATTTTTACGGCGTTTAGCGTGCAGAATAAATACGATTCCGGCAATACCAAGTTTATACAGTTTTTTATGTTTTGCTATTTTTGTACACTTAAAACATTTCTTTTTTTTTTTGTTTTTTTTTTGTAAACTCTTTTTTTTTTGCATTTTCATAGATTACATACATGAGTATACTTTTCTACTGCCTCTATCTTTGTGGTTACAATTTATACAAAAATTTTCCAATGAACTTACTTTTGTACAATGGAAGGATTTTTATGCGTATTCTATTTTATTTTCTTACCAATGGTTCATATTTATCATATTCTCATGTGTAATCTTTTCCTTTATTGTCTCCTATCTCTTGTATTATAACTAGAGATGAGCGAACGTACTCGTCCGAGCTTGATATTCGTGCGAATATTAGGGTGTTCGGGATGCTCGGTACTCGTAACGAGCACCACGCGGTGTTCGGGTTACTTTCAGTTTCCTTTCTGAGACGTTAGCGCGCTTTTCTGGCCAATTGAAAGACAGGGAAGGCATTACAACTTCCCCCTGTGACGTTCAAGCCCTATACCACCCCCCTGCTGTGAGTGGCTGGGGCGATCAGATGTCACCCGAGTATAAAAGTCGGCCCCTCCCGCGGCTCGCCTCAGATGCCTTGTGACTGAGTTAGCTGAGGGAAAGTGCTGCTGCTGGTGCTGCTGTAGGGAGAGTGTTAGGAGTGAGTGTAGGCTTCAAGAACCCCAACGGTCCTTCTTAGGGCCACATCTATCCGTGTGCAGTACTGTGCAGGCTGCTGTTAGCAGTGTTGCATATTTTTTTCTTTTCAAAATCGGCTGTCTGCAGAGCATTGCGCCTTGCAGTAATACTACAGGGAGAGAATTGTGTAGGCAGGGCCAGAAAACATATATTATTGATTGAATATAGTCAGTGGGCCCTCCGTTTCCAAAAAAGGGAAAAATTGTATTTGTCCTGCAGTCTTGCGCCAATTTATTTCCTGCCTGGGAAAAGTAACTGCTCTGCTGCACTTCATATAACTGCATTTCTGTGCAACACATATCTTATCTGATTGAATATAGTCAGTGGGCCCTCCGTTTCCCAAAAAGGGAAAAATTGTATTTGTCCTGCAGGCTTGCGCCAATTTATTTGCTGCCTGTGAAAGGTCTCCGCTCTGCTGCACTTCATATAACTGCATTTCTGTGCAACACATATCTTATCTGATTGAATATAGTCAGTGGGCCCTCCATTTCCAAAAAAGGGAAAAATTGTATTTGTACTGCAGTCTTGCGCCAATTTATTTGCTGCCTGGGAAAAGTAACTGCTCTGCTGCACTTCATATAACTGCATTTCTGTGCAACACATATCTTATCTGATTGAATATAGTCAGTGGGCCCTCCGTTTCCCAAAAAGGGAAAAATTGTATTTGTCCTGCAGGCTTGCGCCAATTTATTTGCTGCCTGTGAAAAGTCTGCGCTCTGCTGCACTTCATATAACTGCATTTCTGTGCAACACATATCTTATCTGATTGAATATAGTCAGTGGGCCCTCCGTTTCCCAAAAAGGGAAAAATTGTATTTGTCCTGCAGGCTTGCGCCAATTTATTTCCTGCCTGGGAAATCACTGGTAATACAGCATGCTGAGGAGTAGGGGTAAGCCTAGAGGACGTGGACGTGGCCGAGGACGCGTAGGCCCAAGTGAGGGTGTGGGCACAGGGCGAGCTCCTGATCAAGGTGTATCGCAGCCGACTGCTGCGCGATTAGGAGAGAGGCACGTTTCTGGCGTCCCCACATTCATCGCCCAATTAATGGGTCCACGCGGGAGACCTTTATTAGAAAATGAGCAGTGTGAGAAGGTCCTGTCGTGGATGGCAGAAAGTGCTTCGAGCAAGCTATCATCCACCCACAGTTCTGCGCCGTCCAGTGCTGCAAATCCAAATCCTCTGGCTGCTACTCCTCCTTCCTCCCAGCCTCCTCACTCCACTACAATGACACATGCTCAGGAGCGGGCAGACTCCCAGGAACTGTTCTCGGGCCCCTGCTCAGATTGGGCAGCAGTGGTTCCTCTCCAGGCAGAGGAGTTTATCGTCACTGATGCCCAACCATTCGAAAGTTCCCGGGGTCCGGGGGATGAGGCTGGGGACTTCCGGCAACTGTCTCAAGACCTTTCAGTGGGTGAGGAGGACGATGACGATGAGACACAGTTGTCTTGCAGTGAGGTAGTAGTAAGGGCAGTAAGTCCGAGGGAGGAGTGCACAGAGGATTCCGAGGAAGAGCAGCAGGACGATGAGGTGACTGACTCCACCTGGTGTGCAACGCCTACACAGGACAGGTCTTCAGAGGGGGAGGCACGGGCAGCAGCAGGGCAGGTTGCAAGAGGTAGTGCGGTGTCCAGGGGTAGAGGCAGGGCCAGACCAAATAATCCACCAAGTGTTTCCCAAAGCACACCCTCGCGCCATGCCACCCTGCAGAGGCCGAGGTACTCTAAGGTCTGGCAGTTTTTCACAGAGACGCCTGACGACCGACGAACAGTGGTGTGCAACCTTTGTCGCGCCAAGATCAGCCGGGGAGCCACCACCAACAGCCTCACCACCACCAGCATGCGCAGACATATGATGGCCAAGCACCCCACAAGGTGGGACGAAGGCCGTTCACCGCCTCCGGTTTGCACCGCTGCCTCTCCCCCTGTGCCCCAACCTGCCACTGAGATCCAACCCCGCTCTAAGGACACAGGCACTACCGTCTCCTGGCCTGCACCCACACCCTCACCTCCGCTGTCCTCGGCCCCATCCACCAATGTCTCGCACCGCACCGTCCAGCCGTCGCTAGCGCAAGTGTTTGAGCGCAAGCGCAAGTACGCCGCCACGCACCCGCACGCTCAAGCGTTAACCGTCCACATAGCCAAATTTATCAGCCTTGAGATGCTGCCGTATAGGGTTGTGGAAACAGAGTCCTTCAAAAATATGATGGAGGCGGCGGCCCCGCGCTACTCAGTTCCCAGTCGCCACTACTTTTCCCGATGTGCCGTCCCAGCCCTGCACGACCACGTCTCCCGCAACATTGTACGCGCCCTCACCAACGCGCTTACTGCCAAGGTCCACTTAACAACGGACACGTGGACAAGTACAGGCGGCCAGGGCCACTACATCTCCCTGACGGCACATTGGGTGAATTTAGTGGAGGCTGGGACAGAGTCAGAGCCTGGGACCGCTCACGTCCTACCCACCCCCAGAATTGCGGGCCCCAGCTCGGTGCTGGTATCTGCGGCGGTGTATGCTTCCTCCACTAAAGCACCCTCCTCCTCCTCCTCCTCCGCAACCTCTGTCTCGCAATCAAGATGTGTGAGCAGCAGCAGCACGTCGCCAGCAGTCAGTGTCGCGCGGCGTGGCAGCACAGCGGTGGGCAAGCGTCAGCAGGCCGTGCTGAAACTACTCAGCTTAGGAGATAAGAGGCACACGGCCCACGAACTGCTGCAGGGTCTGACAGAGCAGACCGACCGCTGGCTTGCGCCGCTGAGCCTCCAACCGGGCATGGTCGTGTGTGACAACGGCCGTAACCTGGTGGCGGCTCTGCAGCTCAGCAGCCTCACGCACGTGCCATGCCTGGCCCACGTCTTTAATTTGGTGGTTCAGCGCTTTCTGAAAAGCTACCCACGCTTGTCAGACCTGCTCGGAAAGGTGCGCCGGCTCTGCGCACATTTCCACAAGTCCCACACGGATGCTGCCACCCTGCGCACCCTGCAACATCGCTTTAATCTGCCAGTGCACCGACTGCTGTGCGATGTGCCCACACGGTGGAACTCTACGCTCCACATGTTGGCCAGGCTCTATGAGCAGCGTAGAGCTAGAGTGGAATACCAACTCCAACATGGGCGGCGCAGTGGGAGTCAGCCTCCTCAATTATTTTCTGAGAGTGGGCCTGGTTGGCAGACATCTGCCAGGTCCTTGGAAACTTTGAGCAGTCTACCCAGGTGGTGAGCGGCGATGCTGCAATCATTAGCATCACCATTCCTCTGCTATGCATCTTGAGAAGTTCCCTGCAAAGCATAAAGGCAGATGCTTTGCGCTTGGAAACGGAGGCGGGGGAAGACAGTATGTCGCTGGATAGTCAGAGCACCCTCCTGTCTATATCTCAGCGCATTCAGGAGGAGGAGGAGGAGCATGAGGAGGATGAGGAGGAGGGGGAAGAGACAGCTTGGCCCACTGCTGACGGTGCCCCTGCTGCTTGCCTGTCATCCTTTCAGCGTGTATGGCCTGAGGAGGAGGAGGAGGAGGAGGAGGAGGATCCTGAAAGTGATCTTCCTAGTGAAGACAGCCATGTGTTGCGTACAGGTACCCTGGCACACATGGCTGACTTCATGTTAGGATGCCTTTCTCGTGACCCTCGCGTTACACGCATTCTGGCCACTACGGATTACTGGGTGTACACACTGCTCGACCCACGCTATAAGGAGAACCTTCCCACTCTCATTCCCGAAGAGGAAAGGGGTTCGAGAGTGTTGCTATACCACAGGACCCTGGCGGACAAGCTGATGGTAAAATTCCCATCCGACAGCGCTAGTGGCAGAAGGCGCAGTTCCGAGGGCCAGGTAGCAGGGGAGGTGCGGAGATCGAGCAGCATGTACAGCCCAGGCAGTGCAACAGTCTTTAAGGGCCTGGACAGCTTTATGGCTCCCCACCAAGACTGTGTCACCGCTCCCCAGTCAAGGCTGAGTCGGCGGGAGCACTGTAAAAGGATGGTGAGGGAGTACGTAGCCGATCGCACGACCGGCCTCCGTGACGCCTCTGCCACCTACAAGTACTGGGTGTCGAAGCTGGACACGTGGCCTGAACTAGCGCTGTATGCCCTGGAGGTGCTTGCTTGTCCTGCGGCTAGCGTCTTGTCGGAGAGGGTGTTTAGTGCGGCTGGGGGAATCATCACAGATAAGCGTACCCGCCTGTCAACCGACAGTGCCGACAGGCTAACACTCATCAAGATGAACAAAGCCTGGATTTCCCCAGACTTCTCTTCTCCACCAGCGGACAGCAGCGATACCTAAGCAATACGTAGGCTGCACCCGCGGATGGAAGCATCGTTCTCTCTCACCATCCAAAACGGGGACATTTCTGCTTCATCAATCTGTGTATAATATTCCTCCTCCTCCTGCTCCTCCTCCTGAAACCTCACGTAATCACGCTGAACGGGCAATTTTTCTTAGGGCCACAAGGCTCACTCATATAATTTTTCCAAAATTTTTTTATACGTTTCAATGCTCTTAAAAGCGTTGGAACTTTAACTTGAAACAATTTTTCGTTAAACTGGGCTGCCTCCAGGCCTAGTTACCACTTAAGCCACATTAACCAAAGCGATTAATGGGTTTCACCTGCCATCTTGGTTGGGCATGGCCAATTTTTACTGAGGTACATTAGTACTGTTGGTACTCCAATTTTTTTGGGCCCTCACCTACAGTGTAATCATAGCAATTTCTATGTTCTTCACCTGCACTCATGGTACAGAAAGGTGTGTGGGGTTGGCCTACACTTTAGCTACATAAATGTAACTTGGGCCTTGGCTATACTGCAGCTACTGAAATGGAACTAAGACTGCGCTCCCACTATACTGCTGCTTCGGAATTGTTCCTGGGGCCTGTGTAGGCTGCTACTATTACTTTAATGGAACGAAGACTGCGCTCCCACTATACTGCTGCTTCGGAATTGTTACTGGTGCCTGTCTTGAGTGCTACTATTACTGAAATGGAACGAAGACTGCGCTCCCACTATACTGCTGCTTCGGAATTGTTACTGGGGCCGGTCTTGAGTGCTACTATTACTGAAATGGAACTAATACTGTGCTCCCCCTATAATGCTGCTAGTGATATGTTAGTGGGGCCTGTCCTAATGCTACGGCTGAAATGTTACGAATTATGGGCTCTGCCTATACCGCTGCTAATGGTATGTCTCTGGGGTGTGGAAACAGAGGCTTCCCAAAGACATGATGGCGGCGAGGCCATTTCCCACCAACGCGGTTACTGTTAAGGTGCATATAACCACGGACACGTGGAGAGGACACGTAGTGCCTCAAAAACATCCCCCTCCTCCAACAATGAAAACATTCTTGGCAAATGCCTTTGCATTGGTTCGTCTGGTGGCAGTCCAAGAATTTCACCTTTACAGACACAACAAGAGAGCCCCCCCACCATCCCCCCGCCACTGCCCACTTAATCCTGGCCACATTCCGAAAACCAACAAAATAAAACCGCGCTACTAGGTCCGCAGTCACCACTACATTACCACCAACGCGGTTACTGTTAAGGTGCATATAACCACGGACACGTGGAGAGGACACGTAGTGCCTCAAAAACATCCCCCGCCATGGCCAACTTAATCCTGGCCACATTCCGAAAACCATCAAAATACAACCGCGCTACTAGGTCCGCAGTCAGCACCACATTACCACCAACGCGGTTACTGTTAAGGTACATATAACCAGTCTGACTGGGGCATGCAGACACCTTGACAGAATGAATAGTGTGTGGCACATAGGTTCCCCATTGCTATGCCCACGTGTGCAGCTCCTGATGGCGGTGGCACAGGATTATATTTCTCATTGCTTCTGTACAGCATTGTGGGCTATCGCCCCACCACTTTTAAAGAGGGTCGCTGCCTAGCCGTGCCAACCCTCTGCAGTGTGTGTCTGCAGTTCCTCCTCATGGCAGACGCACTTATAAATAGACATGAGGGTGGTGTGCCATGAGGGCAGCTGAAGGCTGCGCAGGGACACTTTGGTGTGCGCTGTGGACACTGCGTCGTGCAGGGGGGAGGGGGGTTGGGCAGCATGTAACCCAGGAGAAGTGGCAGCAGAGTGTCATGCAGGCAGTGATTGTGCTTTGTTGTAGGTAGTGTGGTGCTTAGCTAAGGTATGCCATGCTAATGAGGGCTTTTCAGAAGTAAAAGTTGTTGGGAGGGGGGGGCCCCACTCTTGCCGGTATTGTGGCTTAATAGTGGGACCTGTGAACTTGAGATGCAGCCCAACATGTAGCCCCTCGCCTGCCCTATCCGTTGCTGTGTCGTTCCCATCACTTTCTTGAATTGCCCAGATTTTCACACATGGAAACCTTAGCAAGCATCGGCGAAATACAAAAATGCTCGGGTCGCCCATTGACTTCAATGGGGTTCGTTATTCGAAACGAACCCTCGAGCATTGCGAAAATTTCGTCTCGAGTAACGAGCACCCGAGCATTTTGGTGCTCGCTCATCTCTAATTATAACTTCTTATCAAAAAAATTTTTGAAAAACATTTAAACATTAACATATTGAACTGTTGGGACTCGTTGATGGTACCAAAAAATTTTTATTTTTTTTGTAAAGTTTAACTTTCTATAATCTAGATCTTTTGTAGACGGCTTCTCTCATGACATCTCCAATACTCCTAATCTGTTCATATCTTTCTGGCTGTAGTACCATGTAGTGCTAGTAAATTGCATCATACATTCCTTGACTTCGTTGGGGTCGAGGAATTTCTCGATGAATTCCCACCATTTCTCAAAAAACTTTGGGGCTTGAGATTCCACCTTGCGTTCTATTTCAATTTTTTCCATTTTAAGCAGGTGTTTTACTTGCTGTATGACCTCTCCTACCCCGGTGGATCGGCTTGTAGCCAGTTATTGAGTAGGCATCTTTTGCTAATCAAAAGTATAGTGTGGGTTATTGCAGTTTTTTTTGTCTGGTCTGGCATTACATGTAGTATGAATGTTTGTGGTGTAAGTTGTAGTGGCTGGGGTTGTCCACTTACGTCTTGTATCAGTTTTTGGATCTCTGCCCAAAAAGCTTTGATTTTGGGGCATTGCCAAATGCCATGTAGAAAGTTTGAGTTAGGTGCAGCGCATCTCGGGCACGCCTGTAGTCTCGTCGGGCCGTTGGGGTTTTGGGGTTTGTCGTTTCCGTAAATTGCCCTGTGTATTATTTTGAAATAGGTTTCCCTCCATCTTTCATTTAGTATCGCTTTTCTTACTGAGTTCCAGCCTTTAATTATTCCCTCTTGTAAATCAGTGTCTTGTAGTTCACGGGTCCATGATTTGAATGTGATCGGGCCCTTGTCTTTCCCTCCTACTTCCCTGAGCCTAGAGTATAATGTTGAAATTGAGTTTCTATAGTTGCGGTTGCTAGCAAGAATGTCTATGGGGTTAGTAGTTGCCTCTTTTGAAGCATCAGCTAGTCTATTTCGTAGAAAGTTTTTCACTTGTGCATATGGGAGGAAGTGGGATGGCGGTAAATTGTACTCTTCGCTCAGTTCCTTAAAATTCTTATATCTTGAGGTGTCCGGGTGCATAAGGTGTTGGGTCTTTAGGATACCGTTGTGTTGCCAAATTTTAAACATTTTATTCTCCCTACCTTCTTTAAATTCGGGATGTTTCCATATTTCCATGTGCTTGGATATTTTCAATGGTAAGTCGTATAATTTGCGGGTTATTTTCCACAGAATAGCTCTGATTCAAGGTCGTAGTTGGAGAAGTTGCTAGTTCCCATAAGCCAGTCTAGGGAGTGTCTCATAATACTTGCTATATTATACAATCTAATGTCTGGGAAGTTTAAGCCTCCCTCATTTTTAGGGAGCATCAATTTTCTAAGTGCAATGCGCGGTCTTTTTCTTGACCATAAAAAAGTCGTGAATAGAGATGAGCGAGCACCAAAATGCTCGGGTGCTCGTTACTCGAGACGAACTTTTCACGATGCTCGAGGGTTAGTTTCGAATAACGAACCCCATTGAAGTCAATGGGCAACCCGAGCATTTTTGTATATCGCCGATGCTCGCTAAGGTTTTCATTTGGGAAAATCTGCAAAACCCAAGAAAGTGATGGAAACGACACAGCAACGGATAGGGCAGGCGAGGGGCTACATGTTGGGCTGCATCTCAAGTTCACAGGTCCCACTATTAAGCCACAATAGCGACAAGAGTGGGCCCCCCCCCCCCAACAACTTTTACTTCTGAAAAGCCCTCATTAGCAATGGATACCTTAGCTAAGCACCACACTACCTCCAACAAAGCACAATCACTGCCTGAATGACACTCCACTGCCACTTCTCCTGGGTAACATGCTGCCCAACCACCCCGCACGACCCAGTGTCCACAGCGCACACCAAAGTGTCCCTGCGCAGCCTTCAGCTGCCCTCATGCCACGCCACACTCATGTCTATTTATAAGTGCGTCTGCCAGAGGAACCGCAGGCACACACTGCAGAGGGTTTGCACGGCAAGGCAGTGACCCTCTTTTAAAGGGGCGGGGCGATAGTCCACAATGCTGTACAGAAGCAATGAGAAATCCAATCCTGTGCCACCTCCATGTGGAGCTGCACACGTGGACATAGCAATGGGGAACCTATGTGCCACACACTATTCATTCTGTCAAGGTGTCTGCATGCCCCAGTCAGACCGGGTTTTTTTATAAATACTCACAGGCAGGTACAACTCCGCAATAGGAATTCCGTGTGCACCCACTGCATGGGTGGCTCCCTGGAACCCACCCGCTGTACATAAATGTATCCCATTGCAGTGCCCTGGACAGCAGAGCTAACGTCAGATGAAATGCAGGTGGGCTTCGGCCCACACTGCATGCCCCAGTCAGACTGGGGTTCTTTAGAAGTGGACACATGCAGTTACAACTCCCTGTGGACCCACAGCATGGGTGGCTCCCTGGAACCCACCGGCGGTACATAACAATATCCCATTGCATTGCCCATCACAGCTGAGGTAGTAATGTCATGTTTAATGCAGGTGGGCTTTGGCCCACACTGCATGCCCCAGTCAGACTGGGGTTCTTTAGAAGTGGAAACAGATGCATTTACAACTCCCTGTGGACCCACAGCATGGGTGGGTGCCAGGAAGCCACCGGCGGTACATAACAATATCCCATTGCATTGCCCATCACAGCTGAGGTAGTAATGTCATGTTTAATGCAGGTGGGCTTCGGCCCACACTGCATGCCCCAGTCAGACTGGGGTTCTTTAGAAGTGGACACATGCAGTTACAACTCCCTGTGGACCCACGGCATGGGTGGCTCCCTGGAACCCACCGGCGGTACATAAATATATCCCATTGCATTGCCCATCACAGCTGATGTTATGTCAGCTGTAATGCAGGTGGGCCAAAAATTTATTGGATTACACTGTAGGCGAGGGCCCACAAAAATTGGTGTACCAACAGTACTAATGTACCTGAGAAAAATTGCCCATGCCCAACTGAGAGGGCAGGTGAAACCCATTAATGGCTTTGGTTAATGTGACTTATTTGGTAACTAGGCCTGGAGGCAGCCCAGTTAAAATAAAAATTGGTTGAGGTGAAAGTTTCAACGCTTTAATGAGCATTGAAACGTATAAAAATTGTTTAGAAAAATTATATGACTGAGCCTTGTGGGCCTAAGAAAAATTGCACGTTCGGCGTGATTACGTCAGGTTTCAGGAGGAGGAGCAGGAGGAGGAGGATGAATATTATACACAGATTGATGAAGCAAAAAGGTCCCCGTTTTGGATGGTGATAGAGAACGATGCTTCCATCCGCGGGTGCAGCCTACGTATTGCTGCTGTCCGCTGGTGGAGAAGAGAAGTCTGGTGAAATCCAGGCTTTGTTCATCTTGATGAGTGTAAGCCTGTCGGCACTGTCGGTTGACAGGTGGGTACGCTTATCCGTGATGATTCCCCCAGCCACACTAAACACACTCTCTGACAAGACGCTAGCCGCAGGACAAGCAAGCACCTCCAGGGCATACAGCGCGAGTTCAGGCCACGTGTCCAGCTTCAACACCCAGTAGTTGTAGGGGGCAGAGGCGTCACCGAGGCCGGTGGTGCAATCGGCTACGTACTCCCTCACCATCCTTTTACAGTGCTCCCGCCAACTCAGCCTTGACTGGGGAGCGGTGACACAGTCTTGCTGGGGAGCCATAAAGCTGTCAAAGGCCTTAGAGAGTGTTCCCCTGCCTGCGCTGTACATGCTGCCTGATCTCTGCGCCTCCCCTGCTACCTGGGCCGCGGAAATGCGCCTTCGGCCACTAGCGCTGTCGGATGGGAAGTTTACCATCAGTTTGTCCACCAGCGCCCTGTGGTATAGCATCATTCTCAAACCCCTTTCCTCTTCGGGAATGAGAGTGGAAAGGCTCTCCTTATACCGTGGATCGAGCAGTGTGTACACCCAGTAATCCGTAGTGGCCAGAATGCGTGTAACGCGAGGGTCACGAGAAAGGCATCCTAACATGAAGTCAGCCATGTGTGCCAGGGTACCTGTACGCAACACATGGCTGTCCTCACTCGGAAGATCACTTTCAGGATCCTCCTCCTCCTCCTCCTCCTCCTCCTCCTCTGGCCATACACGCTGAAAGGATGACAGGCAAGCTGCATCTGTACCCTCAGCAGTGGGCCAAGCTGTCTCTTCCCCCTCCTCCTCATGCTCCTCCCCTCCTTCTCCTCCTCCTCCTCCTCCTCTGGCCATATACGCTGAAAGGATGACAGGCAAGCAGTATCTGTCCCCTCAGCAGTGGGCCAAGCTGTCTCTTCCCCCTCCTCCTCATGCTCCTCCCCCTCCTCCTCAACGTGCTGAGATATAGACATGAGGTTGCTCTGACTATCCAGCGACATACTGTCTTCCCCCGCCTCCGTTTCTGATTCCAAAGCGTCTGCCTTCATGCTTTGCAGGGAACTTCTCAAGAGGCATTGCAGAGGAATGGTGACGCTAATGATTGCAGCATCCCCGCTCACCATCTGCATAGACTCCTCAAATTTTCCAAGGACCTGGCAGATGGCTGCCAACTAGGCCCACTCTTCTGTAAATAATTGAGGAGGCTGACTCCCACTGCGCCGCGCAAGTTGGAGTTGGTATTCCACTATAGCTCTACGCTGCTCATAGAGTCTGGCCAACATGTGGAGCGTAGAGTTCCACTGTGTGGGCACGTCGCACAGCAGTCGGTGCACTGGCAGATTAAACCGATGTTGCAGTGTCCGCAGGGTGGCAGCGTGCGTGTGGGATTTGCGGTAATGTGCGCAGAGCTGGCGCACCTTTCCGAGCAGGTATGACAAGTGGGGGTAGCTTTTCAGAAAGCGCTGAACCACCAAATTAAAGACATGGGCCAGGCATGGCACGTGCGTGAGGCTGCAGAGCTGCAGAGCCGCCACCAGGTTACGGCCGTTGTCACACACGACCATGCCCGGTTGGAGGCTCAGACCCTGCAGCAGTTTGTGGGCCGTGTGGCTCTTCTCTCCTAAGCTGAGTAGTTTCAGCACGGCCTGCTGACGCTTGCCCACCGCTGTGCTGCCACGCCGCGTGACACCGACTGCTGGCGACGTGCTGCTGCTGCTGACACATCTTGATTGCGAGACAGAGGTTGCGGAGGAGGAGGAGGAGGAGGGTGGTTTAGTGGAGGAAGCATACACCCCCGCAGATACCACCACCGAGCTGGGGCACGCAATTCGGGGGGTGGGTAGGACGTGAGCGGTCCCAGGCTCTGACTCTGTCCCAGCCTCCACTAAATTCACCCAATGTGCCGTCAGGGAGATATGGTGGCCCTGCCCGCCTGTGCTTGTCCACGTGTCTGTTGTTAAGTGGACCTTGGCAGTAACCGCGTTGGTGAGGGCGCGTACAATGTTGCGGGAGACGTGGTCGTGCAGGCCTGGGATGGCACATCGGGAAAAGTAGTGGCGACTGGGAACCGAGTAGCGCGGGGCCGCCGCCGCCATCATGCTTTTGAAAGACTCCATTTCCACAAGCCTATACGGCAGCATCTCTAGGCTGATCAATTTGGCAATGTGCACGTTTAACGCTTGAGTGTGCGGGTGCGTGGCGTCGTACTTGCGCTTGCGCTTAAACTGTGGCGCTAGCGACGTCTGGACGCTACGCTGAGAGACATTGCTGGATGGGGCCGAGGACAGCGGAGGTGAGGGTGTGGGTGCAGGCCAGGAGACGGTACTGCCTGTTTCCTCAGAGGGGGGTTGGATCTCAGTGGCAGGTTGGGGCACAGGGGGAGAGGCAGTGGTGCAAAACGGAGGCGGTGAACGGGCATCGTCCCACCTTGTGGGGTGCTTGGCCATCATATGCCTGCGCATGCTGGTGGTGGTGCCTCCCCGGCTGATCTTGGCGCGACAAAGGTTGCACAACCCTGTTCGTTGGTCGTCAGGCGTCTCTGTGAAAAACTGCCACACCGTAGAGCACCTTGACCTCTGCAGGGTGGCATGGGGGCGCTTTGGGAACCAGTTGGTGGATTATTCGGTCTGGCCCTGCCTCTACCCCTGGCCACCGCACTAGCTCGGCCTGTGCCCACACCCTGACTTGGGCCTCCGCGTCCTCGCCCGCGTCCACGTCCTATAGGCCTACCCCTACCCCTCAGCATTGTGTATTAGCAGTAGTGCAGAAACAGAACGCTGTAATTAAATGTGCCGCTTATTGGCCTGTGGTTGGAGGCTGACTTCGTTTACAGAACCCCAGGAAATAATTTGGCGCACGCCTGCTGTAACACTTAGCTGGATGCGTATTTATTTGGAGAACTACTACCCCCAGCAGACACGGACCCAGAACACTGAGCACAGTGACAGGCAGGCCAAATAGATTTTTTTCCAATATTTTTTTTGAAAAGGACCACTGCGTATATTCAATCTATAATATATGTCTTCTGGCCCTGCCTACACAATTCTGCCCCTGATGTGTGTGTCACGGAACTGCAGTGTTGCACTGTTATTAACTGCAACAGACCGGTGATTTCAGAGCCAGGAAATAATTTGGCGCAAGCCTGCTGTAACACTTAGCTGGCTGCGTATTTATTTGGAGAACTACTACCCCCAGCAGACACAGACCCAGAACACTGAGCAGAGTGACAGGCAGGCCAAATAGATTTTTTTCCAATATTTTTTTGAAAAGGACCACTGCGTATATTCAATCTATAATATATGTCTTCTGGCCCTGCCTACACAATTCTGTCCCTGGAGTATTACTGCAGGGCGCAATGCTCTGCACGGCCGATATACCAAAAAAAAAATGTGCAACACTGCTAAAAGCAGCCTCCACACTACTGCACATGGTTAGATGTGGCCCTAAGAAGGACCGTTGGGGTTCTTGAAGCCTACAATAACTCCTAACGCTCTCCCTGCCTCCACACTTCTGTCCCTGGACTATTACTGCAGGGCGCAATGCTCTGCACGGCCGATATAGCAAAAAAAAAAAATGTGCAACACTGCTAAAAGCAGCCTCCACACTACTGCACACGGTTAGATGTGGCCCTAAGAAGGACCGTTGGGGTTCTTGAAGCCTACACTACTCCTAACACTCTCCCTATAGCAGCTCCGGCACCAACAGCACTGTCCCTCAGCTATCTCACAACGCATCTGTGGCGAGCCGCGGGAGGGGCCGACTTTTATACTCGGGTGACGCCTGATCTCGCCAGCCACTCACTGCAGGGGGGTGGTATAGGGCTTGAACGACGCAGGGGGAAGTTGTAATGCCTTCCCTGTCTTTCAATTGGCCAGAAAAGCGCGCTAACGTCTCAGAGATGAAAGTGAAAGTAACCCGAACATCGCGTGGTACTCGTTACGAGTAACGAGCATCCCGAACACGCTAATACTCGAACGAGTATCAAGCTCGGACGAGTACGTTCGCTCATCTCTAGTCGTGAACGCTTTATGAAGTTTTTCCAGGTCTCGCCTTTGTAGTGACAGGGCTATTGTTTGCAATGGGTTTAACAATCTTGGGAAGCTTATCATTTTGATTAGATAGGATCTGCCTAATAGAGAAAGTGGTAAGTTGCTCTATTTGTCTAGTTCTTTAATTATTTTGGCTATCAGAGGGGGCTAGTTTAATGAGTATATTGTTTCTGGTCTTTTCCCTATATGTATCCCCAGGTATTTTATACTGTTCTTGACTATGTTTACTGGGCAGTCTTTGAAGGTTGAGTCTCTTAGTTTGCCTCGCGGCGAGATATCTATCAAGTCACATTTTGTGGTGTTGGCTTTGAATCCTGATTTTTTTTCAAATATTCCCAGTAGGTTAAATACTTTATATAAGTCTGTGTGCGGTCGCCCTAGTGCTATCAGGATGTCGTCAGCGAATAACATGGTTTTAATTGTTTTGTTCCCAATTTTGATCCCTTCAATTTCTGTGGAGTTTTCTAGGGTTCTTGCCAGGGGTTCTATTGCTAGATTGAATAGGAGTGGGGATAAGGGGCACCCTTGTCTGGTGCCTTTCTGTAGGGGGAATTTTTGTGATAAGAAACCTGGTGTGTATACTTGTGCTTGCGGTGTGGAATATAGGTTCCATAAATATGTGCAGAAGGGGCCCCCGAACTGCATTTTGTCCATTACTGTTTTTAGCCAAGGCCATAGGATGTTATCAAAAGCCTTCTCTGCGTCTATTGCCAGGAAGGCTGGTGAGGGGTGGAGTAGAGGGTGTATTTTAATGTCATCTAATATTGTCAGTATTTTTCGTATATTCGTGATGGCTGAGCGTCCTTTTGTGAAATCGACTTGTAGTGGGGAGATTAATTGGGGTATAATTCCGGCCAGGCGGTTAGCCATGATTTTGGCCATCAGCTTCAGGTCTGTATTAATTAAAGATATTGGTCTATATGATTTTACGTCTGTTGGGTCTTTTCCCGGTTTGGGTAGCAATTTGATATGTGCTGTATTCATCTCAGATGGGATGGGGCTGTCTTTCATGTACCCGTTAAATAAGGATTCCAGTATTGGGGCGGTCTGGTCTTTTAGTACTTTGAAAAATTCACCCGTGTAGCCGTCTGGGCCAGGGGCTTTGTTATTTCCCAATTTTGATATGCTTTCTTTTATTTCTGTTATGGTTACGGGCGCATTTAGTTCTGTTTTTTGGTTTTCTGACACTGTGGGTCAGTTTATTTTTATAAAATGGTCTATTTCTGGACCCTTGTCTGTCTGCGTGTGGGAGTAAAGTTTTGAGCAGAAGTCAAAGAACAGTTGATTAATTTTTTGTGGATGGTTTTGTGTTTTCCCCGAGTTGTCTTTTAGGCCCACTATATTGTTCCTATGAGACGGTCCCCTTGCCAAGTTAGCCATCATCTTTCCTGCTTTGTTTCCATATTTGAATAATTTCGCCTCTTTCCATGTGTATAGCATTTGTTCTCTTTTATGGAGCCATGTCTCATAGGATTCTTTTGTTGCCTTCCATTTTTTTTTTGTTGATTTCATTTGGTTTCCCCTGAAATTGTGTGTATGTTTCCCGTAGTTGTTTGCTGTAATCGTTTATTTTGTCTTTGATTTTATTTTTAAGGGAGATTACATAGGCTATTATTCTGCCTCTTATCACTGCCTTAGCCGCATCCCACAGCAATTGGGGGTTATTTGTGTGTGGTTCGTTGTCGGACATATATTCCAACCACCACCCTCTTAATAGGGCACAAAAGGTTTCGTCCTCTACCAGAAATGTTGGGAATCTCCATATGTAATCCGTTCCCCTTGGTGTTTGCTCATTTAGGGACCATATCACAGGGGCGTGATCCGAGATGATCATTTCGCCTATGGTGATGTTAGATGTTCTTGAAGCTAACTGGGGTGTTGTGAATGCATAATCTATTCTAGACCATGATGTGTGTACATGTGAGAAATGTGTATATTCGCGTCCCTCTGGATTGAGTTCCCTCCATATATCTTTGAGCCTAGCACTGTGTATAAAGTTCTTTAAATTGGTGTCTTGGTGTCTGGTACTATCTCCCTTGTTATTCTGGTTGCGTCGGTCTTCTGATGTTTTAATTGTTGCGTTAAAGTCCCCTCCCACTATTTTATGGGGCTCTGTGTCAGTAAGCAGTCTGTCGGATAGATTTGTTAGGAATTGTTTGTTGTTTGAGTTCGGTCCGTACACACTGTAGACACTGAGTCTCTCTGATCCTATTTTTATGTGTAAATTTACAATCCTCCCCTCTGTGTCGCTCCATTGATCCTGAACTTCAATGTTTAAGCCATTTCTAATAAGGATCAGCACCCCTGCTTTTGATTGCACTGATGGTGATCCATATACTTCTCCTACCCAAAGTTTCCGCATACGGAAGAAGTCTTCTTTGGTTAAGTGAGTTTCTTGGAGTAATGCTATATCTGTTTTAAGTCTTTTGAGATGTCTGAGAACAGCCATACGTTTGTGGGGTGATCTTAGACTCTTAACATTCCACGTTATAATTTTCATCTTTTGTTGCTTTGTACTTCTGTCCTATTGTTACGTGTGCCGGTCTCCCCAGGTTACATCAACGAGTCTCCACTTATAAACTCTAACTTTCTAACTGAGATTAACCTTTCCCTTGTCCCTGGTGCCTTTTTCGCTGCGTCTAATGGTTACTGTTGGGATAACAGTTAGTCGAGCACCAGGAAGGAAATATTATGCTTTCTCCCTTAGGGTACAACGCCTTGCGTACCTCCCTAGGAAGAGTGCATAAGTTGACTTCCTTCAATTCCACTTCGTGAGCAGTTTGTGAGGGCAAGATTTACTTGCAGTCGTGCAATGTCGACTGTGCTTTTCCTTATTCCTTGCTCCTACTTGTGTCACATAGTGGAATAGAATGGAAACAATTCCACTCCAATATATACATACATAAATGTATTCTTTCTTTCCGCTCCAGCATTTTCTATTGTCTTGCTCTATTACACTCTATAACATTTTAACTGTAATATCTGTAAACCAATTAAAGTTCTCTTTGTGTCAAATACTCTAGATCAAAGTTTCTCTTCTCTTGAAATATCTCTGAAATGTCTCTGAAATGTCTCTCGTGTGTTTTCGTACTCACGGCTGACGGTCTCACGGGGGTGGGTCAGTCGTTGCTGTGTTCTTGCGGCGAGGTTCTCGTGTTGTTGTTGTTTCTTCCGATGTTGGCGAGTGGTTTGGGCTGTCTGCTTGTCCGTGGCTTTTTGCCTCTGTCGTCGGGCTTGAGTGGTTCCTCTGTTTGTCAGGTATTTTTCTTGCTCTTGGGGAGGATAGTACCTGTTCCGCTTTCCTCGGATCATGGAAAATGAGAGTATCTCCATTAGTATAGAACACTTTTAATATCGCCGGGTATAATAATGCAAACTTTACTCTTTTCTTGTAGAGTTCTGAACATATTGGGGAAAACTCTTTTCTCTTGCGTTGTACTTCCATTGAGTAGTCTGCTTAGATTAGTACTTTGTGGCCCTCGAGTTCTAGTATTTTGTTGCGGCTCTTGAAATTACGTAGGATTAACGATTTATCTGTGAAATCCAGATATTTTACTATTATCGGTCTCGGGCGTATTTTAATTGCTGCATTTGTATTAGTAATTGAGTTTGCAGATCGTTTGTTGGGGCCTAGGCGATGTGCTCTTTCAATCCTACATGTCTGGGGGATCCCCAAAATATTGGGAATCGTTGATTCACATAGTTGGCGTAGATCTTTTTGTAGATAGGATTCTGGGATTCCGATAATACGTAGATTGTTTCGTCGAGATCTATTTTCTAGGTCCTCTAACCGGTCCCAGAGCAGTCTATTGTCCCGTATCAGTCTCTCTACGTTTTTGGTGTTGGCGCTCTGCTCTGAAGATATTGCCTCTATGTCGTATTCCATTACGTCTAGTCGGTTGCCATGTTGGGATACCGCGTCTCTGAGATCATGCAGGGTGCCCACCACGGTGTTTGCCAGTGTAGTTTGAATATCTGGTGCAATCAGTTTTGCCACCTCAATCGCTAAGGCCTTATAGTCTATCGTTGCCACGTCTTGAGATAATGAATTTTCTTGGTCTAGCGGTGAGGGAGGCATAGAGGAGGGATTTTTGTACGGTGTCATTTCCTTTTCCGTTAGTGTTTTAGCCTTGGCTTTAGCTGGTGTTTCATTTTGCTTTGCTCTAGTTCTCCCCATCTTGACCACAAAGTCCTCCATGTAATTAGGTTATGTGTTGGTATGCTGTTATATATAGTATTACACACGCGATGAGGAAACGGGTTTCTTTTTGGCGGCTTGCGGTTGTCCGGTGAATGATTCTACGACTAGATGTTGAGGTGTCTCCGCTATTTTCTGTCGTCACTTATCAGTCAACAGCAGATGCCGCGTTTCGACTGGTTTCACTGTTGCGTTATTGTTAGTATGTTCTTTACAGTTCACTTTGTGTTTTGTGTGTTCTCTGGGATGGATCCGGGGTATTTTTTATTATTATTTTTATTGTTTTAGTCGTTTGACTGGTGGTTGTTGGGATTCAGTGGTTTCTGACTTGTCCCTGTGCAGTTTATCTCACTGCCTCATGGGACTCATAATGGCCGCTGTGACCCCTGAGGAGGAGGGGGGGAGGGGAGGGGGGGAGAGTGTGTGTTTTACTCTGCCCTGCCGCTATATTCAGCAGGGCAGCTGGGCTATGATGCCTTCTGATTTTATTGTCCTCTGTGCAGGCTCCCTCTCTCCCTGTTTCTCCCCTCCCTGGTTCCTTCACTCGGAGTGTGGAGGCGCTGACCTCGTCAGGCTTCCGCTGTACCGGTGGTTGGCGCCGCTGCTACACTGCTTTCTCCTCTGCCCTCCGAAGTCTGACTTTAGCCAGAGAGTTGGGGAGGCTGCCGATCGGCAGTCCGGGTTCTTAGCTGTATCAGCGCCGCTCGTCCGCCCGCCGGGGCACAGGTATGTCTTCTGTCGGTGGGGGGGAGGGGGACACGTGTTTCCTACCGTCTCCTGCACCCGTCCGATCCCGGCTGGTTCGTCCGCGCCGTCTCTCCGGGCTCTGCTTTGCTGTTGTTTTGCCCGGCTCTGGTCCTTCACGCCACTCTGCCTGAGTAGACCTCTCGGTTTTCAGTCTGCGGGCTGCAGCCGGCGTGTTGCACCTTGCGGTCGGCGGTTCTGCGAGCAGGTGGGGTTTGCGCTGCCGTCTTCCTTTCTTCTCTGGTGGTCTCTGAAGCTTCCCTGGGGTTCAGGTAATCTTCTCCCGGTTGTGGGGGGTCGGCGGCAGCTGTGCTAGGTTGTTTGCTGGAGCGGCGTTGTCGGAGCTTTATGGCTTCCCTGCTCACTCCATGGCGCCGGAACCGGAAGTCTCAAAACATTTCTTTTTTAAAGGTTTCCTTTTGTGTCGCCACATTCCAAGAGCTGTATAATTTTTTTTCCATTGCCAGGGCCCTAGAAGGGCTTGTTTTTTGCCGGATGAACTCCAGTCTTCAGTTATCTATTTTTTAGGAACATGTAAAATTTTGATCGTATTTTATTCCATTTTTTCTAGTGGCAAAATTAACTAAATCTGTAATTCTGGCATGTTTTTTATTTTTATTTTTCACTGCATTCTCTGAGCAGTATTAATGATATATTAAAGTAATTCTACAGGACAGTACGATTATGCCAATACCAAATTGTAATATTTTTTTTCTTTTTCACAATTTTTTAAAAAGAAAAGTAATAAAAGTTTAAATCACCCTCCTTTTTCCATATCTATAATAAAAAAAATCTAAATCATAATACAAAAATACATATTTGGTATCACCGTGTCTGTAAAAGTCTGATCTATGAAAGTAGTGCATTATTTGCCCCACACGGTGAACGTAGTCCGGAAAAAAAAAAGAACGCCAGAAATGCACTTTTTCAGTCACCCTGTCTCCCAGAAAAAGTGCAATAAAAAAGCGATCAAAAAGTCGTATGTATTCCAAATTAGTGCTAACATAAACTATTTGGCATCATGTAAAAAGTGAGCCCTTGCTAAACTACGGCGACAGAAAAATAAAAAAGTTATTGCGTGCAGAAGATGCAGCAGAAAATAATTTTTAAAAATTAAATGTCTTTGAAAAAAAATACAAGTAGTACAACAAAAAGAAAAACTATACAAGTTTGGTATCATAGCAATCGTACCAACCCATAGAATAAAGTTATCAGGGCATTTTTGTTGCAGTTTGTGCACTGTAGAAACAAGACGCACTGAAAGATGGTGGAATGTCATTTTCTTTTCAGTTTACTCCACTCAAAATTTTGTAAAGGTTTTTCAGTACATTATATGGTACTTTAAATAGCACCATTGAAAAATACAACTCGTCCCGCAAAAAACAAGCCCTCATACAGCGACGTCGATGGATAAATAAAGGAGTTATGATTTTTTAAACGGGAGAAGGAAAAAAAGAAAAGGGGGAAAAAAAGGAGGGGCCACGTCAATAAGGGGTTAAATAATGTATTAACTTCCTTCTCTGGGTCATAACGATGCAGGGATATCACATGTATAATTTTGTTTTTAATTTTTTACAAAGCTAAAGGGAGAAAAGTGTTTTTCTTTTTAAAGACATTTTTTCTTCCTTTAGTGGACTTCCACAGAGACTCATCTAGACCCCCTGATCACATTGCAAGAGTCCGATGGTAACAGCCCCATTACATGCTGCAGTCGGATAGACTGCGGCATGTAAAGCGTTAACACAGCAGAGATCAGAGGTTTTCTCCATTCTCTGCTGTGTCAGAGCTGGTGCCCAGCTATCCTCCGACAGAGGGAGCCACCTCCCTCTGTCAGCCATTTACATGCTGCGGTCTCTTGTAGATCGGAGATTTTCTCTATTCTCTGCTGTAAGAGCAGGTGCCTGGCTATCCTCTGACAGCCAAGCACTAGCTCTCCCTGCCACAGAGACCATGGGCTGGCTTCTAACAAGCCGATGGTCTCCATGGCAACCTGTAAACAAAAGCAGTGCAGGAGTTTGAAATTAGAAGCGGGAGATTGCCGATAGATCGGTAATATCTTCTGCTTCTTATTTCAAAGTCCTGCACTGCTCTATATGGGTCTGTGCAGGCAGAGCACACTGCTACAGCTTATAGCAATGTGCTCTGCAGGTCCCATAGTAAAACATAGCCCGGAAATTACTATGGGCAGTGGAACTCGTCCCGGAAAATTTCCGGGCGTGCCACTCAAGGGGTTAAATGGGCAATTTTTTACACGTGGATTGGAATAGCTTTAGGTCTTTAATAAATGCTAGATGCAGTAATAGGGGATGTCTATGTGGAGGGGAGTGAAGTCACGCCTTAGTAACACAATTGTAGGTTGTCACAGGGCACATATGATTCTGAGGTGTGTCAATGTTTATCACAGCCCACGCCTTTAGAGAAGTTGATTTAGTGGATTATAGACAAGTGAAGCAAGCTTATAATAGAAGAGAAAACTGAAGTATTGTGATTAACATATAACCTATGACAGTTTTAGAAAGGAATTGTGTATTCAATGGGTGAAAATCGTGTATTGCACATGTAATTTTAAATGGACTAGAAACATAAAATTGATTACTTTATATGGTGATTCATCATATTGTAAAGCTTTTTTGATTATAAGTATATGCTCTTAAATAGCAAACTATGGATAAATCAAAAGTACTTGTGAAATAACCACAAATCAAAAGACTGAATTGCACACACTTCTTGAATTTGTAAAAGGTCACCTTTCACACCTCACCATTATTCTCCAGAAGACTCAATCACCAGCCCCTTTACTTTAATCACTCTATGCCAAACTGATGTTTTCACACTTTGATTGGTAAAGACTAGAGATGAGCGAACACCAAAATGTTCGGGTGCTCGTTATTCGGAACGAACTTCCCGCGATGCTCGAGGGTTCGTTTCGAACAACGAACCCCATTGAAGTCAATGGGCGACTCGAGCATTTTTGTATATCGCCGATGCTCGCTAAGGTTTTCATGTGTGAAAATCTGGGCAATTCAACAAAGTGATGGGAACGACACAGCAACGGATAGGGCAGGCGAGGGGCTACATGTTGGGCTGCATCTCAAGTTCACAGGTCCCACTATTAAGCCACAATACCGGCAGGAGTGGGCCCCCCCCCCCCCCTCCCAACAACTTCTACTTCTGAAAAGCCCTCATTAGCATGGCATACCTTTGCTAAGCACCACACTACCTCCAACAAAGCACAATCACTGCCTGCATGACACTCCACTGACACTTCTCCTGGGTTACATGCTGCCCAACCGCCCCCCCTCCCCCCCACAGCGCACACCAAAGTGTCCCTGGGCAGCCTTCAGCTGCCCTCATGCCACACCACGCTCATGTCTATTTAGAATTGCGTCTGCCATGACGAGGGACCGCAGGCACACACTGCAGAGGTTGGCACGGCTAGGCAGCGACCCTCTTTAAAAGGGGCGGGGCGATAGCCCACAATGCTGTACAGAAGCAATGAGAAATAGAATCCTGTGCCACCGCCATCAGGAGCTGCACACGTGGGCATAGCAATGGGGAACCTATGTGCCACACACTATTCATTCTGTCAAGGTGTCTGCATGCCCCAGTCAGACCGGGCTTTTTAATTCATAGACACAGGCAGGTACAACTCCCTATTGTGAAGTCCCTGTCGACCCACAGCATGGGTGGCTCCCTGGAACCCACCGGCGGTACACAGAAATATCCCATTGCATTGCCCAACACAGCTGATGTAGTAATGTCGTGCTTAATGCAGGTGGGCTTCGGCCCACACTGCATGCCCCAGTCTGACTGGGGTTCTTTATAAGTGTACAGATGTAGTAAAAACTCCGTGTGCACCTACAGCATGGGTGGGTGCCAGGAAGCCACCGGCGGTACATAGAAATATCCCATTGCATTGCCCAACACAGCTGAGGTAGTAATGTTGTGCTTAACCCTTTCCAATCCAATTTGTATATGGTTTTCCTAGGGGGCTTACTCTTTTTCTGCCGTTATACAACGGCGCTATATGCTGGCTAAAGCCAGTACTGCATGAGCTGACACGTAGGATAGGCTCCGACAGCAGAGAGGCTGGCAATATACAGTAAGAGAGCCCCGACGGACGTCTACCAACAACGGAGCTGTACAGCCTTAAACCCTAATGTCTTCACAGGTCACACAGTGGACTGGAAAGGGTTAATGCAGGTGGGTTTCGGCCCACACTGCATGCCCCAGTCAGACTGGGTTTCTTTATAAGTGGAAACAGATGCATTTATAATTCCCTGTGGACCCACAGCATGGGTGGGTGCCAGGAAGCCACCGGCGGTACATAGAAATATCCCATTGCATTGCCCAACACAGCTGAGGTAGTAATGTCGTGCGTAATACAGGTGGGCTTCGGCCCACACTGCATGCCCCAGTCAGACTGGGGTTCTTTAGAAGTGTACAGATGTATTAAAAACTCCGTGTGCACCTACAGCATGGGTGGCTCCCTGGAACCCACCGGCGGTACATAAAAATATCCCATTGCATTGCCCAACACAGCTGAGGTAGTAATGTCGTGCTTAATGCAGGTGGGCTTCGGCCCACACTGCATGCCCCAGTCAGACTGGGGTTCTTTACAAGTGGACACATGTAGGATAAACTCCCTGTGGACCCACTGCCTGGGTGGGTGCCAGGAAGCCACCGGCGGTACATAGAAATATCCCATTGCATTGCCCAACACAGCTGAGGTAGTAATGTCGTGCGTAATACAGGTGGGCTTCGGCCCACACTGCATGCCCCAGTCAGACTGGGGTTCTTTAGAAGTGGACACATGCAGTTACAACTCCCTGTGCACCCACAGCATGGGTGGCTCCCTGGAACCCACCGGCGGTACATAAAAATATCCCATTGCATTGCCCAACACAGCTGAGGTAACGTCAGCTGTAATGCAGGTGGGCTAAAAATTAATTTGATTACACTGTAGGCGAGGGCCAACAAAAATTGCTGTATCAACAGTACTAATGTACATCCCAAAAATTGGCCATGGCCAGCCAAGAGGGCAGGTGAAACCCATTACTCGCTTTGGTTAATGTGGCTTAAGTGGTAACTAGGCCTGGAGGCAGCCCAGTGTAACGAAAAATTGGTTCTAGTTAAAGTTCCAACGCTTTTAAGCGCATTGAAACTTATAAAAATTGTTCAGAAAAATTATTTGAGTGAGCCTTGTGGCCCTAAGAAAAATTGCCCGTTCAGCGTGATTACGTGAGGTTTCAGGAGGAGGAGCAGGAGGAGGAGGAGGAGGAATATTAGACACAGATTGATGAAGCAGAAATGTCCCCGTTTTGGATGGTGAGAGAGAACGTAGCTTCCATCCGCAGGTGCAGCCTACGTATTGCTTACGTATCGCTGCTGTCCGCTGGTGGAGAACAGAAGTCTGGGGAAATCCAGCCTTTGTTCATCTTGATGAGTGTTAGCCTGTCGGCACTGTCGGTTGACAAGCGGCTACGCTTATCTGTGATGATTCCCCCAGCCGCACTAAACACCCTCTCCGACAACACGCTAGCCGCAGGACAAGCAAGCACCTCCAGGGCATACAGCGCTAGTTCAGGCCACGTGTCCAGCTTCGACACCCAGTAGTTGTAGGGGGCAGAGGCGTCATCAAGGATGGTCGTGCGATCCGCTATGTACTCCCTCACCATCCTTTTACAGTGCTCCCGCCGACTCAGCCGTGACTGGGGAGCGGTGACACAGTCTTGGTGGGGAGCCATAAAGCTGGCCAGGCCCTTAAAGACTGTTGCACTGCCTGGGATGTACATGCTGCTCGATCTACGCACATCCCCTGCTACCTTGCCCTCGGTACTGCGCCTTCTGCCACTAGCGCTGTCGGCTGGGAATTTTACCATCAGCTTGTCCGCAAGGGTCCTGTGGTATAGCAACACTCTCGAACCCCTTTCCTCTTCGGGAATCAGAGTGGGCAGGTTCTCCTTATACCGTGGATCGAGCAGTGTGTACACCCAGTAATCCGTAGTGGCCAGAATGCGTGCAACGCGAGGGTCACGAGAAAGGCATCCTAACATGAAGTCAGCCATGTGTGCCAGGGTACCTGTACGCAACACATGGCTGTCTTCACTAGGAAGATCACTTTCAGGATCCTCCTCCTCCTCCTCCTCAGGCCATACACGCTGAAAGGATGACAGGCAATCAGCCGGTGTACCGTCAGCAGCGGCCCAAGCTGTCTCTTCCCCCTCCTCCTCATCCTCCTCATGCTCCTCCTCCTCCTGTACGCGCTGAGAAATAGACAGGAGGGTGCCCTGACTATCCAGCGGCATACTGTCTTCCCCCGCCCCCGTTTCTGAGCGCAAAGCAGCTGCCTTTATGGTTTGCAGGGAATTTCTCAAGATGCATAGCAGAGGAATGGTGACGCTAATGATTGTAGCATCGCCGCTCACCACCTGGGTAGACTCCTCAAAATTACCAAGGACATGGCAGATGTCTGCCAACCAGGCCCACTCTTCTGAAAGGAATTGAGGAGGCTGACTCCCACTGCGCCGCCCATGTTGGAGTTGGTATTCGACTATAGCTCTACGCTGTTCATAGAGCCTGGCCAACATGTGGAGCGTAGAGTTCCACCGTGTGGGCACGTCGCACAGCAGTCGGTGCACTGGCAGCTTAAAGTGATGTTGCAGGGTGCGCAGGGTGGCAGCGTCCGTGTGGGACTTGCGAAAATGTGCACAGAGCCGGCGCGCCTTTACGAGCAGGTCTGACAAGCGTGGGTAGCTTTTCAGAAAGCGCTGAACCACCAAATTAAAGACGTGGGCCAGGCATGGCACGTGCGTGAGGCTGCCGAGCTGCAGAGCCGCCACCAGGTTACGGCCGTTGTCACACACGACCATGCCCGGTTGGAGGCTCAGCGGCGCAAGCCAGCGGTCGGTCTGCTGTGTCAGACCCTGCAGCAGTTCGTGGGCCGTGTGCCTCTTATCGCCTAAGCTGAGTAGTTTCAGCACGGCCTGCTGACGCTTGCCCACCGCTGTGCTGCCACACCGCGCGACACCGACTGCTGGCGACATGCTGCTGCTAACACATCTTGATTGCGAGACAGAGGAGGAGGAGGAGGAGGAGGAGGGTGCTTTAGTGGAGGAAGCATACACCTCCGCAGATACCACCACCGAGCTGGGGCACGCAATTCTGGGGGTGGGTAGGACGTGAGCGGTCCCAGGCTCTGACTCTGTCCCAGCCTCCACTAAATTCACCCAATGTGCCGTCAGGGAGATATAGTGGCCCTGCCTGCCTGTGCTTGTCCACGTGTCCGTTGTTAAGTGGACCTTGGCAGTAACCGCGTTGGTGAGGGCGCGTACAATGTTGCGGGAGATGTGGTCGTGCAGGGCTGGGACGGCACATCGGGAAAAGTAGTGGCGACTGGGAACTGAGTAGCGCGGGGCCGCCGCCTCCATGATACTTTTGAAGCACTCCGTTTCCACAACCCTATACGGCAGCATCTCAAGGCTGATGAATTTTGCTATGCGCACGGTTAACGTTTGAGCGTGCGGGTGCGTGGCGGCGTACTTGCGCTTGCGCTCCAACAGTTGCGCAAGCGACGGCTGGACGGTGCGCTGAACTACACTGCTGGATGGGGCCGAGGACAGCGGAGGTGAGGGTGTGGGTGCAGGCCAGGAGACGGTAGTGCCTGTGTCCTGAGAGGGGGGTTGCATCTCAGTGGCAGGTTGGGGCACAGGGGGAGAGGCAGGGGTGCAAACCGGAGGCGCTGAACGGCCTTCGTCCCACCTTGCGGGGTGCTTGGCCATCATATGTCTGCGCATTGTGGTGGTGGTGAGGCTGTTGGTGTTGGCTCCCCGGCTGAGCTTTGCGCGACAAAGGTTGCACACCACTGTTCGTCGGTCGTCAGGCGTCTCTGTGAAAAACTGCCAGACCTTAGAGCACCTCGGCCTCTGCAGGGTGGCATGGCGCGAGGGGGCGCTTTGGGAAACACTTGGTGGATTATTCGCTCTGGCCCTGCCTCTACCCCTGGCCACCGCACTGCCTCTTGCAACCTGCCCTGCTGATGCCCTTGACTCCCCCTCTGAAGACCTGTCCTCCTGAGTAAGCGTTGCACACCAGGTGGGGTCAGTCACCTCATCGTCCTGCTGCTCTTCCTCCGAATCCTCTGTGCGCTGCTCCCTCGGACTTACTGCCCTTACTACTACCTCACTGCAAGACAACTGTGTCTGATCGTCATCGTCCTCCTCACCCACAGAAAGTTGTTGAGACAGTTGGCGGAAGTCCCCAGCCTCTTCCCCCGGACCCCGGGAACTTTCGAATGGTTGGGCATCAGTGACGATAAACTCCTCTGGTGGGAGAGGAACCGCTGCTGCCCAATCTAAGCAGGGGCCCGAGAACAGTTCCTGGGAGTGTTCCCGCTCCTGAGCAGGTGTTATTGTAGTGGAGTGAGGAGGCTGGGAGGAAGGAGGAGCAGCAGACAGAGGATTCGGATTGGCAGCAGTGGACGGCGCAGAACTGCGGGTAGACGATAGGTTGCTCGAAGCACTTTCTGCCATCCAGGACAGGACCTGCTCACACTGCTCATTTTCTAATAACCGTCTCCCGCGTGGACCCATTAATTGGGCGATGAATGTGGGGACACCAGAAACGTGCCTCTCTCCTAATCGCGCAGCAGTCGGCTGCGACACACCTGGATCAGGAGCTTGGCCTGTGCCCACACCCTGACTTGGCCCTCCGCGTCCTCGGCCGCGTCCACGTCCTCTAGGCCTACCCCTACCCCTCAGCATGCTGTATTACCAGTGATTTGATTTCACAGGCAGCTAATAAATTGGCGCAAGACTGTAGGCCAAATATAATTTTTTCCCTTTTTTGAAAACGAAAGGCCCCACTGCCTCTAGTGAATGAATAATCTAAGTTTAATAACTGTGCTGTTTTCCTGCTAATGTGTCACAGAACGTGAGGGTAGCAGAGTTATTAACTGTGGCAGAGCAGGTATTTTTTTTCCCAATTAAGGAAAGCAAATGGCGAAGCCAGGAGTAAAACGTAGCTGGGTGCGTATGATTTTTACAGGTTGCAGACGCAGCCGACACGTGTCCACCGGCGTTAGGACGGACAGAGGCAGGACAAATAGAATTATTTTCCGTTTTTTTGCACCAAAAGGCAGCACTGCGTATATTCTATGAACATGAGAAGTTTAATAACTGTGCTGTTTTCCTGCTAATGTGTCACAGAACGTGAGGGTAGCAGAGTTATTAACTGTGGCAGAGCAGGTATTTTTTTTTCCCAATTAAGGAAAGCAAATGGCGAAGCCAGGAGTAAAACGTAGCTGGGTGCGTATGATTTTTACAGGTTGCAGACGCAGCCGACACGTGTCCACCGGCGTTAGGACGGACAGAGGCAGGACAAATAGAATTATTTTCCGTTTTTTTGCACATGAGAAGTTTAATAACTTAGGACGGACAGAGGCAGGACAAATAGAATTATTTTCACTTGTTTTACAAGCAAAAGGCAGCACTGCGTATATTCTATGAATAATAACTGTGTTGTGGCCCTGCCTATACAATTCTTTCCCTGCAGTATCAATGGAGGGTGGAATGCTCTGCAGAGGCGATTTTGAGAAGCAAAAAAAAATGCAGCACAGCTAACAGCAGCCTGGACAGTACTGCACACGGATAAATATGGCCCTAGAAAGGACCGTTGAGGTTCTTGAAGGCTACACTCACTCCTAACACTCTCCCTGCCTATGCAGCACTTCTGTCCCTAATGCCAGGTGCAACGCTCTGCAGAGCCGATTTTGAGAAAAAAAAAAATGGCACTGCTAACAGCAGCCAACACACAGCTATCAGTGGCCCTAATAAGGACCTTTGGGGGGTCTTGAAGCCTACACTAACTACCAATTCTTTCCCTACAGCAGCTCCGGTACAAACAGCACTGTCCCTCAGCTAACTCACCAGGCATCTGAGCCGAACCGCGGGAGGGGCCGACTTTTATGTTCGGGTGACACCTGATCTTCCCAGCCACTCACAGCAGGGGGGTGGTATAGGGCTTGAACGTCACAGGGGGAAGTTGTAATGCCTTCCCTGTCTTTCAATTGGCCAAAAAAAGCGCGCTAACGTCTCAGGGAAGGAAGTGAAAGTAACCAGAACACCGCATGGTGTTCGTTACGAATAACGAACATCCCGAACACCCTAATATTCGCACGAATATCAAGCTCGGAAGAACACGTTCGCTCATCTCTAGTAAAGACTAGACTTCCCAAAAGTGAGAGTTAATTGTTCTGTGTAAACGTGGGCAGTCGTGCACTTTTCTTTTAACGATGGATTTCAGCCTGCACAAAATCCATCGTTGAAGCCACTGGTAGACTGTGCGAATATCTTCATTTATATGCATTTCTCTCCATCTTTCAAAAGACTCCATGATGGATTTGTTTATCTTGCATACACAATGAGTTCATTGATTATTATGAAAGGCAAATAGATGACTGGAGAGAACAATGGAATCTCGCTGGGCAGATAATCCCTCACAATAAAGGCCCATTTACCCGTAACGATTATCGCTCAAAATTTGCTCATAAGCCATCCCACACTGCATGCCCCAGTCAGACTCGTTTTTTTTAATTAATAGTCACAGGCAGGTACAACTCGCCTATGAAAAGTCTGTGTGGAGTGGACCCACAGCTTGGGTGGGTCCCAGGAAGCCACCGATGGTACACTAATAAATCCCATTGCAGTGCCGCGGACAGCAGAGCTAACATCAGATAAAATACAGGTGGGCTACGGCCCACACTGCATGCCCCACTCAGACTGTTTTTTTTTTCTTGGGCCAGATATGTAGAACACCGCGGTGTGAAAACTTAGTGCAGCCATACTATGCACAGACCCCTGTAGTATTCCTGTAGCAAAGGTATAAGCTGACCCCACTAACAGTTATGTTGCAGAAGTCTAGGTAGACCCCAGTAACATTTCAGTTGCAGAAGTATAGACTTACCCCAGTAATATTTCAGGAGCAGCAGTGTAGGCAGAGCCCAGTAACATTTCAGTAGTAACAGTATAGACAGACCCCAGTAGCATTTCATTTGCAGCATTATAGACAGACCCCAGTAACATTTCATTTGCAGCAGTATAGACAGACCCCAGTAACATTTCAGTAGCAGCAGTGTAGGCAGAGCCCAGTAACATTTCAGTTGCAGCATTATTGACAGACCCCAGTTACATTTCAGTAGCAGCAGTGTAGGCAGAGCCCAGTAACATTTTAGGAGTAACAGTATAGACATACCCCAGTAACATTTCAGTTGCAGCATTATAGACAGACCCCAGTTACATTTCAGTAGCAGCAGTGTAGGCAGAGCCCAGTAACATTTCAGTAGTAACAGTTTAGACAGACCCCAGTAACATTTCATTTGCAGCAGTATAGACAGACCCCAGTAACATTTCATTTGCAGTGTTATAAACAGACCCCAGTAACATTTCATTTGCAGCAGTATAGACAGACCCCAGTAACATTTCAGTAGCAGCAGTGTAGGCAGAGCCCAGTAACATTTCAGTAGTAACAGTTTAGACAGACCCCAGTAACATTTCATTTACAGCGTTATAGACAG
This sequence comes from Eleutherodactylus coqui, assembly GCF_035609145.1. Taxonomy (NCBI): domain Eukaryota; kingdom Metazoa; phylum Chordata; class Amphibia; order Anura; family Eleutherodactylidae; genus Eleutherodactylus; species Eleutherodactylus coqui. Next base: position 244,082,858 of record NC_089841.1, on the reverse strand, counting down.
ACCCCAGTAACATTTCATTTGCAGCAGTATAGACAGACTCCAGTAACATTTCAGTTGCAGCAGTGTAGGCAGAGCCCTGTAACATTTCAGTAGTAACAGTATAGACAGATCCCAAAAACATTTCAGTTGCAGCAGTATAGACAGAGCCCAGTAACATTTCAGTAGTAACAGTATGGACAGACCCCAAAAACATTTTAGCTACATCAGTATAGTCAGACCACAGTTATATTTCAGTAGCAGCAGTGTAGGCAGAGCCCAGTAACATTTCAGTAGTAACTGTATAGACAGAGCCCAGTAACATTTCAGTAGTAACAGTATAGACAGACCCCAGTAACATTTCAGTAGCAGCAGTGTAGGCAGGGCCCTGTAGCATTTCAGTAGTAACAGTATAGACAGACCCCAAAAACATTTCAGTTGCAGCAGTATAGACAGAGCCCAGTGACATTTCAGTAGTAACAGTATAGACAGACCCCAAAAACATTTAAGTTACATCAGTATAGTCAAACCGCAGTTATATTTCAGTTGCAGCAGTGTAGGCAGAGCCCAGTAACATTTCAGTAGCAACAGTATAGACAGACCTCAGTAACATTTCAGTAGTAACAGTATAGACAGACCTCAGTAACATTTCAGTAGTAACAGTATAGACAGACCCCAGTAACATTTCATTTGCAGCAGTGTAGGATGAGCCCAGTAACGTTTTTTAGGAGCAGAAGTATAGGCAGACCGAAATAACATTTCTGTCGCAGAAGTAAAGGCAGACCCCTGTAGCATTACTGTGGCAAGAGTGTAGGCCAACCCCTGACACATTGGTGTACCATGAGTGCAGGCGAAGGCCAGAAAAATTACTTGGATTACAGTGTAGGCGAGGGACCAAAAAATTGCTGTACCAACAGTACAAATGTACCCCAGAAAAATTGCTCAACCCAGAGGGCAGGTGAAACCCATTAATATTGTAGCTTACTGTGGCTTAATTTGTAACAGATCCTGGAAGCAGCCCTGTTAAAAAAAATTGGTTCATGTTGAAGTTGCAATGCTTTAGTTATAAACGTAGAAATACTGTTTGACAAAAGTTAAATGAGCCTTTTGGGCAGCAGAAAAATTGGCGGTGTAAAAAATTTTTGAATTATTGGCATGCAGTTGGAGGGAAACAGAGCTTATGTTACGCAAACTGCACCCAGGAAAAAAATTATACAGCAGCCTGCGAGCAGGCCTAGCTGTGCAATAGTGAGGTACTACAACTGCCAGCAGCCACGGAGTTAAATGAACACGGTCACAGATAGCCCTAAACAGGAGCTTTTTGGGGGTACTTGTTGACAGGATTCTACAGTAGCACTGTCCCTGCCTCAGCAATACTGCCCCTATACTCTGTATAATTGGCTGCAGACTGAGAATGCAATAGTCTGCAGAGCCCAAGCTGAAAAAAAAAATTGGTGCAAAACTGCTCCTAGCAGCCACAACAGTAATGCACACGGTCACAGATAGCCCTAAACAGGAGCTTTTTTGGGGTACTTGTTGACAGGATCCTACAGTAGCACTGTCCCTTCCTCACCAATACTTCCCCTATACTCTGTATAATTGGCTGCAGACTGAGAATGCAATAGTCTGCAGAGCCCAAGATGGAAAAAAAATTGGTGCAAAACTGCTTCTAGCAGCCACAACAGTAATGCACACGGTAAGATGTGGCCCTAAGAAGGACCATTGGGGTTCTTCTAGGCAGGATTCCACACTACTACTGTCCCTGCCTCACCAATACTTCCCCTATACTATGTAGTAAAGACTGCAGCCTGAGAACGCTAGTGCTTGCACGCCCGATATAAAAATAACAATTAGCAAAACTGCTCCCAGCAGCCACAACAGTAATGCACACGGTCAGATGTGGCCCTAAGAAGGACCGTTGGGGTTTTTGAAGATGCTAATACTCTCCCTATAGCAGCAGCAGCACTCTCCCTAATCTCTGCCAGCGTGTGTCTGAGGCGAGTAGCGGGTGCGGCTGCCTTATATACTCGGCGGTCACTTGATCTCGCCAGCCACTCACTGCAATGGGGTGGGATAGGGCTGGAATGTCACAGGAGGAAGTTGTAATGCCTTCCCTGCATGTCTATTGGCCAGAAAATGGCGCAAAACTTTCAGGGAAGGAAATGGAATTGACTCGAGTACCGCGTGGTGCTCGTCTCGAATAACAAGTATCTCGAACACCCTAATACTCGAACGAGCATCAAGCTCGGACGAGTATGCTCGCTCATCTCTATTTATGTTGCAATCAGCTTGATAGTAAGCTATCTCTAAGGCCTCAGTCAGCAGGCGTGGTTTACACACTGCTACAGCAGCATGTAAACCACGCTGCTATAGGAAACAATAGGTTGCTATGGAAGCGCTCACACGGACCCTTTTTAGAAGTGCAGGATCTGCGCTTCTAAAAAAGAACAGACAGCGAGTGCCGATTCACCTGTCAGCTCCATGGTGTGCGCTGTCCAGGGTGCTTACCATAGGCTCCTAAGAGAGCCATGGAAGCAGGCTGCTTGCAGCATGGATGTGTGCCCTGGCTGCTTCACAAAACTAGAAGCCGCCCGGTCACGCTATGTTTTCAGGATGACAGCAGCGTGGTTTACATGTTGCTTAGCAGAGTGTAAACCACACTCGTCTGACCTCGGCCTTAGGAGCAGGTAATCTGCGGTAACAACTGCTGATTGATAACATAGCATGTCATGCTGGATTTTATATGAGCTAAATATGTAGTCACTCTTAAAGGAATTATCCCTATGGATAGGACATTGTCTGTTAAAATGATCTATTTAGGACATTTTGACCTTATTTTGGGAAATTACCAACTCTAGATGATCCTATATATACTCTTTGTAAAAACAAATCTAGCCCCTGGAAGAAGTTGTCAATTTGCTGCAAAACTCAGCATGTAGTTACATCTCAGGCAGATATACAAATGACTGGCATTGAGGCCCTAAAAGTGGTTCCACCCATGACCTATAAAAAGGCTGTCAGAGGCTCCTTGTGTGTAGTGACCTCTTCTTCTGCTTGTGTTGACCACTAGACGCCTCTACACCGAATCAAAGAGATTTGACCCAGTTAACAGAGTCTGAGAAGGGGGTTTATTATTGGAATGTGAGAAGCTAGATAGTCGTATCAACGAATTGTCAGCACCTGGGCCGTTCTAAACAGACTGTTAGGGGGTGTTGGGGACCAGTGGATGTGTGAGGGCGCACAAGGTGACCGGGCTCAGGACGCTCCTACAGACCACCAGTAGAGAGGAGCGTCTGCCCAGACTGTTAGGGGGTGTTGGGGACCAGTGGATGTGTGAGGGCGCACAAGGTGACCGGGCTCAGGATGCCCCCTACAGACCACCAGTAGAGAGGAGCATCTGAGCAGACTGTTAGGGGGTGTTGGGACCAGTGGATGGGGGCACACAAGGTGACTGGGCTCAGGACGCTCCTACAGACCACCAGTAGAGAGGAGCGTCTGACCAGACTGTTAGGGGGTGTTGGGGACCAGTGGATGTGAGGGCGCACAAGATGAAAGGGTCGTCTGATCCTCTGACAAGCATAAAGAGCTCTAATTGTTTCATTGTCCACCATCTAGAGACAGGTGGCGCCACTGTTGTAGTCTCATGTATCTGTCAGAACCATTTCCAGGCACTTAGCTTAGGGACATTTGGTCTCACAGTGCCCATTACTTCTAAGGCCTTTGACAGTCACTCACCATCACCTCTGCTCTGGTTTAGTTTGGGCACTAATGACATCCGTGTTTCTGTGTGTAAACCTAGGGGTGAGCGCCGCAGTCCTGCCTTTGTTGTGGAGCATCAGAATTATCACTAATAGAACATGTATGGGATCATCTGGGACACCAACTTCAACACTCTGTGACTTGGCACAATCCAGAGGATCAGTTATAACAAATCTGGAGCGATATGCTGCAGGATACCATACAGAAGTGTTTGCCTCCTAGAAGACATTTATCCCCTGTTGTATATTCTATAAGCTGAATGCACATAACCACCGGAACTAAAAAACGACAGGAACAAATGCAACCTTAGTGTTCATATCAACTCCTGCACTGCCTAAGAACAAGACGTGAAAGAGGGACAACGGTATTCCCTTTGACTCTGTGCTATCCTAAATCTAGCAATTGAGCATGTCGCCAAAAAGGGCGCGAGGCCGGAGTGACAACTCTATATGTGCACGTTTTATGCCAATAGTGGTATAGCTCATCCATCAGCTCTAAGTAGTCATATCTTAGTTGTCATAGTTTTATGATACATAGGAGTAGAACATATGTGTCTCCCTGAGCTTCCTGCAGATCCTCTATTGATCAGATCTATTGATATTCCTTAAACCCGCTGCTCTCAGTTCTTACAAGGAATGTATCGCCTACATTTGTTTTACTAGCCAGTGAAACAGTTTCCATTTTTCTAATCTGCTTTTATTTTCTGACTGTAGTATTTTTATTCTATTGCCTGGACATAACTATGGGGGCTGCTATCTCGCTGGAGCAGCAGGTAACAGCATCTAGAGATGCTTCACAGCATTCTCATGGAAATGGGAACCTATAGACAACAGATGACTCATGACTACTATGGGAGAGTGTTCCAGGCATGTTTTGTTGCATGTGCAGAGGTCATTGTTAAGAGAGGGGGAGGAGGTGAGCTGTGACCATCTCTTATTGTGAATGGTGGATCCTGTTATCTATATAAAGTATTATCTCTCTCAGATATAGAGATGAATGCTGAAACGTTTCCAGGACGTGTCAGACTATTATTGACTCAGTGTTAAAATTGCAGGATATTAGGATTTTTTTAAATAGACTTTAAAATTGAAAAAAAAAATAATCAAAAAGTCTTTAAAATATGTTTAACATAAAAGCTTGGTTTAACCCCTTAGTGACCAAGCCTGTTTGCGCCTTAATGACCAGGCCAAATTTTGGAAATCTGACACGTGTCACTTTAACATAGAATGACTCCGTAAGGGTTTTGTATATCCAAGTGATTCTGACGTTGTTTTTCCGCCACATGTTGTACTTCATTTAGGTGGGGAAAATAGTCCGATAGAATTTGTGTATATTTATTAAAAGTGCCAATATTGGGAAAAGTTTGAAAAGATTGTCATTTTTTCACATTTTCAATTGTAATTAGAGATGAGCGAGCACCAAAATGCTCGGGTGCTCGTTACTCGAGACGAATTTTTCGCGATGCTCGAGGGTTCGTTTCGAGTAACGAACCCCATTGAAGTCAATGGGCGACTCGAGCATTTTTGTATATCGCCGATGCTCGCTAAGGTTTTCATTTGTGAAAATCGGGGCAATTCAACAAAGTGATGGGAACGACACAGCAACGGATAGGGCAGGCCAGGGGCTACATGTTGGGCTGCATCTCAAGTTCCCAGGTCCCACTATTAAGCCACAATAGCGGCAAGAGTGGGCCCCCCCCCCCTCCCAACAATTTTTACTTCTGAAAAGCCCTCATTAGCAATGCATACCTTAGCTAAGCACCACACAACCTCCAACAAAGCACAATCACTGCCTGCATGACACTCCGCTGCCACTTTTCCTGGGTTACATGCTGCCAATTCCCCCCCCCCCACGACCCAGTGTCCACAGCGCACACCAAACTGTCCCTGCCCAGCCTTCAGCTGCCCTCATGCCACGCCACCCTCATGTCTATTTATAAGGGCGTCTGCCACAGGAAAAGCAGGTACACACTGCAGAGGGTTGGCACGGCTAGGCAGCGACCCTCTTTAAAAGGGGCGGGACGATAGCCCACAATGCTGTACAGAAGCAATGAGAAATCCAATCCTGTGCCACCTCCATCTGGAGCTGCACACGTGGGCATAGCAATGGGGAACCTATATGCCACACACTATTCATTCTGTCAAGGTGTCTGCACGCCCCAGTCAGACCGCGTTTTTTTATAAATAGTCACAGGCAGGTACAACTCCGCAATGGGAATTCCGTGTGCACCCACAGCATGGGTGGCTCCCTGGAAACCACCCGCTGTACATAAATGTATCCCATTGCAGTGCCCATCACAGCTGAGGTAGTAATGTCGTGTTTAATGCAGGTTGGCTTCGGCCCACACTGCATGCCCCAGTCAGACTGGGGTTCTTTAGAAATGGAAACAGATGCATTTACAACTCCCTGTGGACCGACAGCATGGGTGGCTCCCTGGAACCCACCGGCGGTACATAAAAATATCCCATTGCATTGCCCAACACAGCTGAGGTAGTAATGTCGTGCTTAATGCAGGTGGGCTTCGGCCCACACTGCATGCCCCAGTCAGACTGGGGTTCTTTAGAAGTGGAAACAGATGCATTTACAACTCCCTGTGGACCGACAGCATGGGTGGGTGCCAGGAAGCCACCGGCGGTACATAAAAATATCCCATTGCATTGCCCAACACAGCGGATGTAACGTCAGCTGTAATGCAGGTGGGCTAAAAATTTATTTGATTACACTGTAGGCGAGGGCCCACAAAAATTGGTGTACCAACAGTACTAATGTACCTCAGAAAAATTGGCCATGGCCAACCAAGAGGGCAGGTGAAACCCATTAATCGCTTTGGGTAATGTGGCTTAATTGGTAACTAGGCCAGGAGGCAGCCCAGTTAAAATAAAAATTGTTGGAGGTGAAAGTTTCAACGCTTTAATGAGCATTGAAACGTATAAAAATTGTTTAGAAAAATTATATGACTGAGCCTTGTGGGCCTAAGAAAAATTGCCCGTTCGGCGTGATTATGTGAGGTTTCAGGAGGAGGAGCAGGAGGAGGAGGAGGAATATTAGACACAGATTGATGAAGCGAAAAGGTCCCCGTTTTTGATGGGGATACAGAACGATGCTTCCATCCGCGGGTGCAGCCTACGTATTGCTTAGGTATCGCTGCTGTCCGCTGGTGGAGAAGAGAAGTCTGGGGAAATCCAGGCTTTGTTCATCTTGATGAGTGTTAGCCTGTCGGCACTGTCGGTTGACAGGCGGGTACGCTTATCTGTGATGATTCCCCCAGCCGCACTAAACACCCTCTCTGACAAGACGCTAGCCGCAGGACAAGCAAGCACCTCCAGGGCATACAGCGCGAGTTCAGGCCACGTGTCCAGCTTCGACACCCAGTAGTTGTAGGGGGCAGAGGCGTCACGGAGGACGGTCGTGCGATTGGCTACGTACTCCCTCACCATCCTTTTACAGTGCTCCCGCCAACTCAGCCGTGACTGGGGAGCGGTGACACAGTCTTGCTGGGGAGCCATAAAGCTGTCAAGGGCCTTAAAGAGTGTTGGCCTGCCTGTGCTGTACATCCTGCCTGATCTCCGCGCCTCCCCTGCTACCTGGCCCTCGGATCTGTGCCTTCGGCCACTATCGCTGTCGTATGGGAATTTTACCATCAGTTTGTCCGCCAGGGTCCTGTGGTATAGCAACACTCTCGAACCCCTTTCCTCTTCGGGTATGAGAGTGGAAAGGTTCTCCTTATACCGTGGGTCGAGCAGTGTGTACACCCAGTAATCCGTAGTGGCCAGAATGCGTGTAACGCGAGGGTTACGAGAAAGGCATCCTAACATGAAGTCAGCCATGTGTGCCCGGTACCTGTACGCAACACATGGCTGTCCTCACTAGGAAGATCACTTTCAGGATCCTCCTCCTCCTCTTCAGGCCATACACGCTGAAAGGATGACAGGCCAGCAGCATGTCTACCCTCACCAGTGGGCCAAGCTGTGTCTTCCCCCTCCTCCTCATCTTCCTCCTCCTCCTCCTCCTCCTCCTCACCGCGCTGAGATATAGACAGGAGGGTGCTCTGACTATCCAGCGACATACTGTCTTCCCCCGGCTCTGTTTCCGAGTGCAAAGCGTCTGCCTTTATGCTTTGCAGGGAACTTCTCAAGAGGCATAGCAGAGGAATGGTGACGCTAATGATTGCAGCATCGCCGCTCACCATCTGGGTAGACTCCTCAAAGTTTCCAAGGACCTGGCAGATGTCTGCCAACCAGGCCCACTCTTCTGAAAATAATTGAGGAGGCTGACTCCCACTGCGCCGCCCATGTTGGAGTTGGTATTCCACCATAGCTCTACGCTGCTCATAGAGCCTGGCCAACATGTGGAGCATAGAGTTCCACTGTGTGGGCACGTCGCACAGCAGTCGGTGCACTGGCAGATTAAACCGATGTTGCAGGGTGCGCAGGGTGGCAGCGTCCGTGTGGGACTTGCAGAAATGTGCGCAGAGTCGGCGCACCTTTCCGAGCAGGTCTGACAAGCGAGGGTAGCTTTTCAGAAAGCGCTGAACCACCAAATTAAAGACGTGGGCCAGGCATGGCACGTGCGTGAGGCTGCCGAGCTGCAGAGCCGCCACCAGGTTACGGCCGTTGTCACACACGAACATGCCCGGTTGGAGGCTCAGCGGCGCAAGTCAGCGGTCGGTCTGCTCTGTCAGACCCTGCAGCAGTTCGTGGGCCGTGTGCCTCTTCTCTCCTAAGCTGAGTAGTTTCAGCACGGCCTGCTGACGCTTGCCCACCGCTGTGCTGCCACGCCGCGCGACACCGACTGCTGGCGACGTGCTGCTGCTGACACATCTTGATTGCGAGACAGAGGTTGCGGAGAAGGAGGAGGAGGAGGGTGCTTTAGTGGAGGAAGCATACACCGCCGCAGATACCACCACCGAGCTGTGGCCCGCAATTCTGGGGGTGGGTAGGACGTGAGCGGTCCCAGGCTCTGACTCTGTCCCAGCCTCCACTAAATTCACCCAATGTGCCGTCAGGGAGATATAGTGGCCCTGCCCGCCTTGTCCACGTGTCTGTTGTTAAGTGGACCTTGGCAGTAACCGCGTTGGTGAGGGCGCGTTCAATGTTGCGGGAGACGTGGTCGTGTAGGGCTGGGACGGCACATCGGGAAAAGTAGTGGCGACTGGGAACTGAGTAGTGCGGGGCCGCCGCCGCCATCATACTTTTGAAGGACTCCGTTTCCACAACCCTATACGGCAGCATCTCCAAGCTGATAAATTTTGTTATGTGCACGTTTAACGCTTGAGCGTGCGGGTGCGTGGCGGTGTACTTGCGCTTGCGCTCAAACACTTGCGCTAGCGACGGCTGGACGGTGCGCTGAGAGACATTGGTGGATGGGGCCGAGGACAGCGGAGGTGAGGGTGTGGGTGCAGGCCAGGAGACGGTAGTGCCTGTGTCCTCAGAGCGGGGTTGGATCTCAGTGGCAGGTTGGGGCACAGCAAACCGGAGGCGGTGAACGGCCTTCGTCCCACCTTGTGGGGTGCTTGGCCATCATATGTCTGCGCATGCTGGTGGTGGTGAGGCTGCTGGTGGTGGCTCCCCGGCTGATCTTGGCGCGACAAAGGTTGCACACCACTGTTCGTCGGTCGTCTGCACTCTCAGTGAAAAACTGCCAGACCTTTGAGCACCTCGGCCTCTGCAGGGTGGCATGGCGCGAGGGGGCGCTTTGGGAAACAGTTGGTGGATTATTCGGTCTGGCCCTGCCTCTACCCCTGGCCACCGCACTGCCTCTTGCAACCTGCCCTGCTGCTGCCCTTGCCTCCCCCTCTGAAGACCTGTCCTCAGTAGGCGTAGCAAACCAGGTGGGGTCAGTCACCTCATCGTCCTGCTGCTCTTCCTCAGAATCCTCGGTGCGCTCCTCCCTCGGACTTAATGCCCTTACTACTACCTCACTGATAGACAACTGTGTCTCATCGTCATCGGCCTCCTTACCCACTGAAAGGTCTTGAGACAGTTGCCGGAAGTCCCCAGCCTCATCTCCCGGACCCCGGGAACTTTGCAATGGTTGGGCATCAGTCACGATAAACTCCTCTGGAGGGAGAGGAACCATTGCTACCCAATCTGAGCAGGGGCCCGAGAACAGTTCCTGGGAGTCTGCCCACTCCTCAGAATGTCTCATTTTCATGGAGTGAGGAGGCTGGGAGGAAGGAGGAGCAGCAGACAGAGGATTCTGAGTTGCAGCAGTGGACGGCGCAGAACTCTGGGTTGCTGGAAGCACTTTCTGCCATCCACGACAGGACCTGCTCACACTGCTCATTTTCTAATAAGGGTCTACCGTGTGGATCCATTAAATGTGCTATGAATGTGGGGACGCCAGAAACGTGCCTCTCTCCTAATCCCGCAGCAGTCGGCTGCGATACACCTGGATCAGGAGCTCGGCCTGTGCCCACACCCGGACTAGGGCCTCCGCGTCCTCGGCCGCGCCCACGTCCTCTAGGCCTACCCCTACCCCTCAGCATTCTGTATTACCAGGAATGCAGAAACACAACACTGTAATTTAATGTGCCGCTTATTGGCCTGTGGTTGTAGGCTGAGTTCGCTTACGGAACCCCAGGAAATAATTTTGCGCAAGCCTGCTGTAACACTTAGCTGGCTGCGTATTTATTTGGAGAACTACTACCCCCAGCAGACACAGACCCAGAACACTGAGCAGAGTGACAGGCAGGCCAAATAGTTTTTTTTCAAATATTTTTCAAAAGTACCACTGCGTATATTCAATCTAGATATGTCTTCTGGCCCTGCCTACACAATTCTGTCCCTGATGTGTGTGTCACGGAACTGCAGTGTTGCACTGTTATTAACTGCAACAGACCGGTGATTTCAGAGCCAGGAAATAATTTGGCGCAAGCCTGCTGTAACACTTAGCTGGCTGCGTATTTATTTGGAGAACTACAACCCGCAGCAGACACAGACCCAGAACACTGAGCACAGTGACAGGCAGGCCAAATAGTTTTTTTTCAAATAGTTTTTTCTAAAGGACCACTGCGTATATTCAATCGATAATATATATCTTCTGGCCCTGCCTACACAATTCTATCCCTGTAGTATTACTGCAGGGCGCAATCCACTGCACGGCCGACATAGCAAAAAAAAAAAAAGTGCAACACTGCTAAAAGCAGCCTCCACAGTACTGCACACGGTTAGATGTGGCCCTAAGAAGGACCGTTGGGGTTCTTGAAGCCTACACTAACTCCTAACACTCTCCCTGCCTAACCACCACTTCTGTCCCTGTAGTATTACTGCAGGGCGCAATGCTCTGCACGGCCGATATAGCAAAAAAAAAAATGTGCAACACTGCTAACAGCAGCCTCCACAGTACTGCACACGGTTAGATGTGGCCCTAAGAAGGACCGTTGGGGTTCTTGAAGCCTACACTAACTGCTAACGCTCTCCCTACAGCAGCTCCAACACTATAGCACTGTCCCTCAGCTATGTCACAACGCATCTGAGGCGAGCCGCGGGAGGGGCTGATTTTTATACTCGGGTGACACCTGATCTCGCCAGCCACTCACAGCAGGGGGGTGGTATAGGGCTTGAACGACGCAGGGGGAAGTTGTAATGCCTTCCCTGTCTTTCAATTGGCCAGAAAAGCGCGCTAACGTCTCCGAGATGAAAGTGAAAGTAACCCGAACATCGCGTGGTGCTCGTTACGAGTAACGAGCATCTCGAACAGGCTAATACTCGAACGAGTATCAAGCTCGGACGAGTACGTTCGCTCATCTCTAATTGTAAACCAATGCATCAGATGGGCAGTGTATATTGGTTGGCCATGAAAACGGGTCCGATATACGCTAATGTGAATGAAGCCTAGGGCTGCTTTCACATGGAGGAGAAAATCATGCAAGATCTGTGCGTTGTGAGACGCACAAATATGATCCCCATTCTTTTGGGGTCATACACATGAGCGATGCTTTCCTGCATGCGATGCTATGCGAGAAACAAATCGCAGCATACTCTATCTTTCTGCGTGCTCTTGCATTGCAGCACCATTGTTGTCAATGTGGCCGGTGGCAGCATCTTGTGGTCTCCCATTGAAAGCAATGGGGAAAACTCCGCGATTCTCATGCCGCAGCTGTGACAGCCGCGACAGAAGGATTGCTTCTTCCCTGAAGGGATGCAAAGCTGTTTTTTTTTGCATCAAAACGCCCCGCATTATCTGTAAATTCATATGCTGGGGAGTGTGATATGGGGGCGGGATTCACGGCTCCATATTGCACTCGTCAGTGTGAAGTTAGCCTAAGGCCTCCTGCACACGGCCGGATTTGCATTGCAAAGTGGTATTCCGCCTCCGGATCCTGCAGCAAATCAAGCCCATAGCATACTATGAAAAAATGCGATTTCCAGCGCACGAGTGGAAATCAATTGCGATTTTCCACTTGTGGGGGAGAAATCGCAGCATGCTGTGATTTTGTGCTGGCTACGCACAGCCGGCTTTAATTAAAGTCAATGGAGGCCGTCCGTCCAACGGCCATTGTGCAATCATCATCATATGCTCCAACCGGTACATTCGCAGCAGAGGAGAAGACCAGGGGAGCGGTTAGCTGGGGGTCACCGGCCGGGCACCGGGTCAAACTCCGCTGCGGTAATCCCGCATGCGGGGTCCGACCCACCCGTGTGCAGGCGGCCTAATACTGTGATAACATAACGGGGATGGGGATATAGAAGAAAACAAAAGCAGCTCGATGGATTCAAAAGAAAGCGTTTGTTTTCAAGTCACAATTTAACTTTGTAGTCGGTCACACGCATACTAATTAACGATAGGAAATTAAGGAACCTACCGTAGTAATACAAATGCAGTAAGCCTCTTTCACCACTAGATGGTAGTATTTGATCAATAAAACATGCCTTGCCAATTTCCAGCTGTATTTTTTCAGTTCATATGCAGCTAAGGCCGCATTCAGACGGACGTAATTCGCTGCGTGCCGCAGTCGGGAGCCATGTTCGCGGTACGCAGCAAGTATGCAATGACATTGCTTTAAACTTCATGCACTATTTTGGCTTGTATGCGTGTGTAATACTCTCCAAGATAGTGCATGCTGCCATTTTCCTTTGCACAATTTGTGTAAGCGGCAACATGGCTGCCTATGGGAGATTAGTACCGCGTATTTCTTGCGCAAAACACGTGAGACCGCCCTAAAGAGGCACACAAAGTGTTTTCATACAGTGACTATTTGTGTATGTTTCCACTAAATAAAGAACAGAAGTAGCCAGTATTTACACACAACCATGTAAAAAGGCAACTAAGGAAGACAAGGATACACAGATTAGAAGAGTCAACTAAGGGCCCTTTTACACGGGACGACCTGTCCGGCTCATCCCTGCGATAATCATTCTTGTAGTATTACGCAGGAACAAGCATTGCTTAGTGAATGGAGATACAGTGGGCTGGGGATCGTTCCGGCCCATCCGTCTGTTAACACGGCCCGATCTGTTGTTCAGTTTTCTGGATGCATTTACACTGAAAGATGATTGTTCAGATTCCCGCTGAGCCCTAAAGCAAAGCCTCTGCTAAAAAGGGAGTAGAAAAATCTAATGTAAGAGCTTCTTATTTGGCGAATGATTATCTTATTCATCCAATAGATGTTTTTTGAGTTACCTTGTACAACCTCAGGCCGGTTCCACATCTGCAATGGAAGCAGATGTGGACGGCCATGCAGCTGGGCCGATAGCGGGCGGACTCCATTATAGTCAATGTGGTCCGTCCGGTGCTGTTTGGCTCTGCCCAGAGACAGAAATGATCGGTGGAGCAAAATGGAGCAGGAAAGTGGATTCTCTGCCACGGATGTGAAACCACTTATAGCCTGTTAGTGTTCATCCGCATGAACATGGGAACATTTCCACTGCAAATATCTGTAATGATATCTGCATGTTTTACGAGCGGTGATATCCTCAGTGAAAAGTTTCAGAAAGAATTGACATGTGACGGATTTAGAATCCAAAGTATGCCAGTCTCCACGCAGATATTTTACTACAGCGTGTGGATGAGTTTTGCTGCTTCCGTATTGTTTTACATGTTACAGAATTTGTACAAACCCAGACAGAAAATCCAATGTGTATGTGACGCCTGCGGACATACTGTGTCATTAGGCTTGCCTCACACGGCCGCTTAGCAATGACGCGGATACCCGTGGCACATACGCAATGTTAATTGCATACGGGCTGCGGGTTGTATCGCCTCCATTGACTTCAATGGAGGCCGTCCGTGCGGAATCCGCTGCAAAAAAGAGCATGCTGGGATTTTTCCTCCTCTCGCAGAATACGCAATAAGTATACAAGAGTGTGAAGGAAGAATCAAAAGTTCATGCCTTTCAATGCCCAAGTTTTGCCGTGGATCCTCCTTGCGGTTTCCGCAATTGGAACACACCCGTGTGAAGCCGGCCTTACAGTTAGATAACCAACACTTGGCAGGAAAGTAAAAAGTGTCGTCTATATAGCATGATTAATGCCAGTGCCTGACCGCTAACATACAGTTATCACTGCATCACCGTACCTGGTGCTTGTCAGGTGAACTGCATATTTCTCCCTTGTCACCATAATGAGGTGTAATGAATAGAGATGAGCGAACGTACTCGTCCGAGCTTGATACTCGTTCGAGTATTAGCGTGTTCGAGATGCTCGTTACATGTGACGAGTACCACGCGATGTTCGGGTTACTTTCACTTTCCTCTCTGAGACGTTAGCGCGCTTTTCTGGCCAATTGAAAGACAGGGAAGGCATTACAACTTCCCCCTGCGACGTTCAAGCCCTATACCACCCCCCTGCTGTGAGTGGCTGGGGAGATCAGGTGTCACCCGAGTATATAAATCGGCCCCTCCCGCGGCTCGCCACAGATGCGTTGTGAGATAGCTGATGGACAGTGGTATCGTGTTGGAGCTGCTGTAGGGAGAGTGTTAGGAGTTAGTGTAGGCTTCAAGAACCCCAACGGTCCTTCTTAGGGCCACATCTAACCGTGTGCAGTAGTGTGGAGGCTGCTTTTAGCAGTGTTGCACATTTTTTATTTTTTGGTATATCGGCCGTGCAGAGCATTGCACCCTGCAGTAATACTCCAGGGACAGAAGTGTGGAGGCAGGGAGAGTGTTAGGAGTTATTGTAGGCTTCAAGAACCCCAACGGTCCTTCTTAGGGCCACATCTAACCGTGTGCAGTACTGTGGAGGCTGCTTTTAGCAGTGTTGCACATTTTATTTTTTTTGGTATATCGGCCGTGCAGAGCATTGCGCCCTGCAGTAATACTACAGGGACAGAATTGTGTAGGCAGGGCCAGAAAACATATATTATAGATTGAATATACGCAGTGGTCCTTTTGAAAAAAATATTGAAAAAAAATCTATTTGGCCTGCCTGTCACTGTGCTCAGTGTTCTGGGTCTGTGTCTGCTGGGGGTAGTATTTCTCCAAATAAATACGCAGCCAGCTAAGTGTTACAGCAGGCTTGCGCCAAATTATTTCCTGGCTCTGAAATCACCGGTCTGTTGCAGTTAATAACAGTGCAACACTGCAGTTCCGTGACACACACATCAGGGACAGAATTGTGTAGGCAGGGCCAGAAGACATATATAGATTGAATATACGCAGTGGTCCTTTTGAAAAACTCCCAGGAACTGTTCTCGGGCCCCTGCTCAGATTGGGCAGCAGTGGTTCCTCTCCCACCAGAGGAGTTTATCGTGACTGATGCCCAACCATTGCAAAGTTCCCGGGGTCCGGGGGATGAGGCTGGGGACTTCCGGCAACTGTCTCAAGACCTTTCAGTGGGTGAGGAGGCCGATGACGATGAGACACAGTTGTCTATCAGTGAGGTAGTAGTAAGGGCATTAAGTCCGAGGGAGGAGCGCACCGAGGATTCTGAGGAAGAGCAGCAGGACAATGAGGTGACTGACCCCACCTGGTTTGCTACGCCTACTGAGGACAGGTCTTCAGAGGGGGAGGCAAGGGCAGCAGCAGGGCAGGTTGCAAGAGGCAGTGCGGTGGCCAGGGGTAGAGGCAGGGCCAGACCGAATAATCCACCAACTGTTTCCCAAAGCGCCCCCTCGCGCCATGCCACCCTGCAGAGGCCGAGGTGCTCAAAGGTCTGGCAGTTTTTCACTGAGAATGCAGACGACCGACGAACAGTGGTGTGCAACCTTTGTCGCGCCAAGATCAGCCGGGGAGCCACCACCAGCAGCCTCACCACCACCAGCATGCGCAGACATATGATGGCCAAGCACCCCACAAGGTGGGACGAAGGCCGTTTACCGCCTCCGGTTTGCACCGCTGCCTCTCCCCCTGTGCCCCAACCTGCCACTGAGATCCAAGCCCGCTCTGAGGACACAGGCAGTACCGTCTCCTGGCCTGCACCCACCCCCTCACCTCCGCTGTCCTCGGCCCCATCCACCAATGTCTCTCAGCGCACCGTCCAGCCGTCGCTAGCGCAAGTGTTTGATCGCAAGTACGCCGCTACGCACCCGCACGCTCAAGCGTTAAACGTGCACGTAGCCAAATTTATCAGCCTGGAGATGCTGCCGTATAGGGTTGTGGAAACGGAGTCCTTCAAAAGTATGATGGCGGCGGCGGCCCCGCGCTACTCAGTTCCCAGTCGCCACTACTTTTCCCGATGTGCCGTCCCAGCCCTGCACGACCACGTCTCCCGCAACATTGTACGCGCCCTCACCAACGCGCTTACTGCCAAGGTCCACTTAACAACGGAAACGTGGACAAGCACAGGCGGCAGGGCCACTATATCTCCCTGACGGCACATTGGGTGAATTTAGTGGAGGCTGGGACAGAGTCAGAGCCTGGGACCGCTCACGTCCTACCCACCCCCAGATTTGAGGGCCACAGCTCGGTGGTGGTATCTGCGGCGGTGTATGCTTCCTCCACTAAAGCACCCTCCTCCTCCAACGCAACCTCTGTCTCGCAATCAAGATGTGTCAGCAGCAGCAGCACGTCGCCAGCAGTCGGTGTCACGCGGCGTGGCAGCACAGCGGTGGGCAAGCGTCAGCAGGCCATGCTGAAACTACTCAGCTTAGGAGATAAGAGGCACACGGCCCACGAACTGCTGCAGGGTCTGACAGAGCAGACCGACTGCTGGCTTGCGCCGCTGAGCCTCCAACCGGGCATGGTCGTGTGTGACAACGGCCGTAACCTGGTGGCGGCTCTGCAGCTCGGCAGCCTCACGCACGTGCCATGCCTGGCCCACGTCTTTAATTTGGTGGTTCAGCGCTTTCTGAAAAGCTACCCACGCTTGTCAGACCTGCTCGGAAAGGTGCGCCGGCTCTGCGCACATTTCCGCAAGTCCCACACGGACGCTGCCACCCTGCGCACCCTGCAACATCGGTTTAATCTGCCAGTGCACCGACTGCTGTGCGACGTGCCCACACGGTGGAACTCTACGCTCCACATGTTGGCCAGGCTCTATGAGCAGCGTAGAGCTATAGTGGAATACCAACTCCAACATGGGCGGTGCAGTGGGAGTCAGCCTCCTCAATTATTTTCAGAAGAGTGGGCCTGGTTGGCAGACATCTGCCAGGTCCTTGGAAACTTTGAGCAGTCTACCCAGGTGGTGAGCGGCGATGCTGCAATCATTAGCGTCACCATTCCTCTGCTATGCCTCTTGAGAAGTTCCCTGCAAAGCATAAAGGCAGACGCTTTGCACTCGGGAACAGAGCCGGGGGAAGACAGTATGTCGCTGGATAGTCAGAGCACCCTCCTGTCTATATCTCAGCGCGGTGAGGAGGAGGAGGAAGATGAGGAGGAGGGGGAAGAGACAGCTTGGCCCACTGGTGAGGGTACACATGCTGCTGGGCTGTCATCCTTTCAGCATGTATGGCCTGAGGAGGAGGAGGAGGAGGAGGAGGATCCTGAAAGTGATCTTCCTAGTGAGGACAGCCATGTGTTGCGTACAGGTACCCTGGCACACATGGCTGACTTCATGTTGGGATGCCTTTCTCGTGACCCTCGTGTTACACGCATTCTGGCCACTACAGATTACTGGGTGTACACACTGATCGACCAACGGTATAAGGAGAACCTTTCCACTCTCATACCCGAAGAGGAAAGGGGTTCGAGAGTGTTGCTATACCACAGAACCCTGGCGGACAAACTGATGGTAAAATTCCCATACGACAGTGCTAGTGGCCGAAGGCGCAGTTCCGAGGGCCAGGTAGCAGGGGAGGCGCGGAGATCAGGCAGCATGTACAGCACAGGCAGGGCAACACTCTTTAAGGCCCTTGACTGCTTTATGGCTCCCCAGCAAGACTGTGCCACCGCTCCCCAGTCAAGGCTGAGTCGGCGGGAGCACTGTAAAAGGATGGTGAGGGAGTACGTAGCCAATCGCACGACCGTCCTCCGTGACGCCTCTGCCCCCTACAACTACTGGGTGTCGAAGCTGGACACGTGGCCTGAACTCGCGCTGTATGCCCTGGAGGTGCTTGCTTGTCCTGCGGCTAGCGTCTTGTCAGAGAGGGTGTTTAGTGCGGCTGGGGGAATCATCACAGATAAGCGTACCCGCCTGTCAACCGACAGTGCCGACAGACTAACACTCATCAAGATGAACAAAGCCTGGATTTCCCCAGACTTCTCTTCTCCACCAGCGGACAGCAGCGATACCTAAGCAATACGTAGGCTGCACCCGCGGATGGAAGCATCGTTCTGTATCCCCATCAAAAACGGGGACCTTTTCGCTTCATCTATCTGTGTATAATATTCCTCCTCCTCCGCCTGCTCCTCCTCCTGAAACCTCACATAATCACGCCGAACGTGCAATTTTTCTTACGCCCACAAGGCTCAGTCATATAATTTTTCTAAACAATTTTTATACGTTTCAATGCTCATTAAGCGTTGAAACTTTCACCTCAACCAGTTTTTATTTTAACTGGGCTGCCTCCTGGCCTAGTTACCAATTAAGCCACATTAACCAAAGCGATTAATGGGTTTCACCTGCCCTCTTGGTTGGGCACGGGCAATTTTTCTGAGGTACATTAGTACTGTTGATACAGCAATTTTTGTGGGCCCTCGCCTACAGTGTAATCAAATTAATTTTTAGCCCACCTGCATTACAGCTGACGTTACATCAGCTGTGTTGGGCACTGCAATGGGATATATTTATGTACCGCCGCTGGCTTCCTGGCACCCACCCATGCTGTGGGTCCACAGGGAGTTGTAAATGCATCAGTTTCCACTTCTAAAGAACCCCAGTCTGACTGGGGCATGCAGTGTGTGCCGAAGCCCACCTGCATTAAACATGACATTACTACCTCAGCTGTGATGGGCAATGCAATGGGATATATTTATGTACCACCGGTGGGTTCCAGGGAGCCACCCATGCTGTGGGTGCACACGGAATTCCCATTGCGGAGTTGTACCTGCCTGTGACTATATACATAAAAAAACGCGGTCTGACTGGGGCATGCAGACACCTTGATAGAATGACTAGTGTGTGGCACATAAGTTCCCCATTGCTATGCCCACGTGTGCAGCTCCAGATGGAGGTGGCACAGGATTGGATTTCTCATTGCTTCTGTACAGCATTGTGGGCAATTGCCCCGCCACTTTTAAAGAGGGTCACTGCCTAGCCGTGCCAACCCTCTGCAGTGTGGGCCTGCTTTTC
This sequence comes from Eleutherodactylus coqui, assembly GCF_035609145.1. Classification (NCBI taxonomy): domain Eukaryota; kingdom Metazoa; phylum Chordata; class Amphibia; order Anura; family Eleutherodactylidae; genus Eleutherodactylus; species Eleutherodactylus coqui. Next base: position 244,063,515 of record NC_089841.1, on the reverse strand, counting down.
CTGTGGCAGACGCACTTATAAATAGACATGAGGGTGGCGTGGCATGAGGGCAGCTGAAGGCTGGGCAGGGACAGTTTGGTGTGCGCTGTGGACACTGGGTCGTGGGGGGGGGGATTTGGCAGCATGTAACCCAGGAGAAGTGGCAGCGGAGTGTCATGCAGGCAGTGATTGTGCTTTGTTGGAGGTAGTGTGGTGCTTAGCTAAGGTATGCATTGCTAATGAGGGCTTTTCAGATGTAAAAGTTGTTGGGGGGGGGCACTCTTGCTGCTATTGTGGCTTAATAGTGGGACCTGTGAACTTGAGATGCAGCCCAACATGTAGCCCCTCACCTGCCCTATCCGTTACTGGGTCGTTCCTATCACTTTCTTGAATTGCCCCAATTTTCAAAAATGAAAACCTTAGCGAGCATCGGCGATATACAAAAATGCTCGGGTCGCCCATTGACTTCAATGGGGTTCGTTACTCGAAACGAACCCTCGAGCATCGCGAAAAATTCGTCTCGAGTAACGAGCACCTGAGCATTTTGGTGCTCGCTCATCTCTAGTAATGAACATTGCGCTCACTAATGTAGTCAAACAGGTTCATCAAGGGAAATAGTCAACATTCCGATCACATTCTCTGTAATGAAGACCATTATGGGGTGACACTGGGGTCGGCCACAGCATTTGTTTAACATGATTAGATAAAAACACATTGACGTTAAGCTTTGGGATGTTGTTGTGGAGTATGACTAGTATTACTGGCAAACAATGGCTTTAACATGAGCCCCCCCAATCTTCTATCACCTAGATCCCCCGTTTTCACCCTAAGAGAGTGAATGTGGGTAACCTGTTTACATCGTTGCACAGACTGATGCCACCACCAGGAGTAGCGTATAAACCTATGCGCCACTCCGCCCCCCTTTTTGCAAAAACAACAAAGCCTTCTCAATGCTGGCTTGAAGAAAAACCCAACCCAATGTCAGTTAAATGAAGGCCATTGTGTGCAATGGGGACATATTGACCCCTTCTAACTGATAATGCCAACAAAAACCCCACCTTGTGCCCGGACAATTGAGGACACCTTGGTGTTAAGCATGCATCTGGACCTCATGAACACCAAACCTTTTTGCCCAAGGAACCACCTCTAAAAACACCAAGATGACTTTTTGGAAAAAGAAAGAAAGGTCTAGTTCAGATTTCATAACCAGCAGTAGTTCTCCTAGACAAACCTGACAAAAGTCACTTCCACCCGCACAGACAACCCGAACCGCAGGGTCTGAGGTTCGTTGACTAGTGTTCACCACCACGGACCTGTAATTGCTGCAGACCCCAGGTACCAAGCCAAAAGACATCTGCTTCCTTGAGATCTGCCGCGTGGCAAGGTAATTGTCAGCCATTCTGCCCTATATAGGTAACTGGCTGATCAACCATACCGAGGGACAAGTACCTGGGGAGTAAGACAGATAAAAAAAAACTATACAAGTGTCAACTTCCAGACGAATCATATCCGCCTGACATCCGCCAAGTTCATTTGCAGTAGTGGAAGCTCCAATCCTAAATGACAGGGTGCCGAAATTGGATGAAGGGAGGTCAAGCCATGTCAGCAAATGCCAAAAAATTTTGAGGAACCAAAACACGTGTTAAAGACTTGCTAACATGGTGTATTAAAATATAGGTCCAAGTGCGCGTAATCACCGAAGTGAAAAGGCAATCGCCGAGCAGGAGGAGCCTCCATGGGGATGTAAGAGTATCCACTGTAACCAAAGACATCTGTTTTTGAACCATACATCAACAGACAAAGCCCATTGGCCGAAGAGCTGATGACTACCGGCCAATGCTAAGCCAGATGCGCCTTGGCTGTGAAAAAGGTGAGGTAATCTACTGTGACAGCATAGCGTGTATCTGTTGAATTCACCATAGCCCTAGAACCTGTTAGCCCGACCAAATCACTACATACTTCACTTCGAGACATTTATGTACAGCCGGTGGGTTCCAGGGAGCCACCCATGCTGTGGGTGCACATGGAATTCCCATTGTGGAGTTGTACCTGCCTGTGACTATAAAAAACCCCGGTCTGACTGGGGCATGCAGACACCTTGACAGAATGAATAGTGTGTGGCACATGGGTTCCCCATTGCTATGCCCACGTGTGCAGTTCCTGACGGAGGTGGCACAGGATTGGATTTCTCATTGCTTCTGTACAGCATTGTGGGCTATCGCCCCGCCCCTTTTAAAGAGGGTCGCTGCCTGGCCCTGCCAACCCTCTGCAGTGTGTGCCTCCGATTCCTCCTCATGGCAGACGCACTTATAAATAGACATGAGGGTGGTGTGGCTATGAGGCCAGCATGTGGCATGAGGGCAGCCGAAGGCTGTGCAGGGACACTTTGGTGTGCGCTGTGGACACTGGGTTGTGCGGGGGGCGGGGGGGGGGGGGTGGGCAGCATGTTACCCAGGAGAAGTGGCAGCGGAGTGTCATGCAGGCAGTGATTGTGCTTTGTTGGAGGTAGTGTGGTGCTTAGCTAAGGTATGCCTTGCTAATGAGGGTTTTTCAGAAGTAAAAATTGTTGGGAGGGGGGGCCCACTCTTGCCGCTATTGTGGCTTAGTAGTGGGACCTGGGAACTTGAGATGCAGCCCAACATGTTGCCCCTCGCCTGCCCTATCCGTTTTTGTGTCACTCCCATCACTTTCTTGAATTTCCCAGATCTTTACAAATGAAAACCTTAGTGAGCATCGGCGATATACAAAAATGCTCGAGTCGCCCATTGACTTCAATGGGGTTCGTTACTCGAAACGAACCCTCTAGCATCGCGAAAAGTTCGTCTCGAGTAACGAGCACCCGAGCATTTTGGTGCTCGCTCATCTCTACAAATATGTCATTTTAAAGACATATTTTTTTCTATAGTGCACATAAAAATGAGGATTGACACCCAACATGGATACCCCTGTTTGTGCTATTTTCAGAAACATACCCATTGTGGCCCTAATGTTATATCTGAGTCCACAAAGGGGCCCAAAATGAAAGGAGCAGTTCGTGGCTTTCAGAACAGAAATTTTGCTTGAAGGCCTTTTATGCCCCATAGCACACTTGTAGCGGCTAAAACCATAGAGAACCCCCACAAATGACCCCATTCGTAACTCGAACGTTCGCAAGTTGGGGACTATCTGTATATATAAACGGAGGTCTTAAGGCTCAGTGGGAGATCCGGCTTTGTTTCCCTCTGCTCTTTCCTTTCCTGCACCTTGTTATCAGCTAATTTAGGACCATACAAAGTTAGCTGCTGGGCGGAATTGCTGCGGACTTTCCGTGCGGACTTTCCACATACATTCTTAAACCTAAGACTGAACAGCAAAATGGACGGGATTTGCAAAAATCTAATTCACACGAAGCCACAGGGAAACTGACTTTCGGTGCGGAATTCAAATCCGCGTCATGTCAGTTTTGGCGCAGTTTCCTCTGCGGGCTCTTTTCTCTCTATGTGGTGAGATTTCTGCAGCAGCATGCAGGCTGAAAGATCACTTTATATCTGCGCCAAATGACACGGGGGATTTGAAGCAGCCTTTACGCTGCGGAAATCTTGCAGAATGTCCGTGTGGTTCCACTGCAGACGTTCCACGAGACTTCCATCCCGATGGAACGCAGCCATGAGGTGTAATAGAGAGCAGAGGGAATCTAAGGGATCTTTTACACGGGACGATATGTTGGCCGACAGATGCCCAGCAGGGTGTCCCAGCGCTGATGCCAGAGCATTGTTGGCTAAATGGAGGTGGAGCTGGTGATTGTTCATGCCCACCGACTTCCATTCACATGGAACGATATGTCGTTCAGTCCCTGCATACATTTACACTGAATTATAATTGTTCAGATTCTCGCTGGATTGCAGGAATCTAAACGATAATCATTTCATGTAAAGACATCTTAAGCTGTCAGTCCAGCCTAACGGACAGATCTCCTACTGAGACTTAAGGCCCATTTACATGGGATAATTGTCGGGCAAACGATGCCCGACACTCGTTCCCGCAAGTACCCACTTTTGCATAGGAGCTAGTATTGTTGCTTCACAGCGGGGCGGCTGGAGGATATTTCTCGCCTCCCGCTCCCCCCCTCTCCATTCACTTAACATAGCAGCAGTTCAGTTCTGAACTTTCGCTATTTACACTGAACGATGAGCGAACAGGATTTTAAGCTGCATAAACGATGGACGTTGAGCGATGAGTGTAAATAGCAGCCGTTCAGTACTGAACGGCAGCTGTGTTAAATGAGTGGAGAGGGGCAGGGGAGAGCAAGAAGAGAAATCTCATGCAGCCGCTCCGCTGTGAAGCAACGCTACTCGCTCCTGTGTAAAAGCATGCAGGGACGAGTGTTGGGCATCAGTTGCCTGACATTCATCCTGTCTAAATGGGCCTTAAAGGGGTTGTCCCGCGGCAACAAGTGGGGTTATACACTTCTGCCATATTAATGCACTTTGTAATATACATCGTACATTAAAGGGGTTGTCCCGCGCCGAAACGGGTTTGTTTTTTTTTCAATAGCCCCCCCCGTTCGGCGCGAGACAAACCCGATGCAGGGGTTAAAAAAGAAAACCGGATAGTGCTTACCTGAATCCTCGCGCTCCGGTGACTTCTTACTTACCTCGTGAAGATGGCCGCCGGGATCTTCACCCTCGGTGGACCGCAGGGCTTCTGTGCGGTCCATTGCCGATTCCAGCCTCCTGATTGGCTGGAATCGGCACGTGACGGGGCGGAGCTTCAAGGAGCTGCTCTCCGGCACGAGCGGCCCCATTTAGAAAAGAAGAAGACCGGACTGCGCAAGCGCGTCTAATCCGGCGATTAGACGCTGAAAATTAGACGGCACCATGGAGACGAGGACGCTAGCAACGGAACAGGTAAGTGAATAACTTCTGATAACTTCTGTATGGCTCATAATTAATGCACAATGTACATTACAAAGTGCATTAATATGGCCATACAGAAGTGTATAACCCCACTTTGTTTCGCGGGACAACCCCTTTAATTATGAGCCATACAGAAGTTATACACTTACCCCCTCCGGTGCTGGCATCCCCGTCTCCATGGCGCCGACTAAAGCTGCCCTCTCCTTCCATTAGACGCGCTGTCGCTGTCCGGTCTTTTGTTCTGTTGAATGGGGCCGCTCTGGCGTGCTCGCGCCGCACATGTCTTCTGCGCATGCGCAGACTAGCTCTCCAGCGCGAGCACGCCGGAGCGGCCCCATTCAACAGAACAGAAGATCGGACAGCGCAAGCGCGTATAATGGAAGGAGAGGGCAGCTTTAGTTGGCGCCATGGAGACGGGGACGCCAGCACCGGAGGGGGTAAGTGTATAACTTCTGTATGGCTCATATTTAATGCACGATGTACATTACAAAGTGCATTAATATGGCCATACAGAAGTGTATAACCCCACTTGCTGCCGCGGGACAACCCCTTTAAGTCTTAGTAGGAGGCACACACTGGCATACGTTGATAAGTAGAAACTACAGAAGACAAAATGAAACTTTGTTGCAAAAAATGGTTGTCAGCCCAAAATACATGCAGTTAAGTGAAAAAAAAAAATGCCTTTAACCCCTTAATGATTTAACCTATTTTGGGTGTTGCCGTATGAGGGCTTGTTTTATGCGTGGCAAACTGTAGTTTTTATTGGTGCCATTTTTGGGTAAATATACTATATTGTAAAACTTTTATTAATTTTTTTTGATAGAAGGGAAAGCAAAACATCAATTCTGTGGGCTATGGATGTGACAGCTCCATGCTGTCGGTGCCCGCAGGTAGCCGATAGACTGGACCAGTCATCCCGGGCTGCAGGGAGTCCTCCCCAGCAATGCGATCGGCATTATCCAGTGAACCAAAATGACAGACACATGCACAGGAGACAGGGAGCCCAGGAAACTTAAAACCTCCTTGCTCCCGTCAACCAACAGTTGCTGAGAGCCTGGAGCAGCGGCGTCGTTGGGTAGTCCCTGGTCCGCTCACGGGATAAAAAGGTAGCGATCTACCTTAGGCCGGTTTTACATGCCCGGATAGGAATTACGGATCCCGCATGCGTCTGATCCGCGGTAATACGCAGATCAATCAAATGCATTAGATTACACAATTCCGCTTACATTAGCGGGTCAGAATTACGTAATCCACTCGCAGAAAAGAGAACGCAGCAGGTTCTATTTTACCGTAGATATCTGCAACATAGAGGCCATTGTGCTCCATGGTCGCGGATATACCCGCAGCTTATACGTAACTTCATCAAGCTGTGTGACCCCCGCGTTATTCAGACCGCTACCTGTAATACGTAATTTACAAGAGGCCCCGGGAACGCTCGCCTTCCTGCAGCTCAAGGAGCAGCTTGTTAAGCGCCTTCTGTGTGAGACCGCCGCACCTCCGCAAAATTACGAAGCCTCACAGTGCGCCACTTTACACCAATCCCTGCCACTGAGGTCAAAAAACTCCCCAAAAAGCAAGAGAGGAGAGGGAGACCCGACTTTATTGCCCCATGTACCCATCCCTACCAGGCCCCCGTAATTATCCCTGTCTTCAGAAATACCACACAGTTCAATTTATGGAACTGGAATTTATTCAGTTGTGCCCTGCAATCCAACAGGTGTTCCCTCCATTATAGGCCTTGTCATGTGTCCTGTAAGTGGATTAGGACCACAACGGGAATGTTCCTGAACACGGGACAAACAGTGATATCCATTTTGGAGTGAATGTCTTCATTCCTATGTACACTGCACAAAAAACCCTGTTTTTAAATTGGCACAATTGCCCAAAAAATAAAAATCGTAAATTTTTCCTACTGCTTTGCTCAGATGAATTCAAAAATTGTAGAGTTAAAATACCTCCGGTTCCTCCTCATGGCAGACGCACTTATAAATAGACATGAGGGTGGTGTGGCTATGCAGCCAGCGTGTGGCATGGGGACAGCTGAAGGCTGCGCACGGACACTTTGGTGTGCGCTGTGGACACTGGGTCGTGCGGGGGGGGTTGGGCAGCATGTAACCCAGGAGAAGTGGCAGCGGAGTGTCATGCAGGCAGTGATTGTGCTTTGTTGGAGGTAGTGTGGTGCTTAGCTAAGGTATGCATTGCTAATGAGGGTTTGTCCGAAGTAAAAATTATTAGGGGGGGCACTTTTGCCGCTATTGTGGCTTAATAGTGAGACCTGGGAACCTGAAATGTGGCCCAGCATGTTGCCCCTCGCCTGCCCTATCCGTTTCTGTGTCGTTTCTATCACTGGTTTTGCAGGTTTTGCAGATTTTCACAAATGAAAACCTTAGCGAGCATCGGCGATATACAAAAATGCTCGGGTCGCCCATTGACTTCAATGGGGTTCGTTACTCGAAACGAACCCTCGAGCATCGCGGAAAGTTCGACTCGAGTAACGAGCACCCGAGCATTTTGGTGCTCGCTCATCTCTAAGCATAAACTATCTAATTCTAAACCCAACCTCTTAGCATCACTGCCAGTTTTGGCGTTTCTATCACAGCAATTGCTTTCTCAGTTTTGCCGTCCATTACTGTTTTGTTATTTTTCCGTTGACGGTCCTATCAGGCTTTGGCCGCCTGCACACGGGCGGAAATCCCGCGGCGGGATTTCCGGCAGGATTTCCGCCGCTCAAAGCCTGCATAGGAGTGCAATACAATACGCACTCCTATGCAGACGGACGCGGTTTGGCCGCGCGAAATGTCGCGCGGCAAACAAACCGCGGCATGTCCTATTTTTGTGCGGGGCTCGCAGATACGTCACTCACCCGGCCGCCGGCTCTGGTCTGCGCATGCGCCGGCTGACCGGCAGCCGGCACATGAAAGAGCCGGGGCCGCCGGGCACGGGTGAGTACGCGCTCGTCTCTGCAGGCGCTCGGATCGGGTCCCGCGGCGAGAATTCTCGCCGCCGGCTCCGACCCGCTCGTCTGCAGGCGGCCTTAGTCTTTTGCAGAATCAAAAAATTCCATGAAGTCTTTCTTGGAGTGAAAACACAGCTCTTTTTTCTAAATAAACACGTTCACGGTAGAAATGATGTAACTTATTTATTCAGCAAGCTGATACAATTATGGCGATACCAAATAGTAACATGTTTTATATTTTAATACCTGTGCAAAATAAATGTACTTCAAAAAATGTTTTTTTACATATTGCTATATCCAAGGACCGAAAACAGTTTTCTTTTTCCATTGACGGAGCTGTCTGGGGGTTTGTCTTTTGCAGTAGAAGCTGTAGTCTTCAGTCAGGGTTATAAATGACATTTTGATCTCTTGGTAATTAATTCTTTGGAGGTGACGGTAACAAAGCAAAAGAAAATAAAAACCAGCTATTCTCCTGTTGTACTTTAGGTTGTTGTTTTTTTAGTCGCTGTGAGTTAGGCCTTATTCATGCGACCATGGGGCTAATTTAGCTGCATTAAAAAATGGCAAGCATCTGAAGCCTTGGATTCCAATGTAATCATTCAGATGAGCGATTTTTAGCCACATAGAAACATCAGGGCGCCGGGAATAACAGGACATCGGCGACCGAAAACGGCTTCCGATTTTATACAGTGCGTGAATAGATAGGGCAAGACCTATCTTTTGCCGAGATATTCTGGAGGTCCTCATAGGCTTCTATGGAAGCTGAAAAAAAAGGGAGGGGGAGGGAGTTTTGTAACGTCCAACTCCGGGAAAAGAAAACAGCTGCCTCTAGTTAACCATTAAAAATCATTCACACTGCAGCGCATATTTTGGCTGATACGCTGCAGCTGCCTGTGTGAATGGACGAGAAAACCTTAATTTTGATTGGGACTTCATCACAACGTTTTTCTTTTCATGCAATTTTTGGCAGCGATGTAGTGAGTGTAAAAGTACATACGGTCATAGAGTCATAGAATGGTAGAGTTGGAAGGGACCTCCAGGGTCATCGGGTCCAACCCCCTGCTCAGTGCAGGACCACTAAATCATCCCAGGCAGATATTTGTCCAGCCTTTGTTTGAAGACTTCCATTGAAGGAGAACTCACCACCTCCCAGGGTAACCTGTTCCACTCATTGATCCCTCTCGCTGTCTAATATCTAATCTGTGTCTCCTCCCTTTCAGTTTCATCCCATTGCTTCTAGTCTTTCCTTGTACAGATGAGAATATGGCTGATGTCTCTGCACTGTGACAGCCCTTCAGATATTTGTAGACAGCTATTACGTCTCCTCTCAGCCTTCTCTTCTGCAAGCTAAACATTCCCAGATCTTTTAACCATTCCTCATAGGACATGATTTGCAGACCGTTCACCATCTTGGTAACTCTTCTCTGAACTTGCTCCAGTTTGTTGGTCTTTTTTAAAGTGGGGTGCCCAGAACTGGACACAGTGTTCCAGCTGAGGTCTGACTATATTTCCCCCTCTTTCCGTTTGATCATATTTTCCTTCCTCTAACATGTGTGCAAGTTCTGTGTTCATCCATCCTGGTCTCTTTAAATGCTTCCCATTCTTCCTTCTTTTATGGATTGTTAACGATTGTGCTTTGAGAATCTTACTTCACAATATTTCCCAACCTACTTAGTCATTTCTTTCCTTATGAACATCCAGCCATTGGATTCTTCCTATCCTCTTTCTGAGTTCAATAAAATCTGCCTTTCTGAAATCCAACCTTGAGGTCTGAGTTTTCTCAGGTCTTCATCCCCTTTTTATCCAAAATTCAATGATAACATGATCGCTGCCTCCTAAGGTCCCAGCCACCCTTACTTCCGCAACCATTCCCTTCCTGTTGGTAAGAATTAGGTCCAAGATAGCAGATCCCCTTGTTTTCTCTTCTACCTTTGGAAGATAAAGTTGTCAGCAAGTACGGATAAGAATGTGTTGGATCCATTACTTTTACCTGAGAGATTCCCAACAAATGTCCGGATAGTTATAATCTCCCGTGATCACTATGTTGGGCTTTTTTGAGAGCTTGGCCATCTGATGTAGAAAGAATTCCTCCATATCTTCTGCTTGTCTAGGCAGCCTATAGTAAATGCCTACAATGGTGTCCTTTCTGTTGTTCTCTCCTTGTATTCTTACCCAAACAGTTTCTACAGAACTCCCATGTCTGAAGCTTGAATCTCTGTGGAGATGAATGTTTTCCTAACATACAACACAACACCTCCTCCCCTTTTTAATAAGGTCTATTTCTTACTGGTTACGTGAAGGAGGCCTTATACAGTGAAGCCGGTGGCACACGGGTGTATTTGCACACACAATATACAGATTATAGAACCTATTGATTTCAATGGGTTTGTTCACCAGCATGTATTTTTCCTGAGGATTTTAGTTGAAGAATAAACCAGCGCACCGTGCTCTATTCTCCTGCACATGTGCACAGCAAGAGGTCTCATAGAAGTAACATAGAGGGTACATAAATGTACACGAAATATGCTAGGAGATGCGTGAAACACTGCGGGATTGTGCAGGAAAAAGAACACATCTGGAACGTGCAGAAAAAGCATCTATAATTCTGTAAGAACACTACACTGGTGCACATAGGCTTATATGACACTGGCATAAATGACACCTTCACTACATCCTGTGGTCAGTAGGATTACATTTGTATCCAATTTATATAGTTTTGTAACATTTTATTACTTTTGCACAATAAAAACAATTTAAAAATGGTGTCACTGCATTCAAAGATCCGGAACATTTGTGTTTTTCTGTCTACAGAGCTGAACCAATGACCGACTACTATAATTGGCCCAAATATAAAAGCAAACAATTACAATAAAAGGTCCGGCCTCCTCCACCCCTTAATAGCCGGCCGTCTCTCACCTTATTTCCCTTTCGCTGGTGACGAAACCATGAGATGTCAGAGGAGAGGGAGAAGTATAAAATTCCCCTGAGCGGTAATCACCAGTAAATGTAATTGTATCCTTAATATCTTATGGAGTATAGATATAGTGTAACACTATACATGTAGTACCGTAGTATCTTATTCTGAGCATGTGGTGCGCCCGCTATGGTCCGGCACATCCTAATGCCAAACAGTTATATTCCTGGAAACAAATTTTATATTAATTTTTAAAAAAAGGCCCGGCCTCCTCCACCCCTTAATAGCCGGCCATCTCTCACCTTATTTCCCCGTCGCCGGTGACAAAACTAAACAATGTCATAGAAGAGGGAGAAATATGAAATTACACTCACCGGTAGTCAGCGGTAAATGTAATTGTAGCATTAATATCTTATGAAGTCTATGTATACGGTGACACTATACATAGAGTATCATAATATCATCCTATATTGGGCATGTGGTGCGTCTGACATGGTCAGGCACATCCTAATACCATACATAAAAAGAAAAAAAAAAAGGGTCCGGCCTCCTCCACCCCTTAATAGCCGGCCATCTCTCTCCTTATTTCCCCGTCATCGATGACAATACTAATATATGTCATAGAGGAGGGGGAAATATAAAATTACACTCACCAGTAGTCACTGGTAAATGTAATTGTATTTTTAGTCATTTATGGAGTATATATAAAGTGTAACACTATATATATAGTACCATAATATCAACGTACTCTGGGCATGCGGTGCGTCTGACATGGTCAGGCACATCCTCACACCATACATATTAAAAGAAAAACAAAGGTATACCACCTGTATGCCAGATGTAGACATGGCAGTAATCATCCAGCTTGGTCTGATGGAATTGCTGGGCTGCTCCTGATGACATCATCGGTGTTCTTCTGCTTCTCTTGATGGTCTTCTTGGGGCTTATGAGATCTGGCTCTGATGATCTTAAAGAGCCGGTGTGCTGTCCAGGGTTTTCCAGTTAGTGCTGACAAATGAAAACCCTGTGAATAAGGCCTGGTGGTCTGCCGATATAGCCGAGTGGTGGGCTTCTGCTGCCTCCATCCTCTTGAGATTAAATGGTCTTGAGCCGTGCCGGATGTTGTTTGACTATAAGAAGAGGAAGCATAGGGATTTAGCTGGTATGATAACTTCTCATGACAGCACTGGATTACAGTTCAAAAAAACAAACTAATTCCTGTATAAAAATTTATCACCCTAAGGGCAAAGTCAGACGAGCGTTTTTTTTGCTTTCGCCTATGTGCGCAAAAAAAGGCATGTCTGATAGAGCCAGTGGCTCCCTATGATTTGTTCACATGTCTGTCTTTTACAGGCGCAAAATACTCATACTTGTAAAAGATAGGACATCCGTGCCCTGGGTGGGTCCGTGCGACGCAGAAAGATTCCCCACGCAGAGCCCCCTTATCACTGAACACTGTGACAGCACTGTCACAGTATTCAGTGACAAGGGGACTCCCTGTGGGGATGAAGCTGTCACAGCTGTGGCAAAGGACCATGATGCCATCCCATTGCTTTCAATGGGGCCGTTGCTACTGCCGCTGGCCCCATTGAAAGCAATGCGATGCAGTCAACCCCCACAGTGACTTTCGGGGTAGGGCTTGAAACAGAAGCTGCTGTAAAAAAAAATGTGTATGTATATATATATATATATATATATATATATATATACACACACACATCACCTCTCTGCTGCTGTGCAGCTCTGGCGCATGTTCTCGCTGACTGCCGACACTGCTCTGAAGCACTTTCAGCTGGCCGGGGATTTAAAAATCCCCGGCTCCTAAAAGAGCTGTGTCTGATTGGCTGAGCGCTCAGCCAATCACAGGCAGTGCTCAGCCATTCATTGAATGACAGCTGAGTGCTGCCTGTGAGTGGTCACAGCGTTCAGCCAATCAGAGGCAGCGTCATTGAAAGCAATGGGCATGGAGCTACAGTCAGGTGCATTTTGCACATGCATGCAACACTTTTTTTTACGCAAAAAGGACGCTCGTCTGACTGAGCCCTAAGGCCAAATGCAGACGGCCGGGGAGGAATCCGACTGTGAGATCTCGTAATGGAATCAGACCTTGTTCCCCAGCGGTGACCCCTGGCTTACCTGTCTGCTGTCTTCTTTCTTCGCTGTAGATGTGCCGGCTGGTGTGCCGCCACACATGCGCAGTGCAGAGCTGTTGCACCGGCGATGATGCAGATGTGTGGCAACTCGCTGCAGGATGGGCAGCTTCCATTGACTACAATGGAATTTGCCCGTGCGAGCCTCACACTAGAATAGGACATGCTGCGATTTTTTCCCCGGCAGCAGAAAATCGCAGTTTATTTCCGCTCGTGGGCATGGAAAAGTGTTTTGCTTAGCATGTCTATGGGCAGTATTTGCTCCAGATCCCGCAGTGCAAATACGCCCGTGGGCATTGGGCCTAAGACTACTCGCACACGGACAAACTTAAACTTGTGTCTAAGATTCTTACATGGAACTCACATCAGCCGGCACACAGACACACCATCCATGCGCTGTCCGATGTGCCGGACATCACACATTATCATGTGCTATTCTTGTTCAAAAATGAGACAGGAATGGGACATGCTGTAAATTCTATTTTCCATGAACTATTCATACGAGTAGAAAAAAGTCCCCCGTAAATATACCCGGTCTAATGAATCCGTTTCATTTTTGTCCAACTTTCTAACCAAAAAAATCGGTTCGAAAGTCAGATGGAAAAATCTCCCGTATGAAAGTGGCCTAAATCAGGTTACTGTAAGTTATCACTGATATTCACAGAAATTCAAGTGTTCTTACTAAACAATATTACAACCTAAACATTCAGGACATATACAGTATATACACCAAGGAAGCTGATAAAGGTGATATTAGGGCTACAGCCCACGTCTAGCACCATAGTGAGGCTTAGACATATACAGTATATACACCAAGGAAGCTCATAAAGGTGATATTAGGGCTATAGCCCACGTCTAGCACCATAGTGAGGCATAGACATATACAGTATATACACCAAGGAAGCTCATAAAGGTGATATTAGGGCTACAGCCCACGTCTAGCACCATAGTGAGGCATAGACATATACAGTATATACACCAGGGAAGCTCATAAAGGTGATATTAGGGCTACAGCCCACGTCTAGCACCATACTGAGGCATAGACATATACAGTATATACACCAAGGAAGCTCATAAAGGTGATATTAGGGCTACAGTCCATGTCTAGCACCATAGTGAGGCATAGACATCTCCCATTAGTACTACTATGACGTTATAACATACCAAGCTAAACCAATACAATTTCTGCTTATACTCACTGGTACAGGAATGTGTGGTGGTCGCATCTGCAGGGCTTCTACCAAATCCCATTTGATATGCCGGAAAAACCTCTGGGCTCTGATGTCACCGTGGACCCCTAAGCGCGTCGTAGGATCTTCCCGGAGGAGCTAAAAAGGAAAAAAATATAATCTAGTGCTTTGAACTATTATTATTGTCCTGGTCTAGTATAACACGTACTACATAGAGAATATATTCACCTTCTTGATGATGTTCTTCGCCTCGATGTTGGAGGCATTAAATCGTCCTCGATGATACTTGGACCTGCTGGTAACCATGATATTAAGAATGATACCTAAGGCATACCAGTCGATGGCAGCATTGTACTCCTCCCCGCTCAGCATCTCAGGAGCCATGAAGTCCCGTGTTCCAGCATATCCGGAGGCTGTGCGATCTCCATAGATGTCCTCGAGGGCCAACCCGAAGTCGGCGATCTTTAGATGGCCCGCTGAAGTCACCAGGATGTTATCCGGCTTGAGATCTCTGTGAAGTAGAGGAAACAATGGTTTATTCCCATTCATACTGCTAAGAGAGAATCTGTCCCATTAGCTGATTTACTTTATAAGTATATGAAGATGTTACCTAATGTGCGCACAAACATCCAGAATTAATATATCTAAGTATGTTTTATATCAGATTCCAAACCATCTACTATAATATAATCTGGGATTACAGACCCGGCCTGAGTCCATCACACCTAATAAAGACAAGAATATATTTACCGGTGGACGATGCTCTTCGCATGCAGGTGTTGGATACCGCATACAAGTTCCGCTGCGTAGAAACTGGCACGAAGGGGAGAGAAGAGAATTAGTATCTGGAGGCTGACAGAAAGCTCTGAAAAACACATAGTACAGAAGAGCAGAATATCCACCATGTGAGGTTATTACTATAGACTGCAGGGATCACACATCTCATTCTTCATGCTACATGTTCTCTAATCCTATCTTATTCTGCATACTACAAACATGGGGATAAGGACTCCTGCACAGGGCAGCGCCATATGTGTTTGTGTTATAGATCAGTGGGCTCTCTGTGCGACACCCTATAGAGCCTCGAGAAGATATATCATCCACCGGAGCAATGCAATATAATGTTACATGCGGTGGAGCATGGAACTATTTTTTTTCTTTTTGCAGATTAATGGCCGCCAAACAGTGCCGATATACAAGAACAGCCATTTCCCTGCTTTAGGTGCAGTCCTATGCAAGCACTGTGTGACTTAGAGTTATGTATAAGAGATGCTGCTATTACAATGTGAGATCCATGATCTACAGGTTCAGACCATATAGAGAGTAATAAGCCTAGAATTGGATAAAAGTCTTTTAACAAAGTGTTTCAGTACTAACATCCACTGGCATAACTATATATTCTCTTCTCCATATAGGGAGTCCAGTACTATGAATAAAGCATTATAGTTGGGGGCCCTGTTACAGGTTTTACATTGGGGCCCAGGAGCTTTAAGTTACGCCTCTGCGTTAAGCAGTTAAGAGAAGTTGGGTGGCCCAAGATAATCTTTTGCACCCGGGCCCATGAGCCTTTAGCTACGCCCCTGCTAACATCCTATAAATGGAGAGTATAGTTGCAGCTTCTGAGTATAACACTCTATTCTATGTACAGTCCCTTAATGAATGGAGTCCATCATTGGAGCTTGTATGTGGGCAGTAAGGCTAACAATCTAAAGGTTCCTTTACACAGGACTACTATAGGTTACATAAGCGCCCAACAGCCATTCCATGAAGAGCCGCCCAACTATCGCTCCTGTGCTTTACAAGGAGTGATAGTCGTTCTGTGAATGGAGGCTGAGCGGTTGAAGATCATGCTGACCCGCCGCCTCCATTCACAGTAAACAGGCAGTCATGCATTGTAGAACGATTGCCGGTTTACACGGCCGATAGTCGCTGGGTTTTTAGTTCTGCTAAGTGACTCTGACCACTGATCGATTTCTCGCTCCATACCCAGTACACGGGACGGCTATTGCCTGAATTTGCTGCTTCCAGCGATAATTGCCCCGTGTAAGGGTAACTTCACTCATGTACTGTCCTCTTCATGTATAACCTACAGGGAGATGTTTATTAGCTTACGACTACATTACCGTGCACAGGGGCTGTCGAGACACCCCTTCCGCTGTAGAAGTTCATCGAAGTCTCCGCAGTTGATGTATTCCATTCCGAGCAGCACCAGGTCCTGCCATACAGAAGAGCGATACAAGAATGTGAATGTCTAGGATCAAGTTACCAAATGATTGCAGCGTCTTCATTCTATACAGACAGGAACTATCAGAGGTTGATCCAGGGATTATTCTGACTGCCATTATGGAGTCGGGAAGGAATTTTCCCCCCGAAAGGGATAATTGGCTTCTGCCTCTTGGGATTATTTGCCTTCCTCTGGATCAACAGGGCTGACCTAGATGAACCTTGTCTTCATTCAGCCTCACATACTGTGTTACTATGTTATACAGAGGCCATTCTCAGTTATTTGTCCATCATAGATGTAGACTATATGACGACGGGGGGGATGGGACAGTTACATGTATGATAGATCAGTAAGCTCAGTACTGGTGATAATAAGGCTGCAGCCCGGCCCCAGGAGAGGTGTAGCTTATACCTCATACAGCAGGCGTTCTCCATCTAGTTTCACTAATAATCTACATATAAGGTTTTCATGTTTGCATCATACAGAAGACGCCATCTCAGTCGCAGTGGCATCCATAGACTATTTACAAACCGTTTGCCTACATTCACAGATTTTTTACACAAAACCCTTTTTCCTTTAACCCCTGAAGGACCGGCCACTTTTCATGTTTTTATTCTCACTTCTTCATCCCTATTTTCAATACATACATTTTTTCGCCATATGAGGGCTTCTTATTTTGCGAGACGGGTTGTGTTTTTAATGGTATCATTTAGTCTACTATATAATGTATGGGAACATTTTTACATTTGTAAGTGTGGTGAAATGATAAAACGCACTGATGCCATTATCCTGCAGATCTTACTGTGACACAACGTTATTCTGTGGGTCGGTACGATAATGGCGATTAGCAAACTTATATAGATTTTATTAAGTTTTACTACTTTTAACCTGGAATATTAAATTTTCAAAATCCTTGGCACCAGAGGGATATTAATTTAATATCTTTTATGGCAACAAAACTGTACTGAGCTTTCATTGGCTGCAGTTATCATGTGGTTTCCTGTGACATCATCTGTCACAACCATCACCGGGAATGCAGCGGGCTCAAGGGCTGGATCCCGGAGGCTGCAGAGGGGTAAGTATATCAAAATTTATTGTTTTAATACAGGGGGTCTTATTGAAGAGTTGTCCAGTAACTGGGCAACCCCTTTAATTTCAAGTCACACAAGCTGCCATTCAGCATGCTATGTGAGAGACAGTTACAAACTAATTACAATGAGAGCAGCCTGTATTGTAGAAAGGGGGGTCTGCAGACCCCCAGCTTAGGAGCCTGGTTGCAAATAGTACCTATTCAATACCATGATGCTCTGAAAATAAGACCCTGTCTTATAATAATGTTTGCCCCAAAAGAGGCACAGGGTTTTCTTTTCGGGGGATGTCTTATTAATACTAAGTTAGTAGCCATGGTCCGGGTTCCTCCCGATGGTCTGCAAACTTCCGTAGTTCCGCCGGGCTTCCTGCACTCCTTGGCCGCGGACAGATCATCACTTCCTGTTTGCAGCGTTCATAAATCCCGCCTCCAGGAAGCGATGGCTCTGATTAGCCAGCGAGCACTGCTGTCAGCCAATCACTGCCGTACTTGCTGAACCAACGTGACGGCTGGTGAGTGCAGACGCTGTGGAATTTCAGCTACAGAATGTGCACCGACATTCCCCAACAATGTGCAGTACATGTAAATGAGAGGGCTTTTAACAAACCCCATTCACTAACAATGGAAACAACCTACAAGATAGTCATGCAGCATGCGTCATCTGTCACAGGAAAGTCATGGATCTTCATTGTGGATTTCATTCAAGGTAATGAGTGACGTCCGCAGTGAAAATCAGCAGATTGACTCACCGATGTTTGCACGTACCCCTGTGGTTCGCTTCTATGTTTGTATTAGGTTTTAAGTGGTTCAATTTGTGTCTCTAGAACTTTGATTAGAGTTCTTGCACATGTGTAGCACCCAGTTTTTGGTATTTTCGGTTGTGCTTGTTACTGTTGTTCACCTCGACATCCATAGACTCCCGGCTCCCATATCCCTGTACAGATATACTAGGACATTAATAAGCATAGCATTGTACACCTACAAACTGAATAGCGGGCATTCATTATAATAAAGGTATTGTATATTTAACGGCCCCTCAGTGTAAAGTGGGGCCCATTGTGACTATTGCTATGTCAGCCCAAGATCTCTGTGGATGGAAATGTCTTACTGTTGCACGGCTCG
Organism: Eleutherodactylus coqui; assembly: GCF_035609145.1. Lineage (NCBI taxonomy): Eukaryota > Metazoa > Chordata > Amphibia > Anura > Eleutherodactylidae > Eleutherodactylus > Eleutherodactylus coqui. The sequence goes on along the minus strand of NC_089841.1, from coordinate 244,044,995 downwards.
CAGATACTTTGTATCACTACAGCATCAGGTACATATACTGGTATTTGTTCATTTGGAAGTAGTCATAAATGTACCTTTGTCTGGAAAGCAAATTGTCCTTGTAGAAGAAAGGGGCTGCCAGATGCAAGTTGTAGCACCCGCCGCTCCACCATCACGCGGTCCTCTCCTTCGGTAAGCAGGCTTCTCTTGGCGATGACTTTTACAGCAAACTTCTGCCGAGTAGAGTTGTCTTCTGCCAGCACCACCTAGAAAAACAGTTATTTATGAAGAGGACAAATAGAGCAAAAATCCGAAACTAATCTGAAGGTTGGATTCACAGTGCAGGTTTGCAGTGCGGATTCTTCAGCGCAGCTCCATAGCAATCTACAGTACAATGCATCTGGATGGAGATCTGTGTAACAGTAGGGAATTACATGTTATGTAGTAATATTAATGCTGTGTGCAGAGCAAGAAACATGTGAGGAGAAGACGCATTGTGGTTCCATCTTACTAACAGGGTCTCAGACAATGATCATGCAGCTTTGTCATCATCAGCCTCTTGGAGGATTCTACTATATTAGAAGTATCGCACACGCTCTGGACTTTACATTGTGGACCGTTGGAGAAGCCAAAGTATAGAACCTCTTGTATCAGAACAATAAAGCAGAAGAGCCTGAACACATCACTTCAGTGTTTTGCGCTCTTCTCTGATGCATCGTATACATTATATATACGATTAGATATACCTGATGGATAAGGCTATGATACCCCTTGAATATCATCTAAATGAAGTCATTACTGTAACAATCCACAGATAAAAATCCATATGGAAAAATTAGCATGTTGTGGATTTTGAATCCTCATGTTTCAGAAATCTGTGACTTTTCTCCAGTTTTCACCCACTTAATGTGCTGTATACAGGGTGGATGCACCTGTGATTCCACTGCACAACTTGTTTCACATTCCAGGTACTGTATATGCCGTGTGCAGGCACATCCTAATGCCATATATACATGTGAAAGTCAGTCCGTCCAATAGTCCAATCCATATTTCAGCCCTATTTGTGGTGGCATTCTCAATATAATACGTGTGCTATAATACAAATATTTGTTAACCCCTTAAAAGGGCTGTTGGAGAGTTTTACTATTAGTAGAAGCGCAGATAGCGCTGTGAACATTGTAGCAGCCAGGGTTGGTACTGCAGACAGTGAATTCAATGGGAGCTTTGCCTGCAGTACCAACCCAGGCTTCTGTATTATGGACAGCGCTGTCTGCTTCCGGCACTGCCAGCAGGCCCAGTCATTTACTGCATAGCAGGAGTTTGGGGTTTATATTATGTCTATATAACTTTTTATTCATGTATTTTTTGGGGGGTGAGACCTAGAAATGTCAACATTTTTGGGGGGTTTTGTTTTTACTGACTTTACTATGCAGCATAAAGCACTTGAGAACATTATACTCCGGATCAGCACGATTAGAGCAATACCAAATTTATACAGTCCTAATGTTTTACTACTTTTGCAAAGAGGGGCATACATTGAACTCACAGGGCCCCACAGCAGAACTCAGAATTAAATTAGGGACAGCATATCTATAACAGCGGCTCAGCTCTAGTATACCTCTAATACAATCATATCATAGAGATGCTAGATTCTACACTGTGATAGTGATTACAGTGCTGTTACCTCCAGTGATCACATGTGACATCTCCTCTGATTGATGACTTCTGCTTTGGGTTTTGTTCTTTGTCTGGGCCCAGAATTCCACTAAGATTTCTTCTTGCCAAGATTCATCCCTGCACATTCCCCATCCTACCACTAGCTCTCACTATCTCTCCATAGTATTGGTGTCTCCTCTGTGGCCCCAGAAAGTACCGCTGTCCCCTCTCTGTGTCCCTACAGACTACTGGTGTCCCCTCTGCGGTGCCACAAACTACTGATGTCCCTTCTGTGTCTTCCCTTTCCCCTGAATGTCCGACTAGCAGGTGCAGCATAAGTTTCTTTGTAACCTGCTGGTAGGGGGCGCTGCTCTCTCAGGCTTCTTATACATAGCTGAGCGCGATATCAAGTCATGAAACCCAGACTGATATCGCACTCATCAGCGTGTGATTTACCCAAGGACCCGAGGCGTTTTTCTTTGGAAACGCCTCCCATCACTTCAGGTAGAGTGCAGGAAGGAGGTGGAGAGGAGAAGACGGCTTCTACACTGACGGATCAGGATCCAGACCAGGAGGAATGTAAGTTCCAGACTTGTGAAGGGGAAGGGATGTCCGCAGACGTAACCGCTCATCTCTAGTTATAAATATTAGTGGAAAAACGGGTAAACCAGAAATAGTCAAGAGAAATCACACTGGCATGTTCATGTGAGGAATGCCAACCACACTTTATAGATATGTTGTAGTGTGATTCATATAGAACCATTGCAGTGGTAGGCGTATATTAAAGGAGATGTCCCGCGCCGAAACGGGTTTTTTTTTTTTTTTTAAACCCCCCCCCCGTTCGGCGCGAGACAACCCCGATGCAGGGGTTAAAAAACCCACCCGCACAGCGCTTACCTGAATCCCGGCGGTCCGGCGTCTTCATACTCACCTGCTGAAGATGGCCGCCGGGATCCTCTGCCTTCGTGGACCGCAGCTCTTCTGTGCGGTCCACTGCCGATTCCAGCCTCCTGATTGGCTGGAATCGGCACGTGACGGGGCGGAGCTACACGGAGCCGCTCTCTGGCACGAGCGGCTCCATAGAAGACTACAGAAGACCCGGACTGCGCAAGCGCGGCTAATTTGGCCATCGGAGGCCGAAAATTAGTCGGCACCATGGAGACGAGGACGCTAGCAACGGAGCAGGTAAGTATAAAACTTTTTATAACTTCTGTATGGCTCATAATTAATGCACAATGTATATTACAAAGTGCATTATTATGGCCATACAGAAGTGTATAACCCCACTTGCTGCCTCGGGACATCTCCTTTAATACTTGCCAACTGGCCTGAAATGTTCGGGAGAATCTAGGAAGGGAAGGCAAATGACCCGGGCACCGAACCTATGAATTACACTCACCTCTCTCCCTCTGCACCCCTCTTCATTGTTGGGCATTGCTGGCAAGTGAAATGAAGTGCAAGGAAGGAGAGAAGAAAATAACGACCAATCCGGGGCTTGTAGTCAGGTCTGTATAAGGTCTGTGTGATGTCAGAATAAAGCAGGGGAGGGGTGACGGCTAGTCTGGGGGTCTGTATAGAAACACAGAAGACCACAAGGTCCATGTCTACCATTGTAATATTTCCTTATAATTACTCTTTAAATGGGTCCTATAGACCGTATTAAGTCAGTTCTGGTCTAGGGTTTGTACTAAGTAGGGTCTGATCTGATATTTGTATTCATTCCCTAAAGGGTTTTCTGCTCTTTTTTGACTGATGACCTTTTCCCTAGATAGGTCATCAGTACTGTAGTTGATGGATGGGCATCTGCTGATCTGGACCCCTGTCCATCAGCTGATCGTCCGGCCCACTGTCCGGTGTAGTAGGCTGGATGTTGTGATCACTGGTCAGAGGAGGAAGTCTGATCTCTGAACATGAAATGTAGGAGCAGCGTGGTGCCATTGATTTCAAGCCAGCGCTCGGACTACGACCATTTTACTGGTGATGAACTATCCAGAGGATGGGTCATCAGTTAAAAAAGTGCAGAAAACCCCTTTAGTGACGAGTCCCTTTAAAGCTATAATGACAAACTATTTCCAATTCTTTTCATTGCCCATTCCTAGAGCCATAACATTCAAACAGCCGTACTAGGGCTTGTTTTTTTGCATACATGTATTATATAACTTTTATTAAGGTTTTTGGGGGAGGGTTGAGAAAAAAATCAGACATTTCACCATTGTTTTCTGGATTTCACTTTTCAGGTCAAGCATGCAGAATAAATATTGTGATACATTATTCTCTGGGTCCGCACGATTCTGGCAATACCAGAATTTTTTTGTGTTTTGCTATATTTGTACAGTATAAAGTCTTTCACGTTTCTGTCGGCACCTCCCAAGAGCTATAGTGTTTTTATTTTACCACCAACCGACCTCTATGAGAGCTTATTCTTTTGCAGAGGAGCTTTAGGGTTCAGTCAGACGGCGTATTTTGCTGCACATCTTATTTGCATTTGCGATCCCCATCTATTAGAACCAATGCTTTTCAATGGCAGCGGTCACATGTCTGATTTTTACCAGCGCACAAAAATGTGCAGCGGTAAATCTAGGGCAGCGGATCTTAAAACGCAAATAACTACGGTATTCAGGATTTTTTGGATGTGAAACTCTTGAATGATGTATCCGGGGGTTTCACCTGTGGTCAATGGGGCCAGCGGCGGCCCCACTGACATACAGAGAAGATCGCGATCCTCTGTTATAGCTGTGACAGCTGTGGCTGAGGATTTCTTCATCATCACTGAACACTGTGACAGCTGTGGCAGAGGACCGCAATGCTATCCCAATGCCGTCACAGTGTTCAGTGATGAGGGGACTCCCTGCGAGGATGAACAAATCCTCGGCCACAGCTGTCACAGGACTGCCATCTTCTCTGTATGTCAGTGGGGCTGGGGCTGCTGCTGCTGCCGCTGACCCCATTGACCACAATGTGAAACCCCTGCATGTGACAGCATCCAGGGGTTTCACATCCTAGGAATCCCCTGCTGCAGCTGTCACAGCCGCAGCAGGGGATAGCGGGCAGCACACTTTAGGTGCACATAAATGCAGCAAAGTGCATTTTCTCAGCGTGATGCCCGCTTTGGTCACGCAAATATTTGTGCATTTGGGTTTTGCGCAAAACAATGCGCAGCAAACAAACGGCCGTCTGACTGAGCCCTCAGTCTTCATTTATCTCATTTTTGGAAAAGATAATCACTTTTTATTACGCTTTTTCTAGAATTTTAATTAATAAAATCCGCAATTCTTCTTTTTTTTTTAAGCTCTTCACAATATGTCAAACCCTTATATTGTGCAAAAATAATGCTATTTTCAATAAATCCCTGTGTGTATTACTTATTGGTGCGAGTCAATATGCAATATGTGTGTCATACTAAATGCATACAAAATGTGGGTGCCAATCATTCAGTATGATGATAGTTGAACATGCATATAGTATAGTTATCACATGGGTAAGGTACCATGTCATATTCAGTTATTGTACAGTGGAAAAACAAGATAATTTTCCCCATGGCGGTGAGCGTAGTTGGGCATACAGACGGGTGAAACCGCCCTAATAGGGCTTCTCAAATCCAACCCGCAAAGATGAAATATGCTTGAACATCACAAAGATGCTAATAAAACTCTATAAGACCCTCGGTAATCATGTCACAACCATACCCTCAAGAGAGATCACATTATAAGATCATGGCGTCGGCATTAGGAGTCACTTACATCACACAGTCCAAATTACATAGGTACACATCGCCAAAAAACTAACATGCCAAAACATTAAAAGAGGGTCCAGAGATGAGTAAATTCAAGAAAAGTCACGCAAAACAAGATAATACAAATGGGAGGCCAAGACAGCAGAGAAAAAAATATTTACTTATCATTTAAACCCCGCCCCCTCCATCACCCCCCCCCCCCCCCCCCTCCCCACAGAGCAAAGTAGAGTCCAGACATGATCTTAGGCAAAAGATCTAAAAGTCCTGAGGACAGTCATAGTGCAAATCTGAAACATCCAATTTAGACCAAGGAATTTTCTTCAGAGCCCATAAAGGTCAAGATCACGAAGTTCCATCAGTCCAACGGACAATCCACCAATGATTCCAAGACGTGACAAAGTAGGGCCAGAAAGAAGCCAGAACTCCAGCGGTCAAGGAGTATTACCAACGGGATCCCAAAGAGGCAGCCCCCAAATAGGTAACCCGAGGGAGAACACAGAGAGGAGACCTATAACAAAAAATATACAGAAGTGTCAAAACAAATGTATCAAACAAACAATTAAACAAGGAATCCTGTAAATAAGAGATCTTCATGGATCCTTTATGGGCCAACGATTTGTAAATATCCACCTGGATTCATACTCCTTTATATCGGTCATTATGAATGTAGCAATAGTAAGGGTGTGGGGGGGGTGTATGGGGGGGTGGCACATGGATGGATTCTAATTGTGGAATCCATGATCGCCCTTAGAACATGCTGAAATAGGATTGCTGAAGAGGGAATATTCTTTTAGGAGATCTGGTCTGTGGTTTCAATTAGTTTAGGGGTCTCAAGTAATTTGTATCTATTTAGGGGTGTATATTTAAGGGATTTAAGGTGGTCTGTATTTGCTTAGGGGGTTGGTCTTGGAATCTGCATATATACATATGCACTTGTTTTGGAACATTTTGTAGCACAAATACAACTACATGGATATATATTTTTTTATTTTGCCCCCATTTTTTGTTTTATTATCATTATTTGGACTGTTGACTAATTATTTTATATTAGTAAATGATACAGAATACATTTTTGGGAGCAAAACATATTTCTGACTGCAAACTGCCGCAATTTTAGCATATATAGTAGTGTCATGCAGGAATTGACCCATTTTGACAGTAAACTGTCAGAAAAAGAAAAAAAAAAAGGTTAACTCACCTAGAAGAGCTGTCCGTGGCCAATCAGAGGCAGTGCCCAGCTGTTATTGAATGACAGCTGAGTACTGCCTCTGATTGGCTGAGCGCTCAGCAAATCAGAGGCAGCACTTTCTGGAGGCGGGGAGAAGAAGACTGCTGGGACTGGAGAGAAGAGCCAGGCGGCTCTTCTAGGTGAGTTAATCTTTTTTTTAATTTTTTTCGAGAGCTTGCTATGATTATCAGGGAAGGGCTTATATTTCAAGCCCCTCCCCAAAAATCATCACCGCAAACCTACTGCTTTCAATGGGGCCGCAGCAGTGCTGGCCCCATTGAAAGAAATGGGAAAGCATCATGAACTTCTGCCACAGCTGTGACAGCTGTGGCAGAGGATTTCTTCATCCCTGCGGTCCCCTCGGGGGTGAAGGAATCCCCTGCCATAGCTGTCACAGCTGTGTCAGGGGAGCAGAATGTTCTCCCTATGTTTTCGATGGGGCTAGCGCTGCTGCCACTGGCCCCATTGAAAACAATGGGCGATATCGCAGATTCTTCTTTGCGATGCGAGATTACAGTGAAAACATCGTAAAGGAGAATGAAACCGTTGAAAATCGTTGGTTTCATTATCCTGCGTTTTCACTCTCTCTTACATCGCAAGGCGATTGCATGGCTAGTGGGTGCCCCCCCTACGGGTGCCAACAGTCATGCCATAGAGGCTGCAGAATCTCAGCGGTATATTTTACTTTAGGGCTCCTACTCTCTTGTGTTTTTGTAACGCTGCGATATCGCTGCGTTTTCTAATGCGATTGTCAGTGGGACTTTCTAATGTTAAAAACGCATCACAAGTTTGTGCTTTGTGATTTTTGTGCGATGCGGTTTTAACATTAGAAAGTCCCATTGACAATCGCGTTTAACAAAGGCAGCGATATCGCAGTGTTATAAAACCGCAGCTGTGTGGGCGCCTTTACAGCGCAAATGATGTGGAAGACATTCAAAAATCTCATCCATATGAAATAGACAATATCCACACAGAATCTGCAGAGTATGTGAAATACATGCCGGCTCTAAATCCAAAGTCCGTCTAGGCTGCTGGTTGTGATGGCGGATTTCAACCTTTCAAATATAAAGCTTGAAGCCAGTAAAGAATCTGCATTAAAAACCTGGATCAGAAAGCCTGCAGCAAAAATGGAGTAAGTGAAGACACCCTTAAAGAGGTACTGAAGGTATGACCCGTCATTAGGGCACACTAACTTACTGCTCATACACGGCACTGAGAAAGCTATATAAGAACAATAAGACAAATCAGACAGAGGAAGTGTAGGAGGATTTCTTTTTGGGTGAGTGTGGCTGTCATTTCAGTCCATATCAAACACAGCGCCATACTTGGTATATTGGCTTTTCCTGGTATTGCAGCTCAGTCCCATTCCATTGAATGGGACTGATTTGCTCCCAGGCCATGTGACCGATAAAGATAATATCACTGGCCGGGGAAGAGGCTGCAGTGCTCACCCGAGTGCATGCCCTCTTCAATCAACTGATCGGGGGAGAGTCCAAGCAACAGACCCCACTGATCTGATATTGATAACCTATCCTGGGGATAGTCATCAATATTGTAGTCCCAGAAAAGCAGTTAAAATATGTTGCCCCATTTGGAAAATGCCTCAATCATCATGACTAAATCAACATCGCTGTTCCTTAGTTTGCCTGGGTGCCAGGCACTACAACATCATCTCTGCATGGACACATGAGTGGCTGTAATAAGCATCCTCCGGCAGTATCAGCTGGCCATTGGTACAGAAAGGTTCTACATACGAAATGTCCAGATGGGTAAATGTAGGCAGCAGAGTCTTAGGGCTCAAACAGACGAGCGTGACGGCCGCAAAACCAGAAGAAACGTAACCTTCATTTCAATAGTTTAGTTTTAATTAGCGTGATTCTCGCCGATATTACTACATACGAGAACAGATAGGTAGGTCTTGCCTGATCTTTCTCACAGATAGGTTATGTCCTATGTTTTCTATCTTTCTGCTTTTTCTTTTTAACCATGCGCAATAGCATGAAATTTAAAGGGTAAAGTAGAAAACTTTCCACTGGTTCATGGGTAAAGGCTCTCCGTAGCGGCGAGCGTATTTCTGCATGCGCCTGTGTGTTTAAGCCTCAGAAGCAGTAGCTGATATTTTTGTCCAGCACAATATGTCTAACCTGTCCGAAGCTACCCCGGCCGAGCACATGATGGAAAGTGAGTCTACTGATGTCATCCGGGGTTGTGCCGCCGGGGTGGGGTGGCCGAGCACCGATGTCTCCTACAAGGAACAGAAAAGGGACACATTAAGATTAATGGAAAATCTGCCATACAAGAGTCACGATGAGGAGAATTTGGGGGGAAATTTGCAGGTAGCTACAATAATAATATCACTGATGTAGAAGCATTGTAAACCCGGATTATTGGGATAAAGTGCCAGTTCAAGGGCTTATTCAGATGTCCGTATATCGCCCGGGTTTTCATGCCTGGCCGATATACACTGACCCTTTCTCCAGGGGTAGAAGGCGGGCCGGGAGCAATGCACTGAGTTCCCGCCCTCTTTCCACCCTCTTTCTGCCCCTCGCCACTATTTGCAATGGGAGGGGGCGGGATGGGGTAGAACTTATCTCTGCCCCGTCCAGCCGTCCCATTGCAAATAGTGGCAAGGGGCGGAGAGGGGGCGGGAGCTCAGTGCACTCTGCCTCCTCCCCCTGCAGAGAGGGACAGCGTAAATCGATTCGAGCGTAAAAACCTGGCCGATATACGGACGTCTGAATACGCCCTTAGGATTATACTGAGAAATGTTGGATAAAATACATAATACATTTTACTGATGAGGACACATACTTTGTTCCACAGGTCTTTTTCTTTTACATTTGATGAATCCTTAACCCTTAAATATCCTTAAATATGCCATGCAATCATGAAGGGTGTATAAAGCGGGATCAGAAGCCAAGTATGTGCCATATCTACCAGCTATCAGGTGTTTTGGACAGCTGTCAACCATCACCAACTGTTTAGACCCACATTCAACTTTGATTGCAGCATCTAAATAGTTAATTACCAAAGTTGACCACGCACCCAAACAGTCAGCCAAAAGAAGGCCACCCTATTGTCTCCCCACCCCCATGGAATGCAATCATTGGTACCAATGGGCTAGCATTGCAACATGGAGACCGTTAGTCTATACTGCAATACTGAAGTGATCATAAGTTCGAGTACCCTGTGGGGCTATATGAAATATAGAAAAAGGTTCGATAACAATTTTAAAACAGTAAATAAAAGGTTAAGGTTCAGAATAAAAAAAAGCAGATTTTTGGTATAGCTGGGTTTGTAAAATACCGAACTATTAAAATATTGCAGTATTTGTCCTGGTGAACACTGAAAAAAGAAGTACAGAATGACAGAATTTTTTTTTTGTTACTTCGGCTCCCCCAAAAAACAGTGCTGACAAGATTTTTCATGGCTTCATATGAGTGGAGTTTTCATTAGGGACCATTGCCCTGAACATATTCACCCCATATTCATCAGCCATGTAATATCGTCTGGCTTCACTGATACTGAAAACAAGCACAACATTTTGGTGGAATCTCCTGAAGACTGGCATCTTCTGCCCATCTTATGCCATCTTTAGCAGCAGTAAGCTGTAAAAAGATGTACCAGATTTATTAGTAAGTGAACGCCTCTTAATAAATTTGGTCCATCTTTGACTGTTCGTGCCCCAGAAATGCAAATTAAATTATTCTCCCTGCTAAACCAAGGCCCCGTTTTTGTCTTCCCCTTTTGAAAAATGCCAAAAGTGCAGCTGTGTATCAAAAGCCTGTAACTGGCAAATGTATCAAATAGTAAATGGACAGGGTTATAGAGAAGAAAAGGCAGTCTATAAGTAACAGTGTGGTAAAGCAGCTTCCCCTTGTAGTTAGTTGTGTCTGTGTATGTGCATCTATAGGTGTTATGGCTCTCCATGCCCCCCAATCTGTATTCCTCTACCTGAGTCCCGGGGGTCTTCTTTCTTTTCCTCTTCTTTCTTGATTGCAGGGTTCTCCTCCTCACTTGAGTCCAAGATAAGGATCACCTCCGCTTCTCCACATCCTCCTCCTCTCTGGTCTCCATGATGTTTCTCCTGCCAGATGTTCTGTCCTGAGCCAATCCTCCTCTTCCTCCCATGGCTCTTCTTCAGAGACGTCTCCTCATCTTCCGATGAATCAATGACGTCTCTTCTCCGCTTCCCTCCTCTTCTTACAATCTCCTCCATTTTTGATCGCTGCTGCATAAAGCTGCTGTGCATCCAGTCTCTGACAAGTGTCACCTGGACTGCCAACTGCCACTCAAGATTCCAACTGCCCGCATGCCGCTGGTCATGTGACTGATAACTGACCAATAGCATTCACTTATATGTGCTATATACTGTATACATGAGCCATCACTTCATCTCTACAGGAATTATAAACAGTCTTCATGTATTAATATAAACTTTATGGTCTTCATTTGTATTTCTCCATCCATTTGGTCTTCATTTCTATTTGATTATTGATTAAATCAGCTGGTGTTAGCAGAGACAAAACGAGTTGTTCCTTTTTATGCCCTTATTACTGACCTCTGATAAGATAGCAAAATAAAAAACATTTCAGTAAAAAGGTATAAAAAATAGCTCTATATGGGATGAAAAAAATGCTGCAAAAATAGGCCAGAAAACAAAATCGGGCCATAAAACCGCCACATGGGTAAAATCGCTTAGATGTGTCAATTGGACACTTGTGCACATGTCAATGGGACTTTTGTAATGTTTAAATCGCATCGCACAAAAATCGCTATTTTGCGCTTCTGCGTTGTTTGTGCGACTTTAACATTAGAAAGTCCCATTGACATTTGCAGTAAAAAAAATGCAGCGATATCGCAGCGTTAACAAAACCCTAGTGGGTAAAAGCCCTTCTGGTGACCTTCAAGGGGCCGATAGTAATTGTAAGATGGTATAGTAAGGGCCTGTTCACACAAGTGTATTTGCGTACATAATATGCAGTGAATAGAAGCCATCGGTTACAATGAGTTCTTTCACATGATGTATATTGTCACACAGCATGACCTATGTTTTTGCGTACTACGCACCGCAATAGGCCATTGAAGTGAATGGGCTGCGCAAATACATGGTGAATGCGCCGGAAACCTGTTGATTCACTGCATATTTGTGCACCATTTCAGTGGGCCCATCTGCAGTCTTTTTTGCGCGCCCACATACGTAGGCATAAGCGATTTTTGATTGCGCAAATCCGCATCGTATGTGTGCAACCAAATAACTATTACTCCTGTGTGAATGAGCCCTAATAGGGATCCCTATTGTGGTCGCAGTAGTAATAGTGTCTCTTACAATGGCCCCAGTACTAACAGTGATTCTCATAGTGTCCCTAGTAATAATATTGACCCCCATAGTGGTCCCAGTAGTAACAGGGTACGCCATAGTGGCCCAATTAGTAATAGTGAACCCCACAGTGGCCCCAGTAGTAATAGCGACCCCCAGGGTGGCCCCAGTAGTAATAGCGACCCCCAGGGTAGCCTCAATAGTAATAGTGACGCCCACAGTGGCCCTAGTAGTAATAGCGACTTGCACAGTGGCCCCAGTAGTAATAGTGACCTTCAAAGTAGCCACAGTAGTAATACTGACCCCACAATTGCCCCAGTAGTAATAGTGACCTCCATAGTGGCCCCAGTAATAATAGTGACCCCACAGTGGCCCCAGTAGTAATAGCGACCCCCACAGTGGCCCCAGCAGTAATAGCAACCCCACAGAGAAGTTTGCTGTGGTTACTTGTGCAGTGTGAGCGGAGGCGTTGTCTTGCAGGAACAAGATTCCATTGGACAGCTTGCTGCGTTTTTGGCCTTCAGAGCTGCCTTCAATTGCTCCAAAAGTTCAGTGTAATACCTCGCATTGATGGTGGAACCATTTTGAAGGTCGTCCACTAGCAGCACGCTCTCCTTATCCCAGAACACAGACGCCATCACCTTAGTGGCTGAACTTCTTTGGGTGAGGAGAACCACTGGGCCTCCACTCTCTGACTGCTCCTTGGTTTCAGGGTCATACACATAAATCCAGGTCTCATCCATAGTGACAAGTCGATCCAGGAAGTTCTAATCAGTCTGGAAATGCTGACAAATGGACCGGGGAGTTTTCACTCACATGCTTTTCTGATCATATAAGCTTATGTATTATTTCCTGCCATGGAGGAACTGTGTTTTAAAAAAATTTCTTGGACAACCCCTTTAACCCCTTGAGTGGCGGGTTTCTTACCACCCTGTCAGAACCACCAGGGCAGGTTTTTTAAATGGGCCAATCCTTTAGTTTCCACAAATTTTTCAGTCGCATTCCAAGAGCCATAACTTTTTCATTTTTCTATTGACACGGCCGTATGAGGGTTTGTTTTTTTGTGGGACAAGGCATCATTTTGGGGTATAATGTACTGCATAACTTTTGTAAAAAAAAATTGTAGGGAGATTGGGGGAAAAAAAAAGAAATTCTGCCATTTGTTTTTTTTTATTTCATTTTTACTTCGTTCAGCATGCAGAATAAATACGATTCCGGCAATACCAAGTTTATACAGTTTTTTATGTTTTGCTATTTTTGTACACTTAAAACATTGCTTTTTTTTTTTTTTTTTTGTAAACTCTTTTTTATTTGCATTTTCATAGATTACATACATGAGTATACTTTTCTACTGCCTCTATCTTTGTGGTTACAATTTATACAAAAATTTTCCAATGAACTTACTTTTGTACAATGGAAGGTTTTGTATGCGTATTCTATTTTATTTTCTTACCAATGGTTCAGATTTATCTTATTCTCATGTGTAATCTTTTCCTTTATTGTCTCCTATTTCTTGTATTATAACTTCTTATCAAAAAAATTTTTGAAAAACATTTAAACATTAACATATTGAACTGTTGGGACTCGTTGATGGTACCAAAAATTTTAAATTTTTTTTGTAAAGTTTAACTTTCTATAATCTAGATCTTTTGTAGACGGCTTCTCTCATGACATCTCCAATACTCCTAATCTGTTCATATCTTTCTGGCTGTAGTACCATGTAGTGCTAGTAAATTGCATCATACATTCCTTGACTTCGTTGGGGTCGAGGAATTTCTCGATGAATTCCCACCATTTCTCAAAAAACTTTGGGGCTTGAGATTCCACCTTGCGTTCTATTTCAATTCTTTCCATTTTAAGCAGGTGCTTTACTTGCTGTATGACCTCTCCTACCCCGGTGGATCGGCTTGTAGCCAGTTATTGAGTAGGCATCTTTTGCTAATCAAAAGTATAGTGTGGGTTATTGCAGTTTTTTTTGTCTGGTCTGGCATTACATGTAGTATGAATGTTTGTGGTGTAAGTTGTAGTGGCTGGGGTTGTCCACTTACGTCTTGTATCAGTTTTTGGATCTCTGCCCAAAAAGCTTTGATTTTGGGGCATTGCCAAATGCCATGTAGAAAGTTTGAGTTAGGTGCAGCACATCTCGGGCACGCCTGTAGTCTCGTCGGGCCGTTGGGGTTTTGGGGTTTGTCGAATCCGTAAATTGCCCTGTGTATTATTTTGAAATAGGTTTCCCTCCATCTTTCATTTAGTATCGCTTTTCTTACTGAGTTCCAGCCTTTAATTATTCCCTCTTGTAAATCAGTGTCTTGTAGTTCACGGGTCCATGATTTGAATGTGATCGGGCCCTTGTCTTTCCCTCCTACTTCCCTGAGCCTAGAGTATAATGTTGAAATTGAGTTCCTATAGTTGCGGTTGCTAGCAAGAATGTCTATGGGGTTAGTAGTTGCCTCTTTTGAAGCATCAGCTAGTCTATTTCGTAGAAAGTTTTTCACTTGTGCATATGGGAGGAAGTGGGATGGCGGTAAATTGTACTCTTCGCTCAGTTCCTTAAAATTCTTATATCTTGAGGTGTCCGGGTGCATAAGGTGTTGGGTCTTTAGGATACCGTTGTGTTGCCAAATTTTAAACATTTTATTCTCCCTACCTTCTTTAAATTCGGGGTGTTTCCATATTTCCATGTGCTTGGATATTTTCAATGGTAAGTCGTATAATTTGCGGGTTATTTTCCACGCTGCTATGGTGTCTTTGGCCTTGACCGAGTGTTTGCTTTCTATCGGGAGTTTGGAGAAGCTGGTGTGTAGAAGTGCATTTAGGCTCCATGGAGCGAATAGCTCTGATTCAAGGTCGTAGTTGGAGAAGTTGCTAGTTCCCATAAGCCAGTCTAGGGAGTGTCTCATAATACTTGCTATATTATACAATCTAATGTCTGGGAAGTTTAAGCCTCCCTCATTTTTAGGGAGCATCAATTTTCTAAGTGCAATGCGCGGTCTTTTTCTTGACCATAAAAAAGTCGTGAACGCTTTATGGAGTTTTTCCAGGTCTCGCCTTTGTAGTAACAGGGGTATTGTTTGCAATGGGTTTAACAATCTTGGGAAGCTAATCATTTTGATTAGATGGGATCTGCCTAATAGAGAAAGTGGTAAGTTGCTCTATCTGTCTAGTTCTTTAATTATTTTAGCTATGAGAGGGGGGGGGGTAGTTTAATGAGTATATTGTTTCTGGTCTTTTCCCTATATGTATCCCCAAGTACTTGATACTGTTCTTGACTATGTTTACTGGGCAGTCTTTGAAGGTTGAGTCTCTTAGTTTGCCCAGCGGCGAGATATCTATCAAGTCACATTTTGTGGTGTTGGCTTTGAATCCTGATTTTTTCTCAAATATTCCCAGTAGGTTAAAGACTTTATATAAGTCTGTGTGCGGTCGCCCTAGTGCTATCAGGATGTCGTCAGCGAATAACATGGTTTTAATTGTTTTGTTCCCAATTTTGATCTCTTCAATTTCTGTGGAGTTTTCTAAGGTTCTTGCCAGGGGTTCTATTGCTAGATTGAATAGGAGTGGGGATAAGGGGCACCCTTGTCTGGTGCCTTTCTGTAGGGGGAATTTTTGTGATAAGAAACCTGGTGTGTATACTTGTGCTTGCGGTGTGGAATATAGATTCCATAAATATGTGCAGAAGGGGCCCCCGAACTTCATTTTGTCCATTACTGTTTTTAGCCAAGGCCATAGGACGTTATCAAAAGCCTTCTCTGCATCTATTGCTAGGAAGGCTGGTGAGGGGTGGAGTAGAGGGTGTACTTTAATGTCATCTAATATTGTCAGTATTTTTCGTATATTTGTGATGGCTGAGTGTCCTTTTGTGAAACCGACTTGTAGTGGGGAGATTAATTGGGGTATAATTCCGGCCAGGCGGTTAGCCATGATTTTGGCCATCAACTTCAGGTCTGTATTAATTCGAGATATTGGTCTATATGATTTTACGTCTGTTGGGTCTTTTCCCGGTTTGGGTAGCAATTTGATATGTGCTGTATTCATCTCAGATGGGATGGGGCTGTCTTTCATGTAATCGTTAAATAAGGATTCCAGTATTGGGGCGGTCTGGTCTTTTAGTACTTTGAAAAATTCACCCGTGTAGCCGTCTGGGCCAGGGGCTTTGTTATTTCCCAATTTCGATATGCTTTCTTTGATTTCTGTTATGGTTATGGGCGCATTTAGTTCTGTTTTTTGGTTTTCTGACACTGTGGGCCAGTTTATTTTTATAAAATTGTCTATTTCTGGACCCTTGTCTGTCTGCGTGTGGGAGTAAAGTTTTGAGTAGAAGTCAAAGAACAGTTGATTAATTTTTTGTGGATGGTTTTGTGTTTTCCCCGAGTTGTCTTTTAGGCCCACTATATTGTTCCTATGAGACGGTCCCCTTGCCAAGTTAGCCATCATCTTTCCTGCTTTGTTTCCATATTTGAATAATTTCGCCTCTTTCCATGTGTATAGCATTTGTTCTCTTTTATGGAGCCATGTCTCATAGGATTCTTTTGTTGCCTTCCATTTTTTTTGTTGATTTCATTTGGTTTCCCCTGAAATTGTGTGTATGTTTCCCGTAGTTGTTTGCTGTAATCGTTTATTTTGTCTTTGATTTTATTTTTAAGGGAGATTACCTAGGCTATTATTCTGCCTCTTATCACTGCCTTAGCCGCATCCCACAGCAATTGGGGGTTATTTGTGTGTGGTTCGTTGTCAGACATATATTCCAACCACCACCCTCTTAATAGGGCACAAAAGGTTTCGTCCTCTACCAGAAATGTTGGGAATCTCCATATGTAATCCGTTCCCCTTGGTGTTTGCTCATTTAGGGACCATATCACAGGGGCGTGATCCGAGATGATCATTTCGCCTATGGTGATGTTAGATGTTCTTGAAGCTAACTGGGGTGTTGTGAATACATAATCTATTCTAGACCATGATGTGTGTACATGTGAGAAATGTGTATATTCGCGTCCCTCTGGACTGAGTTCCCTCCATATATCTTTGAGCCTAGCACTGTGTATAAAGTTCTTTAAATTGGTGTCTTGGTGTCTGTTACTATCTCCCTTGTTATTCTGGTTGCGTCGGTCTTCTGATGTTTTAATTGTCGCGTTAAAGTCCCCTACCACTATTTTATGGGGCTCTGTGTCAGTAAGCAGTCTGTCGGATAGATTTGTTAGGAATTCTTTGTTGGTTGAGTTCGGTCCATACACACTGTAGACACTGAGTCTCTCTGATCCTATTTTTATGTGTAAATTTACAATCCTCCCCTCTGTGTCGCTCCATTGATCCTGAACTTCAATGTTTAAGCCATTTCTAATAAGGATCAGCACCCCTGCTTTTGATTGCACTGATGGTGATCCATATACTTCTCCTACCCAAAGTTTCCGCATACGGAAGAAGTCTTCTTTGGTTAAGTGAGTTTCTTGGAGTAATGCTATATCTGTTTTAAGTCTTTTGAGATGTCTGAGAACAGCCGTACGTTTGTGGGGTGATCTTAGACCCTTAACATTCCACGTTATAATTTTCATCTTTTGTTGCTTTGTACTTCTGTCCTATTGTTACGTGTGCTGGTCTCCCCTGGTTACATCAACGAGTCTCCACTTATAAACTCTAACTTTCTAACTGAGATTAACCTTTCCCTTGTCCCTGGTGCCTTTTTCGCTGCGTCTAATGGTTACTGTTGGGATAACAGTTAGTCGAGCACCAGGAAGGAAATATTATGCTTTCTCCCTTAGGGTACAACGCCTTGCGTACCTCCCTAGGAAGAGTGCATAAGTTGACTTCCTTCAATTCCACTTCGTGAGCAGTTTGTGAGGGCAAGATTTACTTGCAGTCGTGCAATGTCGACTGTGCTTTTCCTTATTCCTTGCTCCTACTTGTGTCACATAGTGGAATAGAATGGAAACAATTCCACTCCAATATATACATACATAAATGTATTCTTTCTTTCCGCTCCAGCATTTTCTATTGTCTTGCTCTATTACACTCTATAACATTTTAACTGTAATATCTGTAAACCAATTAAAGTTCTCTTTGTGTCAAATACTCTAGATCAAAGTTTCTCTTCTCTTGAAATATCTCTGAAATGTCTCTGAAATGTCTCTCGTGTGTTTTCGTACTCACGGCTGACGGTCTCACGGGGGTGGGTCAGTCGTTGCTGTGTTCTTGCGGCGAGGTTCTCGTGTTGTTGTTGTTTCTTCCGATGTTGGCGAGTGGTTTGGGCTGTCTGCTTGTCCGTGGCTTTTTGCCTCTGTCGTCGGGCTTGAGTGGTTCCTCTGTTTGTCAGGTATTTTTCTTGCTCTTGGGGAGGATAGTACCTGTTCCGCTTTCCTCGGATCATGGAAAATGAGAGTATCTCCATTAGTATAGAACACTTTTAATATCGCCGGGTATAATAGTGCAAACTTTACTCTTTTCTTGTAGAGTTCTGAACATATTGGGGAAAACTCTTTTCTCTTGCGTTGTACTTTCATTGAGTAGTCTGCTTAGATTAGTACTTTGTGGCCCTCGAGTTCTAGTATGTTGTTGCGGCTCTTCAAATTACGTAGGATTAACGATTTATCTGTGAAATCCAGATATTTTACTATTATCGGTCTCGGGCGTATTTTAATTGCTGCATTTGTATTAGTAATTGAGTTTGCAGATCGTTTGTCGGGGCCTAGGCGATGTGCTCTTTCAATCCTACATGTCTGGGGGATCCCCAAAATATTGGGAATCGTTGATTCACATAATTGGCGTAGATCTTTTTGTATATAGGATTCTGGGATTCCGATAATACGTAGATTGTTTCATCGAGATCTATTTTCTAGGTCCTCTAACCGGTCCCAGAGCAGTCTACTGTCCCGTATCAGTTTCTCTACGTTTTTGGTGTTGGCGCTCTGCTCTGAAGATATTGCCTCTATGTCGTATTCCATTACGTCTAGTCGGTTGCCATGTTGGGATACCGCGTCTCTGAGATCATGCAGGGTGCCCACCACGGTGTTTGCCAGTGTAGTTTGAATATCTGGTGCAATCAGTTTTGCCACCTCAATCGCTAAGGCCTTATAGTCTATCGTTGTCACGTCTTGAGATAATGAATTTTCTTGGTCTAGCGGCGAGGGAGGCATAGAGGAGGGATTTTTGTACGGTGTCATTTCCTTTTCCGTTAGTGTTTTAGCCGTGGCTTTAGCTGGTGTTTCATTTTGCTTTGCTCTAGTTCTCCCCATCTTGACCACAAAGTCCTCCATGTAATTAGGTTATGTGTTGGTATGCTGTTATATATAGTATTACACACGCGATGAGGAAACGGGTTTCTTTTTGGCGGCTTGCGGTTGTCCGGTGAATGATTCTACGACTAGATGTTGAGGTGTCTTCGCTATTTTCTGTCGTCACTTATCAGTCAACAGCAGATGCCGCGTTTCGACTGGTTTCACTGTTGCGTTATTGTTAGTATGTTCTTTACAGTTCACTTTGTGTTTTGTGTGTTCTCTGGGACGGATCCAGGGTATTTTTTATTATTATTTTTATTGTTTTAGTCATTTGACTGGTGGTTGTTGGGATTCAGTGGTTTCTGACTTGTCCCTGTGCAGTTTATCTCACTGCCTCATGGGACTCATAATGGCCACTGTGACCCCTGAGGAGGAGGGGGGAGGGGAGGGGGGGAGAGTGTGTGTTTTACTCTGCCCTGCCGCTATATTCAGCAGGGCAGCTGGGCTATGATGCCTTCTGATTTTATTGTCCTCCGTGCAGGCTCCCTCTCTCCCTGTTTCTCCCCTCCCTGGTTCCTTCACTCGGAGTGTGGAGGCGCTGACCCCGTCAGGCTGCCGCTGTACCGGTAGTTGGCGCCGCTGCTACACTGCTTTCTCCTCTGCCCTCCGAAGTCTGACTTTAGCCAGAGAGTTGGGGAGGCTGCCGATCGGCAGTCCGGGTTCTTAGCTGTATCAGCGCCGCTCGTCCGCCCATCGGGGCACAGGTATGTCTTCTGTCGGTGGGGGGGAGAGGGGGACACGTGTTTCCTACCGTCTCCTGCACCCGTCCGATCCCGGCTGGTTCGTCCGCGCCGTGTCTCCGGGCTCTGCTTTGCTGTTGTTTTGCCCGGTTCTGGTCCTTCACGCCACTCTGCCTGAGTAGACCTCTTGGTTTTCAGTCTGCGGGCTGCAGCCGGCGTGTTGCACCTTGCGGTCGGCGGTTCTGCGAGCAGGTGGGGTTTGCGCTGCCGTCTCCCTTTCTTCTCTGGTGGTCTCTGAAGCTTCCCTGGGGTTCAGGTAATCTTCTCCCGGTTGTGGGGGGTCGGCGGCAGCTGTGCTAGGTTGTTTGCTGGAGCGGTGTTGTCGGAGCTTTATGGCTTCCCTGCTCACTCCATGGCGCCGAAACCGGAAGTCTCAAAACATTTCTTTTTTAAAGGTTTCCTTTTGTGTCGCCACATTCCAAGAGCCGTATAATTTTTTTTCCATTGCCAGGGCCCTAGAAGGGCTTGTTTTTTGCCGGATGAACTCCAGTCTTCAGTTATCTATTTTTTAGGAACATGTAAAATTTTGATCGTATTTTATTCCATTTTTTCTAGTGGCAAAATTAACTAAATCTGTAATTCTGGCATGTTTTTTATTTTTATTTTTCACTGCATTCTCTGAGCAGTATTAATGATATATTAAAGTAATTCTACAGGACAGTACGATTATGCCAATACCAAATTGTAATAGTTTTTTTCTTTTTCACAATTTTTTAAAAAGAAAAGTAATAAAAGTTTAAATCACCCTCCTTTTTCCATATCTATAATAAAAAAAATCTAAATCATAAAACAAAAATACATATTTGGTATCACCGTGTCTGTAAAAGTCTGATCTATGAAAGTAGTGCATTATTTGCCCCACACGGTGAACGTAGTCCGAAAAAAAAAAAGAACGCCAGAAATGCACTTTTTTAGTCACCCTGTCTCCCAGAAAAAGTGCAATAAAAAAGCGATCAAAAAGTTATATGTATTCCAAATTAGTGCTAACATAAACTATTTGGCATCCCGTAAAAAGTGAGCCCTTGCTAAACTACGGCGACAGAAAAATAAAAAAGTTATTGCGTGCAGAAGATGCAGCAGAAAATAATTTTTAAAAATTAAATGTCTGAAAAAAAATACAAGTAGTACAGCAAAAAGAAAAACTATACAAGTTTGGTATCGTAGCAATCGTACCAACCCATAGAATAAAGTTATCAGGGCATTTTTGTTGCAGTTTGTGCACTGTAGAAACAAGACGCACTGAAAGATGGTGGAATGTTATTTTCTTTTCAGTTTACTCCACTCAGAATTTTGTAAAGGTTTTTCAGTACATTAAATGGTACTTTAAATAGCACCATTGAAAAATACAACTCGTCCCGCAAAAAACAAGCCCTCATACAGCGACGTCGATGGATAAATAAAGGAGTTATGATTTTTTAAACGGGAGAAGGAAAAAAAGAAAAGGGGGAAAAAAAGGGGGGGCCACGTCAATAAGGGGTTAAATAATGTACTAACTTCCTTCTCTGGGTCATAACGATGCAGGGATATCACATGTATAATTTTGTTTTTAATTTTTTACAAAGTTAAAGGGAGAAAAGTGTTTTTCTTTTTAAAGACTTTTTCTTCCTTTAGTGGACTTCCACAGAGACTCATCAGGACCCCCTGATTACATTGCAAGAGTCCGATGGTAACAGCCCCATTACATGCTGCAGTCGGATAGACTGCGGCATGTAAAGCGTTAACACAGCAGAGATCAGAGGTTTTCTCCATTCTCTGCTGTGTCAGAGCTGGTGCCCAGCTAACCTCCGACAGAGGGAGCCACCTCCCTCTGTCAGCCATTTACATGCTGCGGTCTCTTGTAGATCGGAGATTTTCTCTATTCTCTGCTGTAAGAGCAGGTGCCTGGCTATCCTCTGACAGCCAAGCACTAGCTCTCTCTGCCACAGAGACCATGGGCTGGCTTCTGACAATTTTTTACACGTGGATTGGAATAGCTTTAGGTCTTTAATAAATGCTAGATGCAGTAATAGGGGATGTCTATGTGGAGGGGAGTGAAGTCACGCCTTAGTAACACAATTGTAGGTTGTCACAGGGCACATATGATTCTGAGGTGTGTCAATGTTTATCACAGCCCACGCCTTTAGAGAAGTTGATTTAGTGGATTATAGACAAGTGAAGCAAGCTTATAATAGAAGAGAAAACTGAAGTATTGTGATTAACATATAACCTATGACAGTTTTAGAAAGGAATTGTGTATTCAATGGGTGAAAATCGTGTATTGCACATGTAATTTTAAATGGACTAGAAACATAAAATTGATTACTTTATATGGTGATTCATCATATTGTAAAGCTTTTTTGATTATAAGTATATGCTCTTAAATAGCAAACTATGGATAAATCAAAAGTACTTGTGAAATAACCACAAATCAAAAGACTGAATTGCACACACTTCTTGAATTTGTAAAAGGTCACCTTTCACACCTCACCATTATTCTCCAGTAGACTCAATCACCAGCCCCTTTACTTTAATCTCTCTATGCCAGACTGATGTTTTCACACTTTGATTGGTAAAGACTAGACTTCCCGAAACGTTGCTTGGATTTACTGTGAATATCTGATACATCTACAAGGCTAAAGGCCCTTTTACATGCAAGGATTATCGCTAATAAATTTGTTCAAACGGCCAAAAGTGAGAGTTAATTGTTCTGTGTAAACGTGGGCAGTCGTGCACTTTTCTTTCAACGATGGATTTCAGCCTGCACAAAATCCATCGTTGAAGCCACTGGTAGACTGTGCGAATATCTGCAATTATATGCATTTCTCTCCATCTTTCAAAAGACTCCATGATGGATTTGTTTATCTTGCATACACAATGAGTTCATTGATTATTATGAAAGGCAAATAGATGACTGGAGAGAACAATGGAATCTCGCTGGACAGATAATCCCTCATAATAAAGGCCCATTTACCCGTAACGATTATCGCTCAAAATTTGCTCATAAGCCATCGTTTGAGCAATAATTGTTGTGTGGAAATGCTGCCTTCTTTCACGCCTCGTCTGAACAATGATTTTTAGCTGAGCATAAAATCCATTGTGCAGCTGGAGAGAATATAACACAGATTGCATGCTGTGTTTACTTTACATGGTGCTGTATTCACCACAGGAGCGCTGATTACATTGTATTCAGCTTGCAGCCCCATGGCAGAACACAGGAGCTGAATGCAGAGAGCAGACCACCTGTTTTTATGCATACAGGTCCGGAGGAGGCTCATTTACATGCAAATATAGGTGATAAGCTGCTAATGGACATAAGCATCCATTAGCAGTTTATGCAAAGCAATCACTTAAAACCTATGTTTTGAATGATTATCTTTGTATGTAAATGGTCCTTAACCCCAAGTCCAGGCTGCTACTGAATTTACTTAGCCAATGAGAGTAATAGAGTGATAATGTGTGTGTAATTTTATGCAAAATCATTGCTAAATCTTTCAATCTTTTGTCAGTTTGAGCAATTATCTTTGTGTGTAAAAGGACCTTTAACTTCACAAAGGCGAGCGCGATATGGGGCTGTGAATCTTGCCCCCACATCATACTTGTCATCCATGTGAAATCTCTGGGCACTAGGTGAATCTGGACACTAGGTGCCAGTCAGTTCCCAGGGATGCATGGGAATTTCCACTGAGCACCAGGTGAGTGTATATCCATTTTTGCTTACTGCAATCGTTTAAACTTGACACAAGGCGCTGATAGAGGTCAACCTGTTTAGAGTGGGACACAGATACTCCTTTCCCAGTAACTGATGATGATCACACAGCTCCTGTCACACAGGTATACTAGAAGAGATCACAGCTCATCCTCCTGAGTGTATACTTATGGTCTGTAGCATATTTATGTGAATAATGGTATATCCCCTAGCTAATGCTGAGGTGATGCATCATGGGATAGATGTAAAAGTGAAAAAAATCTCACACTATCAAGATGGTGCCTGATATCATCAGACAAGGAGCCACACTGCATGGAAGTGGCTGCAATAAACAGAGGAGACCTCCAGCATTTGACAAGCAATCAGGTGAGAGGCGTAGGGATGGAAAAACGTGTTTTCGCTGGAGTGACTCTTTAACAGTTTGTGAAATCAATGAGAGCTGTGCCTGCAGTTACAAACGCTGGCCACTACATATAGGTCGGTTCGGAGGCTTCCGCTCCAAATACACAAAGGGCCTTTTAGTGGCCGGTGCTTGTAACTGCAGGCACGGCTCTCTTTGATTTCATTGATCCCAGATGATCAATTGTTGATCAGGACCTATCCTGATGATTTGCAATGGGAGGGGTCTGGAGGAGGCAGAGCCAACTTAGCTCAGCCCCGCTCCCTCCCATTGCAAATAGTGCCAAGGGGCGGAGAGGGGGCGGGAGCTCAGAGCACTGCTCCCGTTTCTTCCAGCCCTCTCCCCCTGCAGAGAGGGACACCGTATATCGGCCGGCATGAATACGCGGCCGATATACGGTCATCTGAATAAGCCCTAAAACTGCAAATACAATAGTGCACAAGAAATTTTGATCACAGTTACTTTAAGAGGAACTGTAATCAGGGCTGGTTTTAGGCAAAGTGCGGCCATGGGTAAAATTATTAGTAGCGCCCCAAATATTGAAATAGTCTACCACCACGACAGTCACATTCAGTCAATACAGAAGATGGTGTGCAAAGCACTTCAGTGCTGACCTCTACCACATCCAGGGCCATTGCAGGGTTCCCAAGGCGTACTACATGCCTCCCCCATCATACACACACAAATTATCCATATACAGTTATCAAATATTACCACTATACCAGGGCCAGATATTACCAACATACAGTGACTACATATTACCTCAAGGCCCCCTTCACACAAGCAGAAACGTATTTGCGTACACCTGAGCGCTGCGTGTTTGCGGAATAAATGATGCTTTTTTGCACACGCATCAGCATATCTTACTGTACCTTTCCCTCCTGCAAGGCATGTCCCTTTGTATGCAGCAAACAAAAACGCACTGATTGAAATGGCTAATTAGGCTAATGAGTTCCAGAGGTGTTCTTTTTCCTGTGCAATTACACAGTGTTTCAGGCATCTCCTAGCGTATTGCATGCTTATTTGCACGTCCCCATTGACTTCTGTGGGGACTTTGGATCCGTAAATGTGCAAGAAAAAAACAGCATGCTGCATTTTTTTTTTGCATGAAATAAATGCGTAGGAAAAATACACACGTGATTATCGTTATTGAACAAGAGGAGACCCCCAACTACAAGGAGGCATGGGCTCGGGAACTGGGGGAGGACATCACGGAGGAGGACTGGTGTAAAATCTGGGACCTAACTCACAAGTTATCTACAGCTGGTAAAATACAAAACCTCAATTATAAGATAGTCTCAAGGTGGTACAGGACCCCTGACCAACTACAGAAGATCTTCCCCCAGTCCTCCCCCGAGTGCTGGAGATGCGTCGGGAGCCGAGGCACTATGACCCACATTTGGTGGGATTGCCGACCAGTCGCTCACCTACGGGACGAGGTGACAACCCTATATAATTACATCAACCATGCAGGGGTGAGAATGACCCTAGCTCTGCTCTCACTGTTCCAGGGCAGCAAGAAGGCTGCAAAAGTAAGTCTTCTAAAGCATTTCATATTTGCAGTGAGACGACTCGTCCCAAGGCTCTGGCGCTCGCCAACAGTCCCGACCTGGGGTATGTGGGTAGAGGAACTCCATACCCTCATGAGGTTTGACGACTTGGGGGCAGAAGACCCTATGTCGTGGGAAGCCTACTACAGGACATGGCAGCCTTGGGTTGCGTTCAGAGGGTCGGACGCCCTTAAACGCTGGGTAGAACGAGGCTCACCAAACTGATCCACCATCCGAGTCGGTACATGGTGGACCTCCCACCCTTCTCCGGCAGCTACCATAGGCTTCGATAGGAGTCTATAAGAGCCGCCGCAATATTCCAGCCAGAAGATAGTTCCTGAACTATTTTTCCTGGCCGGCATAAAAGCGCTCGGCTGAAATGCGCCCCTATGCACTATCTTGGCCAGCCGGGCGCTTTTACGCAGCGGCAAAACACCCATATGAACTGATGCATTGTAAACCAATGCATCAGATGGGCAGTGTATATTGGTTGGCCATGAAAACGGGTCCGATATACGCTAATGTGAATGAAGCCTAGGGCTGCTTTCACATGGAGGAGAAAATCATGCAAGATCTGTGCCTTGTGAGACGCACAAATATGATCCCCATTCTTTTGGGGTCATACACATGAGCGATGCTTTCCTGCATGCGATGCTATGCGAGAAACAAATCGCAGCATACTCTATCTTTCTGCGTGCTCTTGCATCGCAGCACCATTGTTGTCAATGTGGCCGGTGGCAGCATCTTGTGGTCTCCCATTGAAAGCAATGGGGAAAACTCCGCGATTCTCATGCCGCAGCTGTGACAGCCGCGACAGAAGGATTGCTTCTTCCCTGAAGGGATGCAAAGCTGTTTTGTTTTGCATAAAAACGCCCCGCATTATCTGTAAATTCATATGCTGGGGAGTGTGATATGGGGGCGGGATTCACGGCTCCATATTGCACTCGTCAGTGTGAAGTTAGCCTAAGGCCTCCTGCACACGGCCGGATTTGCATTGCAAAATCCAGAGTGGGATTCCGCCTCCGGATCCTGCAGCAAATCAAGCCCATAGCATACTATGAAAAAATGCGATTTCCAGCGCACGAGCGGAAATCAATTGCGATTTTCCACTTGTGGGGGAGAAATCGCAGCATGCTGTGATTTTGTGCTGGCTACGCACAGCCGGCTTTAATTAAAGTCAATGGAGGCCGTCCGTCCAACGGCCATTGTGCAATCATCATCATATGCTCCAACCGGTACATTCGCAGCAGAGGAGAAGACCGGGGGAGCGGTTAGCTGGGGGTCACCGGCCGGGCACCGGGTCAAACTCCGCTGCGGTAATCCCGCATGCGGGGTCCGACCCACCCGTGTGCAGGCGGCCTAATACTGTGAGAACATAACGGGGATGGGGATATAGAAGAAAACAAAAGCAGCTCGATGGATTCAAAAGAAAGCGTTTGTTTTCAAGTCCCAATTTAACTTTGTAGTCGGTCACACGCATACTAATTAACGTTAAGAAATTAGGGAACCTACCGTAGTAATACAAATGCAGTAAGCCTCTTTCACCACTAGATGGTGGTATTTGATCAATAAAACATGCCTTGCCAATTTCCAGCTGTATTTTTTCACTTCATATGCAGCTAAGGCCGCATTCAGACGGACGTAATGCGCTGCGTGCCGCCGTCGGGAGACATGTTCGCGGTACGCAGCAAGTATGCAATGACATTGCTTTAAACTTCATGCACTATTTTGGCTTGTATGCGTGTGTAATACTCTCCAAGATAGTGCATGCTGCCATTTTCCTTTGCACAATTCGTGTAAGCGGCAACATGGCTGCCTATGGGAGATTAGTACCGCGTACTTCTTGCGCAAAACACGTGAGACCGCCCTAAAGAGGCACACAAAGTGTTTTCATACAGTGACTATTTGTGTATGTTTCCACTAAATAAAGAACAGAAGTAGCCAGTATTTACACACAACCATGTAAAAAGGCAACTAAGGAAGACAAGGATACACAGATTAGAAGAGTCAACTAAGGGCCCTTTTACACGGGACGACCTGTCCGGCTCATCCCTGCGATAATCGTTCTTGTAGTATTACGCAGGAACAAGCATTGCTTAGTGAATGGAGATACAGTGGGCTGGGGATCGTTCCGGCCCGTCCGGCTGTTAACACGGGCCGATCTGTCGTTCAGTTTTCTGGATGCATTTACACTGAAAGATGATTGTTCAGATTCCCGCTGAGCCCTAAAGCAAAGCCTCTGCTAAAAAGGGAGTAGAAAAATCTAATGTAAGAGCTTCTTATTTGGTGAATGATTATCTTATTCATCCAATAGATGTTTTTTGAGTTACCTTGTACCAACTCAGGCCGGTTCGACATCTGCAATGGAAGCAGATGTGGACGGCCATGCAGCTGGGCCGATAGCGGGCGGACTCCATTATAGTCAATGTGGTCCGTCCGGTGCTGTTTGGCTCTGCCCAGAGACAGAAATGATCGGTGGAGCAAAATGGAGCAGGAAAGCGGATTCTCTGCCACGGATGTGAAACCACTTATAGCCTGTTAGTGTTCATCCGCATGAACATGGGAACATTTCCACTGCAAATATCTGTAATGATATCTGCATGTTTTACGAGCGGTGATATCCTCAGTGAAAATTTTCAGAAAGAATTGACATGCGACGGATTTAGAATCCAAAGTATGCCAGTCTCCACGCAGATATTTTACTACAGCGTGTGGATGAGTTTTGCTGCTTCCGTATTGTTTTACATGTTGCAGATTTTGCACAAACCCAGACAGAAAATCCAATGTGTATGTGACGCCTGCGGACATACTGTGTCATTAGGCTTGCCTCACACGGCCGCTTAGCAATGACACGGATACCCGTGGCACATACGCAATGTTAATTGCATACGGGCTGCGGGTTGTATCGCCTCCATTGGCTTTCATGGAGGCCGTCCGTGCGGAATCCGCTGCAAAAAAGAGCATGCTGGGATTTTTCCTCCTCTCGCAGAATACGCAATAAGTATACAAGAGTGTGAAGGAAGAATCAAAAGTTCATGCCTTTAAATGCCCGAGTTTTGCCGTGGATCCTCCTTGCGGTTTCCGCAATTGGAACACACCCGTGTGAAGCCGGCCTTACAGTTAGATAACCAACACTTGGCAGGAAAGTAAAAAGTGTCGTCTATATAGCATGATTAATGCCAGTGCCTGACCGCTAACATACAGTTATCACTGCATCACCGTACCTGGTGCTTGTCAGGTGAACTGCATATTTCTCCCTTGTCACCATAATGAGGTGTAATGAACATAGCGCTCACTAATGTAGTCAAACAGGTTCATCAAGGGAAATAGTCAACATTCCGATCACATTCTCTGTAATGAAGACCATTATGGGGTGACACTGGGGTCGGCCACAGCATTTGTTTAACATGCTTAGATAAAAACACATTGACGTTAAGCTTTGGGATGTCGTTGTGGAGTATGACTAGTATTACTGGCAAACAATGGCTTTAGCATGAGCCCCCCCCCCCCATCTTTTATCACCTAGATCCCCCATTTTCACCCCAAGAGAGTGAATGTGGGGTAACCTGTTTACATCGTTGCACAGACTGATGCCACCACCAGGAGTAGCGTATAAACCTATGCGCCACTCCGCCCCCCTTTTTTGCAAAAACAACAACGCCTTCTCAATGTTGGCTTGAAGAAAAACCCAACCCAATGTCAGTTAAATGAAGGCCATTGTGTGCAATGGGGACATATTGACCCCTTCTAACTGATAATGCCAACAACAACCCCACCTTGTGCCCGGACAATACAGGACACCTTGGTGTTAAGCATGCATCTGGACCTCATGAACACCAAACCTTTTTGCCCAAGGAACCACCTCCAAAAACACCAAGATGACTTTTTGGAAAAAGAAAGAAAGGTCTAGTTCAGATTTCATAACCAGCAGTAGTTCTCCTAGACAAACCTGACAAAAGTCACTTCCGCCCGCACAGACAACCCGAACCGCAGGGTCTGAGGTTCGTTGACTAGTGTTCACCACCACGGACCTGTAATTGCTGCAGACCCCAGGTACCAAGCCAAAAGACATCTGCTTCCTTGAGATCTGCCGCGTGGCAAGGTAATTGTCAGCCATTCTGCCCTATATAGGTAACTGGCTGATCAACCATACCGAGGGACAAGTACCTGGGGAGTAAGACAGATCAAAAAAACTGTACAAGTGTCAACTTCCAGACGAATCATATCTGCCTGACATCCGCCAAGTTCATTTGCAGTAGTTAAAGCTCCAATCCTAAATGAGAGGGTGCCGAAATTGGATGAAGGGAGGTCAAGCCATGTCAGCAAATGCCAAAAATTTTGAGGAACCAAAACACGTGTTAAAGACTTGCTAACATGTTGAATTAAAATATAGGTCCAAGTGCGCGTAATCACCGAAGTGAAAAGGCAATCGCCGAGCAGGAGGAGCCTCCATGGGGATGTAAGAGTATCCACTGTAACCAAAGACATCCGTTTTTGAACCATACATCGACAGACTAAGCCCATTGGCTGAAGAGCTGATGACTACCGGCCAATGCTAAGCCAGATGCGCCTTGGCTGTGAAAAAGGTGAGGTAATCTACTGTGACGGCATAGCGTGTACCCTTTGAATTCACCATAGCCCTAGAACCTGTTAGCCCGCCCAAATCACTACATGCTTTACTTCGAGACATCCTGGTGACTGACGTTACGGGGCCTAATTCAGAGGCAACATCTGCCATCCAAAACTGTCTACCAGGATTTGGGGCAAGGAGTTCCTAACATCTCTGCCTCAAGATGTGCGAAAGTCCTGCCACTGAAAACAAGAAAGAGACTTAGCAATGCAATTTTGAAAGACTGGGACATGCTTGGCTTTAAGACAACGTTTAGCTGAAGGCAACATAAGGCCAAATGACAGAGTAATTCTAGAATGGGGGGCAAATCTGAGGGCAAGGAGTTCATACAGTGGGCCACCTATGACTGGCATTTTGGATGTTCACTCTAAATACTGTATATCCAAATGGCATGAATGCTAGCTAGGCATCAATGTTTCATTATTAAAGTTTCCTTTTCATTTGCTGTTCCTTTGTGGGTCAATACATTTCTATACCAGCATTTGTATGGTAAGTAAACTTTTTTTAGGGCATAATATGTTTTACAGCATATATGGTATATTTGTAAATGTTTGTCAGCTTCTAATATGAGTTTGTATGTATGCATGATCGGCAATGCTGATCTCAATATGGTGGGTGCAGGGGCGTAACTATAGGGGATACAGTTCCATCCAGACACAGGAGCTTTAAAGGGCCCATAAGGCCTCGCTTCTCCATATAGGGAGCCCAGTACTATGAATAAACCATTATATTTGGTAGCCCTGTTACAGATCTTGCATTGGGGCCCAAAAGCTACAAGTTACGCCTCTGGGTGGATGACAACTTTTTGCACATATTCTTTGCCATTGCTATTGATTAATTAGATGCGACATCTGAGTCTATTTATTACTCACCATTCACTTGTTCTGGGACTTCCAATCACGAGTGTCAGTGGATTTGTTTTGATACATAAGCTGACGTGCCCCTTTTTTTCAGTGTGTTTATTGGTCTGTCACAAATAGGTGGAAGTGACAGGTGTTAAGTATGCCATGAGTAGGAATGCGGTATGGGGATGAAACGTGTAGGCATCCTGTGTAGTCCTGAGTGGCTTTGGGAAAATGTGTCACTACGACAATTTTTTTTGCAGAGGAGGGGTTACTTTGGGGTCTCAACAGAATGACCCCCCCAATAAAAAACTTTTCTAATAAAGGTGGATCCTGTTTTATTGGCAGCATC
The DNA here is from genome assembly GCF_035609145.1 of Eleutherodactylus coqui. Classification (NCBI taxonomy): domain Eukaryota; kingdom Metazoa; phylum Chordata; class Amphibia; order Anura; family Eleutherodactylidae; genus Eleutherodactylus; species Eleutherodactylus coqui. The sequence goes on along the minus strand of NC_089841.1, from coordinate 244,013,612 downwards.
TTAATGACCTACCACAACTCTTAGTGCTAACTGTGACCCGCTATGGTGTTAGCAGTGGAGGGCGAAGTGGGCTCCCCCACAGAAGGAACACTCATGTCTAAATCTGTAGGTCCCGTAGAATCAGCAGTCACTCTGATTGAACAGCCAACAAATTCCACTGCTTCTCCTGGGGTTGGAGATAGGATTGGTTGCGTTGGAGGTAACAGCAGAAGAGGAGGAGGAGGGAGAGGAGCTTTGCAACAACAGTCTATCCATACATTAGTGGCCTGAGTTTTGCAACAATTTTGGGTTTCAAAGCAAGGTATCTCTTAAACTCCTCATCATACCGCCACCATACAGAGCCCCTGCAAACCTTGTAACCACTCCAAATGGTATAGAGATATACAGTGAAGGGATAAGACTTATCAGGGAAATTTTAACTGTAAATGCATGCTAAAATCGGAAAGGCCTGAAGCCAACTGTTAAATGACTTAATCAGTATCAGTTTTCTGTCTGTTCCTAAACGGCGCTCTCGATCTACTGTCACCGAATTAGCAGAAATCAAAGACCAAATGTCCGTGTAAGTGCTCTTATAATCTTTTCTTTGACTTCTTCCAAGAAGTGAAATCCCACAAAAAGAAGTGTTTCTGAAGGATAAAGGGACATTTTTTTGACATGGGCGACTGGCGACTGGTCTAAAGTACCCAGTCTATTCTATTTTAATCAGGGACTATACTGCTGGTAGAATTTGGAAGTCTTCCCTCCCCCTTGTGTACCCATGCCTGAAGGCAATCCAACTTACCAGACAGATGGTGCGAGGTCCATTTATGGTTGGCATTGATCCTTAGTTATCTGCACTGATGCCATTGACTGACTTTCCTGAGAGCCTCCGTTGACATTAGGGGTCCATCCTTGTTGACTCTGTTGTGATCTCTGGGGTGAGCTGCTGGGGCTACAGGACTCTAAGCAGGAACCATTTGACTGAGTTGTTGAGTGATGTCTAGAATGGTGTTGGATATGCCGCCAATTGAGCAGTGAAGAAAGGGGTCAAGGACAGCCTAGGTAAGCAGGAGGGGTATGGTTAGACTGACTATAATGTACAGTAGATTGTGGGGCATTGCCTATGGATGAGTCATGCTGGACCATTTAGTTAGCCACGAAGAGGTCCCACATTCATTTCAAGAGGATCCTATTACTCACTGGGGTCACAGAGAGGGGTTCTGTTACTCAATGGGGCCACAGGGGGGTGTCTTATTACTAATTATGGCCATGGAGGGGTCGCATAATTATAAAAAAAATGGTGAATACACACTTGAAAATCTGATGCATAAATAGGGATAGTTTATTAAAGAAGTTCAGAAGCAGGTTAAGCTGTAGGACAGCAGATTTGCAATGTTAAGGGCCAAAGCCTTGCACAGAAGAACATAATGGGATACAAGAAATGAGTTATAGTTCCAAAAACGACACTATAATTCAAATAGGCAGAAACAAGTGACAATAGGACTACTGTATGAGTAAGGAATGTTGAAACGAACCCAACCATATGACAGTGTAAATGATATGGCATAGTAGAAAGCCAACTACAAAGGTAGAAAAAAACAGGTTATAGCAAAATACAGCTCCACCAGCCACACCCCCTCCCATTGCAAACAGCCGGAGGGGAGGAGAGAGGAGGAGAGAAGGGGCAGGGAGTTAAGCAGTCACACTGCTAAACTCCCTCCCACCTCCCTTCTCCAGGCGCTGTCATAGGCTCCCATAGGAGTCTATGCACCGGCCGATGTATTCCGGGCAGAAAGATAGTTCCAGGATTATCTTTGCTGCGCTTTATTGGCCGGCCGGGTGCTTTTACATTGCAGGAATACGGCCATGTGATCTGATGTATTGGAATCCAATGTATCAGATGGTAGCGTAAATCGGTTGGCCACGAAAACAGCGGCGGCCAATATATGCTCGTGTCAATAGGCCCTTAGGCTGCTTTCAGACAGGTGTACTTTAACTCGAAGCTAATGTTAATCTATGCATCCATTCACATGGTTGTATGTTTCACGTCCTTGGTTTAGAAATACGGTGTGACCTATGTTTGCCCGTTTTTGGCTCCAACTTGGTATTACTTTCTATTGGGCAAATATGGTCCGTACTTCTGTAATACGTCTGCTTTATGGACATTTTACAATTAGAGATGAGCGAGCATACTTGATAAGGCAAACTACTCGATTGAGTAATGCCTGAGTGCCTTATTCGAGTACCTGACCGCTCGTCTCTAAAGATTCGGGTGCCAGCAGGGGGCGGGGATCTCTCTCCCCCCCCCCCCCCCCCCCCCCCCCCCCGCTGCTCACCGCCACGACTCCCCTGTCACCCGCGCCGGCAGCCGAATCTTTAGAGACGAGCGGGCAGGTACTCGAATAAGGCACTGCTCACTCGAGTAGTTTGCCTTATCGAGTATGCCCGCTCATCTCTATTTACAATACATTCATCTCTCTTTTACTTCCTCGCTTTCATCCACTTCCTTTTTCGGACTGTTTACATATTTATTTACATACACTGAGAACTTCCTCATTTGAATGCGTGTTGCACAAAGTCCTCTTCATTTTACATGTATTAACAGACTGCGTGTTACATAATCCTCCCCTTAGATCTCAGGGCCCTTTAGCAGAAGACAGCGATCGCTCAGTGAATGGAGGTGGAGCCGCTCGGGATCGTTCCGGCCCGTCCGCCTCCATTCACAGTAAACAGGCAGTCGTTCATTGATGAATGACTGCCTGTTAAATGGGCATTTCCTCATTTGATTTTTTGGCACGATTCAAACCATGAACAAATTATCATTCATTGTTCAGATGGTGTAAGCACTGACACAGGATGATTATCGCTCAGATTATAATGAATGATTATAATTGTTCAGTGTAAAAGGCCCTAATACAGATACATTGTAATATGCAGGTAGTCCCTGTTAGGACTTTTTCATATTAGGCGCTATTCACATGGACGTATATCGTCCGGGTTTACACGTGTGCTGAGCTCCCGCCCCCTCTACTGGTGGTCTGTAGGGGGCGTTCTGAGCCAGGTCACCTTGTGTGCCCTCACACATCCAGCGGTCCCAACACCTCCTAACAGTCTGGTCAGACGCTCCTCTCTACTGGTGGTCTGCCAGGGGTCCAGAGCCCAGTCACCTTGTGTGCCCTCACACATCCACTAGTCCCAACACCCCCTAACAGTCTGGTCAGATGCTCCTCTCTACTGATGGTCTGTAGGGGGCGTTCTGAGCCCAGTCACCTTGTGTGCCCTCACACATCCACTGGTCCCAACACCTCCTAACAGTCTGGTCAGATGCTCCTCTCTACTGGTGGTCTGTAGGGGGCGTCCTGAGCCCGGTCACCTTGTGTGCCCTCACACATCTACTGGTGCCAACACCTCCTAACAGTCTGGTCAGATGCTCCTCTCTACTGGTGGTCTGTAGGGGGCTTCCCGGGCTCGGTCATCTTGTGTGCCCTCACACATCCACTGATCCCAACACCTCCTAACAGTCTGGTCAGACGCTCCTCTCTACTGGTGGTCTGTAGGAGCGTCCTGAGGCCAATCACCTTGTGTGCCCTCACACACGCACTGGTCCCAACACCTTCTAACAGTCTGGTCAGATGCTCCTCTCTACTGGTGGTCTGTCGGGGGCGTCCTGAGGCCAATCACCTTGTGTGCCCTCACACACGCACTGGTCCCAACACCTTCTAACAGTCTGGTCAGATGCTCCTCTCTACTGGTGGTCTGTCGGGGGCGTCCTGAGGCCAATCACCTTGTGTGCCCTCACACATCCACTGGTCCAACACCTTCTAACAGTCTGGTCAGCTGCTCCTCTCTACTGGTGGTCTGTAGGGGGCGTCCTGAGGCCAATCACCTTGTGTGCCCTCACACATGCATTAGTCCCAACACCACCTAACAGTCTGGTCAGATGCTCCTTTCTACTGGTGGTCTGTAGAGGGTGTCCTGAGCCCGGTCACCTTGTGTGCCCTCACACATCCACTGGTCCCAACACCTCTTAACAGTCTGGTCAGACGCTTCTCTCTACTGGTGGTCTGTAGGGGGCGTCCTGAGCCCGGTCACCTTGTGTGCCCTCACACATCCACTGGTCCCAACACCCCCTAACAGTCTGGTCAGATGCTCCTCTCTACTGGTGGTCTGTAGGGGGCGTCCTGAGCCCGGTCACCTTGTGTGCCCTCACACATCCACTGGTCCCAACACCTCTTAACAGTCTGGTCAGACGCTTCTCTCTACTGGTGGTCTGTAGGGGGGTCCAGAGCTCGGTCACCTTGTGTGCCCTCACACATCCACTGGTCCCAACACCACCTAACAGTCTGGTCAGACGCTCCTTTCTACTGGTGGTCTGTAGGGGGCGTACTGAGCCCGGTCACCTTGTGTGCCCTGACACATCCACTGGTTCCAACACCCCCTAACAGTCTGGTCAGACACTCCTCTTTACTGGTGGTCTGTGGGGGGCGTCCTGAGCCCGGTCACCTTGTGTGCCCTCACACATCCACTGGTTCCAACACCCCCTAACAGTCTGGTCAGACACTCCTCTCTACTGGTGGTCTGTGGGGGGCGTCCTGAGCCTGGTCACCTTGTGTGCCCTCACACATCCCCTGGTCCCAACACCTCCTAACAGTCTGGTCAGAACGGCCCGGTGGGGGACAATTCATCAATATGACCATCCAACTTCTCACACCCCAATAATGCGCCCCCTCTGGTAACGGGGTGACATCTCTTCTCTGTGTCGTAGAGGCGTCTAGTGGCCAACAAGGGGAAATTTAAGTCTGGTACACACAAGTAGCCTCTGAGAGACTTGTATAGACCGAGGATGGGACCATATTTAGGGCCTCAGGCCACCGTTCATCTAATCACCTACACTCTCACCATCTGAGATGGAACAGCTTGCCCACAACTCCTTCTAGGTGACATTGTTACAAGAAGTGCCGGCTGCTCCTCAGACTGCAGATGATGAACATCATTACCAGCTCAAACACCTCATAAACCGCCTGCACAGAGCAGCTGTGAGGCGGCAGCCCAGGCCGTGGCGGGCAACCTGTTGTCCTGATGCCGGACTGGCCACACCCTCCTAATAAGCAGGACTCTGGCCCCGGGAGGCTGCCATCACCGCATCCCACACAAAGGAGGGGAGAGTGCCCTGCGTGCCGTCTCCCCTCACATCCCTGCCCGCTCGGTACAGTGCTTCATGGCGGGTCCTCCCGCCTCGCCGCACTGAGGGCGAGTCAATAAACGCACACTTGTCATGATTTATGAATGAAGGTTCCTGCAGGATCTGGAAGGGGATAGTGGCTGCACACGGGAGGAGGAGGAGGACGGCAGTGTGTGCTTACAGGGTGTGCATTGGGACAGAGGGCTGGGCTTGTCTGCTCGGCAGTGCAGCGCCTCAGACCACGGACAGCACCTGAGGGGAGCGCTGGCACTGCCGCCGAGGTAAGTCCGCTCTGGCGCGCTTTTCTGAGGTGATTTCTCTCGTGCCGCGCTGCAGGTGAAGCCTGCTGCCATATGTGTGCCGGGACTGTGAGGAAGGCTGCAGGTCCATGCGGCTGTGTGTGCTGCTGAGCCGTCAGCCTGCAGTCCTACGTGGTACCTGACCCAACAGCCTGCAGTCCTACGTGGTGCATGATTAATCAGCCTGCAGTCCTACATGGTGCCTGACCCGTCAGCCTGCAGTCCTACATGGTGTCTGACCCAACAGCCTGCAGTCAGTCCTACATGGTGCCTGACCCATCAGCCTGCAGTCCAGCATGGTGCCTGACCTATCAGTCTGCAGTCCTAGTATGGTGCCTGACCCATCAGCCTGCAGTCCAGCATGGTGCCTGACTCGTCAGCCCGCAGTCCTACATGGTGGCTGAGCCGTCAGCCCGCAGTCCTACATGGTGCCTGACCCATCAGGCTGCAGTCCTACATGGTGCCTGACCCATTAGGCTGTAGTCCTACATGGTGCCTGACCCGTCAGCCTGCGGTCCTAGCATTGTGCCTGACCCGTCGGGCTGCAGTCCTACATGGTACCTGACCCATCAGCCTGCGGTCCTGCATGGTGCCTGACCCATCAGCCTGCTGTCCTAGCATGGTGCCTGACCCGTCAGCCTGCAGTCCTGCATGGTGCCTGACCCGTCAGCCTGCAGTCCTGCATGGTGCCTGACCCGTCAGCCTGCAGTCCTGCATGGTGCCTGACCCGTCAGCCTGCAGTCCAGCATGGTGCCTGACCCATCAGGCTGCAGTCCAGCATGTACCTGACCCATCAGCCTGCAGTCCTGCATAGTCCCTGACCCGCCAGGCTGCAGTCCAGCATGGTCCCTGACCCATCAGGCTGCAGTCCTGCATGGTGCCTGACCCGTCAGCCTGCAGTCCTGCATGGTGCCTGACCCGTCAGCCTGCAGTCCTGCATGGTGCCTGACCCGTCAGCCTGCAGTCCTGCATGGTGCCTGACCCGTCAGCCTGCAGTCCAGCATGTACCTGACCCATCAGCCTGCAGTCCTGCATAGTCCCTGACCCGCCAGGCTGCAGTCCAGCATGGTGCCTGACCCATCAGGCTGCAGTCCAGCATGGTGCCTGACCCATCAGGCTGCAGTCCAGCATGGTGCCTGACCCATCAGGCTGCAGTCCAGCAGGGTGCCTGACCCATCAGGCTGCAGTCCTGCAGGGTGCCTGACCCATCAGGCTGCAGTCCTGCAGGGTGCCTGACCCATGGACTCTGCTGCTGGACTCTCAATAGACACAGTTACACCTACTGTACGGTGATGGCGCCTTAACGTTTACCTCAGCGCTGGGCTGTTGTTGTACGCAGCATTCACCAGAGGCTGACTGTACGTTACCCTGCACACCTTTGGCGCGGTTTGATCACATGAGGCAGCGTATTGGTCGTATTGTCTAAAAGTTCTGAGTAAAGCCTCCCTCTCACAGCAGCGCCGCAAAGCGCCACGATTTTACCTTCGTTTTCGGCCATAGCTCCCTGCGGCTGACAGTGGGTTTAGCATACCTCATTATTGATGTGCTAGGCTCCATTGAAAACAATGGGAGCGTTATACCGCTATACTCAGAATGCCGCGCTAAATAGCGCCTGTGTGAGGGAGGCCTAAGGCTACATTCACGCAGGCGAGTGCGGACCTGCGGACCTTGACATTGTGGATAGGCCGTGGGTACCCTCGTCATCGCCTAGTGACGGCGCAGGAAAAACAAAGAAAAAGCCACGACCAGATTTGGGTTCTACTGCGGGCCCCCACATGCGGAATCCAACCGGTCCGCCCCGCCTTAGGGTGGCTTCTTATCTGCGTTGGAACCGGTTGGAGGTTCCGCTGCAAATCTGGCCCAAAACACCGAAAGAAAAAGCGCTGCATGCAGCACTTTTTCATCCGGCAAAAAGCCGAGCAGCTGAGTGGAAAGCGAACGGACCCCATTAAAGTCAATGGGGTCTGTTAGGCGCGCTTCGGTTACGTCCTGAGATGGGGCCGTTCAGCCATGGGGATTCCCTTTCCTACTCTCCGAACGGAATCGATAAGTGGATCCGCGGCCGCAGGCGTGACACATTGACTCTCGCTAGAGATGTTTATAACATGGACTTTGTATCAGGTGAGGCCGGCTGCGTACGTGTGGAAGAGAACGACGGTCATTCACATTCTCCCCGGATCGCGGGACTCTAAATTAATAAATCGTTCGGTGTAAATGCTTGCGACCCAGAAGTGATCTCCGGCACGCTCTGCCTCCATTCATGGAGCGACTATCGCTGGGACAACTAGAGGGCGCTTCTGCACCTAACAGTCGTCCCATGTAAAAGGAGGCCTTAGGCTGGTGTTACACGGGCGTAAGCACATTTACGCAATGGCCCTTGTGCATCTGCATGTTTTGCTGTATTTTCATTAAAATGACCATTTAAGTTAATTAGTTCAAAATGTGTTATTTTCTAAATGCATAGAAAAATGGAGCACGCAAAATATGCTTATATGTACGAACCCGTAAGTGTATGCGCAAATATGTTCATGTGACGCAGGCCTTGGCTGCACACCTTAGGTTATACTCGCACTGCATCTGCAGTGCACTCTTAGGGCGCGTTCACATTAGAGGCAGAGGTTCTTTTTGCTGTTTCCAGCTAACAAAACAGGACAAAAAAGTGCAGCATGCTGAGCTGGGGCTGAACGGAAATTGAGCAGACCCCATTATAATCAATGGGGACCCTTTGGTACCATTCCATCATACAACGGATCTGTTCGGTCAGGGGTTTATGTTCCCAGAATGGAGCAGGAAAACTGAAACCTCCTAAGTGCTTGTGTGAACTAACCCTTAGAACATCTACCAGGACAGTCCCAGATACATGTCAAATGTATCAGTAGGCCTGCGTTCTCCTGATGGAAGCCTAAAGGACATTCTTCTGGTCTACATGTTTTTTACATCGGAGCCTAGAGGTGACGGATGCTGCTATATGCAAAACAATGTGAGTCCTGTACCCCAAACGGCTCTGCCGCATGACGCAAACGAACAGCGCTGACCAGACCCCGTTGACTTTAATGGGGTCTGTTTGGTTTCCGCTCAGCTGCCTGGCTCTTGGACGGAAGAAAAAGCTCTGCATGCCAGATCTGCAACCGAACCTCCGACTGGATAGCTATAGGCTCAGTATATAGTATTTTGTTTCTTGGCAGTCAATTATATAGAAAAGTTGAAAAAGCTATGCCAATATGTATCTGCCCAGCAGGTGCCAACGGAACACTTCTTTGGCATCTCAATGCATAGACTGAATCTGCCTTCTATGTCCATACAGTAATCCATCTCAGCCACATGTAGCCAGAACGATGCAGAAGTTACAGACACTTCTTAGTACTTGAGGGGCATCTGCCACATAGGAGGTCATGTAAATGGGCAGCACAGAGGCGTAGAGTAACTGCACAATAATGTAATATTACTAGACAGTTAGCTAGGGCAAGCTGAGATCCGTATGCAGAAACCCCAGTTATATGTAGCACTATGATTAGTTTTCATCAAAAACCGTCACAGCCCGGACCTCTAGGCTCTGTTTCGGCTTGTACCACTTTGGTGATCACGTTATACTTCTTGTTTGTTCATGGACCATGAGCTTTACAAACATGCCACAAGTTCAGGACACAAATGAGTCACTGACTTTGTAAGATGTGCCCGTTCACAGCTTGTAGCATATCTGCAATATCCAGCTGTTGGATATTGGTTACATTATAACATTGTGTCCTGCACTATGTAACAAATATATGGAAAACACCCACACAAAGGATAGGGATTGCAAAGTCGCATGAGAATCAGACTGATTACTAAACAAATTCGCAAATGCCTGTGTGAACATACCCTTTGGCCTGTGTCACACAAACGTATCTGCGCTTACAATGAATAGAATCCGTTGATTGCGCACACATTTTTGTTTGCACAAAATTAAAAAATACCCAGCATGCTCTATTTTCCTGCATATTTGCGAACGAAAATGGCACATATTGAACTAATTAACTTACCTGCCCGTTTCATTGAATGGGTTCATACTTGCGTGTTGTTTTTGTGTACGTAAAAGCGCACAATTTGCGTATGGAAAGAGTACAGTAAGCCATGCAAATATGCAACGCTCATTGCTCAAATGCACACGTAAATGCACTTAAGGGCTATTTCAGACGACCGTATATCCGCTCGGTTTTCACGCCGAGCCGATATACGGTGTCCTTGTCTGCAGGGGGAGGAGGATGGAAGAGCCAGGAGCAGAAACTGAGATCCCGCCCCTCGCCACTATTTGCAATAGGAGGGGGTGAGACAGGGGTAGAGCTAAGTAACGGCACTTAGCTCTGCCCCTGTCCCGCCCTCCCATTGCAAATAGGGGCGGGAGCTTAGTTCCTGCTCCTGGCTCTTCCATCCTACACCTTCCCCCCCCCCCCCCCATGCAGACAAGGACACCGTATATCGGCTCGGCGTGAAAACCGAGCCGATATACGGTCGTCTAAATAAGCCCTAAACCTGTGTGACACCAGGCTTTATATGCAATAAAAAAATGAGTGAAGGAAGCGGCATAGCAGGTTATTTCCATGTGGCGGACGTGCTGTGCAGCTGATTGTCTTTAGCGGAAAGCATCTGCATCAAATCCACCCCATTCCGAGTGGATTTTAGTGCAGATTCACAGCAGATTTCACCCCTTCACTCTGCGTGTGACGCACCTACACTGTTATTTGGATTGTACGGCCCATTGTTTTGTGTTGCTTGATCCTGTCGCTGTTTCTTTAAGAGGCTTCTTGTTTCCTTCTTCAAACCTGTTCTTGGAATGGCACAAACAGATAACATTCTGAAGACAGGCAAGCTTCTCAATGTCTGGATACATCACACTATTACTGTAGGCTGCTTGCACTCTGGCATTTTAAAAGTTGCGACCGAGATTGTCGGGGCGCAGCTCGCATCGGACATCTGTGTGCTGTTCTTGCCCATAAATCAGACACGAATAGGACACGCTGCGATTTTTGTTTTTCACTTGGACTAAAAAAAATTCCTGTGTGCATACACCTATTCAAATGAACGGGGCCGATTCTCGGACTGATTTTTCGGTCCAAAAATCGGACGGAAAACACGCCCGTGTGCAAGTAGCCTTAGTTCGGCAACACCCAGAATACACAGCGTAATGTATACAGTGTCTTCTGACTGTAGATGTCATTATTGATCGGTGTAGCTTGCCATTCTGTACTGCAGTGCCGTCATAGGTGTATTTTTATCCTTTAGTAGAGATGTCAGACGAGGCTGCATACACATATCCCTTGTTTTGATACTTAACTGTATTTGTAACAAGCCCTCGCCTTGGCTTATGTCAGTCTGCGTCATAAGGTGGCTCAGTGGCTAGCATTTTTGCCTTGCAACATTAGGGTTCAAATGTGATGGATGGCTTGGAGTTAGAGATGAGCGAGCGCACTCGGAAAAGCACTACTCGCTCGAGTAATTTGCTTTATCCGAGTATCGCTGTGCTCGGGTCTGAAGATTCGGGTGCCGGCACGGAGCGGGGAGCTGCAGGGGAGAGCGGAGAGGAACGGAGGGGAGATCTTTCTCTCCCTCTCTCCCGCCCGCTCTCCCCTGCTCCCCGCTGCGACTCATCTGTCAGCCGCAGCGGCACCCGAATCTTCAGGGACGAGCACAGCGATACTCGGATAAAGCAAATTACTCGAGCGAGTAGTGCTTTTCCGAGTACGCTCGCTCATCTCTACTTGGAGTCTATATGTTCTCTGCATTTTTACAGCTTTCCTCTCCTTTCCTCCCACACTCCAAAATTATAATGGTAGACAAATAGATTATGAGCCCTCATGGGGAGAGGGCGCACTGTAAGCGGTGACAATCTGTGTGCAGCGTGTGGAATATGTATGCATTATGTATAAATGAGTCAGATAGATAACCGGAATACTACATGAAGCTTTTTTATGTTTTATTGAAATACAGCTTAGGTTAGCTTGACACTAGCGCTGTGAGCTGCATCCTAGGAACTGAACAAGAGAAAAAGTTTTAAGGGAACTTGTCACGTCCCCACAGTATCCTTAACCTAAGTTTAAGGGACATGAGAGGAATTTGGGCACTGTATTTTTTTTACACTCTCCTACTCCCTGGATCCAGCGGTGTCCTTTGAAGTCCTGGCGGCGCTTGAAAATCGGACTCTTTTCATAGTCCCGTGTGCAATCCCTGCTACTGTGTTTTCCTGAAAAATAAGCCCTACCCCTAAAATAAGTCCTACCTTGATTTTGGGGGGAAGGTGGAAGGGGGCATGAAACTTGAAATATAAGCCCTAGATGCACTATATTAAAAACAAAAATCAATACATTACCTAGCAGGCTCCGTCCGGGTCCCTCCCGCTGGTCTTCGAAGTTCCAGCAGGCTTGCTTGCAGTCCTCAGCCACTGAAAGAAAAACGGTTGCTGGTAACGGGGTTCGAAAAACCCCGCCTCCAGCAAGCGATGACTCTGACTGGTTCTAAAACTCTGCAGCTGAGCCAATCAATAGAGCACTCAATGAACCAATGTGATGGCTGTGATTAGTTCTTCAAGCGTTGCATTGATTGGCTGATCATCGATTTCTCACTCTCTGTAAAAGTAACCATAGACTTTATTGCAATATACAATGGGACTTACTGATACTGTCTAAGTTAGGCCAGTCTCACATGACTGGGTTTGCGAAATTTACAATCGTTGCCCGCACGGACAATCGGCGGTATTCCGCACACATTCAAACAATAGAATATTCGTATGTTTACTCACATGAGCGGACAGTAATTGCGATTTCTACTCGTGGAAATAAAATCGTAGCATGTTCTATTTTATTGTGGATTCTGCACATCACGGCTTCCATGGAAGCCATCTGACCCACGACCCATCCGCCATTGACATGGCGGATAGGTCACAAGTACTCACGTCATTGCTTAGCGATGGCATGGGAAGAGGAAAGATTGGGGAAAAAAATCCGAACTGTGCATGTCCAACGGCGGCTTGCTGCGGCCATCCACGATACAGCCTATACGAGGTACGCGTCGGCTGGATTCCACTGCGGGCTCCCGCATGCGGAATCCGACCCGTCCGTGTGAGACCGGGCTTAGGCCGAATGTCCATGAGTGGATCAGATTTGCGCGGCCGACACATCTGCAACGAAGATATGAAGACGGCGACCAGGTACACGGGGGTCACCGGCTGGGCACAGGGTCGGATTCCGCAGCGGGATCCCGCATATGGAATCCGACCCGGCCATGTGCAGGCGGCCTAATAGACCTGAGAGTTACAGGTGTGTCACGTTCAAAAAACCAAAAGTCTAGGATTTAGCCACAAATCCATATAAAGCGAAGACGGGGAATGAAAGAATGGTGAAAAGAACTTTATTGTAACCAGTGGGATGACGCATTTTGAGGCAGAGAGGCCCTTTCTCAAACAACTGAATAGTGCAATCCAAATAGGTGATATCAGCAAATGTAGTCACAGCAAAAAAAGCCAACCCGTTTGTAAATCCTTGTGTACCTCTAAAAGCATCTCCCAGCCCCCAAAACTCCTCAGTTCCTTCCAACCTAAAGTTCTCTTCACCATTCTTCCATTCCACTTCTATGCATTATACATAATACTGATTAGTGGATTCCTGAGCCGGCTGTGAGTGTGAACAGTGCCGGAAGCAAATAGCACTGACAACATTGCAGTGGCCTAGGTTGGTACTGCAGGCATAGCTCTCATTGAATACAATGGTAACTGTGTCTGCAGGAGCAAGCGGGGCTGCTGCAATACGCTATGTTCTTCCAGCACTGACTGCTGCTCTGTGAGAATCCCGAATGACAGATCCCACTGGTCAACTATTGGTGACTAGAGATGAGCGAATATAGAATATACTCGTTTCGAGTAATTACTCGATCGAGCACCGCAATTTTCGAGTACTTCGGTACTCGGGTGAAAAGATTCGGGGGAGGCGTGGCGGAGCGGGGGGTAGCAGCGGGGAACAGGGGGGAGCCCTCTCTCTCTCCCTCTCCCCGCTGCAACCCCCCACTCACCTACGGTGCCCCCCGAATCTTTTCACCCGAGTATGGAAGTACTCGAAAATCGCGGCGCTCGGGGCAAAAAAGGGGCGTGGCCGAGTGGGTTCGCTCATCTCTATTGGTGACCTATCTTGAGGATAGGTCATCAATAGTAAAAGTCCTGGCCAAGCCCTTATTTTATGATAAAAATCTATACAACTTTCTTATTTGTATGCTTGCTGTCAGTGAATGATAACATTCTGATCTTCATGGATTGGAAACAGATCTTGTAATGCTCACACCTGAGAGTAGGAGGGAATTCGGATGTATCAAATCTAGACAATTTTCTGAGCTAACCAACCTGAAACATTTTACCTTTTATCTCGATACATTTTAGGAAGCGATGAAGACAAGGATCTCTTTGTGCTGTTGATGTATTTCTTAAGTAGGATTGCTTGTACTGCATACAATTTTATCCATTTCTCATACACTACCGTTCAAAAGTTTGGGGTCACCCAAACAATTTTGTGTTTTCCATGAAAAGTCACACTTATTCACCACCATGCGTTGTGAAATGAATAGAAAATAGAGTCAAGACATTGACAAGGTTAGAAATAATGATTTGTATTTGAAATAACATTGTTTTTACATCAAACTTTGCTTTTGTCAAAGAATCCTCCTTTTGCAGCAATTACAGCATTGCACACCTTTGACATTCTAGCTGTTAATTTGTTGAGGTAAGCTTGTGAAATTGCACCCCACGCTTCTAGAAGCATCTCCCACAAGTTGGATTGGTTGGATGGGCACTTCTGGCGTACCATACGGTCAAGCTGCTCCCACAACAGCTCAATGGGGTTCAGATCTGGTGACTGCGCTGGCCACTCCATTACCGATAGAATACCAGCTGCCTGCTTCTGCTGTAAATAGTTCTTGCACAATTTGGAGGTGTGTTTAGGGTCATTGTCCTGTTGTAGGATGAAATTGGTTCCAATCAAGCGCTGTCCACTGGGTATGGCATGGCGTTGTAAAATGGAGTGATAGCCTTCCTTATTCAGAATCCCTTTTACCCTGTACAAATCTCCCACCTTACCAGCACCAAAGCAACCCCAGACCATCACATTACCTCCACCATGCTTAACAGATAACGTCAGGCATTCTTCCAGCATCTTTTCATTTGTTCTGCGTCTCACAAACGTTCTTCTTTGTGATCCAAACACCTCAAACTTGGATTCATCCGTCCACAACACTTTTTTCCAGTCTTCCTCTGTCCAATGTCTGTGTTCTTTTGCCCATCTTAATCTTTTTCTTTTATTGGCCAGTCTCAGATATGGCTTTTTCTTTGCCACTCTGCCCTGAAGCCCAAAATCCCGCAGCCGCCTCTTCACTGTAGATGTTGACACTGGTATTTTGCGGGTACTATTTAATGAAGATGCCAGTTGGGTACCTGTGAGGCGTCTGTTTCTCAAACTAGAGACTCTAATGTGCTTATCTTCTTGCTTAGTTGTGCAACGCGGCCTCCCACTTCTTTTTCTACTCTGGTTAGAGCCTGTTTGTGCTGTCCTCTGAAGGGAGTAGTACACACCGTTGTAGGAAATCTTCAATTTCTTAGCAATTTCTCGCATGGAATAGCCTTCATTTCTAAGAACAAGAATAGACTGTCGAGTTTCAGATGAAAGTTCTCTTTTTCTGGCCATTTTGAGCGTTTAATTGACCCCACAAATGTGATGCTCCAGAAACTCAATCTACTCACAGGAAGGTCAGTTTTGTAGCTTCTGTAACGAGCTAGACTGTTTTCAGATGTGTGAACATGATTGCACAAGGGTTTTCTAATCATCAATTAGCCTTCTGAGCCAATGAGCAAACACATTGTACCATTAGAACACTGGAGTGATAGTTGCTGGAAATGGGCCTCTATACACCTTTGTAGATATTGCACAAAAAAACAGACATTTGCAGATAGAATAGTCATTTACCACATTAGCAATGTATAGAGTGCATTTGTTTAAAGTTAGGACTAGTTTAAAGTTATCTTCATTGAAAAGTACAGTGCTTTTCCTTCAAAAATAAGGACATTTCAATGTGACCCCAAACTTTTGAACGGTAGTGTATGTCAGTTTGTTGGCGTAAACAATATTTTCATTCACCAACAGCGCTGGGGTCATTGGTGCGAATCAAATCAAGTGTAACATCTGCATGGAGTTTGTATGTTCCTCGCATGTCTCTGCAGGTTCTCCAGTTTCCTCCCACTTTCCAAAAACACGCTGATCGGTTTGATTTCCTATGAAACTGAAGACTAATGTGAATGAAAACTATCTCTGTCCGGAGCCGGGAAATGATGAATAATGCAAACTGCATCTTTATACCATGATTATGCTTTATAGGAAATGGGAAAACGTATTGAAGATCTTCATTAGTCAGAACTATTTGCAGTATTAGGCCACTAGTACCAAAGCGTATTTGTGTCCCTGTGCTATCTGTGTTAATTCACGGGCAGCACAGGAACCCATTATAGGCTATAGGGCTATGCACACAGCCTTTGCTCAAATGCTTGTCAATTCTGCAGCGGAATCCGCCTCTGGCATCAGCGGTGTCCACGCTTACTTGCTCTGTCGCCGTCTTTTCTGTACTGCGGATGAACCTGGTGGCTCACCATCACACATGTGCAGGACAGGTTTTATTTTTCTTTTCCCGGACTGTCCCTAGGCGAGAACGCGGAATCTGCGACCTGTCCACAATGTTCATTGCAGACGGGCCGATGGCCGGATGGCTTCCATTGACTTCAATGAAAACTGTCCGTGCGGAGCCTGCATGAATATGGAGCATGTTGCGATTTTTCCTCTGCATTTGCTCTCCGCTCGTGTGTTGGCAGCAGCTGATCTCCATAGGGAGTAATGGGCAGTGTTTACTGCAGATTCCGACTGCGAATTCCGCAGCAAATATCCGCCTGTGTAGGAGGCCTTACCCCACTCGCTCAATGGTTGCCAAGGTAGGAGCAGTCAAAATAATGAACTCTGGTTCTGCCATGTCTCCTGGCCTAAGCTTAACCCCTTCATGACAGGGCCTATTTTGGGCTTAAGGACACAACGTTTTTTTTGGCGGATTTTCTTCTCCATTTATCAAAAGTCATAACTTTTTAATTTTTCCGTCGTATAAGGGCTTGTGTTTTGTGTTGCGAACTGTAGTTTTTAACGGCGTCATTTTTGGGTACATTGAATATATTGTAAAACTTTTATTTTTTTTTAATGATAGCAGGGAGAGAAAACGCATCAATTCTGCCATAGATTTATTTATTTTTTACAGCGTTAATCATGCAGCATAAAAAAGACATTCTATTTTTTTCTGCAGAGCGGTACGGTTACAACGATACCAAAATTCTTACATTTTTTTTAGGTTTTCGCACTTTTCTGCAAAAAAACCCTTTTTTTTCTAAATCGCTGCATTCATAGTCCTGTAACTTTTTTATTTTTTGATGTACGGAGCTCTGTGAGGGCTTATTTTTTGTGAGACGAGCTGTAGTTTTTATTGGTACCATTTTGGTACCATTTTGGGGTACATACGGCTTTTTTGATCACTTGTATTGCGTTTTTAGTGAGGCAAAATGCTAACAATTAGCATTTTGCCTCAGTTTTTTCCGTGCACAGTCAAAAGCATCTGCAACTTATTGTAGGCGTCGTTACGGATGCGACAATACCACATTGGTGGGGTTTTAATTTTTTTTTACCTTTTTTTATACTAATCTGAGAAAAAGCATAAAAAAGGGTTTTTTTACTTTTTTTTTAATTCATTTTTTTAATCTTTTGTTTTTTTTTTACAACATTTGTGTCCCTCTGGGGAACTTTCACCACAGCCCTGATGATCGCTGTGATAAGGCATGGCAGGGCTACTGCCTTGCCATGCCTTATCGCTTATACAGCGATCTAAGGCACTGGCAACACAGGACGCCAGTGTCTGGCGTCCTGTTGCCATGGCGATAGGCCGGGCTCTCGCGATAACATCGCGAGAACCGGCCGAAGACACAGAGGGAGCGCGCTCTGTGAACTCTTTCCCTGCCGCGATCTACTTATATCGCGGCAGGGAAGGGGTTAACAGCGGGGGGCGCATCTCTGATGCACTCCCCGCTGTTGCAGCTGGAGGCTGGCTGTCACTGACAGCCGTCTCCCGCTGCGGGATAGCCGGAATCATATCTGATCTCGCGCTATCCCCAGGACGTAAGTTTACGCCCTGTTACGGGAAGTACCCTGCTCCCAGGACGTAAACTTACGCCCTGGAGCGGGAAGGGGTTAAAGAGGTTGTCCAGTTGTAAAGTCTTGAAAGCTTATCCTCAGGACAGGTCATCAATTGTAGATGCCAGGAGTCCATTATGCAGGACCCCTACTGATCAGCAGATTGCTGGCCAGTGCACTTGCGCACTGAGCTGATTTTGGCTGGAAGCAGGCAGCTTCGTTCTTATTGACGTGGCCAGGCTTGGTATTGCAGGTCAAGATCCTACTCATTTCAATGGGACCTTGGCCTTCAATACCAAGTTTAGCTACTGCAGTAAGAACGGGACTGTCTGTTTCCTGCAGAAATCAGCTCAGTACATACCGTGTTTCCCCGAAAATAAGACAGTATCTTATATTAATTTTTGTTCAAAAAGGTTTAACTTTTTTACATGTATAGCTGCCTGGACACTATTTAAATTGACTTTTTAAATTAACTGTTAGCAGGGCTTAATTTTGGAGTAGGGCTTATATATCAAGCATCCTCAAAAAGCCTGAAAAATCATTTTGCATCCTCAAAAATTTTGGAAGATAATGCCATGTCTTATTTTCAGGGTATGTCTTATTTTCAGGGAAACAGGGTACTAGCCTCAGCAAACAGCTGTTTGGTGGGGGTCCTGGGTGATGGATCCTCACAGATCTACTACCGACAACCTGTCCAAAGGATAGAGCATAAGTCATTTACAACTGGACAATCCCTTTAGGCTACCTATATGTGGGCTGAGAAATTCAGCTCGATATCGCGCTTATGAACATGCGATTTGATTGGAAGCGTTTCCCATTGATTTCAATGGGAAACCTCGCATCGCACTCGCATGCTCATCACACGGCATGCGAGAGCCATGCAAGGCATTAAAGGTCCCGTTGAAATCAATGGACGATGTGTTCCGAGGAATGCGAAGCGATAGGACACATTGCTTGTGTATAGGACTCCATTCAAAATGGGGTTCATATTCGTGCGAGATTAGTGAGTCCTGTCACTAATTGTATTGTATGTGAGATAACAGAAAAACCAGGAGTCATCTAGAGCAGGGGTCCCCAACTCCAGTCCTCAGGGACCACCAACAGGTCATGTTTTCAGGATATCCTGTAGTAAGAACACCTGTGGCAATGTCTGAGGCACCAACAATAATTACATCACCTGTGCAAGACTGGGGAAATCCTGCAAACATGACCTGCTAGGGGTCCCTGAGGACTGGAGTTGGGGAACGCTGGTCTAGAGGACCAGTGTAGTATGATCGATGGAAACTTTCTGGTTCCTTCTGTATTTGGGACTCGCCACATTACATTTTGGCTGTACTTTTTGGATAAGAATGTTGTGAGTTGCACTTAGGATGAAGACACCTTCCACTACTTCTTCATAGTAGACAATCATTTATGATCTACGAAGTTTACTTCTAGATAAGAGGAGCAGAGTTGTAGTCCGTGTCAGCAGATACACCGTATCAGCTCCTGATTACATGCTTGGATGTCACGGAGTATGAAATGTTGCCAGACAGGTGAAAGTTAAAACTATCCTTTTGTTTTGTGTTTCCTAAATGGTGCGCTCCAGCTGGAAAGCCACAAGGTAATAGGATAGGGCATAGCCTTAGCTTGTTTAATGTTGTCCTCTCTTGTGCAGTTTAACTAGTTCAGTACCAGAAGATTGCAACTTGATACCTGATGCACAGGTGTGTGAGGAACACGCATGTAGGTATGCACACAGATCATCTTATGTGTTCAGCAATGGAAGTGCTATATGGCAGGGGTCCCCAACTCCAGTCCTCAAGGACCACCAACAGGTCATGTTTTCAGGATCTCCTATAGTAAGAACCCCTGTGGCAATGTCTGAGGCACCGACAGTAATTACATCACCTGTGCAACACTGAGGAAATCCTGAAAATATGACCTGTTGGTGGTCCCTGAGGACTGGAGTTGGGGAACACTGCTATATGGTAACTGGATAGTGGTTTGAAGCACACTTATGTACGTACATGTTCTTATTTTATTATTTAAAGAACAAAATGGACATGGCATATAGCATTAGACTGATGTCAATGCTGGTTGTGTATATGTAATAGTGAGGCCATAAACCAAAGTTAGGTTCGCCTAGGGGAATTAGTGAAATAGCAGCATTTCTTGAGGAGTTGAATACATTCTGTTGAATGCTAGTTTCCATTGCAGATCAGAGGCTGATGATAGTGTTTTGCAATGGAATCCTACTTTCCGTTTACTCCCATTAAGGGCTTATTCAGACGAACGTATATCGGCCGGGTATTCACGACGGCCAATATATGGCATCCCTCTCTGCAGGGGGAGGAGGCTGGAAGAGCCGGGAGCAGTGCTCTGAGCTCCCGCCCCCTCTCCGCCCCTCAGCACTATTTGCAATGAGAGGAAGCGGAACAAAGTCCCAGGAGTTAGCTCTGCCCCCTACCATTGCAAATAGTGCCGAGGGGTGGAGAGGGGGTGGGAGCTCAGTGCACTGCTCCCGGCTCTTCCAGCCTCCTCCCCCTGCAGAGAGGGACGCCGTATATCCGCCAGCATGAATACGCAACCGATATACGGTCGTCTGAATAAGCGCCAACTACCATGTCATAAAGAGCAAAAATAACTAATAGAAACACTCAAAATGTAATAATGTGTATGGGCGCCTACCCACCATGCGAGAACACATGAAAACACATGATTATGAAACCAATGATTTATTAGTGCTAAGAAGCTTGAGTGAAAAATTGCAAATGAGTATGAAAGCATTGAAAATCATTGGTTTTTAAATTCATGCATTTTCACTTGCTCTCGCGTCGCAAGAAAAAATATCGCTAGTGGGTAGGCGCCCTTAGGGCTTATTTACACAAGCGTATATTGGTCGGCCAATATATGCTTCCATCTAAGCAGTGATGGGCGGCTGCTATTGACTACAATGAAAGCCGTCCGCGCATATTCCCGTAGCAAATAGGACATGCCGCGGGTAATTTCATGCTGCAGAATTCCGCAGTGTGTACATTGAGTTATTAGGCTCAATAGAACCTGATAGCTGAGGTGAAACGCTGCGGAAATCCGTCCGTGGGCATTAGGCCTAATAGGAATAGACACAGAATGAGCTGTGGGGATGAGGGCTTATTCACACGTGTGTATATCGGCCGGGTTTTCACGTCCGAACGATATACGCTGTCCCTTTCTGCAGGGGGAGGAGGTGAGCTGGGATGGGAGCAGTGCACTGAGCTCCCGCCCCCTCTCTGCCCCTTGCTACTATTTGCAATAGGAAGGGGTGGCACTTAGCTTTGCCCCATTCCACCCCTCCCATTGCAGACAGTGGAGATGGGCAGAGAGGGGGCGGGAGCTCAGTGCTTTGCTCCCGGCCCGTCACGCGTCCCCCCCCCCCCTGCAGAAAGGGTCAGCGTATATCGGCTGGGCGTGAAATACGCAAGTCTGAATAAGCCCTGATGGATAGATGAATGTCTGCGTATGTCTAACCTAGGTGATTGACAGTAATGGCTCAATAGCCACAAAACAATATTAGTGTAGAGCTGCCTTCACATCTGCTCTGGAAGCTCCAGTCGGAGAATCCGCCGCAGATCCGGCACAGAACACCGGAAGAAATAGCGCAGCACGCAGTGCTTTTTCTTCCAGTAAAAGGCCAGGCAGCTGAGTGGCAACCGAATAATCTCAATTATAGTCAGTTCTTTCGGCACTGTTCGGTTCTGTCAATAGATGGATGCGTTAGGGTGCGGGGATTCCCCTTTCCTGCTCACAATGATGGGGTGCGTTCAAAAATGCGAATAAAATCGCATTAGAGGCGTGCACTCTGACCCAGGTGATGGTAAAAACACGGCTTCGTACAGATTGCAGTGTGTGCGTCTTTGTTTGCTGCACACAGATGATCAGGCCTTGTGGGGGCAAAAAGTACAGTAACATACGCAGATGCGCGGGCAAAAATGCATTTTACATTCTGCAAAATCCCTGCGCTCGGGCACATGCGGGTATGCTTACGCTCATGCCAGGTCGGCTTCAGACGACGTATATCGGCTGGGTTTTCAAGCCCAGCCGTCCCTCTCTGCAGGGGGCAACTTAGCTCCAACCTCCGCTCAGTACACTGTTCCCGGCCCGCCTCCTCCCCCTGCAGAGAGGGACACCGTATATACAGTCGTCTGAAGCCGCCCTTAAAGGGGTTGTGCCAGAGTCATAAGTTATCTCCTGACCACAGGATAGGGGATCTGAAGGGAATTCATCATGTGTGAACATATTCTTTGGCAGTGTTCAAATGTAGCAATGTAGAAAATATCCTTTGGATTTTGGTGCGGCTGTCACTCTCATTATAAAAGGTGAACTGAAGCCTGTAATAACATGCTCGGATCTAAAGTCCACACCACATGTGAGCAGGAATTCTCAAAATCCCATTTATTTTGGTGATACTGTAGTATCGATATTTCATTGCCAATTGCATGTCTCCAACCTGGATCTGACCATTTAATGTAGAACGCCGAGGCTGAGTCTCCAAATTCTGCCACAGATTTTCATGCAGATCTGCCCATGAATTAGGCCCAGCCAATGAAGCCACTCGGTCGCCCCATGTGGTTTCCACACCAAGAATTGTCATACCAACTTTTTTTCCCTGTAATGTAAAAAAACTTGTCGAATCAACTACAGCGCAGATACTCATGACATTCAAGGGAATGCTAAAACGATCCGGATTTGGGCGCAGACTCCGCCCCTAAATTTACCGCAATATATTCTGTCATGTCACCTAGGGTTAATACGCTGTCTATTCTGCAGAAAAAATCCTTAAATTAAGGTTTAATCATGGGACATCCCCTTACAACAGTCAACGGCTACTTACTTTGCTTTATTGGAAGATTTAGGCTGGATTCACATGAGCCTAAGTGTATTTGCGTGCGTTTTTACAGCGCGTTTTTGCAAAATGGGTGTCGCAGATTTGCATGTGCACTCGATGTATTTTACTGTACCTTTTGTGCGTGCGTAAGTGATGCGCAATTGTGTATATGCAAAGAACACGCATCGATGCTCTCAGCCACTGAAATGGATAATAATTTCAGGAGATGCAGGAAAATAGAGCACGCGGCGTGTTTTTTTGCAAGACTAAATTGCGCATGCCAAATGCACGCATGTGAACAAACCCATTAAAATCAATGGGTTCTGTTTTTTGCGTATTACATGCGCAAATTTTATGAGTGCATATAAGTGTGCAAATACATTTGTGCGAATACGGTCTTAGGCGAACTTCAACTGGCGAGCGAAATATGGGACCGTGAATCACGCCAACATATCGCAGTCCACAACATGTGAATTCCCAAAGGGTGCGAGGCGTTTTCATGTGTCTTACAGCCTCACATCACTCCAGGGAAGAAGCGATCCTCCTGGGTGGCTGTCGGGCACGGTGGAAGATCGCAGAGTTTCTCCCATTATTTTCAATGGGAGACCTCATGATGCTGCGGCCGGTCCCACTGGAAGCAATGGACTGCGATGCGGGGAGACGCAGGGAGTTAGAACATGCTGCGATTTGTTTCATGCATCGCGGTGCCGTGCAGAAAAACAGCGCTGATGTGTAGGATTCCATTCAAAAGAATGGGGGTCATATTTGGGCGAGATCTGTGTGTCTCGCAGGGCACAAATCTGGTGCGATTGTCTCCCCAGTGTGAGGGCGGCCTCAGACTTGCATCGTATCTCTGGGAGAATAAGGTTCAGTACGGATTCTATTTTCCAACGCATTTTCTTTATTGACTGGTGAACATTGTAAACTAGAGATCAACAACTGACTTTGTTCCATGACTGAATGTGTTGACTTTGTCTTTTGTTGCCGTATGACCAGACCTCGGTTACTTATTACCTCGGTTTATGATTTGGGTAACAAAAGACAGACTGTATCTCGCACAGGGCTGCCAACCTTCCCAATAATTCCTGGACAGTCTGTAGAAATAGGGCACTTTTTCTAGTGTCTTTGTTTTTTTGAGGCTGGGGGTATTTAAAATAAATAAATCCATTGTTATTCCATTCTGTATTCTTTAGCCCCCCTGTCCATGGGCGTTGCGGTATCCGCCAACGCCTGGGAGCAGAAGCCGCAGACGGATCTCCGCTGTCAGCCTAATCTGATAGATAGGCTGACCGCGGAGAATCGGGGCAATTCGCAGCATGCTGCGAATTGCCGGCCGCGAGCGGAGAATCGCAATGATTCTCTGCTCGTGGACACGGGGGCGGCGCTTTTCATAGCAATGCTATGGAAGGCTTCAGACGGTGCCACTGCCGTGGACAGGGGGCCTTGGGCCTTATATCCACTGAATCCCGCAGTGGAATCCGTGCGTGCCCACGGGCATGACAGGAGAAAGGCAGCTTCTTACCTCTCCGGATCCAGTGCGGGTCCCCTCCATGCCAGCCGGATCTTCTTTTTTCAGCACAGCGGATGTGTCTGGGCGCACTGGTTTTTTTTGCTATTTTGAATCTCCTGCTTTCCCACGGATCCGCGGCACATGCACAGTGACAGCCTCCATTGACTTCAATGGAAAACGGAGCATGCTGCAATTTCTTCCCACATTCCGGGAAAAAAAAATCACATCCGCATGCTTTTACTTGGCAGGCGGATGCTTATGCATTCCAATGGGCGGCAAGAGGTGCAGATCTCTCCCGCAGGAGACATGTGCGCATTTTATAATTAAAATCCGCACGTGGACATAGGGCGTTAAAATGAACCTTGCAGACAATTTTCTATCTTCTTGTTTTCTAATAATGCAGTTTCTCTTTGGAGGGAAGTCCTGCATATGTTCGTGCTACCCAGTTGTAAAAGTAAGGCGGAATGCACACGGGCGGAAATTCAGCGGTGAGATTCCGCACAGAATTTCCGCCGTTGCACGCTGCCATAGTAGTGCGTTGGTTAATGCAATCATATCCCAGCAGGCACATTCGCAGAACAGAGCGACAGGTAAGCTGCGGGTCACTGCAGGGGCAAAGGGCCGCATCCCTCTGCGAGAATCTCGCAGTCAGAATCCGACTCGGCCGTCTGCATTCGGCCTAATGGTGCAGTCAGACATGGAGCCCTTTCTTTCTAACCTCCCCATAGTAGTTGCATGAGCTGTCTCTATGGTATGTACGCCCTTGGTTTAGATCAGTATTTGACAAACATGGATCCCTTGTACACAATCAGTCAAAAGTTTTTGAACATTACAATTTTCCAGTTTTTTTTTTTTACATTAGCACATTTCAAGTCTAGCAAATTAACGTGAAATGCTTTAAAAGTAGGTTACAAAGTGGAAACATTTTATGAAGTCTAACCTGAAATCCAACAGTAATGTGAATTTAGGATTTGAGGGTGCATTCACACGAACGTATATCGGCTCGGTTTTCACGCCGAGCCGATATACATTGTCCTCGTGTGCAGAGGGGGGAGGATGGAAGAGCCAGGGCCAGGAACTGTGCTCCCGCCCCCTCTCTGCCTCCTCTCCGCCCCCTGCACTATTTGCAATGGGGAGAGACGGGGCGGGGCTAATTCCCAGACCTTAGCCCCGCCCCGTCCTGCCTCCTCTCATTGCAAATAGTGCAGAGGGGCGGAGAGGAGGCAGAGAGGGGGCGGGAGCCTCAGTTCCTGCTTCTGGCTCTTCCATCCTCCCCCCTCTGCACACGAGGACAACGTATATCAGCTCGGCGTGAAAACCGAGCCAATATACGTTCGTAAGAATGCACCCTTAACCAAAGGATTTTTTTCAGGGAACACATCAAGGGCAGCTGCTCTGCAGCACAGAAAGCAAATTGTAAATTGAATGCAAATTATTCCTGCAGGTGTCTCAACTTTTGTCAATTACTTTCAAACCCTCTGATTCTATATAACTACTGTTGAAACAGACTGCACTACAACACTGTAGGACAGGTTTTGGACAGTTTTGCTATTCAGGACAGAGCACATTGATGATAAAAGATGAGGGGATGTGCTCCCTCCACAGATAATATTCAAAGGGCCATAAGGAAACCAACATAATTACGCAATCAATATGAGTTTTGTATAGCAAACAGGAGACGTGTTTTAAAGCAAATACTTTACTGAGAGGAGCCAAGAACGTAACAACTCATTAGCATAAAAAAGATATGATTCACGGCCCGATATGGCCCTCGCAATCCTTCTGCAACCCCTGGATGTGAGGTGTTTTCACATGGAAACAGCCATGCATCACTGCGGTGGTCCACTTCATCCCCGCCGCAGCTGTCACAGCTACAGTAGGAGATTGCGATCTTCTTCTATTTTTTTCAACAGGGCTGGCGCTGCTGCCGCTGGCCCCATTGAAAACATGTGGAAACCCCTGGATGCGACAGCCTTGTATCCCTGCCGGGCTGAAGGAATCCCCTGTTGCAGCTGTCACAGCCGCGACAGGGGGGTCACAATTTTCTCCCATTGTTTTCAATGGGGCCGGAGCCGCTGTTGTCACCGGCCACATTGCAAAGGATGGGCGATATCGCAAAAAGAAAGGGCATGCTGCGATTTTTGTTTTTCCACGCAGGATCGCAGGAGTAAAAACATCACAAATAAGATTGAAAGCATTGAAAATCATTGGCTTCATAATCATGCATTTTCACTCACTCTTGTGCTATTTTCTCGCCAGTGTGAAGGAGCCTTTAGGATGTTCCAATTGTAAAATTATCCATTCTATGGTGGTCCTAATCTGTAATCTAAAATGGAAACTAAATTAGGGTCTTAAAGGCCCATTTAGGCACAACGATTATTACTCAAAATTTGCTCAAAAGCCATCTTTTGTGCAATAATTATTGTGTCTAAACGTGCCCATCTTTTCTGTCGAACTATGGTTTCAATTCTGCTTGGAAACCATCATTTGGCAGAACAGCAGATAAGCAGTTCTGTGTTCTGCCCAGGGAGAGCTGATTACAGCTGATAACATTGTATCAGCTGCTAAGCCCACTGGCAGAACAACTGATAAGCAGAAGCGGTGTCTGCTGTCCATGGTGCTGAACTCTCCACGGGATGGGGGGGGGGGTAGACTAGAGATTACATTGTTTTCTCTAGCAGCCAGTGGCTGAACAATGGAGCTAGTTACAGAGTTCAGACCTCCTCAGGAGTTCTGCAACAGCTCCCAGAAGCTCATTTGCATGCAAATGAAGCTGATAAAATAATAAACTAATAGCAATTAGTGCCTATTAGTACTTTATGCAAAGCAATCGCTGCTCTTTCAATCTTTTGAAAGCTTATCTGTGAAAGTTTAACTGTCATCCACAGTGCTCAGACCCCCAACCAATCCTGAAATAGAGTTCAGAGTGTCTCACAATGAATGTACCACCACTCCATTCTTTTAATTGGACTGCAGAATATAGCTGAGTTCAAATGCTTGGCTCTGTCCTGCCTTTCCATTGAAATGAATGGAATTGCAGTACAGATGTGCGATCACTACTGCATTCATTGTTGGACACTTCTGACCCTGTTTTCAGGATTGGTAGAGGTCCCAGTGGTCGGACCCCCACCAAACGGGTAGTTTTCCCCCACCTATGGATAATTTTGTGGGTCCCAGCAGTCCCAGGTTCAGATAGCTGAAGGGCATGCCACTCACTGACCCTCTCCACGAATTCCTTTCATCTTCTGTATAGGTATCATGATGTGATCACACTCCTAGGTCCTGACAGTGCACCACACACGCTAAAACTTCACATCTCCTCCAGGCTCTGGACGCCCAGGGATGAGAGCAGGAGCTGGGGGGAGTGAAGCTATGTTGTGTGTGTAATCATATCATGGTGCTTATATTGCAGATGAAAGTAGTGCAACGGGGATGCTATGATTGGGAATACTGTAAGAGGGTGTACTGAGAGTAGTAATGGGGGTAACAGCAGGATGTAGAGTGTCATGTTTGGAAGAAGTCTTCATGGTGGTCTGGGCTCAGGGAGGAGAAAAACAAAAGTGGACAACACCAATCAGAAAAGTTGTCACCTGTGATGACTGGAGTTTACTGGACTATAATCACTATAAGGCCACTCTCACACGTGTTCACAAAGTGCCACGTTTAAAATCGCAGCATTTTACAGCCATTTCAAGCAGCGTATTTGAACGCATTGAGCAGTGCTTGACAGCGGTTTTTAATGCACCCCATCATTGTGATGGGTGATGAGGTGCGCTATAAACCTCTAAAACGTACGAAAATAGAGGAGACAGGGCTCAAAAATCACAGTATTAGGGTGGATTCAGATGACCGTATATCGGCTCGGTTTTCACACCCAGCTGATATACGGTGTCCTCATCTGCAGGGGGGAGGATGGAAGAGCCAGGAGTAGGAACTGAGCTCCCCCCCCCCTCTCTGCCTCCTCTCCGCCCCGCTGCACTATTTGCAATGAAAGGAGGTGGGATGGGGGCGGGGCTAAGCCCCACGAATTAGCCCCCACCCCCGTCCCTCCTCTCCTCATTGCAAATGGTGCAGAGGGGCGGAGAGGGGGCGGGAGCTCAGAGCACTGCTCCTGGCTCTTCCAGCCTCCTCCCCCTGCAGAGAGAGACGACGTATATCGGCTGGGCGTGAAAAACCAGCCGATATACGTTTGTCTGAATCCAGCATTAGAAGCACCATATTCGAGTGCTAATCTGCGAAGCCCCAATGAAATCAATGTAGGTGTTGTACCGTGATTAGTACTGCGTTTGAAACATAGTGCTAGTCGCGGTAAAAAGCGGTCTGTGTAAGAGCGGCCTAACTGTGTAGAGCTGGTATTTAACTAAAATTTTGAGATGCAGTAGTACTATGAGGGGGTCACCGAGGGGCGCTATTACTGTGAGGGGACACAAAGGGAGTGGCTTGGCATAAAATGTTCATGGCCTAATGTAACAAAAATGTTGCAGTGTTGTTTCATTGTTCAAAACCTGGTTGGTATTGAACCTCTTTAAAGTGCCTGCTGTGATTTTCTGCATGCTAAGTCAATATTAAGCAGCACAAACAATACATATGATCTTTGTTCAGGTTATCTACAAGCAAAGTCCAATGAAACCTCCTCGGACCATAAACATGTCATCACCAAGGTTGGCCGAATGAGTTTTTATAGATCCTCCATAAAATTAAAATTCTTAAGATACTATCACAACTGTCTTAGACAATCACAGAGAAGGGCGTTGTAACGAGCGGCGGATCTCTGAATAAGTAATTAAACAGCTTTGGAAAACTGAAGGTTGGCAACATGTTGTACGGCCGGGACAACGCCCACCTATGGAGGCCAATGGCTGCGCAACTCTGGTGGTAAATCGTGTGAACATTGGTTGAGCGGGTTGGTGTGGTTTGCCTGCAGGCAGCTAGTCGTGCCATGTGTCCACCGCCTACTTGTTTTCTACAAATTAGATCAGAGATTAAACAAGGGTAGGCACTCAGCTGTTGTTGGGTTACATGTGGTGAAAGGACATAAAATCAGCTTTTTTCTGGTTTGCCTGCCTATGAAATTCTGATAATAACATGATTTTAAAGGGCTGCTCCATGCCTGCCCTCCTCACCTGATTGCTTGTCACACTCTGAAGGTATGCTCTTTCTATGACAGCCACTTCCTTGCAGTGCAGCCTCCTGTCTGATGCTTATCAGACACCAACTTGGTGGTGAGATTCTTTTGGTTTCACTTTCAGATCAATCCCATGATGTATTAGCTAGAGGCTGTACCATCTGTGCCTGCTGAGGGGGGGAGTTTATTTTTTATCTTCTATATTCACCTAAATAATCTATGGCCCTAAAGTATACAATCAGGAGGATGAGCTGTGATCTCCTCTATTAGGGCTTCTTCACACTGGCAATTGCAATTTTGGCGCGTGAAAATCGCATCTTTGTTCCTGTGATTTTTAAGCGCCAGCGGTGCTTTTTTCTGAGAATAATCTGAAATCGCTGCCGCCCACCATTTCATCGCGAGAAAGTCAATAGGAGATTCGAATGTTAAAACCGCATCGCACGTTTGTGTGTTGCGAGGCGATAAAAAGGAGGCTCCATAGGGAAACATGGGGGGAAAAAAGTAAAAATCTAAAAACGTAAAAAGATGGGACATGCTGCGATTTTTAAAAAAAAAAATGTTTCCACTCCACATGGCATGGGGGAATACATTGCATATGGAAATGAAACCATTGAAAAGCATTGGTTTCATAATTCTGCGTTTTCACTCACTCTCAGATCGCTCAAAAAAGCTTGATTTTTCTCGTAAGTGTGAAGGCACACGGGCGGATTTGAATTGCAGAATCCGGGGCAGGCGGCTGCTCCCGGATTCCGCAGCAAATACTGCCCATAGCCTCCTATGGAGGACCACTGCTTCCTGCACAAGAGTGGAAATCAAATGCGATTTTTGCTCGTAACAGAAAAATCGCAGCATCCTCCATTTATGTGCGGTTTCGGCTTCCATTGAAGTCAATGGAAGAATGGAAGCCGTCCTTCCTGCGGCCCTTCCGCAATCATCATTGCAGAAAGGTCATGGGATCCGCGTCAGCGCCTAGCGATGGCACGGCATAAACTGTACTGCGCTTGTGCGCCAGTGTTTCCACACTACAGATGATGAAGAATCTGGACAGGTAAGCGGGGTCACCGGCCGGGCATGGGGTCGAATCCCGCATGCTGGATTTGACCCTGTCGTGTGCAGTAGGCCTCACTGTGTGCTAGGAGCTGTGTGATCATCATCAGTAGCTGTGATAGTTGTGACTGTGTCCCCCTCCAGGCAGTTTCTGTGGCAGGGTCCTTGTAATAGCACCACAGAGACTGAGAAAACACATGACCCCAAGTAAATCAGAGGAAACAGATGCTGGGAGATTCAGATAGAAAGGAATAGTTAACCAAGATTACACTACTGTATGCTGGGGGAATAACTACTTAATGAATGGGGTAAGAATAACCAGAGTGGCCCTTTAAAAAGTGACAACAAATTCATATCTTCCACATTATGCTGCTTCTGTTCAGTTTTGTTTTTTTTTCTGTAAACCTTTATTAGTGTAAGGCCGGGCTCACGGAAACGGGTCTGATTCCGTCAGATGCCCGCAGCGGATTCCGTCTGTCAGCCCGGCCGGCCACACTGCGTACCTGATTTAGCTGTATTACGGATGACTCACGGTGGCTCGCCGTCCGTCGTGTGCAGTACAGTCCCCCCCCCCCCCCCCCCAATGTTTGTATTTCCCACGCTATTACTAAGCTCTAATGTTGGTGCCTGCAGCCCATATGCAATATGTTAGTTGAGTAGGATGCCTTCATTGACTTAAATGGAGGCCGTTCGCGCGGAATCCGTGGCACAATAGAGCTTGCTGCGATTTTTTTACTTAAGCAATTCGCATCCACAAGTATAAAGGAAAAATTGAAACATTCTTTTCAATGTCTGTGTTTTTGCCGTGGAAGGTCCGCGTGGACGGCGATCGCTGATTCTGCAATTGGAATCCGTTCGTGTGAGACCCCCTAATGTTTAAGGATATTATTATAACCCTCCTTTCTTGGTATTGTCACCTCATTGTACTGTAAAGGACGCTCAACCTTTTTTTTATTGGGAGGGGGGTGCGTTTAAACGTGATGGAAAACTGCGCACCCCAAGGCCTCATTTAGTGATACAGTATAACATGTATGTTTCATGTTTGTACACACACACAGATTCACGCTGTATTATATGGATAGAGAGGGAATATGGCTTGCTTCCAAGCTATCCCACACTGCCTTGACAGCATTTCATACTAATCAAAGAAAATGCCCAACTCAGGGTTTCCAGCCCTCCGTACAGTAAATTCCTGGTCAGTCCGCAAAAACAGGGGACTCTTTTCCACTGTCAAAAAAAAAAAAATAGTAGATCTGAGGGTTTGAAGCTGGATTTGCTTGTGCAGTTGGTTGTAGTTATCGTTGCACAGCTCGCAGTGAGTGTTACGTATGTATGTATGTATATCAGTATATTCTGTAGGCATGCATCACTTGTCTTAATGGTTTTATTCTGGTTTTTTAAAGTACCAGTAAAAAAAAAAATGTTGATTGTGTTTATTGGATGAGTTGTACAGAAAACTGAAAAAATATCAGGTTTCAACCTCGGCTCGGCTGAACGCATAAAACTGCAACTTGCTGTATGATAGACCTTGGCCTCTCAGAATAGAAGTGCTTGGGAATTGGGGAATAAGTTGGAGGAGTATTCAGAACTCGGCTCTATATGCAGCAGCCAGAGGGGCGAAAGTATGGACAAGGCCGAGCAGGCTGCTCTCCTCCATTTCTGTCATCCTCCTAGTCTCCATGCTCCGGACCACCCTTGGCCACTGCATGCACCTGGACTGGGGTTAGGCCCTGAGATAGGGTTGCAAAGGTGGGACCTGCATCTCTCACACTCTTATGGCATATCCCCTTGACATACCATAAAAGTCCAAGATGAGAATACTCCTTCCTTTTAAAGGGCAAGCGAAACTGGCTGCATATCTTTACAGCTGGGCCTTCACTAATTTTAAGCATTTTTTGTTTTTCCTTTAGGCCCACGAATTAGTTCACAATCACTCCTGTTAGTTTCGGAGTTTGATACTAGCCAGTTGCCGTGTATTTGGTCCACTATTCGGTGTGGCAGGGTTTGCAATCTGTTTGCCATATGGTCTCAGGCAGGGGTAATGTTTCTCCCTGTGTAGAGCACCACAAGGGTGTGGGAAGTCTTCATTGCAATAGGTGGCGCTGTGGGGGATTATTCTAAAACTCATTTGCTTGGCCTTTTATGACCGAATAGGCTGCCAGTTGGTTTTGCACTGTCAGACATAATACCCTGCGATGCAGCGATACAGAACAAATTTTTTTTTAAAAGTTGCTGTCCGAGACATTTTTGAATTTTTTTTCTATTGCTGACTTGCCATCTGTGCAGCGGCCCTGGTTGCTATTGTAGGCACAGCTTCTATTGAGTTCAGGGGGAGCTGCGCCTGCAATACCAACCTGACCATTGCGAAGTGGTCAGTGCGATCTGCTACCTGCACTGTCCTTGGTGACAGAGGTGCTGGAAATTGGCTAATCGGCCGGAATCCCGAACGGCGGACCCAGACAACCCCTTTAATTGTGGTTTTTACAGATTACTTCTATTTAAAAATTATAGAGGCCGCTTAGAACTTTCAGTGCAGCAGATTTTTTTTGTAGCTTCTCCAGATCTGTGCCTCCACACAATCCTGTCTCTGAGCTCTGCAGGAAGTTCTTTCTTCCTCATGGCTTGGGTTTGGCTCTGATATGCATTGTGAGCTATGAAGTCTTTTAAAATTATGTCAACTGAATTTTCCACAGGTAAAAGGTCTGACTACCAGTGTTAATGCAAAATTTTGGCTTTTAACTCTTTAAAAAATTTACCAAAATTTCTAACCTCCTGTTTTCACTTTGTCAATATGGGGTATTGAGTGCAGAATAATGGGGGGAAAATTGTATATGCCCCAAAATGATAACCTTATAAAATACAGCAACTCTTCAAGCAAAAATAAAAAAAACAAGCCCTGTTATATTGACGGAAAAATTAAAGTTCTGGCTCTTGGAATGCCACCATGACAAACAAGTTGTGTTGTCATTAATAAGCTAGCTTACCCTCCTCTGTTTATGTGTTTCCCAGGGCTCAGGGAATCGCAGCAAGTCATGTCTTGAAGGTTTCCCATAGAGAAACCAGGTGCTAAATATTGATTTAATGAAACCAATTAAATTACATGTGGTACATTACATTATGGAAATTCTTTGGGTATAGACACATGCAGCGGTCTCAGAAAACGGTGGCACCATGTAGCTTTACTGCATATCGAATTGGTTCTCAAATAATTGTTAATGCTTGCACGCTTCTTGCAGGTAAAACTGCTGTATAGCTGCAAACAAACTGATAGACATACGTTTTTTGGAAATTGAATGGACGACTGTGCTGCTCTGTCCGGCCAAAATAATGGAAACCTGCTGAAACAGAATGCAAAGCTTGTAGTGTTGATCTCAAATGATGACGGCCTGTGGAGTCATCAGGGGGTCTACTGTTTTTGGCATTTCCCACAGGACTCCCTATTGGAAAACAAGGACGGATGGGCTGCAAAACGCAATATGCGTGTAGCCTAACTTCTAAGGGTGGTGATAAGTGTAGTAGGTGTGGACACTGATAAGTTCCCATGAGTTGTGCTACATCACCACAATTACATATGAGCCAGCGTGGAGAGCACAGTGGAAGCGCTCGTTCACACTGCCGCTACTTCACTCTGTTGTTCGCTCCATCCCAGGAACCTAAGAATGGTAAAGCCGGAGTTATCAGATCCCGTACATAATGGACCTGCAAGGCGCTAAACTTACCCCATTCACCGCCCCCACTTTCTCAGACTAAATAGCGTTGCATGCAACAGCATTTTGTTCCGGCTTTTAACCCTTTCCAATCCACTGTCTGACGTCTTCAGACATTCTGATTGAAGGCTGTACAGCTCTGATGTCGGAAGATGTCCGGCAGGGTATTCTTATCGTAGATTACTGGCCGCTCTGTTGTCAGGGGCCTCTCCAGCATATCCCATACCGCAGTACTGGCTCTAGCCAGCAGATGGCGCCATTGTATAATGGCAGAAAGAGAAAGCCCCCTAGGAAACCCTGAATCCAACATTGGATTGCAAAGGGTTAACATAAAACTGTGACAGACTTCGACTGGAACCTGTGCCGCAGATGTGAACTAGCCCTTGCAGTAAAGAGACTACCGGCTGCAGACCCTTGACCAGGAAGATAAGCGGCTGCGCCTACTAGAACGTAGCGGACCTGTCCATCCGTAAATAAAATTAACAAGGATCCCGTTATCTTCAGAATTTTGGATGCATAAATATTTTGGCACTATTTTCTTTTTTCTGATAAAGTCTAATCATCTGAATAGCGTAAAGAAAATGCGCATCGCGGAGTTAAACACATCACATCTAACTCTAATGGCAAATGCTAAACTGTTAGAGATATTAGGTGTGAGTTAATGATGCTGCGCACTGCAAGCTCCGGCCTTTAATGCTGACCCGCGCCAGAGCATTCTTCAGATACTTGATACATAAGTCAAGAGAGCATTCCATCCAATTAGTGTAATTACAGCGGTGTCATCCTAGGAGTGATATGTGTGATTTGGGGATGAGCTCTACAGCTGGAGTCACTGCTTAGAAAACGGCGTAATGGGGTTCTGTTTCCAGCAAACTTGATTAATCCTCTTGCTTTGCTTTCTCTTGAATGCACCTGCTCAGAACAAACTGCAGAGCAGTCTCTCTCTTGGGCAGGTTTGCTGCGTGTTGGATGAATTCTAAGTAACCAATCTGTTTATAAAGGCAAATTAGAGCAGCTCTGTCTGTTTGAAGAATTTTTGAAAATGTTATTGTACCCATCCATAAGAAAGGTAATAGAGAAGAAGCTGGGAACTAGTTCAGCTCTGGTAGGGTAATGACTAGTTATGACTGACGTCACATTGTGAGACACTTTCTTGGCAGACTGTTTTTGCAGGGTGGTGGGCCATTGCCTTCCCCAGTCATCTTTTACTCAATTTATCGACCTCAGAAGGATGGAAGGCTGAGTCACAACCTTGAGCCGGCTACCTGAACCAAGCGGGGATTAAACCCGCAACCTTCAGGTCATGAGTGAGCGCTTAGGACTGCATTTCTGCTGCCTTAACACTCTGCGCCACAAAGGAAGACCGAGATAAAACAAAACCAAAAAAATTATGGAACGTCTCAAGAATAAAACTTATGAATCAAGAAAGACTTAAAGAACTTAATTTATATAGCCTGGAGGAAAGAAGGAAGAAGGGGGACAGGATTAAAACTTTTACATATATTAAAGGCATAAATCAGGGAAGTATATTTATTAGGAAACTAAATCCGAGAACAAGGGTGCCACAATCTGAGATTATTTAGGGGAAGATTAGAAGGAATGTCATAAAATATTACTATACTGAAGGAGTAGTAGATGCCTGCGACAAACCTCTGGCAGATGTGGATGGAAATCAACAGTAAATGAATTTTATCGTGTCTGGGTTAAGTATACCGAGGGAAATAATATATGGACGGACCACATGATGTATTCAGAGTCCACACCAGCGGTACCCATTTGTGCATTAAGAACTAAATGGTTCTTCATAGCTACGATGAAGAACCATTCCTTTCACACCGGGTATGGGACCGGGCGCCTGCTTGTCTGTCTTATTTCAGATTTTCATTGCCTTCTAATAAAGTTGGAATTTTACTTTTGCTTCAGCTGGTGTAGACTCTGAGTACATTACTGGACAGCACTTCCGCCTAGCCAGCAGTGTTCCCAGCACCGCTTCGGATGTGAATGCGGGAAGCACATGATAAAGACTTTGGGATACGGTGAGCGATTGTTCTGTTTTTTTTTTTCTCTTTCTGCTTGACGGGCTTTATGGTCTTTTTCTTCGTTTCTATAAAAAAAAACTAATGTGAACAGTAACAAAATCCATATTGGGCATTGGTTGTTTAACCCCTTAGTGACGTAGCCTTAATGACCAACTCGTTTCTCAGTTTTTCCATCATCGCATTCCTAGAACCATAACTTTTACATTTCTCCATCGACCTAACCATATGGGGGCTTGTATTTTTTGTAGGACAAGTTTTATTTTTTAATGGCATCATTTTTGTGTACAAAAAAAATGTATATATTGTACTAGCTGATATACCCGGCTTCGCCTGAGTAAATTTGGTACTTGTATTTATCTGGTGCTCACACGGAAAATTTTTATGAAGTCGTGGTTACTTTAGAGATACCGAGGAAAAACATATGTTCACCATTTTGCATAGTTCTCTGCGTTACCCAGGAAACACCATGTGGAGGTAACCATGCGATGTATCCTTTAAATAAAATGACATCAGGAAGTGAGAGAATTAGATTCTGTACGTAAAATTTGGATGCTAATTATTTTGCGCTAGAATTGAATAATTGAGTTGGGACCCATTAACTTTTCCTAGTTATGACCTAATCAATGCTTGTGCCAAATTTCAAGTTTCTATGACATCGGGAAGTGAAAGAATTAGATTCCGTACGTAAAATTTGGACGCTAATTCTTTTGCACTTAGAATTAAATAATCGAGTTGGAACCCATTAGCTTTTCCTATTTATGACATAATCAATGCTCGTGCCAAATTTCATGTTTCTACGACACTGGGAAGTTGGAGAATTAGATTCCGTACGTAAAATGTGGACGCTAATTCTTTTGCACTCAGAATTGAATAATCGAGTTGGGAACCATTAGCTTTTCTTATTTTTTGACATAATCAATGCTCTTGCCAAATTTCATGTTTCTACGACATCGGGAAGTGAGAGAATTAGATTACGTACGTAAAATTTGGACGCTAGTTCTTTTGCGCATAGAATTGAATAATGGAGTTGGGACCCATTTACTTTTCCTATTTTGGACATAATCTATGCTCGTGCCAAATTTCATGTTTCCACGACATCGGGAAGTTGGAGAATTAGTGGCGAGTGAGTCAGTGAGTGAGTCAGTGAGGGCTTTTGTCTTTATATATATATATAGATAACTTTTTGTTAATAATGTTCTTTGGGGAACTGGGGGAGCAAGGGGGGTGTGGTAAATTCTGCCATTAGTTTTCTGGATTTCATTTTTACAGGATTCAGTGTGTAAAATAAATAGTGTCATGACATTATTCTCTGGGTCAGCACGAGTCCGGCAATACCAAGGTTTATACAGGTTTTTTTATGTTTTGCTATTTTTGTACCCAAACACTTCTTTCTTTTTTTTTGCTGCATCCCAAGAGCCATAGCATTTTTATTCTCCATCGACATAGCTCTATAAGGGCTTCTTTTTACAGGATGAACTCTAGTCTTCATTTATCCAATTTTTGGGAACATATTGCATTTTGTTTGCTTTTTGTTTAATTTTTTTCTAGAAGCAAAATTAGCAAAATCTGAAATTCTGGCATGTGTTTTTTTTTTTATTACAGCGTTCATCTCATAGTATAAATGATATGTTAAATTAATTCTGCAGGTCAATACGATTATGTCAGTACCAAGTTGACAGTTTCTTTTTTTTTTTTGCGACTTTTCCACACTTTTTTTTTTGTTACTGCTAGAGTTGAGCGAACGTACTCTGCCGAACTTGATGCTCGTTCGAGCGTTAGCGTACCCGATGGTGCTCGTTACTCGAACGAGCATCACGTCGTGTTCGACCCCGCCCCAGTTTTTGGCTTCTCCCCGCTGTGACATGCCTGTTTTGGCCTCTCCCCGCCGCGACGCAGCGCACGTCATTGGCAAATTTTTTTTAGCTGGCTGGCGCGCGTGAGAGAGAACGAAGAAAAAAAACTCGGCACCCGGCGTCCCACATACAAAAATGCTGGAGTCTCCCATTGTAGTCAATGGGGTTCGTTACTCGAGTAGAGCTCTCGAATTTTACGAAAAGCTCGACTCGAATAACGCGGACCCGAGCATTTGGGTGCCCGCTCATCTCTAGTTACTGCATTTAAAGACCCCTAACACTTTTCTTTTTTTGACAACGTTGCTGTGTGTTTTTTTTTGTGGGATAAGTTGTACTTTAATGGTACTATTTATTGATCTACGCAACATTTTGATCACTTTGCGGGTTAATTAATGTACTAACTTTTTTTATGGATCATTATGAATGCAGCGATACCACGTGTGTCTGTGGGTTTTTTTTTAACATAGTAAAGGGAGAAAGGTAGAGGTTTGACATTTTTATTTATATATTTTTTTTACTATTATTGTATTATTATATTGTCCCACTAGGGGACTTGAATATCATCATACTTTATCGTTTTTCTAATACACTGCAATATTGATGTATAGCAGTGTATCAGAGACCCTATGAAGCTCAGCCAGAGGCTGAGCCTCCTAGGCCACTGTAGCTGGCAGACCCGTAGGCTATATCCATGCCTTCGGGTACCATGGCAAACCGTCAGGACCCCGTGATCACATCATGGGGGTTTGATGGGTGAGAGAGGTGAGAGAGGTGCCCCATCCCTCTGTCAGCCTTTCACATGCCGCGTTCACACTGAAGTGAATGGGACAAACATGTAGTACTCAGAATGCTGTATTTCTAGAAGCTTAGTTATAAACCTTGAAGAGGCTGCAGCACTCATACCACTTCAATCAGTCGATCAGCCGGGATTCCGAGCAGTAGACCCCCACTGATCAGATGGCCTCACTTGAGAAGATGCCTTCAGATCTTAAAGGCTTGGATAGCCCCTTCTTAATTTTCGCATTAAGGAGCACCATGGAAGACGAGAAAAATGGGTCAGACCACTATTCCCACTATATGAAACATTCCATTCGGCACTAAGTATCAGGGTAGATGGTGAAGTCTTTATTTAGCTTTTCACATCCGAACCCGGATTTGTCTGTCTTTTGATATTCTACTACAAGGTTACATTGTGTTTATGAGTGGTTGCTATATATTGTACATTTCAACCAAGTAATTTCACTTCTTTTCCAAACCACACATTTCGACACTCTGTGGTCACATTCTGTGAGTTTCTCTGACCCACTGAGCAGCTGTTTGATTCTGTATAGCGCCAATTGTAGCATTTACTATTGTTTGAGGAAATTCTAGCTGGGAAGAAATGTAATTAAATAACTTGAGTTAAGACTCTGAGCAATTCAGTAAACCCATTCTACCTCTAATCGTGGGCTATGGAAATTACACGTGTATTTGGCTCTTTTTTTTGTTTTGTTCTTGTATTCCACTATAACGTTTTGTTATTTTTCCGTTGACAAAGCTGTATGAGGGCTAACAAAGGTGCATCGGAAGAAAAGGCTTTAATTTGTCCGACCTTATTGGAATTGGACCACCGCTGATTGGCAAAGCGTTGCCTTCTCTGATGAGTCACGTTTTTCGCTTCATTGAACAGATGGACGTTGGCGGGTCAGACGAGAAACATCAGGGAACAAACACCCTGCAACCATTGCTGGAAGAACACAAGTTGGTGGCAGCATTATGGTCTGGGGAATTTTTTCGTTGCGTTGTCTGGGCAGCTCATACATATGGACGGCACTCTGAATCGATTTGGTTATGAATCCACCCTTGCAGACCACGTACTCCCATACATGCTGTTTGTTTCCCCTGGGGCAGGTGGGATCTTCCAGCGAGACAATGTGACATGTCACATGGCTAGAAATATCCAACAGTGGTTGGAAGAGCATGACCAAGACTTCCAAGTACTTCTCTGCCTTCTAATTCCTCAGACTTGTACACAATTGAGCATCTGTAGGATCACCTCGATCATTGTGTTGGCTCTATGGATCCTCTCCTACGAATTGTCCAGCATCTGTGGGATGCAGTGCAGTCAGCACGGCTCCAGATACCCATGACCACCTACCAGCACCTTATTGAGTCACCCCCAGCCTAACTAGCTGCTGTTCATGCGGCACACGAAGGTTACTCTGGATATTAACCTGTATTTGTGCCAAGATTGGCACTATTTTCTGCCTTTGGTAGTAATAAAGCTGTCTGAAAGCTTTAGACCATGCCCCTCTCGGAAAATCACATTCACTTTTCTAGTTTATGGTGAGCAAGGCTCAAAAAGGGAAGTTTTTGTGCAAGTTTTTTTCAAGGAAGAGCAATGAGAGTTAAAACATTGCTCCTCTCAGTACCCTACAAAGTAGTAATGCCCCCTTTGTGGCCCATCAAAGTAGTGTTGTCCCATTTGTGTCCCCATTCCCTCCAGCCAGTATGGCAAAAAGAACAAACTTTAACTCGCGCTATAGCCAGATGCCCCTTGGCTCCCTACAGTGCCTACCCGACTCAGCCCCCGTCTCCATCACCTGCATGGAGCCATGTGTTGTCTGGCATTAGCACGAGTTAAAAGAGCCTTGCAAGTCAACGGTTGGGATATGGTTGAGCCATTCAGCCCAGGCCTCCCTGTTCCACAGGCTCCATAGTGACCATGTAATCTTTCACTGTTGGTAGCATACCCCTGACTAGGAACAAAAAAAAAAGCTTTCTGCCTATTTGGTGATTGGACAGGATTCCCTCTGCAGGGGTTGAATGCTCCCACAAAGTAACTATTGGCCAGTACATTAAACTTTGGAATTTGCTTAGCTTCAACATGATGACCATGTTTGGGGACGATGTTTCAGTTGTCTGACTTCTCACCCTACGGTGGTCGAATGTCAATCCCCAAACCGGTTGTCAATGGAAGTAGTGGGGTAAGTGTTCAGGTGAATGTCTATACAACTCATCTATTTTGAATTGGTTCCATGAGCTGACGCGTGGGTTTTGTTTTATTCACTATTATGTTTTATGTCCCTCTCCCTACCCGTATCCAAAGCTGGAATGCCCTAACACAGTTCCTAACAAAATGTTTAACCGTGTTTAACTTCTCATTAGAACTGGGTTCCGTTACCGCCCAGAGACTATTTATTTCCCATATTCTTGCCCCAAAGGCAGTTGGACAAGGCTCATACAGATGAGGCTATTGGTAGGTCCCACTGAAAGGGTTTTCTTTTAGCACTCCAATATTGATAACCCATCATTAAGGATAGATCATCACGTGGGTGGGGGTCTGCAGCTTCGGACCCCCACTGATCAGCTGTTTGAAAAAGCCACATCACTTGCGCTACCTCCACTGTTGCCTTCACAGCACATTGCCGTACATTTCATAGTGGCAGTGCCTGGTATTGCAGCTCAGTCCCATTAACTTGGTCTCTTCAAACAGCTGATTGGCAATTGGTGCCAAGCGGCAGAACCCACCAATTAGATATTGATGATGCATCCTAAGGATCAATATTGGAATTCTGGAAAACCACTTTTAAAGCAACGTAAAAAGCGTATGTTTAATAAAGTAAGAAGATTTATAGATTTTTCTGTAAATTCATATATTCAGTAAAATAAAGACAGATGTCTTCATAATGCATTTGTCATGGTACTTAGGAGAGAAGACAATATTATATTGCATGAAATGTACAATATGCCTATGAATAGCTGGGGAAGAGTTAATATCTAGTGATGTACTGAAGCAATTATGTCAACAATAGCATTAAGCAGATGCTGCTCCGCATGATGCAATGCTGCTTCACAAATGAAACTGATCCGATTTCCTGGCTGTAATTTAACTAGTACACATTTTAGCCTCCGTAAACACAGTTTTCTTTCATCTCTGATTAGTGTGCGGCTCCACTTCATCCTTGACAATACGGTCTTTTTTGGTATATAACCTTTTATTAATTTCTACATTGTCATTATTCTAATAGGAGAGTACAGTTCTGACAATATAACTATTGTTTACTGACCGACAATGAAAAGTACATTGTTAATACAGGGCGTCCCACTCCTCGGAGGCCGGCAAAAATCGGCTATAACTCCAAAACTAATGAACACATTTTAATGAAATTTAGTCCAAACATATCTACTCAATGACAATCGGGAACCCCTTATAACATGTTTGTCGAGCACTCCTTAACTTGATTGCTGCCATCCACAGTCACCGTCAATGAACCGGAAGGTCCCGATAAATCAAAAGCCTTGTGTACTGCTATTGGTGTGAAGCATTTGTCACTAATAACTTGAATATTCTTGATGTCTTGTGGTTTACAGAGGAGTCATGCTTTCACTTTTCCGGTGGGTTCAACTCTCAAAACATGCTGATGTGGGCAGCTGAAGATCCTGCCAAAATCAAAGACTTCATCCTGCAAAAACTGGCGTCTGGTGCGTTATGACCCGGTGACGCATTATTGGCCCCATCTTTTTTTTACAGTAGTGTGGCCAGTGCAATGTTTGAAGAGCTTTTCCACACGTTTGTAAATCACTTGGGTATTGGCTACTTCCAACAGGAAGGGGTGGCCTGCCACACCTCCAATGTGCCCATTCCTGAGAACTGAGCATTTTTGGCGGGGATCAAATTGTTTCTAAGGGACTTTGGCCGCCACAGTCACAGCATTTGACACCACAGTCACAGCAACGAATTACCCAATAACTGAAAAGGAAAGTCATCCAAGAAATTGCTGCAGTGACACCGGACACGCTTACTAGAACGTTTAGCAGTATGGAACGTCGAGTTCATGTGTGCTTGACCCCAAACAGTAGACACTTCCAGCATGTGTTATGAGGGGTTCCGAATTCTCATTGAGTAAAGGATGGTTTGACCAAATTTCATGACAATGTGTTCAATAGTCTTAAAGTTATAGTTGAATTTTCCAGCCTTCCAGTGAATGAACTCTGGTTTCAGTCAAGAATATTATTTTGGAAGCGGTGGTTCAGTTGTTAGCATTTGGGGGGTGAGTTCGAATTCCAACATTTGCATTGAGTTTGTGTTCTCCCCATGGTGACGTTCTCCTCAAACTCGAAAATCATAAGGATACATTTCTGGACGCCTCATATAGTTGACTCGAGTGTGTTTGAGACGGGAAATTTAGGTTGCAAGCCCTATTAGGAACAAGGATTGATGTGCGTGACAATTTCTGTACACCATCGAGGAATATGCTAATGCTATATAAGCAATCGGAAGTTCTAGAATCCTATTTGATGATGATAGATTGCTACTTTTAGTATAGTGAATGAGGAAGAACTGATAGTAATTACCCATGCACAGATCATGAACCACGTGATGCCATAGTGTAATCCGTCAGCGACCACAGCAGATTGTTACTCCAGGCGCCAAGCCTCGAGCCTGTAGGAAAGGAAATGAAGGCATTACTGCACTACTGGCCTAAATGGATATAAATAAGTAATGTGTTGTGCTTCAGCGTTCTCTTCATTGCACCATTATTCAAGAGAGCATTAGCTTCCTAGTCCTATAATTAGAGTTTTACAGTCGGCAAACTTAAAATATGGAATTTTTCTGCATTCATTACAGCGAGCTAGAACAATTTTTGAAATTTATTGATTACCGTGCTAAAAGTAGGCACGGGCGTTGGAAATGCTATTCATAGGGATCCCAAGAGTTTGGGGGGTTTATTTTCAATATGAGATTGCCGGCGTAGGTGTAGTTTGTAGGCTGCATATATGATAGTCAAAATAGACCAATGTATTTGAGAATATGGTATTGGTCCTGAAAAAAAAAAACATGTTGCTTTGTTTATGGGCTGGGTAGAGCACCATTACAGAATCCATCTTACATAATGCATTGCTGCCAACTTAAAGGGGCCATTAAAGGAATATCTGCTTCTTGGGGTCCAGTCTTCAATTGAGAGTTCATTTAGATTTCATTATTATGTCAATGAATAAACCTCTCTAGGGAATTAGACACGGCTTGATTGTGAATCATGTAACATCACTGGTCCATAGTGATATCCAGTATAATTTAGGGTGGTTTCATACCTGCACCCGGGCTTCAGCTTTCCTGCTCTGTTCAAGGAGCGAGAAAGCAGAATCCCCACGGCCTTATGGCTCCATCTTGGGACAGAAGCAAACAGGACACCATTGACTATAATAGGGTCCATTTGGTTTCGCCCGGCTCTTGGTCAGAAGAAAAAGCGCTGCATGCAGCACCTTTTCTTCCGGTGACCCGCTTTTTGTGGGGTCCTGCTTGTGAAAACCCTCCCACTGACGTCCATATGCCCTTACACAGAGTTGACCACGGAAAAGTAGCCCCCTTATGACAATACTGTGACTGAACAAATAATCCACTTGCTCATTCCTCTTAAGCTTCTTTAATTTACCAACATGTTCCAACAGATGCTAAGAGGGTATTCCCGTTCACTTCTGTGCACTTTACAACTTGTCAGCTGATACTGCCTGCAGCTCTTCATCCGTGATGCTGCAGATAGTTTTTGATGAAGTCTTCCTTGTGTTCATCCAAGGCATGCAGATTATTGGCGTACTCTTTTTTTTTTCTTTCAGTTTCCCAACAGATAAAAATCGCAAGTGGACAGGTTGGGGGAACACTATGGCTATAATCCCTTGCCCTCGCTTCACTCTTCTGTAAACTGTTCATGAACCCTTGCCAGTGAGTCGTGGGAATGTGGCATGTTGCTTCATCTTGTTGGAAAAAGCAGTGCATTATTCTGGTGTTTAGTTATTCGTAAAACTGTTCAAACCTGTTCAGATGAACTACTATTCGTGTTCCTGACACCAAATGACAATGTTCTGGTCGGCGACCCCATTGAAAACAATGGGATGCAGGCAACCACTGCATTGATTTTTGGGGAAAGGCTTTAAATATAAGCCCTTCCCTGAAAATCATCCCTAGATTGTGTAAAAAAATATATATATACTCACCTCTCCGCCAGAGCCCGGACCGT
The DNA here is from genome assembly GCF_035609145.1 of Eleutherodactylus coqui. NCBI lineage: Eukaryota > Metazoa > Chordata > Amphibia > Anura > Eleutherodactylidae > Eleutherodactylus > Eleutherodactylus coqui. The sequence continues at coordinate 243,968,803 of NC_089841.1, read as the reverse complement.
CTAGCCACTTGGTCCCCCTGCACTGCTCTGAAGCTCTTTCAGCAGGCGGGGATTTAAAACCCCCGCCTGCTGAAAGGATTGTGTCTGATTTTGCTTCTGTTTTTGTCTTTTTTAACCAGAACAAACTGAAAGCATTCCTCTTCTTCTTTTTTTTTTGAAAACTCATTGAAATCAATGGGGAAAAAAAAAGCATTCAATTTCATTTCTCAAGTCCAAAAACAGAACGGAGAGACTGACAGCCCTAATGGAGCGCTAACATAGGTGTGAACAAGCCCTTACATTGTTGAGCCTTATTTCAAATCATTCATTTTATTGCTAGGTGGGAAATTTAGAGATAGATGGGACACCCAAACTGACACAATGTGTGCAACTTTAGTCTGTTTTGACTGAGATTCTTTTTCTGAGTTTGATGTACTTTCAAGCTACAACCCAAAACCCACTTTTTTATTGCAAAGTTCCACCACTTCAGGAGGCGGGGCTTATCATGACGTATGATTTTACCTCCATCGTTATAAAAAGGACATGGCCATTCCAAAATGGATAGGGAGGTACGTTTTGTGCTTGTTTCCTAGCTGGAGCACTGGATAACCATTTGGTGCGGATTTTGACTAAAAAACAGCCGCATACCTGCAGCTAATTTCATACTATGCAACGCTCCCCCTCGCCTCCTCCAAAGGCTTCCCACTGTCAGCGCTCCCTGAAAGCCTTCAGAAATCAGCTGCGGATACTGCAGATCCCTATATTGGCCTCATTAGTAATAGTGGCCTTAGAAATAATAGTGTGCCCCATATCAGCCCCACTAGTAAAAGTGTCCCCTATATTGGCCTCAGTAGTAATAGTGACCCCCTACGGTGGCCTCAGCAGTAATAGTGACCCCCTACAGTGGCCTCAGCAGTAATATTGACCCCCTACAGTGGCCTTAGCAGTAATAGTGACCCCCTACAGTGGCCTCAGCAGTAATAGTGACCCCCACAGTGGCCTCAGTAGTAATAGTGACCCCCTACAGTGGCCTCAGTAGTAATGGTGACCTCTATATTGGTCCCAGTAGTATTAGTGTCCCCTGCTGTGACCTCAGTAGTAATAGTGCCTCCCCCCTCCCCCTTGACACCGATATACTTAAAGGGGTTGTCCCGCGGCAGCAAGTGGGTCTATACACTTCTGTATGGCCATATTAATCCACTTTGTAATATACATTGTGCATTAATTATGAGCCATACAGAAGTTATAAAAAGTTTTATACTTACCTGCTCCGTTGCTGGCGTCCTCGTCTCCATGGTTTCGGACTAATTTTCGGCCTCTGATGGCCAAATTAGCCGCGCCTGCGCAGTCCGGGTCTTCTGCTTTCTTCAATGGAGCCTCTCGTGCAGGATGCCGCCTCCGTGTAGCTCCGCCCCGTCACGTGCCGATTCCAGCCAATCAGGAGGCTGGAATCGGCAATGGACCGCACAGAAGAGCTGCGGTCCACGGAGGAAGAGGATCCCGGCGGCCATCTTCACCGGTAAGTATAGAAGTCACCGGAGCGGGGGGATTCAGGTAAGCGCTCCGGTAAGCTTTCTTTAGGTCCCTGCATCGGGGTTGTCTCGCGCCGAACGGGGGGGGGGGGGTTGGAAAAAAAAAAAACCCGTTTCGGCGCAGGACAACCCCTTTAACTCCTCCTTGTAGTCAGTGCAGCTCCTCTTTCCGGCGCTGATCCTGAGTGCACACTCTGATGTCAGTGTGCGCGCCCGGAACGCATTTTTCCTTCCCTGCGGACTAAGGATTCCCTGCGGACTAAGGAGAAGGGAGGATGAACACTAAGGAGGAGAGGAAAGGGCAGAATAACGTCAGAGTGTGCCCTGGGATCAGTGCTGCTAGCAGCGCTGCTGAGTAATTCCCGTCCAGTTCTATAGCAGGTCAGTGGTGATAGATATTTACAGCACTTATATAACTTTAAAACAGCGTGCAAAACAGTCAGTTGATTAAAGAGAGCTTAGTCCTTGTGACTTATGTTTTAGCCAATTACATGGGAATATACCAGTTAAAAGAGCTATACTATTTCATGGCTTTTTTAGTATAATTGCCTGAATTAAAGGCATATGCTCTGAGTAAGAGTAGAAGTTCTCAGAAATGTAACCTTGAACTCCCTAAGATGTTTCATCCTCGACAGACTGAATATTGGCTAGAAACTGCTTGTTTCAGGCATTTTAACTTTGAAATGAACCAACGTTGTTTTGTGGAAGTTAGTTCTTGGGCGTGCCGCCGTTAAAGGGCTTTATTCTTCCTTCTGTATCTGTATTGGATCTCTTGAATGGGGTCGGAAAAAAGCTTTCTCGATACAGCTAATTCTGCTTAAATGTAGTTATTATACATATATATTACTTTCACCACAGAATATAGATTAAATTGTATCGTTTAGTTTCTGCTGTTTGTGACATTGTGATGCTTCAGTCGCTCGGCTCAAGTACAGAACGGTGTGGGCATACAAGTATTAACTATGCAGATAGGTTATTTAGTATGCAGATTTTGTAGGACCTTTATAGTGAAGTTTTATAATTATAATGATATGGGGAAATAGGGTTAATCCCAGCAGACCTCCCAACACATGGATAATAGATGATGGAGTCAGCAAGTTGAAATTATATGATCTTTCATCTGGCCTATTTTCCAAATCTCCGGGGGATGAGATTTCTCTCTAAAAGCTTTTTGCAGGATGCACATAATATATAGTCTATGCAGCAAACAGCTTAAAGAAAGGTACAACATTCACTGAAGAATGGAGTATGACAGTAGGATTGTTAGAGCAGTCGTCTGTAGATTTATGTAGATTTAAGTCTGATTATACAGATGGGGAGAGGATAAAGTAGGCCAGGGCACCAAAAGGCTCTTGACTCCTTGCATGGACAGCTATTCGTTATCGTATAGTGGAGCACTAATAAGGGATGCCATAAGGGGGCGTTCACAGTTTTGGTTCAGATTTTTAAATACAGTTTTTTTAAGCCAAAACCAGTAGTGAATCTATAGAAAGAGAAGCTGTATCCGTCCTTTATCTCCTTTTATGATCCTCATCTGGTTTTGGCTTCAGAAGCCACATCAAAAAAGCAGAACAAAAGCTGCTAGGTCAACATGGGAATGTTAGCTTTGCCACCATAAACTTTGCACTCCCGAGAGGAGGGACTTGTATGTAGGCCAGTTTCAGACGAGCGGATTGTGAGATGGGTGTAATAAGGATATGTATTATGGATGTATTGCAGATGATGTTACAACCACGTGTCATCAGTACTTGCCTCCATGTATTTTAGTTTCTACTTGGCAAATACTTATCCATTTAAAAAGTGTCTGTGAAGAATGTGGCCATGTGAAAAGATGCATACAGTCGATATAAAAGAGTCTGTTAACATGGCAGGTTTTTGTCATGTTAAACAATCTGATAAAGATGAATCATTTCAGAGTTAGGTCTCCTTCCCACGGACGGATTTCCGCTGCGTAACACGCGGCGGAAATCCGCTGCCTTGCCCGCAGCTATTAGGTTCTATTGAACCTAATAGCACAATGCTTACAGTGCGGAATTCCGTATCGTAAAATCAGCTGTCCTCACCCGCGGCATGCTCTATTTGCCGCGGGTGTACGCGCAGATGGCTTCCATTGCAGTCAATGGAAGCCGCCTGTCATGCTATCTTCCGCTGTAGCACAGCGGAAGATAGCGGGAAACCGCTTCCCCGCCTACCGCCAGCCACGTCACTCGACACTATGGGTGTGTCATATGACGCGGCTGTTGCTTCATGCGCTGTATTGCGCATGGGCACCGAAGCGTCGTGCGGGACGTAGGACGCCGGATCCGGAGGTAAGTATTGGGGTCTCTGGGCCGTGTGAAGCCGGCCTTATATCCACCTTCCCCGTGACCCGATATCTGCAGAATTCCATTGCAAAACAAACTGAAATCATTTAGGATGAGAAACTAAGAAAACTAAGATAATGTGGCTGCATAAGTGTGAACGCCCTCTTATATTGGGGGTGTGGTTGTGTTCAGAATTAGCCAATCCCATTTAAACTCATGATAGTCAGCACTCCGCTGCCATTATTTACAGGACTTCTGATGTACTCCATATAATGTTCAGCGCTTGTAGTGGTATTTTCTTCACCTTTACTTAGTTGCATTTTTTAGCAAAATGCAGAGATTTGATTGTCTCCTGATATCAGTCAGGAGAAGGGGTTCAAAACCTCTCCATATACCATGGTGCACAGTGGAGAAGGTCATCAAAAAGTGACTTACAAGATGTACCATGCTGATAGACACCGACTTAAAAAGACTGAATGCTGCCATAAAGTCAAAGGGCCCATCGACAAAGTATTAGTTTTAAGGTGCATTCAGACGACCCTATATCGGCCGGGTTTTCTCTCTGCAGGGGGAGGAGGCCGGAAGAGCCGGGAGCAGTGCACTGAGCTCCCGCTTCCTCTCCACCCCCTCTCCGCCCATCGTCACTATTTGAAATGGGAGGGGCGGAGCGGAGCTAAGTTCCCCGGTGGTGGAGAGGAGACGGGAGCTCAGAGCACTGCTCCCGGCTCTTCCAGCTTCCTCCCCCTGCAGAGAGGGACGCCGTATATCGGCCGGGCGTGAAAACCCGCCGATATACGATCATCTGATTGCACCTTTAAGGATGTGTGCATATTTACACATCTCCATTTTTTTATTTATTTATTTTTTTATTTTTTTTTTTCAACCCTAAAAGATTTTATTTTGTTTTTTTAATGGAGTTCTACAGATAACGGGTCACACTGAAGATGGAAATAAATCTGAACATGACAAACACATGGCATTTTACCAGGGGTGTGTAGACCTTTTATATCCACTGTGCTATAGATTTACATGAGCTCCGTATTATGATCCACAAAATACAGACCGGATAGGGAGCTACAATACGCTCATCTGGAAGCGGCCATAGAGTGAGTTATCAGCTTTGTGGTTGGACAGGTCACCTTGGTGTTGGAGCATCCACTGTCCGCACCCCTCATCAAATACTAGATACAATGAAAAACGCAAATGCATCCTAATCCATCGGAATATGTTTTGCATGTTTATAGCACCTAGTGTGGCATTTAACTGCTACTAGTAGAATAAATGGGTCAAGGGAGAGGGGCGGCATGTTTTATCCCCTCTATTGATATGGATTTGTGATCCTGTGATCGGAAAGATAACACTTCTGTTCATTGACAATGCTCCATAACCCTTTCAGTAGCGGAGATTTCTCTGCTTTTCATTTTCATTTTCTTGTCCCTGTCATTTTAAAATATAAATGGGGTAAAATAAAAGTGTGATTCCGACATTGCCAAGTACATTGTGGTAATAATGAGATGTTCACTTTTTATTCTGTGATTCAGTACCATTATGGCAATACCGAATTGACCATTTTTTTTCATACTACTTTTATTAAACCCTGCTCTTGTCCCCATATCCGAACACCTGTAACTTTTTTATTATTATTTTTGCATCGATTAAGCTGCAACAGTTGATGTATCGGCATCTGCACAGCGTCCTATAGGCAGCTTCATTCCATGAGAAAGGTCCCATATGTGTTTTTCAAGGTTATGTTCACACATAGTGAAAAAAAGGGGGCTTCTCCTATCGCAAATCCTTTAGTTTAGCGCTCTGGGAGTGACGTCATCGGACATCTCGGCATTCTACTGTGAGGATGTGTTCATAGCGCCGTGGTAAGGGAGTAACAGGATGCGCGAACACATAGGTGTTATCCTGTCCATGCACCACAAATTCCAGGTTTACCATTTACGCTTGGTTTCTCACAATTACCTGCATGCATTATCAGATGTTCCTCACTTCTGCCATGTGTTTTTAGGGCAGTGTGATACTCCGGCTTTCCCCAGACATTAGGGAGGGGGTTACACTGGAGACTACTGTATAATACAGCTGTGCTGCTGGAGCTGATTTCACTGCAGAATTATGTAGACATCACATTCATCGCCTCCTCTGACATAATGCATTCCCTGCCCTGATTCATCACGCTTTGTGCTTTGGTGGAATCGACCTACAACATTGCTACATGTTTACACAAAGATATATCTAATATAATAATACTATATATATATATATATATATATATAGTGTGTGTGTGTATATATATATATATATAGTGTGTGTGTGTGTGTGTGTGTGTGTGTGTGTATATATATATATATATATATATATATATATATATATATAATATATATATATCAGTGTGATTATTTAGATATATTAAGTCCATGTGGGGAGTTCTGCAGTGTTTGCCCTGTGCTATCTGTCTAGTGCTAACACAGTCTGCTACTCTCGATACAGATGTATCCACTGATATCACTTGTTGTACATATTATCATTTCTCCAAGGGAACTCTTCACATGGGACAGAATTATCTGCAGGCCGAAGCGTAATGCGTTCTGTGGAATTTCCTGCGTGAATCACCCCGCCCTGATTTAAAAGGCTATTTTGTCTCACAAGGTGTTGGTGATCACAGGTATGCGCTACGTTTAGCATGGGCAGATGTGCTTGTTGGTACACTTCCCACAGATCTGTATGGTTGTCTTTGGTGCGCAAAATAAAGAAACATAGGTCAGGTCCAATTTTTTTTTTGCACCCGCGAAAACAACTGGCCTACAATAAAAAAGTGAGAATGAACCGAGTGAAATCAATGGGGTCTATTCTCTGCTCACATAATCCTGACGTTTCCCGGTTGTCTGTCGATGCCCTTACAGGTAGAATCCGTATAGGAAAATCAACGTTACATTCTACCGTGTGCAGATATCCTTTTAGTACTGATAATTATGCTTTAGGGAGTCTTATTAACTCAACGGTATAATTACGATTCAGTCCTCTTGAACAATGATCTGAAATGGAAAAAGAGCTTTTTTTTTTTTTTTTTTTTTTTTTTAGTAAACTAGTTTTATTGATCATATTTCCTCTAAAGGAAATACATAAATATGGTAATGAAAACATACAATCATGCTGTGGTGAGACAAATGTTGAAAACGTTAAAAGCAGAAAAATTAGAGGGGTGGTCCGGTTACTGGACAACAAGCCCCCTGTGCTAAAATCAGGAAAGGAGCCGTAGTTGGCGCAGTCTCACACGAGTGTTTACCAGTGATTACCGCGCACAGAACTGCTGCGTGCTGATAAATCCCCATACACTGTCTTGGCTAAGTTCACATGGGCGAGTCTGATAACATGCTGTAATTCACGGCCTGATATAGCGCTCGCCAACATTTGATTTTCCCGAGGGGGGGAGGTGTTTTTATCTCCAAACCGCCCTGCATCATTTCAGGGAAATAGCAATCTGATCTCAGCCGCAGTGGAGGATGCCTCCCATTATCTTCAATGGGGAAGCACCACACCATGTGCTCCTAGCATGTGATACGATGCTGCCGCCGACCCATTGAAAACTAAGAGCGATGCGATGCGAGGGCACGCCAAAAGATGGCAGGTGCCACAATTTATTTCCTGAATTGTGATGCAATGCCGGGGGAAACAAAATCGCTCATGTGTATGACCTCATTCAAAAGAAGGAGGTTCGTATTCATGCTTGCAGACATAAGAAATGGACACGCCCAATGCGCATGGATGAAACACAGACATACGCATGTGTTAAAGTCGGTCTGCTTTTCACAAACCCAAATCCTCTTTTTGGAACCTGACTAAGAGCGGCACAAGCTAGTGACCGGCACGGTGATGATGGTGATATGTCTGCTGTGTGTACATGTGCTGTAGTATTGCAGTGTATTAGTAGCAGTCAAGCAGAGGTCTAGATATCCATGAGCTGCCGCTAGCCCCGCTCATCACACCCTCCAGCTGTCTCTGGATGCATTGGACCTGCTTTCTGAGTCCGTGACTGGAGGGTGGTTGTAAGACTAAGGCCTCATGTCCACGGGGAAAATCAGATCCGCTGCAGATTCTCCATGTAGAATCTGCAGCGGGTCCCTCCTGCCCCGCGGACATGAGCGCTGAAAAGGAGAATAAATAAGAATTAACTCACCTCCCATCCGCTCCGTTTCTTCTCTTCGCTGCGGCGTCATCTTCTCTCGTCGCGGCCGGATCTTCTTTCTTCGGCTCGGCGGATGTGCATGATGACGTCGGTGACGTGCCCCGCGCATGCGCCGGGCCGAAGCAAAATGATCCGGCCGCGACTGAGAGAAGATGGCGCCGCGCCGAAGAGAAGAACCGGAGCGTGTGAGTAAAATATGATTTTTGTCTCCCCCGGATCCGGACGGCTTCCATAGGCTTCAATAGAAGCCCGCGGGAGCCGTCCCCGCGGGAGACCCGCACGAAAATGGAGCATGGTCCAGATTTTTTCATGCTCCATTTTTTTTTAAATCACTTTTATTGACCATCTGCGGGTATTTATCTACCCGCGGGTGGTCAATGCATCCCTATGGGATGCGGATCCGCGGGCAGGAGAAGAGTTAAAATCCGCTGCGGATTTTAATTCTTATTTTGCCCGTGGACATGAGCCCTAACTGCAGCTCATGAATATCCAGGACTACTTCCTGTAGTCCTCTAGGTAAGGGCTGTTACGGATAAAACGTGACGTCCTGAGCAGGAAGTGTGTGAGCAGTGTGGCGCTCTCATTGACTGGAAGTGAAGGCGGCGCTCCGACTTCCTCCTCCGACCACTGACGACACCTTGCCCGCTGCTGTGACAGTGGGCCGGACGATTAGCTGATGGTCGGAGGTCCCGAGCGGTAGACCCCCGTACATCTTCTACTGATGCAGGGAATAAGCTATCAGTTAAAAATGGCCGAAATACCCCACTATAGATGCACTAAAAGCTCTATTAGCAGCCTTCTTAACAAATCTGGACCAAGATGCCAGACAGTATGCCAGTAAAATTGTTGGCTGGCATGACAGAAACCTGACGGACCTCATTACAGTGGATGGACCACTCATATCCGTACTGTGGTGAATCCAGAACTTGATTATTGTTCTGCTCCTACGATGAACAGAACCCAAGAAGGAAGTGGTTGCTGATTCATCGGTATGACTTGTGCTTCTCACAGCCCGAAGCTCTTCACCTGCCTCTGAACTCGCTCTAACCCATTATGTACTTTGGCCTTGGGGTGTGCCAGGCTTTCCTTCAATTTGTTTTTTGATCAAGAGTTATCCGTGTAAATCCTGCGTGACAAGCATTTGGTTTGTTTTGGCTATTAACTTAAATAGCAAAAATAACATAAAATGCCAGTAGTGTTGTAATATATAGGAAGCTCCTCATTGCACAGAGCATCGGGTTATCATCAGATGGCGCAGTTGAGTTGAGCTTAAAACTGCATTAAGAACGACCCCCAAAAAACTGCACGTGGCTTTGCCGTGATGTGATACATTTTTCAACACCCTTGCAAAACCTCAGCAAAACCTTATGCGTTTTTCTTTTTCCGGAGTGCGGCCTTAACCGTACCTCAACCGCCCCATCTGTGAAAACCCCTTACACCTTTAGGGACCTTTCACACAGGACAGAACAGGCCGCACGACTCGCCACAAGCCATCTGCACCGAAATCCGCAGGCCACCTATCCGCAGCTGATTCCTGGTCAGAACCTGCACCGATGGTGTGCAATATGATGCATGGGTTTTGGTATGAGGAAGTTGCAGTGGGATTTTCCGCTCAGTGTGAAAGTACCCTCAATGTATTTGGTGATTTGAGACGCATACGATGTTTTCTGACGGAAATCAGAGGCAAACCTGTTGGCCCAGATTTATGAAGCATTTACTCCAGAAAAATCACGAAATGCACCAAATTTGCACCCAAAAGTGCAACTTTTCTCCTCACTAGTTTTAAGTTGGGTTGAGAAAAGTGAGAAGGGCCTAAAAGATGGGGCCATGGTTTTAATATTTTAGCCAATTTTTTAAAGAAAGTCTAAAAATTATGCAAATTTTTGCAAAACTCTAATCTGTACGATAGGCATTTTTTACACAGTGCATGAATGAGATTTCTTGAAGCCTTATCCACGATACAGGAGCTGTTAGATGCTGCAGATTTTTCACAGCTAATTTGGTTGTGAAAAACCAACATTTCCAAAATGTATCAACCTAGTCTTAGGCCGGCTTCACACGGCCGAGAAAATCATGCAAGATTTGTGGGTAACAATACGCACAATCCTCGCACCAATATGAATCCCATTCTTTTGAATGGGGTCATACACATGAGCGATGTTTTCCAGCATTGCCCCGCGATGCTATGCAAGAAACAAATCACGGCATGTTCTATCTAGCTGCGTGATCTCACAGCCCCATTGCTTACATTGGGGCCGCCGGCAGCAGCGCTGGCCCTATTGAAAGCAGTGGGCCAACTCCACAATCCTCTGCCGTGGCTGTGACACCCGCGCCGGAGGATCCCTGCCTCCTCAAAGTCATGTGAGACTGTTTTCCTATGAAAAAGCCTCACACCCACGGGGAATTCACATGGTGAGGGGCGCGATATGGGGGCCGTATTCATGGCCCCATATTGCGCTGGCCCGTGTGAAGTTAGCTTTAACGTGTTTTTAGTGCCAAATAGGCGCGCAAAAAGATCGCTTCTATAAGAACCAATGCTTTTCTATAGAAGCGTTCACATGAACCATTTTTAGATGCGCAAAATACTCGCACCTGCCAAAGATGCGCATCTAAAGGTCCATGCTGGGTGAAAAGATAGGACCTGACCTTTCTTTGGTGCGTGTTTTCCATAGACTCCTATGGGAGCTAGATAACACGCACCTCCGATCGTGTGAGCGGGCTACTTCACGGAGCTCCAATTCACCCGTTCACAAGATCCTTAGAGCAGCATAGAAGCGATCTTTTTGCGCGCCTAATTTGCACAAAAAGCACGCTTGTCTGAATGAGGCCTTAGACCTAGATACCCCAAATGTATTAAAGGGAACCTTTCACCTCCCCACAGCACTATAAACTAAGTTACATCTAGTCCTGATGATGTTGGTGACAGGGTACCGGGTGATATATTTTTTACACTCACCTGCTTCCTGCAGTGCCCGCTGCTGAAGGTCACGAACCGCACTGCACATCCGACTCTTTTAACAGGGCCGCGTGTGCGCCTTCTATTGGCTTGTGCATGCATGCGATTTTCAGTGTCCTGTGCAACCTTCAGCGGCATTTTTTTTTAATGCATGAAGGAATGGAAACACCACATGTGGCTTTTGATGCAGTTCTAACTGCACCTCAATCACCCAATCTGAATTTACCCTAAAAGGGCCTTTTTATAGATTTCAGAACTCTGCTGAGGCTTGCTACACATATATTGAATTTCCCCCTTTTGTATTAAAGGGGTTGTCCCGCGAAAGCAAGTGGGGTTATACACTTCTGTATGGCCATATTAATGCACTTTGTAATGTACATTGTGCATTATTTATGAGCCATACAGAAGTTATCAGAAGTTATTCACTTACCTGTTCCGTTGCTGGCGTCCTCGTCTCCATGGTGCCGTCTAATTTTCAGCGTCTAATTGCCGGATTAGACGCGCTTGCGCAGTCCGGTCTTCTTCTTTTCTTAATGGGGCCGCTCGTGCCGGAGAGCGGCTCCGTGTAGCTCCGCCCCGTCACGTGCCGATTCCAGCCAATCAGGAGGCTGGAATCGGCAATGGACCGCACAGAAGCCCTGCGGTCCACCGAGGGAGAAGATCCCGGCGGCCATCTTCAGCCGGTAAGTAAGAAGTCACCGGAGCGCGGGGATTCAGGTAAGCGCTGTGCGGATTTTTTTTTAGGTCCCTGCATCGGGTTTGTCTCGCGCCGAACGGGGGGGCTGTTGAAAAAAAAAAAAAAACGTTTCAGCGCGGGACAACCCCTTTAATGCCCTTTGTTGTCGTTTGGTGTGTAATGGAGTCATTTTGCATAAACATGTCTTTTACAACGATCCTTCAGATGATTCTCTGAGGTTATTTTCAAATGTGTCCGAGTACGAATTCTAGAGGTCAGAATGCCATGATCGTTGCATCATCCCTAGACGAGCCGCTGACATAACTAACCTTTCAATATTTGATGAACACTTTGAGTAATCCTTGACATTTTTGCCCTTATCTTCACTGAACTGCTGCTCTGAAGCCCTTTTGTCTCCCATGTGCTTGTGGAAACCGTGAAGCTATCTCAGGAATGGTGCAGTGATTCTGCTCAGACCTGTTTATCGGAGCGGTCTGTGTCAGCGGACTCCTTCCCCGCAGGATCTGGATCCTCTCTGCCCACACTGGGACTGAAGCCATCTGGGCTAAAGTATCCTCTTTAGATACATTTTACAAATACTCCGTCCTGGATTAATGGAGAGTTCATCCCAACGGAACCGAAACTGTCCTGAAGCCTGGAGTGTGGAGGCAGTCTGACAGATTTACTGCTTCGTCCTTGAGTAGTATACAATGCTTAGTTTTTGTCATCTTATTGAAATGATTGCCTGAGGCCGGTTTCATATTTACAATATTTCCCCAAAAATAAGACACTATCTTATATTAATTTTTGCCTCAAAAGAGGCAGCGTTTTATTTTTGGGGGGTGTCTTATACCTTTCTAGCCTAGTTTGGTTCCATCAAGTGCCGGCTCTGATTGGCTGGCGCTCGATCCAATCACAGCGGTTACCGGAGGTGGGGTATTCAAAGCCCAGTTACCAGATGAAGAGAATCCTTTTAGCGCTGAGAATTGCAGCCTGCAGCAGCGCAAAAACAAGTGTGAGGGTCACAGATGCCGGCGGCTAGGTGAGTATTGCTTTTTTTTAAACCTAGAGTAGCTAGGGCTTATTATCAGGGTAGGGCCTATTTTCAGGGAAACACAATACGTGAATAAAAAGCGTTTTTTTTTGTCCAAAAGGTGGCTAGATAGCAGGGTCAATGGGGTCTGCCCAGCGCTGTTCAGTTCCGTCTCGGCCGCAGGGATTCCCCTTTCCTGCTCCCCAAATGCAGCAGAAAAGTGGAATCCCCAACGTTGATCTGAAACCACCCTACAGAAAGCCTATAGTTTATCAGGTATCTGCCAGCCTTTACGAATGTAGACTTGTATATCAGTTAGGCCTCACACAACAGCGTTTGGTGACTGCGTATTACACTCGCAGTTTTCGGGTAATACACAGTAGCAATCTCCAATAGACTTTAACTGTGCCTCCGACACACCATGTGAGAAATGCGCGTGCAACAAAAAAATTGCAGTATGCACTATCTTCGCACGCATACAGTCCAAGATAGTATATGAGAACTAACGGCACGCAACAAGTGCGCAGCTCATTGCATGCTTGTACGTGCTCACAGGCAAGAGATACACTCGCGACACACAGCAGATTACGCCGTCGGAGAGGCCTAATCTTCTTTCTAATAGTAAAACCATTCTTTTTTTTTTTTAACAACAATCTTGAATTTTGTGTACACTTCATAAGTTAGAGACGCACAATAAATGGAATGGTTGGACTGCAGTGCCCAGAAAGATCATCAGAATTGGGGAGGGTTAGTTTAGAGAAAAGACTGCTGAGAGGGCATTACAGAGATCTCTCCCGTGATGTACTTATAACCAGGGCTGTAATTGTAGCAAGAGGGTATTCATTACATCTGGAGGTGAGAAGGTGTATACAGCAGCTTACAAGGGGTTCTTTACTAGACCGTGGAGCTCTCTGCAGGAGGACGTGGTGATGGCAAATTTGCAAAGAGGCCTGGATGTCAATAATAGTACAAATTATGGTCACTAGTTTAGTGGAGATGGGCTATAGATCCAGGGATTTTAAAAGGATTGCCAGAAGGATTTTTTTCTCCCCTGGCCTCTAGTACTTTTCTCCTTTCTGAGGATCAACCTAGTAGGGAAATAGGTTTTCACCATAGTTACTTAAAAATGGGCATCTAATTCAGCCTATCATTAAAAGGAGCATTAAACCTTAAGTATAACTCTGAGGCCTCGGTCAGACGGGCGTTCTTTCGCGCGATTTGCGCATGCGATCTGCGCATAAATAGAACCATTGCTTTGCAATGGCATCGGACACATGGCCGCTTTTTATGCGGATGTCCGATAAATTATAGGACACAAGGAATCGCAGATCGTGCCTATATGCGATCTGCGATTCCTTGTGTTTTATTATATGCGCTCAATGGGGCCGGCGGCAGCAGCGCCAACCCAATTGAGAACATATACTACAAAGATCATTCTCCTCTGCCACAGCTGCAACAGCTGTGGCAGAGAAGAATGATGTTCGCCCATTGAATTCAATGGAGCCGGCAATACAGCCGGCTCCATTGAAAGCAATGGGCTGCCGGCGAGCGCGGGATGAATTTTCGGGAAGGGCTTAAAAATATAAGCCCTTCCCTGAAAATCATCCAAAAATGTGTAAAAATAAAAAAAAATTATATACTCACCTTGTCCCTGCAGCCGGAGTTCAGCCGCGACCTACCAGCAGTTCTCCTGAACTGCTCTGTGTAGTATTCAGCAGCCGGGGATTTAAAATCTGAGAGCTGCCCCTGATTGGTCCTTGCGCTGAGCCAATCAGAGGCAGCACTCACTCACCCATTCATGAATGGGTGAGTGAGAGCTGCCTCTTATTGGTGAGGGCAGTGACCAATCAGAGGCAGCCCATTCAGCAGGCGGGGATTTTGAATACTACACAGAGCAGTTCAGGAGAACTGCCGACCGGCCGCGGCTGAACTCCGTCTGCGGGGACAAGGTGAGTATATATATATATATATATATTTTTTTTTTTTTTTTTTTTACACATTTTTGGATGATTTTCAGGGAAGGGCTTATATTTTTAAGCCCTTCCCGAAAATTCATCCCGCGCTCACCGCCAGCCCATTGCTTACAGCCGGCAATACAGCCAGCTCTATTGAATTGCAATGGGTTGGACAGCGCTCCTTTGATCGGGGCCTTTTCACCGAAAACGCTACTAGCTGCAGATTTTTCGGCCCCGGTCATGCGATTTGCGGATGCGCTTCCGTCATGCGATCCGCAAATCGTGGCAAAATACGCTCGTCTGACCGAGCCCTAAGGCTAATTTCACACAGGCGAGGAAACTCGCCCCATATCTCACTCGGGAATGTGCGATGTCTCCGTGGATGCAAGGTGTTTTTGTGCGCATCACTTCAGGGAAGTAGTGATCCAGAGGATCTGCAAGTGTTTCCCTTTGTTTACAATCAGAAACCTCACATTGCACTCGCACTCCGTGCAATGTTTTTTCCAGCCCTATTGAAAACAATAGACGAGATGTTCCGGGGAAATGCCCAAAGATAGGCCATGCGCAATTTTTTTGCCGCGCTATAATGCATGAAAAAGAATCGCTCATGTATATGACGCCATTCAAAAGAAGGCGGTTCATATTTTTCCGTCTCACAAGACACAAATCTCACACGATTTTCTCGGCCATGTGAAAGTGGCTTTAAAGTAGTTCATCTTAGAGAAGGAGCAAGGGACTATCAATAACATCAGAGGGCGCCAACCTCTTGTACCGTGTGAGACACATTCAGTTTTGAGTGGTGGTCAGGAGCCACGTGTAAGGAGGACCTGTGATCAGCTGCTTACCTTCACAGCCGCATCTCTGCTGATTTATAGTAATCTTGGAGAAACAAAGAATAGTTACAAAGATTTGAAGAACGTTGACCTATTTATATTACATCAGCCAATGTGGCACTGCTTGGAAATCGGAATATGTTTGCAGTTTGTCAGTGTGGAGATTTTATTGTATCCAGGGCATATACTTATAACTTGGGGTTCCTGTGTAATTGCGGCACAGTCAGCTGAATATTCAGGGTCTCAAGTGATAGACCCCAGCCGATCAACTACTGATGACCTATCCTGAGGATAGCTCATCAATAGTACTCTCCCTGGAAAACCTCTTTAACAGCATTAGAGCATCCAGAAAATACGCTTAACAGCAGCTTCATGGGCCATTCACACAATGTATAAGAGGGGTCTGACAGGGCTGCATCCTCTCAGCCTTCTTGTTTAATCTATATGCAGAAGTGATCATGTGGAAAATGGACCAAGACAAATTGGAAACTGGGCTGAGAATAGGTGGCAGAAACATCAACAATCTCCGTTATGCGGATGACACAACTTTGCTTGCAGAAACAGAAGCAGCTGATATGTAATATTAAAACAAAAAGTGAAAAAATTGGCATGTACCTGAATTTGGAGAAGACAAAAATTATGGCGAATGCAAAAAATGGCCAAATTCCAATCAAAATTAACAATGAAGCCGTAGAATGCGTGCGAGACTTCATCTACCTTGGTTGAAAAATTGACCAGGCTGGAGAGTCTATGCCAAAGATAAAACATAGGATAGCATTGGGGCGAAGCGCAATTCTACACATGGACAAAATCTGGAAACGTAGGGATATCGGCATAGCAACTGGATGCTAAAGCTGGATTGCGAAAAAAGCGCATAGGAGGATTGATGCATTCAAACCGTGGTGCTGGCGAAAGCTGCTAGATATGGACAGCAAGAGTAACAAAAGAGAAGTGCTGAATCGTATAATGACCAGATATATCACTGCAGGCCAAGATGACCAGGCTCCGACTCACAAAGGACAAGAGGACCGGGCTCAGGCTCACTGGAGGCCAATAGGACCGGGCTCAGGCTCACTGGAGGCCAAGAGGACCTGGCTCATGCTCACTGGATGCCGAAAGGACTGGGCTCAGGCTCACTGGAGGCCAATAGGACTGGGCTCAGGCTCACTGGAGGCCAATAGGACTGGGCTCAGGCTCACTGGAGGCCAATAGGACCGGGCTCAGGCTCACTGGAGGCCGAGAGGACCGGGCTCAGGCTCACTGGAGGCCGAGAGGACCGGGCTCAGGCTCACTGGAGGCCGAGAGGACCGGGCTCAGGCTCACTGGAGGCCAATAGGACCGGGCTCAGGCTCACTGGAGGCCAAGAGGACCGGGCTCAGGCTCACTGGAGGCCAAGAGGACCAGGCTCAGGCTCACTGGAGGCCAAGAGGCCCGGGCTCAGGATCACTGGAGGCCAAGAGGACCAGGCTCAGGCTCACCGATTTTGGCCATGTAATGTGAGCAGAGTCGCTAGAAAAATCTATGCTTGGACAGATCAGTGGCAAAAGAAGACCCGGCCGCCAAAGGACACGATGGCTGATACTGTCAGAGCTGATACTGGCATGGATATCACACAACTGAAAGAAGCAGTGCAAAACCAAAAAACATGGAGAGACCTCGCCTTTAGGTTCGTGAATGACTAAACGGCTAATAACACAATGAAAAGGGACCCATTGACTCATGTGAGAGACTGTTCTAGGCATGCTCTGTGACTGTCATTCTGCAAGGAGGGGGAGGGGGTAGGCACAGCTTATACCTATTGTGAATGGGTTATTGAGTTCTCTACATATAGGTGTTACCTCTCAGTGTAATCCTGCCTGTGATGTTAGTGAGATGACTGCTGAAAACGTCTCTCTACAGATCAGGAAGTGTCAGACTAATATTAGGCTCTGTAGTCAATGTGAAAAATGCTGGATTTAAAAAAAATACAAATAGTGACTACAAATTTAAAAAAAAAAAAAGCTCACCAAAAATTCTTAAATATTTATAATGCAAAAATGTAATTTACATACCAGGTCATTTTCTGATGACACGTTACATTTCTAGACCCTTTTTTTTAGAATTTTAGAATGCTATTGAAAAGCATTTATAGCCCAACCTGAATGGCTGCTTACAGAAAGCAATAGCATTCAGTTGTACAAGAAAAGTAAAGGCTCACTCACACGAGTGTATGTTCATTGTGTATTTTTTGCACACGGTAATAATATCCCATAGACTTTCATTGGGCCGCTCACACAATGTGCACGAAATACGCGTTAAAAACCCCTGTGGCATGCCGTATCTTGGTGCGTATTACGCACACATACAGGATAGGCTATGTGGATTGATCGTATGCAGCTAGTATGTTTGTACCTAAGTGCTTGCTGCATACTCCTGCATGAAAACAGGTGTATTACTCCCTCACACAGGCTGCTATGAGGAGGCCGAAAATATTATATTAGTGTCCTATTAGTAGTCTACAGGAAGCATGTAAGCAAATGCCTGGTAACAGTAACATCAACTAAAGAGAACCAAACATTGCCTGCAGTTACTCCTCGGAGCGGAGTCTGCGCACCTGTACAGTCTGAAACTTTGTATCACATATTGAAACTTTGTAGTGAGGCGTCAAGTTAATAAAAAGACGTTTGTATGTTGAAGGGATGTGAAGCGAAGCTGTAGTATGTATGGGGGATGTGTGCCAGAAGATACTAGTGGGGAGGTAATGAGTGTCCGCAGGTCACCGGTCTGTGTACTTTACAGGCTTACCACTCCTATGAAGTTCAGTTTGCTGCTATGACAAATTCTGCTACTGATACAAGACTGCACGCCTTTGGAGTGTAGATTCCAACGCAGAGATGGAACGATTAGCATTCCGAAAAGCGTTCAAACTAAACTGAATGATAATCGTACAGTTTAAACGCGGGTGAATGACGAGCGACAACCGTGAGGCTCTCCCTCGTCGGCCAGTTTAAGCTAGCATAAAAACCAGCGCCGTCTCGTGTACTTAGCGTGCCGATTAAACACTGATGTGTGGATTTGGGATCTTTCAAACTGAAACCCTGGACAGCTCCACATGCTATCACTAGACCAGAGCTGCGAGCTCCGTGGCAGCAGATTCCATCTATTTCTGACATCTTGTCTGGGGAGAATAGCGCAGCCGACTAGCTACACTTGTGCAGGAAATGAATGAAAACCTGCTGTAATGCAGATCTAAGCTTGCGGCCTTGGCTTCTGTTTCCACAATGACGGCCTGTAGAGCGAAGCGCGAATATAGTATATGATTATCCCACAAATGTCCCAGAGCTGACTAAGCGTCATAGTCCTGGCTTTGCTCCTACCATCCACACAACCTGCCTCTACTTATATTATGTGCAAACATATGAATGCAACGGAGAAATCCATTTGTGCATTGCAATGACAGCCCAGTGATCCTACTTGTCACCATCATGCAATGCTTCATTATCCCTGTGGAGGTTGCCTCTCAGATTACAGCTGTGGATCTCATTACCTGGCCACCCTACGATCAGCGTGTTCTGTGGGGGCCTTCCTAACAAAAAGGGTTCTTAAAAGTAACCAACCCTTCATGTCCCCTTCACACAGGCATGTCAGTATTTGCATGCGCCTGAGCACTGCGTAGTTGCAAAATGAACGCTTTAACTGTATTTCTGCGCACAAGGTATGTGCATTTACGTGTAGCAAAAAAATAGGCACCGATTGAAATGGCCGATAAGGCTAATAAGTTTCCAAGTGTGGTGTTCTTCCTGCACAATTACTCAGCGCTTCACGCAACGCCTTGCGTATTTTGCATGCATATGTGCATTCCCATTGACTTCTATGGGAACTTTTGGTGTGCAAATGTGCAGGAAAATAGAGCGTGCTGCGTTATGTTTTTTTGCGCAACCGAAATGCGCAGGAAAATACGGGTATGTGAGCGAACCCATTGAAATCAATGGATTCTATTCTCTGCATGCGCAAAAATGTCAGAGAGAAGGCGGGCTTAAAGAAAATGGTTTATGATTACCTTTTTATCTTATGCATGTATGTATGTGTATTCAGTTTGGTCTACATGACTATGGTGACTTCCTTCTTGCCTTAGGCTGCCTGTCCATGGGGGTAGCGGTATCCCGCTGCCCAGGAGCAGGGGCCTGCAGGCAGATCTCCGCAGTCAGCGGAAAATCGCTATGATTCACACACACATTTCTGTTATAATCCACATACTCATGGCGAACGCCTTACAGTGTGCCATCTCCTGCATTTACTTGTAATCTGACCAACATACCTTCTATTCAGTATTATGTGTACTGTCACACCGCAGAGCCATGCTTTGCATGTATATTATATTATAGATTTTGATAAGATTAAAGTTCCTGATTTTCATTTTCCCCGCAGATGTCATGGCAGCCTCAATACCGAAGCTCAAAGTACCGTCACGTCTTCGGCAAGCCGGCAAACAAGGAGAGCTGCTATGACAATGTGCCTATTACAAGAAGTGTGCATGACAACCAGTTCTGTGCGGTAAATCCAAGCTTCATTGCTGTAGTGACAGAATGTGCCGGTGGAGGAGCGTTCATTGTCATACCCATACAACAGGTAGGAGGCGCCCTTTTCTTTTAAACCGCTTTCTAATTCTAAGTATTATTAATATTATTGTTAGTAAGAAGACTGCTATCCACAAACCTCGCCAGCCTATATGTACACATAGTTGGGAACTCTTCGACATCCGTCAGCAGCGGAGCTCGGAACTGTCTCTCTTCAGCCAGAGCAATCATATCTTGACTCCTTAGGCTACTAGTAGGGGTTGGCCGACCGAAAGAGTCCTAGGATTAGGCTAGCCATGTGGATGATCGGAGGGATTTACCTTTTTCTTTTCAATGGTATGTCAGATCATGTATTTATGGACAGCGGTTCTTTTACCAAATTTGCCTTGGGTACCAAAATAACTTGTCCGGTCATTATGATTATCATGTCTTAAGGCATGCGGAAGAATAACATCTATAAACATATATGACGGTGTCGGGTATTTCAGTGTGTATTACTTATTCAATAAAGCTAATTGACTATTTACTTTGGCTGTTTTGAGGGTCCTTTTGTCTCATCTAAGTTGTATGTACATGGCATCTCAGCAATTCATGTTTTGTAACATTTGTATAACCAGAAAACACTATGAAGTATCATCTAAATACACCCTGGTACATTTTAATTGTCTCCATCTGATTTGTTCGTTATGTAACAACAATCGTATATATCTGTTAGGCTGGGTTCACACAGAGCGGATATGCAGCGGTTTTGCCGTGGTTTGCCGTTGCATATCCGCACTGCGGCAAAACCGCTGCGTTTGCAGTGCAATGCAGCACAAATGTGTTTTGGCAAAAAGCTGTTCTCACAGGACGGTTTTTTTCCGCACAGCCGCAGGTTTTTCAAGACGCAGCATGTCCATGCTTCTGTCTTTTCCGCAGCGCTTTTTTGTCCATAGACCTCTATGGACGCAGCTAAATCCGCACCAATATACGCTGCAAAATGTAAAAAAACGCGTAGCCCCTTAGTGAGAGCCCTATAGTGATTTTTTGTCCTGCAGAGTGTGTATGAAAGGAGATCGCAGGGTGATCTCCCTCCATACATCACACGTGTCAGCTGTTTCTTACAGCCGACACCCGGCGGCCACAGCCCCGATAAGCCGCGCGTCCGATCGGGTCTAGTAACCCTTTAAATGCCGGAGTAAATTCTGTCAGCGGCATTTTGATCCCCCTAACTATATTTGGGGGTCCTATACGGCCCGTCACGATGAGATTGCAGGAGCCGTGCGGGTATCATGGCAGAATGCTTATCAAGCCATGCCCATGGGGTGGCTTGATAGACTGCCTGTCAGATTGCAGTATTATGTAATGCTATGGCATTACATCATACTGCAGGAGCGATCAAAGCATCGCAAGTTGTTGCCCATTCTGGGGACTCAAAAAAAAGTTAAAATAGGATCAATCATGTTTTTGCGAATTATTTTTAAAAAAAGTAATAAAAGTGTAAAAACAAACCTTTTGCCATATTTATAATTAAAGAATCTAAATAATAAATCAAAAATACATTTGGTATCGCTGCATCTGTAAAAGTCTGATCTATCAAAGTAACGCATAATTAACCCTCATAATGAACGTCATCAGAAAAAAAAATAACGACAGAATGGCGCATTTTTGGTCACCCTGTTTCAAAGAAAAAATGCAATAAAAAGCAATCAAAAAGTCATATGTATTCCAACTATGTCGACGTAAAAATAAAAAGATATTGCGCGCAGCAGATGGCGGCAAAAAATAATTAATGTCTTTGAAAAAAAAAAGTTGTACAGCAAAAAAAGAAAAAACGTTATAATTTTAGTATCGTAGTAATCGCACTGACCCACAGAATAAAGTCATTTCTGTTGCAGTTTGTGCGCCGTAGAAACAAGACGCACCGAGAGATGGAGGAATTTCATTTTTTTTTTTCCATTTCTCTTCTCTTAGAATTTTTCAGTACATTAAATGGCACCATTGAAAAATACAACTCGGCCCACAAAAAACAGCAAGCCCTCAGACAGCGACGGCGATGGATAAATAACGGAGTTACTATTTTTTAAATGGGAGGAGGAAAAAAAGAAAATAGAATAAAATAAGAAAACTTCTTCATTATGGAGTCGTTCCGTTTAGGGCTCATTCACACGGGCAGATGCAGTTACAGTTCGTGAAATGTGCAGCGTCTTTACTGACCGTGTATTTGGACCTTCATGCAATATTTTCCCTGCCTTATTTATGTGCAGAAAAACCCCAAGAGGGTCCTGTAGGCTTCACCTGTTTTCATGCATAAATCTGCACAAAATACGCACGTATTTATATTCACCGTATTTTCAGAATCCCATTGACTTTAATAGGCAATTTCAGTCCATAATACAGACCAAAATGGGACATTCTGTGACTTTTTTTTTTCCACACATGTAGAATACACACGTGAAAAAGCATGTGTGATTACCCCAATGCAAATTGATGGTAATTAGGTGGTCTGTATGACATCTGTAAAATAATGCGCATGTAATACAGAGCTCAAATATCCTCAAGTGAATGAACGCTTATGAATGGCCCTTTGAAGGCAACCATAATGCTGATGTGGCCCTCAGTGGTAATGAGTGGGACTCCCCTGATATAGAGCATCTCCGTATGAACTTAATCACAGCCGTCAGAACAGCCCCATCTGTATATGTGCTGTAGATCGGCGTTCTCTCAGGGCGATACTTGTGTTCACAGAGTAAGATATCCTTGTGATAACAGTCTGCTGAGCTCATAGGCTTCAAACTGCCATAATGATAATAAGAACATTCCTCGGGATCATTCAATAAGACCAACAAAGTATTTCAGACATTTACCAATTACATTGTTTTAAACTTTTCTTAGGCTAATTTCACACAGTACGATATTGACCCGTTAAAACCGCCTCTCATCACTTCGGAGGATCGCGGAGTGTTTCCCATTGTTTTCAATGGGTTAACCGCATCACACACTCACGATGCTAGGTCAGTGTGGCATCCCGAGGGAACAGCCACAGATAGGACATGCCACGAGTTATTATTTCCCGTGTGGCAATGCGTGGAAAAAAATCACTGTGTATGAACCCGTTCAAAAGACTGGGGCTCATATTTTGCGTCTTGTAGCGCACAAATCTCGTGCGATTTTCTCGGCCGTTTGGAAACGGTCTTGGTGATTGTAGTAGAAAAGATGTCTGCTGCTGACGTAGTTCTACAGCACATGGACGGGCTCACACGACCGCAGTTAGCTACACGTGCGAGCACACAGCTACTATATAGTGATTTGCTGCGTACCAACAATCCCCTTGTATACGCACGTAATATGTGCTGAGATAGAACATGCTGTTTTTCCTTTTTTCTTTTTTTTCATGCACATATTTTGCGTCGCTCGTGTGAGCAGCATCATTAAGTTATATGGGATTTTGCTACTGCTTATTACGCATGGAAAAACTGCGCGGATAAGATGCAATCCGCATACGGCCGTGTGAGCCCGGCTCATGTCCGTGAGCATTCAGACCCTTAGATGGTTAAAACCGCTATTCAGCTGTGTTGCACCCGCTCCTGGGACCGTTGGTCTAGAACCGGCACGGCTACCACTGAAGCACCACGTGTTACCTTCTCTAAAGAGCCCAAATGTAAATCTGACCTGGTTATCCAAAAATACATCCTCTGCGCCTCCATAGTTGCACATCAACGACTGGATCCCTTTCTGTGTAAAGAACAACTGTACTTAAATAGCAAAATTATAGATCTGCAATTTTTAATTGACCTGTGAACTCCGACAGTAATGTTCTCCATGTGGCTCTTGTGTGGTTCTCCTTCTTAGTAGATGATAGGAAACGGGCAGTTACACCTTAGGTTACGTCTAGAGATGAGCGAGCACCCAAATGCTCGGGTCCGCGTTATTCGAGTTGAGCTTTTCGTAAAATTCGAGAGCTCTACTCAAGTAACGAACCCCATTGACTTCAATGGGAGACTCAAGCATTTTTGTATGTGGGACCTGCCGGTTGCCAAGCTTTTTTTTTGTTATTGTCTCTCTCTCTCTCTCTCTCTCTCTCTCTCTCTCTCTCTCTCTCTCTCTCTCTCTCTCTCTCTCTCTCTCTCTCCCTCTCTCCCTCTCTCTCTCCCTCTCTCTCTCCCTCTCTCTCCCTCTCTCTCCCTCTCTCTCTCCCTCTCTCTCTCCCTCTCTCCCTCTCTCCCCCTTCCCCTCCCTCTCCTCTCCTCCATTTGATGCCAGTGTTTAGTCTCTATGCTGATATTTGCGTCTGAGACCTCTTTTACATGAGCGTCATTTTGACACAGAGTAGGTGCGCCAAAAAATAGCATCTAAAAGCACCGGTGGTTTCCTATGGGTTCTTTCAGACAAACTATTTTTTGACGCGCGTAAAAAAATCGCCGAGATTTCTATCCTATCTTTTGACCACACAAGGCCAGCAACTCCATAGACCTTGATTGGAGACTATGTGAGCTGTCCGGCAAAGGGAGGGGGGGGGGGGTTTAAGACTGCGGGGATTCCCTTCATTGTTCTGGCATCAGCGCACTGCAAGACGCTGCAGCCAGATGGGTAAAAATCACGAAAAATAGCTGCGACCAATTCATTGTACATGCGATTTAGTGCTCCGATAGCCGCAATTTTTTAGCATGGCTATCGGAGAGCTAAAATAACATTCGTGTGAAGGAGGCCTAAGGGTGGTTTCACACCTACGTTGGGGATTCCTGCTTCGGGGAGCAGGAAAGAGGAATTCTCACAGCCAAATGGCTCCGTCTCTGGACGGACCTGAACAGCGCTGGATTGACCCCAGTGACTATAATGGGGGTCCATCCGTTTTCTGCCCAGCTGCCTGGCTTTTTCTTCCATTATTTTGAGACGGATCTGTGATGGAACCACAGATGTGAAACTGGCTTAAGGCCTCTCTCACAGGAACACAGGGTCAGTTTAAATTTGCGGTTCCAAACTCCCATATACTTTTAACTATGACTCTCACACACAGCACGAGAAGTGCGCGCGCAAAAAAAATGGTGGCATGTCCTATCTTGGCGTGCGTACATGCCAAGATAGTATATGGGGCACGTAGTATGTATTCGCTGTTTGCTGGCGCAGCTCATTACGCCCATGTGAGAGAGGCCGAAGGCTCTGTGCACACTGCATCCCTGCCTTCTGTCAGACATACGTGAAGACTTCCCAACATATATACATCTGATGGAAGACGTCAGCATGTGACAATGTCTATACCGCACTAGGTATTTTTTGCAGCGTCTCGCTTTACACGTCGCACAGTAAGGAGTCCAGACATGCTTGCAATGCAATTATTCTTCAGATATCAGAATATTACACAATTTTAAATGGCATCAACCCAACTGCTTAGCTTACTAAATACTTGGATGATACGCTGCGTCAATATTAATTGCTCATACTTGCTTATAAAGTCTTTTTGTTTTTTTTTCTTTGAAGTCCGGGAAGCTTGATCCTCATTATCCTAAAGTTTGTGGTCACAAAGGAAATGTGCTGGACATCAAGTGGAACCCCTTCGATGACTACGCCATTGCTTCCTGCTCTGAAGATGCTACTGTAAGTCCATTAAAGATGATCCGGCATTATAGAACAAGACTTGTTGAAATACAGCCTTCTATTATATCCCAAATTGAACGCACTAAACTCTGTTACCATAGCAACTGATGATTCTGTGAATAGGAAGTCTCTTATAATATGATTTTCGCTTGAGAAAAAGTTCATTGAAAACTCTTTCCTGCGAATCACTGGAATATTTTACTGTAAAATCCGAAGTTTTGAAACAGTTTCATGTCCAACCGATGATTGTAGAACACAGAATGCAAACATCTGCAAGTTGGGACCTCCTGCACAACTGGCATTGACATACGTTTGGCTGCTATTACATGCCAGTCACACCCAGGGAACGGCCGCATTGACATGCACGTTGTTGATCCGGGGATTATTCCGATTGCCAGATTGGAGTCAGGAAGGAATTTTTTTCCCTTAAAAGCCTCTGTTTTTTTTTTATTCTTTTTTTGCTTCCTCTGGATCAACATTGGGGGGTAATAGCATGGACATATAATCTTTTTCCGGCCTTACATATTATGTTACTATGTTGTGCGAACAGTCACTTTGCTCTTTCATAAAAAATTAGATTTAAAATCTATGGGTAAAATTTTCTTCAAAATCAATCACTTGATCAAGTGAAAAAGCGATTAGTTGGTTTATCCTGTTCTGATGTCACATTCTATCTGGACATGCAAGGAAATTGGACCAAAAGAAGTAAAATAGTAGAAAATATCTGTATATCTTCACGATAATCTCTACAAATTATCCAATACGCCGAACCAAAATTGTCGCAATGTAAAGGTTATTGTATCATATAGATATTAGCCATTTACACTAACAAGCGGGGGTACCTTCTAATCAGCCCATTCTGGGGCACCAAAGTAAGTGGGCATAGTCAAGACATTCACATGAGAATGTGATCCACGGGGCTGTGACTGGAGTGGATGCTGACCACCATGCTGGTTCGAGTCTGTCTTTAAACTCCTGATCTCCGGCTATATTTACGTAAAGCGGTCTGTAGAGAGAAAGCAAGAAACGTCCTATAAAATGCAGTAAAGCTACATCGAAAAAGATAAAACGTGTGCACAGGGGTACCATCAGAGCCAGAGCGTGCCCTCTGCCCACTGCGGCACACCTTCCTCCTAACCTTGTGCGATACAGAAGGGGCAGCATCAATCTAGGGGTTCATCATCCCTTCTATCGAGTTTGAAGGCCGGTGCCAGTATAGTTCTGTGAAAGATGTTGTCTTGTTATGTATTAGAACCCTTAATAGCAAATAAACTCCATTTAGTCACGTGCGACCCGGGTATTGTGCATTCATTTATTTCTACAGTCCATTGATCTTGCAATGGCCGTGTCTATAGAAATATGGTGGCATGTCAGATTCTAGAATCGTGAAAAAGCTGTTTATTATATTCCTTTGACCTATTCAGTTACTGGATCTACTGAATCTCAATCTGACAGGGCACTTTTGGGATCTGGTGGGATAGGATATTTGAGGAATAAAGAATATGAAGTAAATGGGTTAAAAGGGTTGCCCAGGGCTAGGAAAGCATGGCTGCCTTCTTCAAGACACAGTGCCACCTTTGTTCGTGGGGTTGTGTCTGGTATTGCAGCTCGGATGCATTGAAGTGCATGGGAGCTGAGCTGCAATACCAGACACAACCTACAGACAAGGGTGGCGCTGTGTTTGGAAGAAAGCAGCCATCTTTTTCTAATTCCAGACAACCCTTTTAAGGACCTTGTTAACTATATATCATCCCAGGCTGTTTTCAGGGGAAAGGAAGGGATATCATGTCGGTCTTGGAATGGTGTAACTAACAAAAGGACATGTTAAAGCTTTTCCTAGCCGTGCAGGAGACGCCAGCGAGGTCCATTTTGTACTTATAGCTAAATATCATAATCTCTCATTGTAAATACACAAAAAGATCAATAAAAACAGACATTTTTTATCATTGATGGACATAGTAATTATAGGTTTGATAAGGGCTCATGCCCACAAGCGATGCGGAATACGTCCGTCCGAGGATTTACACCGCGGGACTACCCCGAATCAAAACAAAAAAGTGCCAGCGAGTGATCGCGTTTTTCCACGCGTATTTCCGCAGTTTTGCTTCCATTGATATCAATGGAGCCCTCCCGCAGCAGATCTGCGGTAAAGTAAAACAATGCGCAATTCTTTCCCGCTTGCGGAAATCCACGGTACAAATCCTCATGTGTGAGTTGACAGGCAGAAAGCTATTAGCTTCAATAGAATGTTTCCACTGCGGAATTCATGTGTGGATTTCTGCCGAGAGAAACGCGATGCAAATCCGTCCGTGGGCATTAACCCTAAGGCCTCATGTCCACACGGTAATACGGGCCCATGCAGAATCCCGCAGCGGCTTCCTCCTTTCCCACAGACATGAGGCCTGAAAATAAGATATACTCACCTTTCCGGACGCTGCTGATCGCGGCCGAATCTTCTTTCTCAGCCCGACAGATGTTCTCAGCACGCCAGCGCATGCGCCGTGCACTCTTTTTTTTCTTTTTTTGAACTCCCGCTCTCCCGCGGCACAGCAGAAATACAGATGTGGGTGTGCCGCGGGACCGGTCAGCTCCCATAGGCTTCGATAAAAGCTGTGGGAGCCATCTGTGCAGGAAACCCACACGAAATGGAGCATGCTGCGGGTGTTTTCCCGCATGTGCGGTCCGCGCGCTAGAGAAAAAGGACATCCGCAGGTATTTAATTACCTGCGGATGCCCAATGATTCCCTATGGATGCGGATCACGCGTGCGGATACCCGCGCAGATTTGATATTTCTAATTTGCCCGTGGACATTGCGCCTATGTGTTTCCTATAAATGATTGGCCTCAGAACTGCATTACCAGCCTGATCTTGTTCGTCATTGCTTGTACAATAGTACAAAATATAGGTGGAATTGTGTAAAGTTATGCTGGGATATCAGACAACTGAAAGAAGCAGTGCAAAACTGAAAAACCTAGAAGGAGCTCGCCTTTAGGGTCGCCGAGGGCCGTGAGCGACCAAACGACCAACAACAACAATGCTGGGAAGCATTTTGTGAGTTAGGAGTTGTTGATTGGTAGTTAAGGAAAACTGAGATATGGAAATGGGCCTTATAGTATTCCTGAGATAGTGATGTTGAGGTAGGCGTCTCACTGTGATTTGTGCATAGGTCAGTGGTTTCTCCAAAGTTGGTCATGCCTATATTTTCAAACACCTATGTGTTACTTTCTGTGATCGATATTTTTTGCTCTTCCACAAACAGATCAAAGTTTGGAATATTCCAAAGCCTTTTGTAGCCAAGAATATAACCAATGCGTGGAAAGAACTCGTAGGGCATTCCAGAAGAGTTGGTGTTATAGAATGGCATCCTACAGCTAGCAATATCATATTCAGCACTGCCTATGACTACAAGGTAAGGCGTGTGAATCAGGATCTTCTTAGGGTACTTGGTCTACTATGCAGATAATCACAGGGTATTCCAGGATAACCAACTATGCCCTGCAACTAAAAACTCTGGATTAAACATAAGTCATTCTGCACTTTCACCAACCTTTGGCCATGTCAAAAACACATCAGATCCTCAGTGATCGCTGAAACCGAGGAGCAGGAACGCTCAGCCAAGCTCTGTGGCTTTTGGCTCCAACCTTCACTCATCTGCTCTCCTTGTTAGCTGAAGACTGGCTCATACACGGGCACAGTGATGGACTGAGCACTTCAGTGATGGGTGGGTGTCTCAGTACCCGGACCCCGACATGTAAGACGTTTTCATTGGTTTCTGTGACAGGTCAAAAGATTTATGAATGTGTCGATAGTCTTCAGGGTGATTCCTTGTAAACAGTTCCTGATATCACAAGCAACTAAACCTAGAAGAACTTTGTTGTTGACTTGAGGAACGATATTTAGAATCGTCCAAAAAAAACAATTTGACATGAAAAGTTTATGAGAAATAAGGGAATGTCAGGTGAAAAGGAAAACTGCTTGTATTTGTTACAGGCCAAAGTAGTTAGAACCCCTAGAGCCTATAATTGTTGATGACACCATAGGTATATATTATTTCCTAGTAGTGCTGGCATTTGTACGGGAACAATGTCTTATTTTATCACCCCAATAGCTTAACCCCTTCAGGACCATCCCTAAAAAGTGTCTGGTCCTCTAGGTACAAAACAACCTGGTCCTTAAGGGGTTAAGGATCTGATCTGAAGGTCCCTTACCAGCTTAGCACCATGGAGCAGGCACACAGTCCCTTTGAGGTCCTCCCTGTTCCTACACCACTCACACTAACCTCTCAGAGATGTTGGAGTATAACAGAAGTTACAATGTATTTATACACTTATTCTTCTATTTCAGATCATGATATGGAATCTGGACAACGAGGAGCCGATCATTTACAGTCCCGTCAGGACCATCGAGTGTCATAAAGATGTCGTTCTCTCCATGTCCTTCAATCTAGATGGAAGTCTTTTTGCTACGTCATGTAAAGACAGAAAGCTCCGAGTCATTGATCCTCTGACAGGAAGCGTTCTGCAGGTCTGCACATGATACTTGTCCGTTTGTCTGCAGAGATTCCATGATGCTGATTCTAAAGCTGCTTTACTGTATATCTTGTGATTCGCTTTTTCTTTCTAGATGACTTTGGCCAATTTTCTATTGCCCTTCTCATTCATCCACTATGGACTTTGATTTAGGAAACCCAGTTGCTTTTGTGTGCAGCAGTTTGTGAGGTTACAGTCCTCTCAGGTTAAAATATCTTCATTCCTGTTACGTGGGTCATTAACCTGAAACCACATTCCATTTACAATGTCATAGACATTACCAGTCTGTGGCACATGCGATTGACTGGAAGATCCACCCAATCAACCGAAAATGGAATGTTATGATTATTAAAAAAGTGAGACTACCAGAACTTTAGAATATGACCTGGACACAGGAACATTAATTACCCTTGGTAATGAAAGGGTTAAATAAGATATAAAGTCTAATTTAAAATACAGAATTTGTGACAAAATATTAACTATTTCTAGTATCAGATTTTTAGGTCTCACTTTTGTTTCCATAATATAAAAAAAATAATATCTGGGTCATTATGATGCACATATTTTTGTAGGGCTGTAAACACAGAGTGGAGTCACATTATTATGACCACCAGCTAATATCCAGAGTAACCGCTATGTGCCGCATGGACAGCAGCCAGACGGGCTGGGAGGGGGTCTCAGGTATCTGGAGCCGTGCTGACTGCAGTGCATCCCACAGTTGCTGGAGGGTGCATGGGGGAGGATCCATAGAGCGAACAAAACAATCAAGGTGGTCCCACAGATGCTCAGTTGGGTTCAAGTCTGAGGAATTAGGGGGCAGGGAAATACTCTGAAGTCTTGGTCATGCTCTTCCAACCACTGTTGGATATTTCTAGCTGTGTAACATGTCCTATTGTCTTGCTGGAAGATCCCACCTGCCCCAGGGAAGACAAACAGCACGTGTGGGTGGTCTGCAAGGATGGATTCATGACCAAATCGATAGTGCGGTCCACATGGATGAGCTGCCCAGTGAATGCAATGAAAAAATTCCCCTTGACCATAACTCTGCCACCCGCTTGTGTTCTTGCAGCAATGGCTGCAGGCTGTTTGTTCTCTCATGTTTCTCACCTGACGCACCAATGTCTATCTGATCGATTAAGCAGAAAATGTGACTCATCGGAGCAGGTAGCCCTTTGTCAATTAGCGGTGGTCCAATTCCAATACTGCCGCGCAAATTAAAGCTTTTTCTTCTGATGCCCCTTTGTTAGCATAGGTACAGTGACCATCCATCAGCTTCGGAGCCCCTATACGCTGTAGGGTTCACTGAACTGTTTTCGATGCCTGTCTGATAGCCCTCTAGTTCATTTTCGAGGTGAGCTGCTCCAGAGTAGCGTAACGGTCATCCCTTGTACACCTTCGAAGCAAACGTTCACCTCCCGCATCATTGGCACACGGTGCTCCACAGTTTCCACGTCAGTTATTCCCAAAAGTGCCACTTGTCCACTCACTATACACTTTCACTACAGCAGCATGCGAACAGTACACAAACTGCGCAATTTGAGAAATACTGCCACCCTTGACCTGAAAGCCAAGAATCCTTTTGTAACTCGGATAAAGCACCCCTTTTACCTATGACAACAATGACCGATATGTGAGCAGACAGCCTGGTGTACCTCATGTATCCACCAAGCCAGTCCACGACGCATCTCTTCCTTCATGGGCTATGCACTGCCGACATCAAGGTGGGCATAATAATCTGACTCAACTGTGTACTTCATTAGGGAAATTGAAAGCCTATGCCCTTATACCTAAGCTGATGTTAACTTCTGCATTGTGCAGTTTATGGAGGTTAGTGATTGGGATTACTGAGGTACAGTACTTTGAAGTCCCATGTCTGCTGCTGAAGCCTCAGGCATTCTCCTAGCAGTTGATCTTTGGGTGTCATCTTATTGATATATTCGTGCATGCTCTTAGTTTCATTCAATATGGTGGCTTTGACCCCCCCCATCTGACCCTGTCCACCCTCTTTCCACCCTCTTTCCACTTGGTGTATAGTCTCTGGGTGTTGGATTTGGGGTAAAAGCCTCTGTACATTGTGAGAAGCTTCTGGGTTTTCACTTTGGCAGCCTCCACGTCTTCTTTTGGCCAGCTCACTATACCAGCAGGCTATCTGATAACTGGTAGAGGGGCTACATATTGATGGCATGAATCTTATTTTTCCCATTGAGGTGGCTCTTTACAACCTGTCTTACCCTTTGGTGGTACTTGAATATGCTGTCTTCCTTGCCTCTTCATCATGGTTCCTATAACATTGTGGTATAGGAAAGTACTTATTGCTGGTCTGTGTGCTTGCAATGTGCCCTGCTGGCAATTCCACCCTACCAGTCTGAACAACCTTGCCACTTTTTACTGCCATCCAGTCACACGTATCCAGTCTGAATGAAATCCCAATGTCCTCACTCTAAATCCACGTCAAGTTAATTGGCGAATCAATTTCTCATTCTCTTTTCATAAAGCTTGATGTCGTCGATGTAGAGGAGTTGGCTGATGGTAGTTCCACTCTTCAACTTGTATCCATATCCAGTCCTTGTGATTACCTGGCTGAGGGGGGTTCAAGCCTATACAGGAAAGCAACGGAGGCAGTGCATCACCTTGATATATGCCACACTTGTTCACTTGTGCTAGCTGTCTTGAGTTGACTTTCAGTTTTGTCTTCCACAGTCTCATTGAGTTTTTGAGGTAGGTCAAGAGTGTCTTGTTGACTTTGTAGAGCAGAAGCATTCATAGAGCCACGTGTGTGACATTGAGTTATAGGCTTTCATGTAATCAATGCAGGCGGTGCAGAAGTTATTATGACTGGATCCTGAGTCTTGGGCAACTGCCCTATCTATGAGCAACTAGTGTTTTGTTTCTCTGGTGGTGTGCTCAATGCCCTTCCAAGATTTGCTCATGTACTGACCCATATGGTTCAGTAGCTTGGCATCTTAGATACCTCATGCAGTGTTTTTGTACACAGTCAAGTAGATGAAAGGATGTTCTGAGTTTTGTGAGACCAGCTGTCAATTATGGAGGAGGTAAGCTGATGGCTTGGGGCTCTTTTTCTGGATGACTGGCACACTGGACAAAAAGGGCTACCACAGCATTTTGATACACCACGCAATACCCTTAGGTGCACGCCTAGTTGGTCAGGGGTTCATATTACCGCAGGACAATGATCCAAAACATAGTTTTAGGTTATGTCAGAACTACTTGAGAAGATAAGAAGACACCGGTTGGCTTCAAAGAATGGAAATGCAGCCCTTTTTCCTCCGGTATTTACAGCCGGATCTGTGACAGAACCCCCGACTGAAGGTTCCAACGCAGATGTGAAACCGCCCTTAACTTGTCTATTTGTTCTATGCTTTCATTTCAAAGTACATTTGAGACATTAAACTGTAAATATCAATAGAAACTGGAAATATTTAGGTTTTCTAAAACATTTGGCCAGCAGTGAATGTCTATAGGCAGCATAGTAGTTACAGAACACATGACTGCATGAGAAGCATAAAGGTGGGTTTACACGGGACGAATGTCAGACAAACGATGTCTGACACCCGCCCCTGTGTGTCCTCGCTCCCGCACAGGAGCTAGTATCACTGGCTCGCTCACAGTGCTGCCAGCAGGGGAGTGGGGAGGCTGCAGAAGATTCCTCTCCTTGCTCTCCCACGCCCCTCTCCATTGACATAACACAGCGGCCGTTCAGTACTGAACGGCCGCTATTTACACTTAACGATGAGCAATCAGCTCATGCAGCATAAATGATGGATAATGAGCTGAATGATGATCGTTCAGTATTGAACACCCGCTGTGTTATGTCAATAGAGAGGGGCGGGGGAGCGAGAGGAGAGAAATCTCCTCCAGCCGCCCGCTGGGAGCTAAGGATACTAGCTCCCTTCCAGCAGCAAGAGAGCTAGTATGTGTGGGGATGAGTGTCAGCATCGTTTGTCTAAAAGGGCCTTTAGGCTATGTTCACATATTCAGACTTTGCAGAAATCCAAGACTGACACTCAGATTTCTGCCATGGATGTGCCAGTCGACCCATATGAGTATTTAGCCCCATTGTAATTCAATTGGACTAATCTATAGGGTTTACAAGTGGAGTCTGTGCAAATAATGAGTGTGCATGAATTTCTTTTCTGCACTACATGAATGAGGTGGAGAATACCTTGTTCACTTGCATTGGATAGGGAATGTTCCCGGATCTGCTGAACATTTAGGTGAAGAGTTCACACCTACCGTAAGTCTCGAACATGTGGTTTTTAGGGTGTCATGTTGAGAGAAATGCACATAGATTTGCTTTATTTCAGGCTTTATGTTCAGATCAGTGGCATCGTATACCAGGACACTTCCCTGTCTGGATCATTGTATATTAATTGTAGCATGATTTGTATTCTTGCCATCATATGATAGCATTCCTCACATGTACATGTTGCTTCTACAGGAATCCGATGGCAAGAATCATAAAGCCAGCAAAGTTTTGTTCTTGGGAAACATGATGAAACTGCTCTCAACGGGGACATCTCGGTGGAATAACAGACAAGCTGTCCTCTGGGATCAGGTATGTGTTGTTATGTATCTTCCACAATAGAAGAGCAGAATTTGTAATCTCTACGGCACTAAAATAGCATTTCTTGATACAACAAGTAAATCTGGCCTTGATGTATAAACACCTTGCTGGTTTATACGATATTGAAGTCAAAGGCCTATCCAAAAGTATCTATGCAGAAGGGCATTCTCACTTACGCTTGCATGCTGTATGAGTGTTTGGAATGATACATTCAGTGCTTCACTTTGTATATCTATTCCTCAGCTACTCCTTGGGTAAGATCTGGGACAATGTGTGGCCATAAATCAATACAATTTGTCCGTACCATTTTTATATGTATGTATTCAGGTGTCTCCAAATCTTTGGACCACTGTGTATAGTATATATAATATACAGGGTGGTCCAAAGATATGGAGACACCTGAATAAATGGAAAACGGTGGTTGGAAACACCATCCTGCGTGCGGCATGTTGCTAAGGGTAAGGGGGCAGATCTGAGAGGGGCGGTGCCCAACATAGGTATTTCAAGAGCCGCCATCTTGGAACCAAGTCGATATTTTCATTCAAAATATGTTTATTAGTTTTCGGTAACAGCTTTGCATTGTTGAATACAATAAAGAAAGTGGAAGAATTTGACATTTGTAGAACAGACAGGAGGTGAGGGAGGCCACCACGGAAAACGCAGCTGAAAATGGAAATCAGGCCACATGAACCTCGACCTCGAGAGCCATATGTGGCTGTCTGCAGGGGGTCTAGGTGTGAATTCTACTAACATTGGGGTGAGGTCAACTCGACTTCAGGTCCCCTCCGCCCAGTTCTCCGCTGGTTTGTCCCCCTATCTGCCACTGTGATTGGTTATTGCTAGGGGTTCCGGTAGCCTCCATGCCCCCACACGCCTTCAGTGGAGCTATTTAAACATTCCCAAATTATTGGAAAAATGCAATGCAGGTATTTTGTATGAACTTTCAAACACAAATATAAACGGACATTAACATCCTAGAAGGGAAGCTAGGAAAAAAGGGAAGAGACAGGAATGAAAAGAGAAATGGTAGGGGAAAAGAACTAGGGGAGGGGGTGCGAGAGGGGGGGGGGAGGTGGTAAAGGGTGTGGTCTTCTTCCACCTCCTTACATCATTTTGCGTGTATGCGCGACAAGAGGTCAAGCCCATTGACGGTTGGTGGCCGAACTAAGTTCTCGTTTTCGCCTCGGGCCCCTCAGTAAATTTGCATTCATAATGAACCGTCGGCCAGCCATGTATGGAAGAAGGTGATCCCTTAAAGTCTATCCAGACAGTTCAGGTGTTGCCTGTGGCCGCTCGTGATGCATCAGGCTCTAAGTCTGAACTCCTGAGTTCTTCCATATGTTTGATATATTCCATGGCCTCTACCCATGTCGATCTACGGAGCTCTCCCCTTTGTCTCCAGTGCTGTGAGATGATTTGGCGCATAGCCACAATGAAGTGTCTTAAGAGACCTTTTTTGATTCACGGTATAGAGCCTGGCAGCATGGAGAGAAAGGCAATCTCAGGGGACAAGACAAGGGAAGACCTGCACATTTTATTGTATAGCCCGGCCATGTCCCCCCAGAGCGAGGCGATCAGCGGACATGCCCATCATATGTGTAACATGGAACCCACCTCCAGACCGCATCTCCAGCACTCCTCCGGCACAGCAGGAAAGATTCTATGGAGTCTCCCTGGAGTCCTATACCACTGCGAGATAATCTTGTAGTTAAGTTCTTGGGCCTTAGTTGATATAGACATCTTGTGGGAGAGCTTATATGCTTTGCTCCAGAGCTCTTCGGAGAACTGCCTCCCGATCGCTTCCTCCCACTTCGTCTCCCACGGCAGGCACGACTCCCTCTGCCAAGTCGATATTTTCAAATGGAGGAGGACACATATGACATATGTATCTGATAGAGAATATGATGCACTAAGAGCAACACCTGAGCGGAAGTGTCGCACGGGCATCCAGGATTCGCTGTTGCATGTGCGCCACACTCTGAATTTTCACTGTGTAAATCCCAGACTTGACATCCAAGTTCAAGGGGGTGAGATAGGGCACCCATTATTTTGGGAGGGGCACCATCTTGCTGGAAGAAGATTGGGAATACGCCGTCTTGGTTGCACAGTGATGGGAACACCTCATCATGTAACAATTGTAGATACATAAGAGCAGTAAGGTTACAGTCTATGAAGAATTGGCCCACAATCGTCTTATTCCACACACAACACCATGACTTTCTGTATGCCAACCATCTTGAAGGGATCTGTCTAGTGTGGGTTTGTATGGGATCAGTAGCGAAGGTTTTATTTCTTTACCTTCACTTTCTGACAGACATTTGATTAATCATTGAACAGTACCGTCTCTGTGAAATGTGGGTCCCGTTGCAATTACTGTGAAACCCATCCTGCAACTTCAACATGGTGATCCGGATCATCCTCATTGACATGATGTAGCAACTGGATCTTGTATGGGTGCCATTCGCCCTATGGTGGTTTGACTCCCGCACTCGTGTGACAGACGCCAGCTACTATAATGTAGGCCTTCGCAGAAGGGTGCCAGGAAAGCCATAGTGGTTTTTGTTTTGTCTGTGGCAGTTTTGGCCGGTCCAACACAGAGCCTGTTTGGCAAAATTTGGCAGACAACTGTGTTATAGCGCATGGCCAACTCAAAAGTTGGCCATGCGCTATAACACAGTTGTCTGCCAAATCCCTACCGGATGAATATGTCACAAGTACCCCTTCCCATTTGAAAATATCGATTTGGTTTTCCAAGAGGACAGCTTTCAAAATAGCCACCGTGTTAGACACCACCCCTCTCAGATCTCACCATTCCCCTTAGCAACATGCCACACATGCAGTGGTGTTCCCAACCACCACTTTCCATTTATTCAGGCGTTTCCATACATTTTGGACCACTCTAGTCACATATATGGTTTAGGATATGTTTACATCACTGTTTAGCTTGGGATCTGCCAACCATTCATTATGCTGTCTGGGATTTTTCCGGATGAAATAGCGCAACATGTGTTTATGTATTTCTAGATGCAGTGCTGTGTGCAATGTAAAATTATGTATATAGTATGTGTTGCTTTATATACGTTTGTTTTAACATTTCAGGATGACCTATCAGTGCCTTTATATCAAGAGGACTTAGATGGTTCCTCCGGTGTACTCTTCCCCTTTTTTGACAATGATACACATATGCTGTATTTAGTTGGCAAGGTAAGTGTGTGTGTATGTGTGTGTGTATGTCTGTGTGTGTGTGTGTATGTCTGTGTGTGTGTGTGTCTGTATGTATGTGTGTGTGTGTGTGTGTGTGTGTGTCTGTCTGTGTATGTGTGTGCCTGTATGTGTGTGTGTGCCTGTGTGGGTCTGTGCCTGTATGTGTGTGTGTGTGTGTGTGTGTCTGTGTGTGCCTGTGTGTGTGTGTGTGTGTGTCTGTGTGTATATATGTGCCTGTATGTGTGTGTGTGCCTGTGTGGGTCTGTGCCTGTATGTATGTGTGCGTGCGTGTGTGTCTGTGTGTGTGTATGTATGTGCCTTTATGTGTGTGTGCCTGTGTGGGTCTGTGCCTGTATGTGTGTGTCTGTGTGTGTCTGTGTGTATCTGTATGTGTCTGTATGTGTCTGTGTGTGTCTGTATGTGTCTGTGTGTGTCTGTATGTGTCTGTGTGTGTCTGTGTGTGTCTGTATGTGTCTGTATGTGTCTGTGTGTGTATGTGTGCTTCACACCATATCATATAATTGCACAATGATCTAAACAACTTTATTTTTCGATAGGGAGAGGGGAATATCAGGTACTATGAAGTCAATGTTCAGAAGCCTTACTTTCAATACTTGAATGAATATCGGTCTTGCTTACCTCAAAAAGGAATAGGTGAGTTTCTGATAACACGTATCCCAAAGCAGGACTTTCACGGGTTTAGTAATTCCTATGCAGACGGCACACCCATGCAAACAGTCACGCACTTGATATATATAGTCAGTGTCACTGCACTTCTAACTATTGTTGCTATAACTTCAATAAATGCAGTTATCGGTACAAATAAATAATGTCACCGTAGGGCAAACCTAAACATAATGACCCCCAGAGAGCACTTATTAAGAAGACCACCCAAGTGCCCCATGACTATCACCCATAGACAATAGTACTAGCAGAGTCCCTCATAAGCTTTAGTGTAATGGTCTTCTCTGAGGGGTTAACCCCCTACCACGATATGTATATTTTCATTCTAGTTGCTGATGGTCTGTGCAGCTAGAGTGTATACTGCTTTATTTTATTTAAAGGGGACCTGTCGCCTACTATAAGGACCATAAAGCTAGTTATGGTGCTTATAGGTTTGGTGATGTCTAATAAGTGGCGCCTCTTTCCATCCTCTCCTGGTCCCCTGTTCCTCCTATGTCCCTCGGCAGAGTCAGCGCACACATTGTAAAGGAGGGAGTGTGCGCAATCTCCTTCATCTCTATGGGCGCTGTCTTAAATTCAGCACTGGCTGCCATCTTGGTGTCTCTGCAGAGCTAGTTTAGAAGCGTCCTTCCTCATACCTCGCAACTTGTGAACATTGAAAAGAGGAACCATATTGCAGCTCGTGGAATGACAGATTTCTTAACGTTAAGCCATGCCCTTCAATTCCCCTCCAAGAAATAGTATCTGTCAGTTGTCCTTATTGACAACCAACAGTAATCGTGTGCCTCTAAATAATAGATGCCATTTTTGCACAGTGATAGTGATTAATTATCTCCAGTGATAGCAATTACAGTGCAGTTACCTCCAACGACCACAGCTAACTTAGCGTCAGCCATTTTTCTTCTCTATCCAGCCCAGACCACTATAAAGACTCGTTTCGGCCATGAATCGTCTCTACACATTCTCCCGATCTTGCCACCTACCCTCAGTGAACCTCTCAATGAACCCCTTTAGTACTACTTTCCCCTCTGCGGCCCCCCTGCACTAAAGAGCCCCCTTTGTGGCCCTTTTTAATAGTTCCCCTGACTCTGGATACACAGTGCTCAGAGCGGTAATCTGCGGCAGCTGGGTCCTGTACAAGGATGAAAAAAAGAATTTTGCCCCTCAGTTCTTGTCCCCTCCTGGTGGTATCTGGTGTTGCTAAGAAACATCTCAAACATATTCATGTCACTCTTTAGGTGTCAGCATCAGAGACCGGATTTGGTGCATTAGTGCCGACAATGGAGACGCCCTTGATTATATGGGCTTTGCACACTGTCTGGAAATTGCATCATACACTTTTGTATGGGGTATTTGGGGAATAGTGATAGTATGCCTGTCGTACTTTAGGTGGCGTAAAGGGTGTTAGCGGATATTTACTTTAGTCCTTGACCTCTCATAGTCTGAGGTGAAGGGATAAGCTCTTGCTCAAGACCAGCAGGTTTGCGAGTTCCATCCCCGCGTGGTTCAGGTAGTCGGCTCAAGGTTGACTCCTTCCTTCCATCCTTCCAAGGACGCTAAAATGAGCACCCAGCTTGGTGGGGGGTAATAAATAAATTACCTCAAAGCGCTGCGGAATAAGTTGGCGCTATACAAATACCAAGATTTATGTTATTCTATATCGATATATATTCTACATGATGGCATGTACTGTAATTGGATTATTATAACACATTGTTTAGGATCAGTAATACATAAATGTTCTTCAACAAATAGGTCCCACAATCCTTATAAAGGTCAGGGCTCTGTTTATTTTTTTGGATAAAGAGATATTTTCCCTTCTCCTATCCATAGTGATAAAATGGTTTTCCTGCCACTAGGGGGAGTTCATTAGATCATTGCACAGGGGTCAGAAACGCTCTTTTCTCCTTAGGGAGAGCAACTATATACTATAAATAAGTGAGGAGACTCAAATGGCCACGCACGCTCCTCTGGGTAATATGCAAATAAGGGAGATGGAATAAATCCTCCACAGTGCCACCTACTGAAAGGCAGCATTCCTTCGAGTCAAAGTGGGACTTTTTATACAAGTCTTGCTACAATGACTGGGAATCAAAAGCAAAGCCAGACCCCATGTACATACAGCTGTTTCCGGGTTATTGCCCATCATCAGTGTACAGTAGGAGTCTGGCTTTTGCTAGTGAGAGGCCAGGGACAGGGGTCAGAAACGCTCTTTTCTCCTTAGGGAGAGCAACTATATACTATAAATAAGTGAGGAGACTCAAATGGCCACGCACGCTCCTCTGGGTAATATGCAAATAAGGGAGATGGAATTTATTCCATCTCCCTTATTATCATTGCACAGAGATTGTTACAGTTGTGATGGAACGTAATAAAATAAAATGTGCAGTCATCTCCCCCTAGTGATGGAAGAAGGAGTTTCAGCTGTTAACTGGATTTTGTATCCTGAAATGCTCACAGCAGCGGCTTTCAGGTTCTAGGACCTCCCCACCCCCCACACACACCTACATGCGCCCCTGAGCATGCCAACTTTCACTAGTGATTCCTTTTAATTCTATTACAATAAGTCATTACAAAAACAAAGTTTGAAAGTTATTTCCAAAGCCCAAGCTTCATCACTATAGCAAAGTCACATCCTTATCCATACGATTTCCTTAAAGGGGTTTTCTGAGTTATATACAGTGCCTCACTGGGTCTCTAATGCAGCGGATAATCACCTCTCCCTGTCAGTCCCCCACCGTCTCCCTGCTGACGTCCTCTTTGCAGGCAGCATGCAACCTGAGCTGTCGACAGGCAAGCTGCTGCAGCCAATGACAGCGCTCAGTGATGATCGCTGAATGCTCTCATTGGCTGCAGCAGGTTTACGGGATGTCACAGGCAGCCTGTAAACAAAAGCAGCAGTGACCGGAGTGGAGAGAGGCAAGTATCTGCTTCTTTCTTATTTTACAGCATGGGGGGCCCAGAGGGGCACTTTATATAACTCGGGAAACCACTTTAACACTTTTGAGAGATTCTGTCACATTGAAAATTGAGCCCATTCTGCAGGCTGCATGTTGTAGAGCGGGAGGAGCTGAGCATTGGTATATAGGTTTGTGGGAAAGGATTCAGTATAACTTTCTGAGCTTAATGGTCAAGAGGGCGGGCCTATCAGTGACTGGTTACTAGTGCAATATATCGACACCGGAAGTATGGGTGGAGACTTGAGATGAGTGAGCACGCTCGGTAAGGATAGTTACTCAAGCGAGCCTCACTCATCTCGAGCAACTGCCTTGTCCTCCGAGCGTGCTCGGGGGGGGGGGCGGAGGGGAGCTGGAGGGAGAGTGAGAGAGATCTCTCTCTTTCCCCCGCTGCCGCCCGCCACCCCCCCGAGCACACTCGGAGGAGAAGGCAGTTACCCGAGATGAGCGAGGCTCGCTCGAGTAGCTGCCCTACCGAGCATGCTCGCTCATCTCTAGTGGAGACCTACTGAGTGACAGGTAACGCCCCAAAGCTCCATATTAGCTGCCATCCTCATCTGCTAGCAGCCTGCAGTGTGTGTTTGTTAGCCTGGGGGTCCCGTGGCTGGAGGAGATGCCCGAGTAGCAGCAGGAGCGGCAGCAGCTGGAATGGTGGAGCCCGCCTCTACAATATGGATGGTGCCGAGTATGAGCAGCCGCCGGGTGAGTGGCCACAGCGCTTCCAGGAGCTGTCTGGCTACCACCAGGAGTGTCGGCATCGAGACTGGCAGAGACATCCACTTCCAGAAGCTTTCTGGTTCGAAGCTGCAGCAGGGATCCGTCAGTGTCATCGTGGCAGAGCAGAAGGAGGTGGCCTATGAGGTGTCAGTGCGGCACCAGAAGATTTCCGCTCCGAAGCTGCAGCTGCAATTCGGCGGTGTCAGCGTGGCAGAGCCGAAGTAGACGCCAACGATGTTTCAGGGCGGCAGAGTTGGAGTAGGCAGCCAGCAAGCTTCATGGATGTGCCGGGCTGCTGCTTCCAAAAACCGGGTCCTCATGCCAGGATGCATCGGGCTGCAGATTGTAAAAAGCCAGTCCTCAATATCTCACCCAGCCAGCCAATCATCAGTTGTGGGTGTGTAATGGTGTCCAACCCACGTCTCCACCCATTCTGCTGGTGGAGACATATTACACTAGTACCCAGTGACTGACAGATATTTCTGTATGCCTACATACACAGATAGATGTCAGTCACTGGTAGGACCGCCCTCTTGACCATTAAGCTAAGAAAGATTAAAACAAATAAAATACAAGTTATCCTGCAGAATGGACTCCATTTTTATGATCACAGGTTCCCTTTAAGTACCAAGCCTTTGTTGGTATTAAGGGAACTTTTTTTGTAGATGTGCCCATATGAGGATTTGTTTCTTGCGGGACGAGATGTAATTTTC
The DNA here is from genome assembly GCF_035609145.1 of Eleutherodactylus coqui. NCBI lineage: Eukaryota > Metazoa > Chordata > Amphibia > Anura > Eleutherodactylidae > Eleutherodactylus > Eleutherodactylus coqui. The sequence continues at coordinate 243,925,827 of NC_089841.1, read as the reverse complement.
ATTGGTACAATTTTAGGGTGCATGGGACTTATTAGACAACATAGCTATTGACAGCAGCGTCTAAAGGATTAAAATGGGGAGGATTGGCATCATCTCCAATTCCATCCCATACAGCAGGAACATGGTTGTCCATGAATGCCAAGCTCCCCGTGTGATTGCACAGCCACAACAATAACTATGATATAAAGGTCATGACAGCCTAAGGCAAAACCAATCCAAGGCGTACAAGAATCAGCAAATACATATAAAAGCACTAAATACTTTCTTAGAGGCTGATAGACTAGAATTTGTGTTGTGAACCCATTTAAAGAATATTTGCTATGCAAAGTTGACTTATTTCATCTTCATTTTCTGAAAAACATTGTGCTTTCTTACAAATGACTGCAAAATCCAGGCATGAGGTAAAGTTTAGGGTTCCAGGCACACGGACCCCATTAGGAAGATTTGCGTTTACCTCCTAAGTGCATGGATCGTCTTTTAAGGGAACCTGTCAGGAAACCACAGGTACAAAAACTGCTACAAAAAGAGGCAGCGTCTAATAGGCGGCCTGTCGGTAGAACACTGACAAGCAGTAAAATGCTGCGCTACATAAGTAGGTCAATGTATTACATAGACAATTAAATAAGTCTGTCTTCAAGTTCCCTTACAGGACTTAGAAACATTGTTAAAAAAAATGTTTTGAAGTATAAAAAAAAATAAAAAATGATGCTTTATATTGGAAGGATAGACTCTACAAAATTAGAATAGTCATGTTTGTAACTAGCTGTACTATAGAACAATCATGTTATTTATCCTGCACATTCAATGCTGTAAAAAATGCCAGAATTATAGTTTTTTTTGTTTTTTGCTTATTTAGCCTCTCAAAACGTAAAATAAAGTCATCAAAAATAGTACCGCAATAAAGCACAACTAAAAATAACTTGGAGCTCTCGGAGTACGCGACACAAAAATATTGTTTACATTTTTATTGTGAAAAAGTAGTTAAAAAGGAAAAAAAACACTAAATTTGGTATTGCTATATAATTGCATCAGCACACCGAATAACATGGACATTGCCCCGCACAGTCACTACTGCAAAAGTATAAAAATAAATGAATTATCGGTCAATAACTGTGTCCCGTTGGTATTGTGAGTAACATCGAAAAAAATCTACGTTTTCACTCAGTGGGAAGGGTTTTGTATATCTCCCAATACACTATACCAGTGATGGTGAACCTTTTAGAACCCGAGTGCCCAAACTGCAACCTAAAACCCACTTATTTATGGCAAAGTGCCAACATGTCAGGGGGCGGGGCTTATCACGACGTATGATTTTACCCCCGTCGTTCTAAAAAGGACAGGGCCGCTTCAAAATACACAGGTGAAGATTTTGACTGCTTTTTGGATGCGGAAATCCTGCAGAACGTCCTCAGCGGAAAATACTGTGGAAAATTCTGCAGCATTTCTGCATCCAAAAAGCAGTCAGAATCTGCAGACTGTCTATTTTGAAACAGCCCTGCCCATTTCTGCCGCATGTAAACATACCCCAGCGGTAATAGTGACCCCCACCACACAGCAGCCCCAGGAGTAATAGTGACACCCCCCCCCCCAGCGGTAATAGTGACCCCCCCAGCGGTAATAGTGACACCCCCCCAGCGGTAATAGTGACCCCCCCCAGCAATAATAGTGACCCCCACAGCGGCCCCAGCGGTGATAGTGACCCCCACAGCAGCCCCAGCTGTGATAGTGACCCCCACCCCACAGCGGCCCCAGCGGTAATAGTGTGTCCCCCCCCCCAGCGGCTGCCAGTGTATTAGGGACACCCCCAAGCAGCCCCCAGTGTATTAGGGACACCCCCCAGCGGCCCCCAGTGCATTAGGGACACCCCCCAGTGCAGTAGTGACACCCCCCAGCGCATTAGGGACACTCCCCAAGCGGCTCCCCAGTGCAGCAGGGACCCCCCCCAGCGGCCCCCCAGTGCAGCAGGGACACCCCCCAGCGGCCCCCCAGTGCAGCAGTGACACCCCCCAGCGGCCTCCCATGCAGCAGTGACACCCCCCAGTGGCCCCCCAGTGCAGTAGTAACACCCCCCAGCAGCCTCCCAGTGCAGTAGTGACACCCCACAGTGCCCCTCCCGAGACCCACATACTTACCTCCTCCCCCTCCTCCTGGAAGCTCAGCTCCTCTTCTGGTCAGCGATGGTCCCAGCATGCATATTAACTTTTTCTTACCCACTTCTGCCTCAATAGGTAATTCCCAGAAACCTGATTGGTTGTTTGTTGAATCAGCCAACCCAAACAACCAATCAGGTTGCTGGGAATTGCTGATTGCTGCAGAAGTGGGGAAGAAAGTGTTAATATGCTCCCTGCACACACTCTGACACACGCTGCTGGACGCCTCCCCCCTCCCGGCGGAACCAAGTAGTAGGAGACGTTGGGGCAGAAGGGAGAGGGATTCCTGCTGCACACTGAAGTCAGTGTGTGCCGGGATCAGCGCGGCTCGCAGTGCCGTTTGTGAATGCCGGCAGGGGAGCCGCGGCCCCTGCTGGTATTCACAAGTGGTCAGCGGCCGATGGGGCACGTGCCAGTAGGGAGGGCTCTGCGTGCCGCCTCTGGCACGCATGCCATAGGTTCGCCACCACTGCACTATACTGTCCATGATCTGTGGGTGAAAATTATTTACCACACTAACCCTGTACATCTATGGGTTTGGTGTATTGTAGTTTTATGCCGCTATGTGTTCTCTTTTTTTTTTATTCAATACCAATAAAAGTTACCTTTTAGGTTCTCCTCTCTGTAATGGTAGTCTCTGCTGGAACCTATTTAGCCTCTGTGATTTCTATGTAGTATTGCAGTATATAGTGATTTTCAATGTTGCCTATTAAGCCCTGCAACTGGAAGGAATTAATAGACATCCATACATGGCAGCCCTAAAAGCTTTCACTAGCTTTCACTGACTTCTTAGTCCATCGGCATCCTAGGATTGCGTGCCAGAGAGTGCCCACTCCAACTGGCTGTTGAGAAGTACGGTTAGTTTTAACGTCTATGATTGGGGGTAACTCCATTCGTGGGAAATGCCAGCAGCTGTCAACTTTCAAAAACAGCCGGTGGGTATGGAGCAGACTTGGCTCCTGAACCCGCTCCATACATGCTTCACGACTGTGTACATTTATGTGATGAAGTCAGGAAGGGGTGAATGGCATGTACAGGGTTAGAAAACCATGGCTGCCTTCTTCCAGAAACAGTACCATGCATGCCCTGTGCAAACTAGGACAGCCTCCATATGAGTGAGATGTTGGCTTTCCTCAATGTTATCATGATAAGCCAGTAAGGTCCTCTGGAAAAGTAAATGAATTATTGGGGACCTTTGGTTGGAATGGATTAACAATGAGTGTTTGGTAAAGTTAGATTGATGCTGGAAAGCTTGAGAAGGCTTCATGCTCACAAGCCTATTTGGTATCCCTATCACATGAATCCCAAATACGGTGTCACTGCATCTCACTGAGGCTCTGCATACTACAATGGGGGTAATCTGTCCTGCATACTACAATGGTGGTAATCTGTCCATCACATGCTGTATATTGGACCGGGTTTTCCCCGAGAGGCTTTGAATTCAGTACTTCTAGTGGAAAACTCGACTTGTGAAGGGACATAGCCCTCTGAAGTAAATGACTGCAATACCGGAGGTATTTCGGTTGTGTTTTACAGACTGTATTATGAACTAAATGCATTAATAATTCAGAATGTTTGTATGTGGAAATGTTTAATTATGACATAACACGGCCTATTTATTTTATAGGTGTTTTGCCAAAAAGGGGTGTTGATGTATACGCATGTGAAGTATTTCGATTCTACAAGCTGATCACAATTAAAGGACTTATAGAGCCTGTTTCAATGATTGTGCCTAGAAGGGTAAGAGCAATTTCCTTTTCGGTATACTGAGTTAAGGCCGGCCATAATTACAGAAAAAATGTGTATACGCTGTTATACGTTCCTTTATTTCCCCTGGGATGTGTATTACATTCATGCATCCCTTATCCCGGCATCCCTACAGTCATAAATGGTGATTGACTGCTATCACACATACTAATGTGGCTTTTAACTCTCTGCATCTTCTTCCTTTGTGCTTTGCAGTCGGAATCGTACCAGGAGGACATTTACCCAATGACAGCTGGAACGCAGCCAGCCCTTACTTCACATGAATGGCTGAGCGGAATTAATAGAGGTCAGACAGGGATATCTTGAAAGGCATTGCTTTGCTGTTATCCCAGCACTCCCTTGATTTCATTTTTAAGCTTTTTTTTCTGTAAATGTCTGTGAGGAAGGTTGCGCCTCTGAGCATTTATCATAGAGGGAACAAACCCAAGTGCGTGTCTGCAACCCGTCTGGGCTTTGGAACTCAGATGTAGCTCAAATTATACCAAGTACTTGTAGATGGAATGGAAGGAAGCAGCAAGGAATGCTTTAAAAAGCTACAATCTTTAATATTTAAATACATCATCAGCCAGTGAGCATCCACATCTAGCAGCTACTGCGGCTCTGTTGCTGTTTCTTTCCCCCCCTTTATAGCCTGAATCAGGGTATACTCTGTAATAATTTATAAGAATACTTCCCTACAAGACCTTTCATTTTCAGGCACCCGGGACTCGTCAAAGACCATTAATATCATTCATCTGCACACAATATACACAGCCTTTATGTGTAAATAGCTACATATAATGTCTAAAGAGAAAGAAACATAATCTAGCAAATCTATCTGCTGGCAAGCGTTTACTTATACTTCGAAAATAAGACCTACCCCAAAAATAAACCCTAGCCTAATTTTCAGAGAGGCTTAAAATACAACCACAACAAAAATAAGTCCTAGTCACACTACATTAAAAAAAATTCATTACCTAGCAGGTTTTGTCCAGGTCCCCCTGCTGCCCACTAAAGGTTCGGTGTGGTTCAGTTCCCACAGTCCTCAGCTGCTCTCAGCCAATTTATAAATCCCGCCTCTACAACGCGATGGCTGTTGATTGTCTTATCCATCGCTGCTCAGCCAATAATCAATACAGCATTGGATAAACCAATCATAGCCATCGTGTTGGTCCATCCAGCGCTGCATTGATTGGCTGAGCAGCGGTCGAAGAACCAATCACAGCCATCTCCTTCCCGGAGGCAGGATTTATGAATCCCATAACCAGGAAGTGATGTTGTATGAGTGGCCGAGGACTGTGGAAAACGTGTTGGCGCTGTGAGAGCAGCGGGAGAGATCCGCACCAAGCCTGCTAGGTAAGTATAATACGACCTCCCCTGAAAATAAGACCTAGTGCCTCTTTTGTGGCAAACATTAATACAAGACAGGGTCTTATTTGCAGGGAAATGCGGTAGTTATATGAAGCATAAGTTTTAATTGGCAATTGTGCCCTTTCATATGTTTACTGCAACTTTTGTACGGGGAAAATTTAGGTTGCTGTTCAGAGCAAGTTGTTAAAATATAATATTAAAAAAGGACATTTAAAAAGCATTCCATCTTTTAGTATTTTTATTTTAGGGAAATCCATCACAATATTATTGACCTCTGCTACGAAGAATCCAGTTCTGTAGCTCGTACCCTCCAGACTGTATATCCTGCACTTCTTTTCTTGGCCCCCAGGGCACGTGACCAGCACTCTGATAATGCTCTGTGTCCTGCAGCTTCATGTCAACTGTCATAAAGAAAAGCCATTTTTCGCTGAAAGCTGCTCCGTAATTTAGGATCTGTGGGCAGGAACAAGAGTTTTTCTTTATGGCTCTTGCAGCAAATCTGACCCTTTTACTGCAGGGCACAGAGCATTGTCAGAGTGCTGGTCACATGACCTGGAGGCCAGAAGACAAGCGCAGCATACACAGCTTGGAGGGGAGAAACTACAGAACTGGATTCTTCACAGCAGAGGTCACTGGTACTGGGATGGATTTCCCTAAAATAAGAAGAAAAAAAACAGAGTGCTTCTTTAAGAAAGTCAGGGAACAGCATGACATACACGGGCTGTCAGGATTTATAGTTTGCATTCACTAAGCTTGTCTGAATTAAGATAAATCTTTATTAATTACTCATTAAATTGAGAATATCAAAACTCTGTGTCTTTTTTTAATGTGGGTGTCGGCTCCTTGGTAGCCACTAGTTATCACCATACATATTGTTGTATCATTCATGCTATATAGGCATCCAGTATTCCACCCACCTAGGTTGTTTGCACAGTGGTGTATACAATACATTCACAGTAATCTACTTATAAATCATCACATAATATAGACCGTGGACACTACTTAATAAAATTACATCTTTAATAGGTACTGTCCACTGACTGTCATATGTGCACTGGCACAGTACATACAAAGAAACACACTTATTAATCATCACAAACACACTTTGGTGGGCAAAGTATTTGGAGGTCCTTAATTAAGTACTGTCCATGGTTTATACTATGCATAGTGGTACAGTACATCCAAAGTAATATAAGTCATCACAAACAACCTAGGCAGGCAAAATATCTGGATATCTATATGCATGAGTGATAAACCGATATGGGTCAAGAGGTGTGTCTTACTGCAACCCGAAACAGCTGTCTGTGTATGGTTTTTTGGCTTGGTTTCCTATTCCCGATCATTGCTTTACAGACTTGTTAAAAAGTCGTACATTGATTTGAAGGAATTCTGCCATCCACTAGGTGGCGCTGCAGAGGTATTGTTCCATTTTGATAAACCAATATGTATGGTCTATAACTAGCGGTTACCTAGGAGCCTGACTGCCAAATAAGAGACACTGAGTTTTGAAATTATAATTTTAATGCATAAATAATAACGATTTATTTTAATTCAGACTCCGTGAATGTGAATTAGTTACTGTAATATTTTCAGTGATTTTTTTTTCCAGGATTTATAGTTTGATATTATTTTTAAGTCGTGTGCCTAAAGGCCCATTAAGATACAACGATGATCGCTCAAAATTCACTCAAATGTCAGTTTGAGTGACAGTTTTGAGCGATCATTTTGCATTAACTCTTAAGTAGCTACTCAGCTACTTAAGAGTTTATTAGCCTTTCGCTGAATGCAGATAACAGCTGGAGGTCTGTTATCTGTATTCAGCTCCTTTGTTCTCGAGTGGGAAAGCAGCTGAAAGAATACTATCAGCGTTACCCGCGGAGAACTCAGCATGCGGCCCTGATAAGACACATCGCTGACTTCAAGCATAGTGCACGGTGGGTGTGCATTTAGATGCAGCGATTATCGATCAACAGATGGCTTTTAGTTACAGCCAAGCATATGTATTAGCATCCTGTCCTCCCCAGACTACAACTGTTAAGCAAACCAGCATTCTGTGTAATTAGGATGCCAATGGCTTGTGTTATACATGTTCATTGGAAGTAATGTCTAGGAGTCGGGCGGAGAAGAACTTCTACTCTGAGGAATGTAAACAAATCTGAATGAGAAAGAAGGCATGCTGCTTCCTGTGTGTTTACATTGCAAGACCTATTTGCACAATGGGCAGTCGCCACATGCCAGGCCCTTCATACCAGCAGCTACTGAGGCATTGTCACAATGCAGTTGATAACATAGACTTCTATAGTGCATTCTCGGCTGACATGTAGCCTTCAGATGTATACTGATCTTGCATGTGAATTTCATTAATCACACCTTAAAAAGGACTAAACCCCTGCTGGGCTTTAACAATACGGATGGTCACGACATAACCCTTATGAATTGATACCTCGTGAGTTTTATAACATGGAGTTATAGTGTAATATTCGGTAGTGCGTTCATAAAACGTCTATTTTGATCCAGACAGGAAACGATTTGCACTTCTTGTGGTCATTAAATGACAAATGTGTTTTGCTTCAGTCGTAAATGTATCTTCTGTCAAAATAGGAGTTATGAAGGTTCTGTTTTTTGTTAGATGTGGTTAGCACTCGCCGTATTTATAAATAGGCCATACGCCTTGTTGATGAATGCGGTGCACCACTCGCACCGTCGCCAACAGGCTCGCTCTTTCTTTATCTTCGAAGCTTAAAAGAAAGAATTAAATGATTGTCCATTGCCTTGCTTATAGCGTTAATTGGGCTCATTTCAGGCAGCATATATATAAAAGTGGTCCTTTACAGTCTCTAGAATGTGATAGAGACTGTAAGGCACCATTTACCACCCCCTCCCCCCCCCCCCCCCCCCCACCACCACCACCACCTCGATCCCCTGTTTCCACACACACAAAAGACCAGGGACTTGACAGATGGAACACATAGAGACCTCTATCAATATTTATATCAATGGCCTCCTGCCTTATCTAGGTTTCCAGCAGCATGATACAGTTGTCATTAAAGGGATATTCTGGGACTTAAAAACCGTGGTACCAGTCGCTTGGAAACTGGAAGAAGCCGCTTATGCTCATGGCCAGTCGCTGGATTCAGCAGTGATTCTTTCATGTCTGCTGAATCTTGTGATTGGCTTGAATATTTACGTTTTTTGTGCATGGTGGCATAAACATTTTTTAGAAGGAAATAAAATCCCTGTGCTGTAGGCGAATGGCTAATCCATGTGAAAAAGAGGTAACTACTAGAGATGAGCGAATGTACTCGGATAAGCACTACTCGTCCGAGTAATGTGCCTTATCCGAGTACCGCTGTACTCGTGCTGAAAGATTCGGGACGCGCTGCGGAGCGGGGAGCTGCAGGGGAGAGCGGGGAGGAACGGAGGGGAGATCTTTCTCTCCTTCTCTCCCGCCCGCTCTGCCCCGCTCCCCGCTGCGACTCACCTGTCAGCAGCGGAGCGCCCCGAATCTTTCAGCACGAGTACAGCGGTACTCGGATAAGGCACATTACTCGGACGAGTAGTGCTTATCCGAGTACGTTCGCTCATCTCTAGTAACTACGTAGGAGAGTCCACTGTGGGATCGGACTCCTCTAAAATCTATAGTAGCGTATAGTAAATTCAAGTGGATGGTGCAGAAATCCAATTTTTGAAGACCTCTTCAGGGATTCGGTGCTTTGGATATTTAAATACATATAAAGCTGACTTAGACTAGCGGTGTGGGTGCCTGTCACCTGCTGGACGGTCCGCAACAGGTGAGTCTTTTTTCCACTCCACTTACCGTGTTTCCACGAAAATAAGACACCCCCCGAAAATAAGACACCCCCCAAAATTTGCAGAAGTCCCAAATATAAGGCACCCCCCGATAGTAAGGCATAGTAAAGTGTGCAGGCAAGTCAAGAGGCCTGTCCCCTGCTGCCATCCCCGTTGTCTCCTACCTCCAGATGTATAGGTAGATCTGCAGAGCTCCCCCTGGTGGCCGGAAGCTGCAATACCATCCCTGCTTACAAGTGGTACAGGAACTTCTGTCTGTAGACAGGTACATTACTTTACAGCCCTTTTTTTTATGGCTCTGTGTGTGAGTCAGGCAACCTGTGTGTGATTCTTAAGGCTGGGTTCTCACACAGCGTATTTCCAGTGGAAATCTCGCAGTTTGGCCACAGCGATAAACAGCGAGATTTCCGCCGGGAAAGCGCTGCTTCAAAACCCGTTTCTGTGGCCAGTAAATCCGCACCACAACACCGGCTTCTCCCAGCTTTGCCATGACAGATTTGCTGTTCCATGTGGACGAGATTTCTGAGAAATGTTGTCCACAAAGCTGGCCAATTGAGGGATTAGCGGCCACAGACGGATTTGCAGTGGCGAAATAAGACACCCCCTGAAAATAAGGCATAGCGCATATTTGGGAGCAAAAATTACTATAAGACGCGTCTTATTTTCGGAGAAACAGGGTATCTACTACTGTTTGGAACGCTATCAATATTTTTACTTCTATAAAAAAAAATTATATTTATGATGACAAAGACTGAAATATGCCATTTTCTGATGCTCCATTCTCTTTACTGTACAAGGTGAGCGCCCTAAGCAGACGCCCAAAACTGCCCAATGAAAAAGGATAATAGAAGGAACTCCGGTGTTCATTCCAGGGTTCTTTTAGGAAATGCGAGCAGTTCATATTGTTTTATGGCATGTGGTTCAGACAGGCCTCTGAATTGATCAAATGGTGTTTTTTGCCATTTAGGTCCACTTTTGATATCCTTAAAACCTGGATCAAAATCGTCCCAATATCACACAGCACCCTCTGTGGAGTCTGATAAGCTGCTTGCTAAAGAGCCAAAGAAAACTTATGAAGAAACACCCCCTACAAAGACATTATGGGAAATAGAATACAAGACCGAAATCATAAGGGAAGACCGAGGGAGGAGGAGAATCACAGAGAGATCACAAGAAACTAGAAACTCCCTAATCTCCAATGGACTAGAATTGTTGGAGTGTCCACCACCCAAGACTGAGAATGAGGTATAGTAGATATTGTGCTAAGAATGACTACCTCTCTTTTTATTCTTGGCTTACGTGCACTTGTTAGCCGTTTAGTCGTTCACGACCCTCGGTGACCCTAAAGACCGAGGGTCGTGCACTATAACTGTTCAAACAGCTCACACGAATTGCTCAATATATGCGCTCAAAGAAAATCACAGCATGTTCTACCTTGGCATGTATTACGCGCGTATACACTCCAAGAGGGTGCATGATGATTGGCGGCATGCAGCGAGTACAGATGTCATTGCAGTGTGCGGCATGCAGCAAATTACAGCCATGTGAGCCCAGACTTTACCGGCGCACAATCTTCTCGGCCCTAAAGATGGACATTTGCGACATTTGCAACAGTTTGGTTTTGATGTAATTTTTGTTTTTTGCATGATCAACCGTAAACTACTTTAATTCATTTGACTGTTTTTATACATTTGCACTGACCAAATTGTTACAGTTGCTTAATATTAATTAACCTTAGCCTGCACAGCATTTCATTTGTATGAGCATTCAGTGTGAACATAAAGTTGTCACTTTGTCAGTAATTTTAAATGCTTTGAAGATGAGTCTTCTACTCACCGCCTACATAGAAGTAAAGCCTCATTCACACGAGCGTGTGTTTTGAATAATGCATAATGCACACTTCTAAAAGAACCGATGGGTTCCTATGCGCGGAATTCTAAGCGCAAAACAGCGCAAACCTAAAAAAGATAGGACGACGACTATATTAGGTGTGCGTTTTGCCGGAGTTCCCATTGACTCCTATGGGAGCAGGAGTTAATAGAAACTCGGTTTATCCCCGCGGGGAGTCCCCTCATCACTAAACACTGTGACAGCACTGTCAAAGTATTTAAAATTACTGACAAGTAACAACTTCATGTTCACATTGACTGCTCATACAAATGAAATGGTGTGCAGGCTAAGGTTAATTAATATTAAGTAATTGTAACAATTTGCTCAGTGCAAATGTCACAGTGTTCAGTGATGAGGGGACTCCCCGCAGGGATGAAAGAATCCCCTATCACAGGTGTGGCAGAGGAGCACATTGCTATCCCATTGCTTTCAATGGGGTCGGAGCTGCTGCCGCCCCATTGGGACCATTGGCATGAAGGCAACCCCAGCAGTGATGATTTTCCGGGGAAGGGGGTTGGTGTGGGCTTGAAATATAAGCCCTACCCCGAAAAAAAAATCTTACCTCTCATACAAGCGCTATCCGTCTCTTCTCCCTATCCCCGACAGTCGTCTTCTTTCTGGTGAGCAGGGATTGAAAAATCCCCTCCTCCTGAAAGCACTGGCTTTGATTGGCTGAGTGCTGTGACCAATCAGAGGCAGTGCGCAGCTATTCATTGAATGACAGTTGAGCGCTGCCTCTGATTGGTCACAGCGCTCAGCCATTCATTGAATTCAAGATTTTTTTTTCAGCAGCTAGGGGTTATTTTCCGGATAAGCCTTATGTTTTTTAAGCCCTTCCCCGAAAATCCCTTCATCCCATTGCCTTCATCCCATTGCTTTCAATTGGGCGGCAGCAGTGCCGGCTTCATTGAAAGCAATAGGATAGCATTGCGGTCCTCTGCCACAACTGTGGCAGGGCATTCTTTCATCTTTGTGGGGAGTCCCATCATCACTGAACACTGTGACAATGCTGACCTATAGTCAGAGTTTGAAAAAATCGCTGTCTGTCCTATTTTTGTGCGATACTTATTGAAGAATCGCCCATTACTTTCTATGGGAGCATTTAAAACATGGATATCACTCACATGGCATGCAAGTGCGATGTGTTTTAAATGCCGTGGAAGTGCAAAGTAGTGAAAAAAAATTGGCCCTGAAATTTGCAAAAATACATGAAAAGTGCCTTTAAATCTCAGGGGAAACTGTCAGTTTTTCAGTGACCAAAATCACAGTTGCCCGTGTGAATACAGCCTAAGGCCGCATGCACACGGGTGGATTTTTGCTACTTAATCCGGAGTGGGCGACCACCTCCGGATTCTGCAGCAATAAGCCTCCATAGCATGCAATGCAAAAAAGAATCTTCATACACATGGACGGCTCCCGCATGGACGGCTTCCATTGAAGTCAGTATAAGTTTTCCAACCCGCTGGCCATCCTCAATTGACAGTGCGGTTGGGCCACGGGAAAAGCAGGGGTTTAAAAATAATGATCTGTTCCGTGCATGTCAGACGGCGTGCCGTGCGGACCATCTGCAGTACAGAAAAGCCGGAAGAAGAGAGGTCAGTGCAGGACGCCGTCTGCACACACAGGTACGCAGGGTCACCCGCCACGGTCAGGGCCAAATTCCGCAGGCATTCTGCAGGCAGAACCCGGGCCCGCCGTGCGCATGAGGCCTAAGGGAAAAGCTGACAATGTTTCAGACCAGTTTTTAATCATGAGGCTCATTATGTACGAAGCAGATTCTTCTATACTGGTTTACTGTTTTACCGGCTTGCCTTGTTACATATGAGAGCATTGTGACCACCCGCCACTGCTATAGATTAAACCGTTATACTGCTCATGTCTCCTGATATTTCTTCTTCTTTTGCAGTTGTTGCAGATGTTCTACAAACAGCAGGAAGAGATCCGCAGGTTACGGGATCAGTTGGGCCAAAGGGATATTCAGATCCGGCAACTTGAGTTAGAAATAAAGAACGTTCGGAACAGTGCAGTGTATTAATGCTACCCAATGTACAGCCTATAGAATGTAACCTCGCAGAATGCCTCCAGAAACGCATTCTAATTCTAGACATTACTGACCAATATGTAGCAATCTGCAACCGGCTGGACATAATATTTCTCCCTTTATTTCTCATATTTTTAATATAGTATCAAATAGTCCTAGTTGTTAGTCAATCCTCGCAGGGCAGGGAAGCTATTCATCAAAGGCTTACCTATGTAATAATTTAATGTGAACAATATGCAGAGATGCATATTAACGATGTTTTAATAGATGAGTAGAAGTAGAGGTCCTTTTTCTATGATAGAAGAACCGATGATGAATAGGCTGTCTAGGCTTTCCCTTGATGAAACCCGTGATTTACTACTAGGTGTGGCAAAATCTAAACTGGAATGCTCCTTCTCTGGCCTGCGGTTCTCCTTGTGTAGGTCTGCTAATGCCCATGTAATAACAATGCTGCAGCATCTTTCCTCTGCATTGTGCTATTCCACTGTTATTCTTCCTGGAAATCTTAAATTGACAACTGGATGTTACCATTACCCTTATCGAAAGGGTTCTATCCCTACTGGCACGGTCACCACTGATTGGACAGTATATCTAGGGGTAATACCCAGGTGTTTATTTGTTCCTGCATTTCCAGGAGTGATAACAGAGGAATGGCATAACAAAGAGATCTAAGAAAAGTTTCTCTAGAATAATATTTTATGGGGAGAATGCGAGTATTTAAAGTAAACATGTCAGGAAAGACAATATTCCTTAAAGGGAATGTGTCATCAGAATATAACATATTGTATAAATCCGTTTTTTTTAAGACTCTTTGGCGAGTTTTTTTTCTTTTAATTTTCATTGTCACTGTGTATATTTTTTTTAAAAATCCTAAAATCTCTCATTTTTCACATAGACTACTAAGGCTGCCTTCACACTTGCAAGAAACGCGCTCGTTTTTTGCGCGATGCAAGAGCGCGTGAAAACGCAGAATTATGAAACCCATACTTTTCAATGGTTTCATTCACATCTGCGATGTTTTCTCCTGTGCGATGTTACGGGATTTGTAAATCGCAGCATGTCCTATCTTTCAGTGTTTTGCTCTTTTTTTATCGCCCAGGTTTCCCTGTGGAGCCTTCGTTTTATCATATCGCATGCACTTGCAATTTTCGTGTGATGCAATGCGTTTTTATTATTATAAACTCCTATTGTCTTTTGCGTGAGAAAACCGCAGCGATGCGATGCAAGATTCTTTTCAGGAAAAAGCATCGCTGACGTTCAGACGTCACTTGAACAAAAATATGATTTTGCCACGATTTTCTCACGGTGAGATCGCGATCGCCAGTGTGAAGGAGCCTCCAGCCAAGTAAGTGTTTTAGCAGCCATCTCATTATTACTACAGACAGGATTACTATATATAGATAAAACAATAGTGAATCGACGCCGCATCTCTACACAATGACCTTTGCACATGTCACACAGCATGTTTAGAACGCTCTCCCATAGAACTCAATGAGTCCGCTCCTGTCCATCTTGTAAATTGCCCATGAGGCTGCTGTAAAGGCTGCAGCTCAGGTGAGATATTGGCCATCAGAGTCATTTACTGGAAATAGAATTTTTAAAAAAATCTACATTTAGAAAAGAAAAAAATGGAATATGTTTCATGATCTGACTTTAATATAAAAAAAAACAACAACTCGGTGACACGTTCCTTTTACCAGTTGTCAGGCCTGGGGTAATTATATTCCACAAAACGTCTGTAGACTCTCTGAGTATTTAGTAAAACCGATATGAGAGGACAGGTGACACAACGTTCCTGACTCCAGTGACTCATCGGTGACATCTTTACTGATTATAAGCGTTCTTTACTTCTCTTCTCCATACAGACCAATGTGATGACTGCAGCGTAAGATATGTTCTGCCCTTCACTTCTACAGCCATCCCCAGCCCCTGGTGTAAGGCAAACAAATTCACACCTCAGACCAGACTTCCTAAACAGATACACACCCAAGAAGAAAGCCTCTAAATAAATACAGACCCCAGATCCCCAAAGTATTAGTGCTCAGACCAGACCTCCTAAACAAATACAGACCCATTGTGTGAATAGAAGCGTGCAGCCTGAGATCTCTTCTGTACACACGACGACTCACCCAGATTTGTGGTTGCCAGCGACTATTGCCCCGTGTAAAGGTACCGCATGTACAGACTCAAGATTAAGCCCGCTAAATTTACAGCCCAAACCCATAAATACAGACCCTAACCACTTAAACAGCAATTCACGCTCTCCTTTGTGGAGCTTCCTTGCTGCTCTACTCTCTGACTTTAGGACCTATGCACATGTGGTCATGTGACCATATCTGTGGAGGTCCTGCACACATTTGTATCGGGGATCATTGCACAATAAAACTGTGCATTAAATCTTTGCGCAGCCATAGGCTTATTAGGACCTGGGTGATTGCCCAAATCTGGCATATTATAATCCACCACTGTCCAAACTATATCTGATACATCTTCTTCATTACACTCTTGAAATCAGTAGCAGATGGATGCCAGCGCCGAGGAGGGCATGCTGACTCAGATAACAACTGTTTGCATCAGTTCAGCATTAATGTTTTGGTAGTGACATCTATTAGCGGCCTAAAAGAATTTCTGTGAATTAGAATTACATAACTACTGAGAACGGCATCCATTACAATAGATGAACTTAAATCATGTATACTCTACTAGGCCTTATTTTCTAATTAACTTCACCCATCAGATAGGAAGCTTATAGTGTTCACAGCCGTTTAATATATTACTCTCGGGGGGGGGGGGGGAGCAAAAGTAAAAAACCAAAAACTTTAATACTATACAACTTAAAACACATGTGTGTCCCAGCTGATAAATCACTAATGTCATATGGGCAGCGAGAAAATGAAAAGTAATGATCTCTGCCTCAAAGGAGAGGTCAACTACAGTGCTGTGGAAGGTGAACCAAAGAAACTGGTAATGGTGCAAACTTTCAAAACACGAGTGGAAAAAGTCCAACTTTTCTTTTATTTATTGTAGCCCTCAAAAAAATGCATTTTTAGGGATAATGACCCCTTCCTCAGCTTAGCTAGGGGGCGCACTAATGATTACATAAATGAGTTAACAAGGTAAAGGATTGCAAAAACTGGAAGAAAAGACAAATGGGGAAAGAAAACAGACATAAAACAACATTTATAAGTTACAAGGTGGCTGCATGAAATCCAGCATATAGTGTAAGCAAACAATGTAAGCAGCAACCTATAGCAATTGATGTGGCGGCATCTGCTTTGGGCGAGTTCAATTGTGCCCCATAGAGAAATCAAGTTTGAAAACAGTTACAAATATGAAGTGGATTCCCATGTGTTTTTTTTTTTGTGTATATTGCTTTGATTAAGAATAGAGATGAGCGAACGTACTCGGTAAGGGCGATTTCGCAATCGAGCACCGCGATTTTCGAGTACTTCACTACTCGGGTGAAAAGTACTCGGGTGCGCTGTGGGTGAGCGGGGGGTTGCAGCGGGGAGTGGGGGGGGAGGGGGAGAGAGAGAGGGCTCCCCCCTGTTCCCTGCTGCTACCCCCCACTTCCCTCTGCAACCCCCCGCCCCACAGCGCACCCGAGTACTTTTCACCCGAGTAGTGAAGTACTCGCAAATCGCGGTGCTCGATTGCGAAATCGCCCTTACCGAGTACGTTCGCTCATCTCTAATTAAGAACAACTTTTAAACATTAAAGAATATAAAGCAAGAAGTAAAACATAAAGCGGTACACATAGGTGGAAGGACAAAAAATAGTAATAATCAGTGCTCAAGTACTACGCAAATGAAGCAGTATGAAATCTAACCATCAGTGCAGAATAGGGGTCAGTGGAGATTGTGAGTAACACAAGATGAGGTGTACTTACTGTATTAACCCTTTGCAATCCAATTTTGGATTCAGGGTTTCCTAGGGGGCTTTCTCTTTCTGCCATTATACAATGGCGCCATCTGCTGGCTAGAGCCAGTACTGCAGTGTGGGACATGCTGGAGAGGCCCCTGACAACAGAGCGGCCAGTAATCTACAGTAAGAATACCCTGCCGGACATTTTCCGACATCGGAGCTGTACAGCCTTCAGTCAGAATGTCTTTAAATGTCAGACAGTGGATTGGAAAGGGTTAAGAAACAGAACAAACACAACTGAAGAATAACAAGGGGGAGGGAAGGTAGGGAAACAGGAGAGAAAAATTAAATGTGGAGTCTTTCTAAGACCATCCAGGATTACAACCGTGTGTCCAAGTATACATGGCTGAGGAGGATCTCCTCCATGCGCATGCTACGGTTTAGCTAGGCTGTAAATCCCGCTCTAGAAAGGACAGAGCTGAACTGCCAGGATCTAGGGATGAAAATCCTAGCAGCGCTCATGAAATGTCGGAGAATGCTTTTTTCTACCCTAGAATTAGGAACAAGTAACGGTGAAGGTAGGGCTATATCATGTCGGAGTGACCGTGCTGCTGCTAATTGTATAAGGGTTCGTTGGTACGATGATACCAAAATTATTACTTTTTTTTTTTTAAGATTTTTCGACTTTCACACAAATAAAAACCCTTTTTCGGAAAAATAAAGAGTTTTTTCTTTTTTTTTTTTTTAATGGTTGTTGCCTCGCGGGATAAACCGTGTGTTCAATTTATTGTGTGCAGGTCATTATGGATGTGATACCAAACATGTGGGGTTTTTTTTAAAAACTAAACAAAATTCTATACAAAAGGGTGCAAAAAATTATTTATTTTTATTTACACCGTTTAAATATTTTTACATTTTTTTTAATGTCCTTGTAGGGAATTTAAACCATAACAGCTCTGATCTCGATGGTATGACGTACTGCAATGCATTATCGCTTATAATAGCGATTGCAGGCCTGGTCTGGTGGGTCTGGCAACCCATCGTCCCTCCGCGATTATATTGTGGAGTGCCAACGATGTCAGAGAGGGAGCGTACCTCCTCTGTGAACCCTTTACATACCTCAAAAGTGAGCCCACGCCATCCACAGGACAGAAGTTTATGTCCTGGCTGGGGGCACTTAACGTAAGAGGACGTAAACCTATGTCCTGTGGCATTAAGGGATTAAGAAGTTTTTTAGGTCTACTAAAAATAAATGGGTATCCATTTCAACGATTGAACTCGCCCAACGCACACGATGACGCATGAATTTCTGTATGTTGCTGCTTAATGATCTCTTTATATTACATTTTTACAATATATGCTGTATTTCATGCAACCTCTTCTTCTTGCAATCCTCATCCTTTACCTTGTTAACTCATTCATGTATTTGTTAATGCGTCCCCCAGCTAAGCTGAATAAATGATGAGGGATGCGCCACAAGGTCCGTTTCTGAATTCTTAACCATCAATATCCAATCCCTTGGGGTGTAGGGAGAGCTGCAGGATATACAGAGGGCTTCTCTTAGGCAGAGAGACCCCCAAGAAAGAGAACAATATACTGTCAGAAAAAAAGCCCTGTGCTGCCAGATATTGAGGTATAAAGAATGCAATGCAATCTGTCTAGTGGATACAGGATCAGCAGTAAACAGACACTTACTTAGTAGGAGGGGGGTATGATGTCCAGAATCCCCCTCCTTAAAATGATGACTCCAAATTTGTACAGGGAAAGTACACTCGGATCCACGGAGGTAAATTCCAGTACTTTAATGTAAAAGGCAACGCTTTTCGGTGCCCAAATAGTGGCACATTTCTCAAGCCAATGGTATAAAACATATACAAACACTTACATATATATAGAATATGAGATACATTCCATTTCCTGTGCGGCGCCATCTTAGGGGCTAACGTCAGTAGCCCCGCCCCCTAAGGTGGCATTCTTTATACCTCAATATCTGGCAGCGCAGGGCTTTTTTCTGACAGTATATTGTTCTCCAGCTAAGCTGAGGAAGCAGTAATTTTCCCCAAAACATGTTTTTTTCGTTGGGTTGCAATCAATAAAAGAGAAGTTGGACTTTCTCCATTCGTCAAATAGTTTTGGAAGTTTGTGCTGTTTCCAACTTCTGGTTCACCCTCCAAATTACTATGAATTCCCCTCCCTTAGTGGAGTCGGTGTACTTTCTGGATTGGCAGCACTTCCGTGATTCCCTCGCCATAGACTTTTTTCAAGCCACCAAGGCCTTTACATGTCCAACTCAGGGGTAGCCCTACACACTTTTTCCCTCTACATTCTGCCAAGTATAGTGCTTGGCCGTAAGGAATCGGGCATTTTATTATATATGTTTGACAAAACCTACATGTGTTACCTGCAGATTTTTGTGTGGATTTAGCCATAGGGGTGGATATAAAAAAAGGGGAAGAGGCAGTCTTCATACCTTACTTGCCTTTTTGGGTTCATTTCTGGCTTAGACTCAAAACTGCCACAAAAACTGCATGTGTGAATCCAGTGTAAGGGTGCTTTCACACTGACACAGATACAGGCACTGTTCAAATCAACGAAGCATGTAGACCGGCACTCATTCACTGCCGTTCACACATGGCAGATAATTGATTGGCAACAAATGATCATTTATACAATCGTTCACCCCCATACCCGCTATCCCTGATTGGCTTCACATCAAGCTGTTCACACGGGAAGATGTGTAGCCAACAAGCAAGCATTTCAATCAGCCACAATCAGCCTTGTTTGTTGGTTGATCATCGGCCCTTGATGATTGGGCCCGGTAAAAGGCCCCCAAGGCATCAAAAATTTCTGATCCAGCCATATATAGTTTTGCAATTCATTAGGGTCTGGTTTATTGTCATGAAGGTGAAATTCAGCTCCTCCTTCTACAGGACAGATATGTCCATTTTCACCCACCTAGTTTATTACTTGTCATGTACCCATTTTAGGATCAACGTGAAACCTCTTCTTGCTCCTCAAGAACCGGTTAAGGCTCAAGTATAAAAAGCGTATAAATTCTATTACGTCTTCAATTTTCCTTATAGGTTTGAGAAATCATTGAGGTTCTGCTTATACAATCTGAAAATCTTCCAATTTTTATTACAGTTATTTATTACTACTTTGTCTACCTTTTTGGTTGCACCCAAGTATTTTAACAAAGTTCGTTTCTATCTATAAACTGGTTTGTAATTTATTCCGAAATTGTTGAAATCAGAAGTGCCTAAAAAATATATCCTTCTGACAGCCAAAAAGCAGGTAGGAGGGTGTTTTGCAACATCTTACTAATATAAACCTCTTACATGTGTGTACATTTTTATGTCGTGAGGCAGCCTACTTACTGGATCTTAACCCTTTCCAATCCACTGTCTGACCTCTGAAGACATTATGATTTAAGGCTGTACAGCTCCGATGTTGGAAGACGTCCATCAAGGTTCTCTTACTGTATATTGCCAGCCTCTCTGCTGTCGGAGCCTATCCAACATGTCACCTTATGCAGTACTGGCTTTAGCCAGCAGATAGCGCTATTGTATAACGACAGAAAAAGCGTAAGCCCTCTAGGAAAACCAGAATACAAATTGGATTGGAAACGGTTAAGCCTCATGTATGAAGATTTAGTGCCGGCAAAAAGTAGCCTATCAGATTTCCCAGGCTGAAAAATGAATATAGTGATTTCATTGGTTGATATTAGATTCTGTCTATACTAGTGCCTATACATGAGGTCCAGTATTTAATATCCGTGTCACTTGGTGACTTAATAACTCAGTAAATGTGAAAAACATTTTAGAGCTTTCCTATGCATGACAAAGACGCATGATGTGCACATGGGTTTAGCCAGCCTTTATTTTACCTGATGATAAAAGAATTATATTAATTATGGCCTTTTGTAGAATTCCGACTAGAACCGTGGTTGGGAGGGTCATATGTTATGATAGCTATGCAGTACACTCAGCTTGTAAATTGCCTACAAATCTGGATGGTAGCCTGCACTGCACTTCAAAATGGCCGCTTCCAAGTTGCTATTTTATACTGCTGATGCATTGTATGTATGTGTTTTTTTTGCCATTGTTTCAACCGAATCCTTGCTTGATAAAGTTAAGAAAACTGTATCCCCATATAAGAAGTTTATATTGAAGCATGAAGTATGGGTTTTCTATTAAAATGATTATTTTCCTGTAGAATATTTAAATTATTCTTAAATCGACATGAAATATAAAATGTCTATTTTGTAAGTTTTACTGCTACTGAATTACTCAAATACATTATTATATAGAAGTTTTTTTTTAATGACCTTATATTATGCTGTCACGCATTAACTACTTGAAAAGTAACATTTCTCATTGTTTACAATGTAAGCTTTCCAGGAACAATTAGCACTTGACAGTTTGAAATTCTATATAAATGCAAGAACATACAAGTATGTTTATATATCTGTGAATTTACAGAGTTTTTTTTTTTTCTTGCTTCAGATTTCAGGCTTTCCAAAATCATTTTTTTTTGTTTCAAGTTTGTTAAATTTTTAGTTTTATTTGTATAAAATGTATAATTAAATTGATTTTTTTGTGATTATTGTACTGTTGAATCTTCAATTTTTAACAACCATATTTAGCAACACTTCCAATATTTTTATGCAGTTTTTACACTAGTTTCGTTAAAACAAATCGGTTAATTAATAATGCCATGTAAACAATCTTCAGTTTCCTTAAAAGATATTCCCTGGGCTTTGAACTATTCAATGTATGGTGTATGCCACTCTGTTCCAGTTATGTGCTCACAGTTAGAGATGAGCGAGCGCGCTCGGTTAAGGCAGATACTTGAACGAGCATCGCTCTTCTCGAGTAACTGCATACTCGTCCAAGAAAATGCGGGGGGAGAGAAGAGAGAGAAATCTCTCTCACTCTCCCCCGCTGCCACCCCCTGCATTTGCTCGGACGTGTATGCAGTCACTCGAGAAGAGCGATGCTCGCTCAAGTATCTGCCTTAACCGAGCGTGCTCGCTCATCTCTATTCACAGTATATAGTCTTTTCCATGACCCAGGATGCTTAGCTGCATTGATTTCTATTGGAACCCAAGTCAGAGGAGAAGTTACATATGTCTTCTTCATCAATAATACCCATTGAAATTCACACAATTCTTTGTTTTTCAACTAAAGAAATCCTTGCATATAAATTAAAGAGTTGTTAGGATCACATTGGTGGTTCAGTGTGGTCTTTATCTAAAATCATTCATCTTGGCAAATGCTCCAATTTACTAACTCTCCGACTTTGTCTGACAAAACGTTTCCATGCATATCTCTGATGCCGGACAAGGGCCAACCCATGTACTAGTGGGTTAAATTATAGCACTCTGATGTCGGAGGTTGTCCATCACATGTACTTACAGTGAATAGTACAGCGCTCCGATGTCAGGTTGTCCGGTGCGATGACGATGTATGACGTCATTGCGCCTGTGTCTTCTTGCAAATTCCCGTGCTTCTGTTTGAAAATTTAAGAGGGAAAGATGGCAGGGATGAAAAGAGCAATGAAGATATTATATTATAATCCATAATGCCCTTTCACACCCAAAATAAGAGCTGGGGAGGTGGCAGGGAAATTAGATTGGAAAGGGTTAAATATACCAGTCCTAATTTCTCATGCCCCCTAAACTTCCTCTGTGCACTCTGTTTATATTTGGATGCTTTTGGACATGTCCTCTAGTAGTTCTCTCTCACGGTGGTCAAACATTCTCCGCTCATCCTGCCTTACTCTTATGTAATCACTCTGTCTTCAACATGTAGGACAAGCACCGTGCTCCTGCTCTCTCTGCCTTGCATTCAGTATGCCCCACTGCCCACCCCCTCCTCAGACAAAAAGGGGAACCCTTTCATATACAAAAGTACAGTGCATTGGTCTTTAAATTGCCTATACATATTAGACTAAAGTTACTGAAAATGGATGATTTTAATGTACAATCATTTTTGCTGACAGATGGTAGACTGACATTATCTAGTAAGAAGACAGCTGTTAGCCCAAAATTTGCTAGTTGGTATGTTTTTAGGTGGCCATATTCAAAGAGTTAATGCTCAAGCTCGAGGTAACTTACAAATCACACACAATTCTGAATGTGATAGGAGGTCACCTGTTTTTTATCAGTAAGCACACCAATTTATCGCATTCACACACAGACATTCCAACCAAGATGAAAGTAAACTCGTTATTGTTCCTAGGAGTTGAAGATGCATGATGACTCGTCTCTGGGCCGTAAAGCAACCTTGAGAAGATGGCTGTTCCTGGTACTATTAATTGGATTTTACCTAAAACCTAATTAGTTAAGGCACTGTATAATTCAAATAAATAGATGTTAAATTAGTTATTAAGCTATGAGTATCTAGCTGAAATTGTATAAAACACTTTCAAAGAATATTCCCAGAAAGATCTTTGAGCGGTCACCTGGTGTCATTGAACATGCATGGCCAGTTTTTGAATTAAACAATTAGACTAATCACCAGATGATCAATCATTCAACAAACGACCTACATCAATCTAAAGCTAGGACTAGATTATAAGAGTGGTCACTCTACTGAAGACCGCTGTGTAGCCCTATGACATTGCAGTATCATTGAAGGCAATGGAGTCATGGTGAGACACGTAAGTTACTGTGACCCACAGACTGCAGAAAAAATCCACAGTGGTGGTGGGGCCACAAAGGGTGCACAATAAGTAACTGGGGCCAAAGAGGGGGCAACAGTACTATGGAGGGTTAATGAAACGTTCATTGATGGTAGCGGCTGGTGGGAGAGTGTGTAGAGACGAGCTGGAAGAAGCCATCATGGCAGTCTGAACCCAGAGAGAAGAAAAACAGTCAACACCAATTGGGGAAGATGTCACCTGTGTCTGCACCGTAAACACTATCACAGTGTAGCATTGGTATCTGACTGTTACTTAGGGGTATACTAGTACTGTGAGGGGGGTGGGGGCACTGAGGGGACACTTTTACTGTGAGGGAACACATAGGGGGTTACTTGGCATAAAGAATGCGGACTAATCTTAAATCTGCCACTACACACACCACAAGAACTGGCCCTCTCTTCGCTGTTCAAAAGGTAAGCTGATAGTAGATCATTTATCATACTATAGCTGCTACCGTAGTGTTAGGGTAGGAACGCGCTAGTATATTTTGCAGCCTTGTTCTGTCCATGTAATGCCACAGACAGCAGACAGACCCATGAGGCTATACGAATGGATGTTTTACAGACAAGAAGTAGGACATACCAATGCATGTGAATGTGCTGTGTCCATGTATATCAGACAGCATACGGACACCAGTCTTTGGCACAGCGCACAGTTATGGCTGGTATGCACCTAGCCTTCAGGGTATTTTCAGAATGTGTGTCAAAAACTGCATGCAGTTTTACTCCGGTGATTAATTCAAATTTGTAGCAAACCAAAGTCTGGAATTGTAGCAATTTGAAGTAAAACCTGTAGGGTTTTTGTCACGCTCTTCTTGGGGTATATTCAGACATAGTAAGTCCTGGCCAGCTCAAATTGTGACTGTTTAACTACTTTAGCAATGCTGACTGTGGCATCTAAGACATTACCTGGGGGTGAGCTCCCTCCATCAGCCCATTGGAGAATGATGAATGAGGCTCACTTGGAGATGGATCCTGGATATATTGTGCTGGATTACGGTTTCTCCAGCAGGCTTTTGGGGTATTTTGTCGCTTCCAAATTGAGTATCGTGTGCACACATCATCGAACCAGAATCAGACACCAATGTTGGTCTAAAACTGGGAGAGTCTCTACCCTGTGTAGAGGCTCAGGCTTTTTATTATAACACATGACAACCGCCCTTCAATGGGCGTGCAACAGATTACATCAGTAACATATAAGATTCTCATTTGTCGGATCATACAGAATCCCCCACCTCTCTGCCCACCCCCTCCAAGTGTTGAGGTGGTATGGACTTCGTCCTCTAGCTGAAGTCATCTCCGTGTAGTGATGACTCATTGTTTACCTAGCTTCAGGATGAGGAGTGGAAGGGGGCTAGACAAACACTCAGTATTAAACACAGGATATAAGGATATACACGACACTATGGCCCTTAACTCTTAGAAGCTGGTTGTGCAACTTGTGTAACTTCTATGTACTTAACTAACATTAGATCAGACATCCATTGTCTAGCAAATACTATGATTAGATTGTGTGTGTGTCCTTTAAACTCCTGAGCTAAAAGTCATTACAATAGCAAAATACATTTGGGTTATATTAAACGATAGACATTTTATAAATAATCATCATGTCTATCACAATATAATAACCCCAATGCTGACCGTGGTATCTAAGACATTACCTGGGGGTGAGTCCCCTCCATCAGCCCATTGGAGAATGATGAATGAGGCTCACTTGGAGATGGATCCTGGATATATAATAACCCCAAATATAGTAGTACACTTATTATAGTTGCCAGTGGGGAAAGGGTCTGGTCCAAAACAGATCACTGTCTGTGCCAAGAGACAGTCCAGAGGACTTCAGACTTAAGCCTGGAGGTCTCTTTCAGCTACAGCGGGTCAGATCCTCCTCTGACAGTGTATGCACCACTGCCACAGACCAGAATGAGACACAGGTCAAGTGTTGTAGTCAGCCCACTGGAACTCAGGACTCTGCTCTTCACCTCAACCCATCTGCTTTCTATAAAGCTGAGGTGAAGATGATGACGGTGGAGCTGTGCTGCCAGTGCCTCTCCTACGTCTGCACTGTGCTAGGCTTGACACTTGGAGTAATGACCTGCTGGCTGTATGGATGTGGACGTGATGTAAATACCGCAGACACAGGTACAACCTCCTAGTCCTGCCTGCTTCCGCTGCTAGATATGGCCAGGATCAGTTGCAGTTGTACCTCTCCACCCATGATTATTATTCCCCTGATTGGTATCAGTGGTTCTCATCAGTGCACTGCCTCTTCATCACTCTGGTCCTCGCCAGTTGTCTGCAATTTTCCCTTGGCTTCTGTCAGTGTGAATCCTACTTATTTTAGTCCAGGCAGAATAACAGATTTGACGTTCTGTCATTACCCTCTGTCTATAACTTTTACTGATATTTAATACATTGGAAAGGTTTATGTCACATTATTACTGTTTTTTGACTACATACCGCAAGAGTAACAGAGAAGTCCTGAATCGGATAAGGCCCGATACATCACTGGAGGGAAAGATGACCAGACTCACGGACTTTGGCTATTCAATGCAAGCAGAGCCGCTAGAAAAATCTATAATGCTTGGACAGATCAGTGGCAAAAGAAGACCCGGCTGCCAAAGGACACGATGGCTGATACTGTCAGAGCTGATACTGGCATGGATATCACACAACTGAAAGAAGCAGTGCAAAACCAAAAAACATGAAGGGAGCTCACATTTAGGGTTGCCAAGGATTGGTAAAAGAAACAACGACTGTTTTTTGACTATGTACTGCAAATATAGCATGGTATCATGTTATGATTCCCTTATTGGCTAACCAGAAAAAAAGTATATATTTGCAAGCTCCCTGTGCATGGAGGTGCCTTCATCAGGGATTTTAACAAATGATGAACCGAGAAAAGCTTAACATTTAAATGATGTAACATCAAGACCTTGTACATGAGGAAAAACATCATTAAGATAAGCCGGAGCAATAACATTGAGGTTTATGGATGGAAGAGTAAAAGGTGATGACTTAGGAGTTCACAGCTCTGGAGTCGGTTTTATGATGGTGTGAGGTGTTAGTGGACACTTCCCATGTAGTGGGTCATACATCCGGGTGTAAGGATGATTCCTTTAGCTAATGACTGGAGAGTTCTTATTCGTTTGAATTCCCAAATTTTTCCTTGTCGTTCTAAAAAAGACTTTTCTCACAAAATCATTTGACAGCCCTGTTTTGCAGTGTGATGTGGAGGAATTCTTTGGTAGATGATGACAGAAGAAAGAAACATCTCAACTGTTATGGAACAAGAAACCAAGAAAGAGAATGACAAACTGGACCTTACAAACTGCATCCAACCAAGCCCTGGACTGCTATACAGACGCTTTCAGAAAAAGTAAAATGCCACAAAGTAACACACAACCTTAGTGTAGAGGAGGGGAAAGCCGCACAATCCCTAAAACCTAACATAAATACTCTTCTAAAAGTCCTAAAATTATAAACCAATGAAAGAAATTTATGTTTAATCAGTTTTTAGTTTTGAGATAGATGGATATACACGATGCAGCAGTGCCAGGCATCGGTGCCGCCTTGTTAATAGCTTATTATTCTTCTCCTGAGCTTTACAGGCCATGGGCAGCGTGTGGGACAGTAGAAATGCTTTGCTCCACTCTGCTGGTGTCATGAATGTAGCAAGCTCTTCTTCCCATGTGCTCAGAAGAACGAGGTCCTGAGTGGATCGACCCTCAATCAACCAGCTATAGGCTTGTGAGAGGCATCTGATCGGAGGAGACTTTTTAGTGAATGGAGTCTCAAATGGAGTCGGTGGGGCTGTAAATGCAGAGTTGGATATGTTAGTGTTGAGAAAATGTGAAAGTTGCATGTATAAGAACCATGAGAGTGAGACTTCTGGGCGCAGGTTTTTAGGTTCAGCGAAGGAGGGTATCCTATTTCTGTTCAAAATCTGGTGGATTCTAGTGTCTCCAACTCACCCCCCCCCCCCCCTATAAATCCCTAAGGCGCAAGGCCTGGGGGAAAATCTGGATTATGGAAGAGGGGAGTTAGAGGGCCTTTCTTTTTGCAAAATATGTTTTTTGCAGTGATCTTATCCCATGTGGTGAGGAGATCAAGGGCGAAGAGGAAGCATTTAACATTGTTGTGCTAGTGTACTACGAGGCACACTAATCAAACATTGTACCCGCATGAAGAAAGCAAACTCGTTCAAAGTAAACTTCTTACTAAATAAACTACATGACTTAGAAACATCTCACAAATCTACCCACTCCCCGTCGGCCCTAAAAGATCTCAACTTTAGGCTATAGCCTAAAAACTTACTTAACCCCTTAGTGACCAAGCCTGTTTGCGCCTTAATGACCAGGCCAAATTTTGGAAATCTGACATGTGTTAGTTTAACATAGAATTGCTACGTAAAGGTTTTGCATATCCAAGTGATTCTGACATTGTTTTTTCACCACATATTGTACCTTAATTCAGGTGGTGAAAATAGTCCATTAGAATTTGTGTATATTTATTAAAAGCACCAAAATTGGGAAAATGTTGAAAAAATTTCAATTTTTTTCACATTTTCAGTTGTAATATATCAAATATGTGCAAATATACTGTACAGATTTTTGATAAGATATATATTTCCATTTGTTTACTTTATTTTGGACGCACATTTGAAAAGCTTTTGTTTTTTTTAACCATTTAGGAGACGTACAAATTTACCATTGATTGTATCAACATTTTAAGGAATACTTTGTTTTCCTACACTAAGCCAAGATTGCAAAGGCTCATGGGTGTCAGAATGATAGATGCCTCCACAAATGACTCCATTTTAAAAACGACACCGCTTAATGTATTCACTGAGGGGGGTCAGGAGTATTTTGACCCCACTTTTTTTTTTTATTTAATGCAATTTAGAGGAGAAAAAATTAAATTTCATATTTGTGCAAATATGTCACTTTAAAGGCAAGCTTTTTTCTATAGTGCACATTAAAATAAGAATTTATACCCCAAAATGGATACCCCTGTTTGTCCTGTGTTCAGAAACATACTCATTGTGGACCTAATCTTATGTCTGTATGCACAACGAGGCCCAAACCGAAAGGAGCAGCCGGTGGCTTTCAGAACAGAGATTTTGCTTGAAGATGTTTTAGGCCCCATTGCCCACTTGTAGAAGCCTTGAGCGGCCAAAACAATATAGAACCCCCACAAATGACCCCATTTTTAAAACTAGACCCCTAAATGAATTCATCTAGGGGTGTACTGCGTATTTTGACTCCACAGTTTTTGAAAGAATCTAAGCAAAGCAGAAGAGAAAGATTATGATTTTCATTTTTTTGGCAATTGTGTCATTTTAAAAACATTTTTTTTTTGTACAGCGCACATGAAAAAGAAGACTTGCAAGTTGCAACCCAAATTGGATACCCCTGTTTGTCCTGTGTTCAGAGACATACCCATTGTGGCCCCAATATTAGGTCTGTATGCACAACGGGGCCAAAACCGAAAGGAGCAGCCAGTGGCTTTCAGAACAGACATTTTGCTTGAAGGTGATTTAGGCCCCATTGCCCACTTGTAGAGCCCTTGAGCCACCAAAACGACGGAGAAACCCCACAAACAACCCTATTTTGAAAACTAGACCCCTTAAAGAATTCATCTAGGGGTATACTGTGTATTTTGACCCCACAGTATTTGAAACAATCTAAGCAAAGCAGAAGAAAAAAAAAATTACGATTTTCATTTTTTTGGGCAATTGTGTGATTTTAAAAACAGTTTTTTTGTACAGCGTACATAGGAATGAAGACTTGCACCCCAAAATGGATACCCCTGTTTGTCCAGTGTTCAAAAACATACCCATTGTGGTCCTACTCTTTTGTCTCTATGCACAACGGGGCCCAAACCAAAAGTAGCAGCCGGTGGCTTTCAGAACAGACATTGTGCTTGAAAGTGTTTAAAGTCCCCATTGCCCACTTGTAGAGCCCTTGAGCGGCTAAAACGATGGAGAACCCACACAAATGACCCCATTTAAAAACTAGAATCCTTAATGCATTCATCTAGGGTGTACTGTGTATTTTGACCCCACAGTTTTGAATGAATCTAAGCAAAGCAGAAGGAAAAAATAATGATTTTCATTTTTTTGGCAATTGTCATTTTAAAAACAGGTTTTTTTGTACAGCGTAAGGAATGAAGACTTGCACCCCATTGCCGAGGGGGACTGCCCGCAGCGCAGACTGACAACTCCATGCTATCAGCTACCTGCGGGCACCAACAGCATGGAGCTGTCACGTCCATAGCCCACGTGGCTTTAATTCCTGCAGGAAGCATGTTTCTACGTCCTCAGGGATTAAAGCCCACTTGGGCAGGATGTAAAAACACTATGGGCTGGTCACTAAGGGGTTAATAAGAAACATGCCCACTACAGACAGCGAATAAAAAAATATTCCTACGAACATGTTGACAAATATGGCCGATCCGTTGCCAGACTCCTCCACCCCTGCACCTCCCCACCTTCATCCCTTATCATACAACCCCCACAGGTGACAAAGCCTACGGCCCGACAACCATCTCTAGCATGTTTTGAAATTATTATCAAGAGCTCTATAACATTAAAGGTCCATTTCTGAATTCGCATTATGACACCCTGAATGGGAAACTAGAGGGATATATTCACGAGAATCCTTGCCTTACAAATCAATACCAAGACTAGAACATCCAGGATTTTACAGAGGAGGAAGTTAACATAGTCATTAAATTTACCCCAGCAGACAAAAGCCCAGGCCCAGACAGAGTCTCTGCTCACTTTCACAAAAAAATTAGGGAACAACTAACCCCCTTCCTCAAAGTGTTTACTTCCATCTCACCACTCTCTCTGTTCCCATCCATTCCCATCTCTCTCCGAGTCCAGGAGGTCCAAGGGAAATTTGCAGTCAGGCCTCCAGGAGTCACCAAAATACCTAATAGGGGGAGTGAAAGAACAGAGACCAGTGTCCTTTACTGCACAGCATTGTTAGGAGTATTTGCTGCAATATAAGAAATATTGGTTATAGCATTGATCCTTGTGGGAGAAATAACGTTTGAGATTTAGTCACAGGTTGCATAGTAGAAGCTGTAATTCACTTTCAGGTGGGATGAATGGAATCTTGAGAAGGAGCTTGTCCAGTCATTCATTCTTCTGAGAATCGTGGGGTTACTCAGGGAGATTGTTTGTGGTTTGTTGATTGTGAGCAGCGAAGTCTGGTGGGTGTTCCGCGTTCACGGCGTTGAGGTAGAGATGGTCCCTGTGAGCTGGGAAGGGGGAATGACAGCCAATTCGGAAGATGTATATTTTCGATCTCAAGGAACTGTGGTAAAGCAGCTACTTGGTCTGGTGAGTGTAGGAAGAAGGTGCTTCTGTTTTTTCTGATGATGAGATGAAAGGGATTGCACAATCTGTAGGAAGAGCCATTTTTTGTGATGAGGTTCAGAAGGGGTCTGAGAAGGCGTCTCATGCCCAAAATTCCCCATGATACGTCAGGGAGTAAAGTGATCACCATGTATTGAGGGGAGTTAGGGCCTCATTTCTAGGCCTGCTGTAGGATCTCTACGTTCTGAGGAGCTGCTTCTTCTGCTCGATGAGTACCCACCACTTTGTGCACTCTGTCTATCATAACATCAGTGGAGTCGGGGCGAGATAGAGCTTTGTTGAAGATGACAAACATAGAATTGAGGTTGCTAGGCAGGACTGCTTCTGGTATACCTTGTAGCTTAATGTTGTTTTGTCTACTTCTATTCTCCTGATCATCTGTTTGCAGTAGGATGTGTCTATTCAATGACTTTTGCGTAGACAGGGATTTCTCGACTTTGATCAGGCACTGTTCCAGTATGGAGGATGCTTGTCCTTGCCAATGAAAGAAAGTTAAATGAAATCGGCATTAACCAATGGGGTCTAGAATTCCATTAAAAAGAAAAACATAAAAACACAGGGGTTAAGCCAACAGTTACACATGTTCCATCACTTCATTATAGCAATTACGTTCAATTCTGCCTGCCTTATCTACACCTTTTATCGCTATTTTATCATTTTGAGCCAGATTTTTGATGATCCTCATTTGTTGTGTATTGAGATTATGGTGAAAGCGGATCTCTTCCTTCTTTAAGAGCTGGAAATGCCTCAATGAAGGGGCCTTTATCTTCTACTGTGTATACACTACTAGGCGGGTTTAATTCTGTCATAACGGTTTCTTCAAAAATCATGTTCATCATATCTTCTACTTCGACATATAGGAGAACAATCCCGGTAGTGCTGGATTGTTATAATGGAAATTTCATCAATATTTTCCGCATTGACTTAAGAGCAAACTGACATTTCCATATGATGAAATCATTTACAAAAAATTCTAACAAATCCGAGTCGAATGGGCAAAGCCATAAAGACCTTTGCTAAGTACTGAAATTTCCTCTTGAGAAAGTTGGACACTGAAGAAAATGGAGCGGAGGAAGATTGATGGCTTCAAACTTTGGTGCTGGGGGAAACTTCTACGAATTCCTTGGATGGCCAAGACCACGAACAAAACAGTCCTAGACCTCATCAAACCAAAGTTTTCATTAGAAGGCAAAATTACGAAACAGAGACTCTCATACTTCGGCCACATAATGCAAACTAATTCATTAGAAACATCAATAAAGCTTGGATTAGGCAGCAGTAAAAGAAGACCTGATTACCAAAGAACACCCTGACTTGATACTATCAAAGTCGACACAAACATACAAATGATCAAACTAACAGAAGTAGAACAAGACAAAACTGTGTGGAGGGCTGATCCATAAAGTGTCCGACAGTCGGTCCTGACTGAACAGATAAAGATAGAAGATAACAGTGTTTCCCCGAAAATAAGACACGGTCTTATATTAATTTTTCCCCCAAAAGACGCACAGTGTCTTATTTTCAGGGAAGGGGTGCTTATACTCACCTGGTCCATGGCGTCCCGATGTGTCGTGATGGTCACCAGCGGCACTGCGGCAAGCTGCAGTGTCATCCGCACTGACATGTCAGTTTCTTTCTGGTAAACTGGGGTTTTGAATACTCCTCCTCCAGCAAAACAAAAACTGTGATTAGGTCGAACACCAGCCAATCACAGACGTCACCCGATGAGCCAATCACAGCCATTCAGTGATGTCATTCACTGAATGATCGAGCTCCGACTGTGATTGGCTGGCGCTTGATCCAATCACAGCACTCGCTTTGCTGGAGGCCAGGTATTCAAAGTCTTGTCACCAGAAAGAAACTGATATGTCAATGCGGAGGACACTGCAGTGCCGCCGGAGACCATTGTGCGGCACCGGGACGCCGCGGGTTAGGTGAGTATTGATGTTTTTTTTTCATGTAGGTTAGCTAGGGCTTATTTTCGGAGGGTAGGTCTTATCAGTAAAAATGATAGCTATAAAGAAAAGGTGATTATTACCATTAAAAAATACAACTCGTCAGACAAACAAGCCACCATAAAGCTATGTCGATGGAAAAATGAAAAAAATGAAGGCTCTTGGAAAGTAGGTACGAAAATATAAAATTGTGCTAATTAAAGGGGTTGTCCCGCGCCGAAACGGGGGTTTTTTTTTTTTAACCCCCCCCCCCGTTCGGCGCGAGACAACCCCGATGCAGGGGTTAAAAAAACCACCCGCACAGCACTTACCTGAATCCCGGCGGTCCGGCGTCTTCATACTCACCTGCTGAAGATGGCCGCCGGGATCCTCTGTCTTCATGGACCGCAGGGCTTCTGTGCGGTCCATTGCCGATTCCAGCCTCCTGATTGGCTGGAATCGGCACGTGACGGGGCGGAGCTACACGGAGCTACACGGAGCCCCATTCAGAAAAGAAGAAGACCCGGACTGCGCAAGCGCGGCTAATTTGGCCATCGGAGGGCGAAAATTAGTCGGCACCATGGAGACGAGGACGCCAGCAACGGAGCAGGTAAGTATAAAACTTTTTATAACTTCTGTATGGCTCATAATTAATGCACAATGTATATTACAAAGTGCATTATTATGGCCATGCAGAAGTGTATAGACCCACTTGCTGCCTCGGGACAACCCCTTTCATATTCCAATATATCTTCATAGCAGTAAAGGCTCAATTCAAACTACTAACGACAACTTGTCTGTTAGTATGTATGTGTGTGGGTGCTTCTCATGCTCCCCCACTGGTGACATCATTGCAGGTCCTACAGCATATATAAAATACAGAGCCTGACTGACAGAAGAAGAACAAAGTTAGGGCTCCTGGAAGGAGAAGACAAAAATAACAAAATGTGAATACAAATAAGCCGTATCTCAGACACAACTCAATGGTCCTGATAGGAGACACCGACCTACTGCCACCACAAAGATCCATTGGCTGAAGGACCTGCTGTGATGGCACTTCCACGTGACCAGCGCTGCTGTGGTAAGAGCCATTCTGGAGTTTGGTAGGAATTACTGTATACTGGATAAGCCGACAGCAGCTACCAGAACCTGTGATGATGTCACCGTCTTGTGCTCACCTGTATGGGTGGAGTCAGGGATCACATGACCAGGGGCTGATCAGTGTATCCAGGAGTCTGCTCTGCTAGTGATTTCTTGAAATTAGGATAGATGTGGATATACCACAGCTGTGTCTGTGTGATGTATGAGAATCAGGATGAATGTAGTAGAGCTGTGTGTGTGATGTCTGGGAATCAGCATGGATGTAGCATAGCTGTATGTTATGTGTGGGAATCAGCATGGATGCAATAGAGCTGTTTGTGTAATGTGTGGGAATCAGGATGGATATAGTAGAGCTGTGTGTGCCGTGTGAGAATCAGGATGGATGTAGTACGGATGTGTGACTCATACGAGGGAATCAGGATGGAAGTAGTAGAGCTGTGTGTCATGTGTGGGAATCAGGATTGATGTAGTAGAGCTCTGTGTGTGATGTCTGGAAATCAGGATGAATGTAGTACAGCTGTGTGTGTCATGTCTGGGAATCAGGATAGATGTATTAGAGCTGTGTGTGCGATGTGTGGGAATCAGGATGAATGTAGTACAGCTGTGTATGCAATGTCTGGAAATCAGGATGAATGTAGTAGAGCTGTGTGTGTGATGTCTGGGAATCAGCATGGATGTAGCATAGCTGTATGTAATGTGTGGGAATCAGCATGGATGCAGTAGAGATGTTTGTGTAATGTGTGGGAATCAGGACGGATATAGTAGAGCTGTGTGTGTCGTGTGGGAATCAGGATGGATGTAGTACGGATGTGTGACTCATACGAGGGAATCAGGATGGATGTAGTAGAGCTGTGTGTCATGTGTGGGAATCAGGATTGATGTAGTAGAGCTCTGTGTGTGATGTCTGGAAATCAGGATGAATGTAGTACAGCTGTGTGTGTCATGTCTGGGAATCAGGATAGATGTATTAGAGCTGTGCGTGCGATATGTGGGAATCAGGATGAATGTAGTACAGCTGTGTATGTAATGTCTGGAAATCAGGATGAATGTAGTACACCTGTGTGTAAAAAAACAAATCAGCACCTACTCGTCCGTAATGAATTTAAAAAATTAAACGTGAATACAAGTACTCACCTGGTGCTCGGTATGACCCCCTGCCAAGAGGGTCCACTGGCACCTAAATCCTTGTTTGCTCGTAATAGTTTCCAGGGATTCTCTATCCGGATTTACCGGAGAGCGATCATCAGGGTAACAGCCCGCACCCGGCTGTTTGCATAAACACGTTCCAGAAGCCAAGAAAATATCCCCAGGTCAATGGACCTCCGTGTCCGTTGATATCCTGGGAGACCACAAGTGCTGGGGATATTTTCTTGGCTTCTGGTACACCTGTGTGTGCAATGTGTGGAAATCAGGATGGATGTAGTACAGCTGTGTGTGCAATGTGTGGGAATCAGGATGAATGTAGTACACCTGTGTGTGTAATGTGTGGGAATCAGGATGAATGTAGTACACCTGTGTGTGTAATGTGTGGGAATCAGGATGAATGTAGTACACCTGTGTGTAATGTGTGGGAATCAGGATGAAAGTAGTAGAGCAGTGTGTGTGATATGTGGAAATCGTCATGAATGTAGTACAACTGTGTGTGTAATGTCTGGACATAAGCATGGATGTAGCATAGCTGATAGGGGTCAATCATTATTAATCAATAATCTAACATAAGAAAGATAAGGAAACAGTGTAATAAATGTGACATTAGTTATTTGGTTATATAATGTTATGTATTATATGTAAAACATTCCGGAAGTTGCTAGTAGAATTTGGATATAGAATCATATGTAAAAAGGTATATTCAAGCGTTTATTTGAATATTGATTTTAGAATACTAAATGTATGATTAATTAGATTTTATTCAGCTATCTTACTGAATACCAACTTATCAACTTTATGCTGACTCCCAGTAGGTGGCTGGACCAGTTTTGTCTATGTGAAAAGTAGAAACAATGTCCCCTCTTTTGATGTGCAAATTGTTGATGGATCTTTAAGATTACATTCTGACTAAGTAGGTACTCAGACAGCCAGGAGACAATCTTTATTATCACATGTAATTGTTTTATGTATAGTTCAAACAGCTTTGTTGATACCTTTTGTTTAAAAGGCTTTTGATTTACAGCCCTATTGTAATCTGTTGGAATGAGGGTTTGGTCAGCAAAAGTAGAATGAAACTAGGTATTGGAAACGCCTTCTTTACAACTTGCATATAAACTAGCAATGTACAACAATAAACAGAATTCATACTGATATCACTAGACGGTCTGTGTAGTGGCTTATTATGGTTCTCTATGAGTACTCTATATAATATTTCCTCTTAATTTGGATACAGGCAACATTCGCATTACGGTCTGCGTTCCAGACCCCCCACAGTTTATTTGGCGCCTGACAAGTGGGGCAGAAGCTAACTCCTTACCTGCAGCCGATACCTGACTACACTACCTGCCGACCAGCCGGACGAGAGGCCACGGGACCCCAGATCTACAAAACACCGGTATACGGTAAGCTCTTGACTTGCCACTCAAGCTCTGGGCTCTCCTGACTTCATTCAGTCCTCGTGTCGACAGGGGGTGAGTTGCTGTATGTTATATAGGACGCTTCTGCCTGTTATTTACGGTGTTCTTAGTGACCGTGCTAGACGGAAGAACTCTTGTGTGTATATTGCCATGTTGCCTGTAGTAATTGTTGAAATCTGTACGTTGATAGTCTGTGTCGTGTTAGCCATAATTTGCTTTTACTGAGTCTGTTATAATATCACCAGAAGTTCCCTTAGAAGAGAGGTCTGGTCTCCCCTAAACCCCCCCTTAAGGAGTCCGTAAAACTATTCCAGGACCAGGGGTCCTTAGTGTACTCTGTGAAATAGAAGCCTGTGTGAAATAAAAGCCTCTGTGAAATAGAAGCCTGTGTGAAATAAAAGCCTCTGTGAAATAGAAGCCTGTGTGAAATAAAAGCCTGTGTGAAATAGAAACCTGTGTGACAAATAGAAACCTGTGTGACAAATAGAAACCTGTGTGACAAATAAGGTTCTGTGTGCCATAAGCTGTGTGAGAAAGGGAAGGGGGAGACGATTGCAGACAAGTGTATAAAATATAGAAAGATAGGACTTAGAAAAGCAGGAACCTTTAACTATGAGTTCTGGCAATAGTACGGGAAAAAGCATGAAAGATATCAGAAACGCCGGTCTAGAAAAAGGAGTAGAGGCCATAATAAGATATAGCAAAAACGTAAATGTAGAACAATGGGATTGTGCACCGAAGGATGACGGCATACTTGTGTACTCATCCCCGGTGCCAAACCCGGCTAGGATGTACCCGGTCCTACCAACCGCGGACAGCTCCGACATTCTTCTTGACTGTCAGGATTGTCCCAGGTGCGGACAACAAAACCCTTTACGAAGACAAATGGCTTTAACTATGTGTAGACGGGAAAAGAATGAAACTATTGAATGTTATTTTAGTAGGCTGGGAACGAAGGCTAGGGACATTGGTTTCACCCTCTGTGCAGATGAAGTGTACTACCCAATGATGTGTGAGGTGTTCATGCAAGGCATCGGCCCATCATTGGCAGATAAAGTAAAGGCATGTACCCCCGGCTGGCGACAAGCCAAGCCCATGGACTTGTATAAAAAGGCAGTAGGGTTTGCTATGGATGAGAAGCGCCCTGTAGCGGCGGTTAAATACTATAGCAACCAAGGGGGAAAGGTGCAGTTCCAGGACAGACCCAACAGAGGAATACGTAAGTGTTATAATTGCCGCAAGAATGGCCACCTGGCCAAGAATTGCCCTTGTCCCAAGAACCCTCATGATCAGGAGACAGATCAGGGCACCACTCCCAGCGGCGACAACGCACCGCATCGCCGGAATCTGTCCCAATGAAAACCACTATCGTTTGTCTTGTAAGTCTTGTTGTTATGTAAACTAATCTTTGTTGTACGTCTTAGTGTTCTTGTAATGTCTAATTTCTAAGTGTAAGAAAGTTATACCCCACTCACATCTGTGGGTGTTCAAAAGAACAATGAAGTATATATATACTGGGTGGTTTTTTTTTTTGGTTTTTTTTTCCTGAGTGTAAAGAAGGTATGAGCTATGGGGGGGTTGTATTGTCTCTGTAGTAAGGAATGGTGTAAGCAGACTGTGCAGGTTAATAGGGAACAAAGAAAGTGTAGTATAACTTGTTAAAAGAAA
The DNA here is from genome assembly GCF_035609145.1 of Eleutherodactylus coqui. Classification (NCBI taxonomy): domain Eukaryota; kingdom Metazoa; phylum Chordata; class Amphibia; order Anura; family Eleutherodactylidae; genus Eleutherodactylus; species Eleutherodactylus coqui. The sequence continues at coordinate 243,887,597 of NC_089841.1, read as the reverse complement.
GAAAAAAAAAAAAAAAGCAAGTCAATGAGTTAAGGAAAGGTAGAAGGTTTAACAATGCACGGTAATAATAGTTGCTATCTGGAGTGGTGAATATAAGTATGTGGGTGGAAATGGGCATAAGTTGTATTATGTTTGTCATTGGGTAGCCTATTCTGAGCGAATCGTGTAAAAACCGCGGTACTAAGAGTTTTTCTTATCTATACATAATTCGCTCATTATTGGAAGTCTGGTGTACAGTAAATACAATCCCAATTTCTACTTCACATATTATCAGTCTGTATGAGTGAATTAAAAACCCCAGTGAGTGTGAATTCGTGTATTAATGAAGGGCCCGTATGAGAGTTAGATTGTGTTATATGGTATATACTGTCCGGTGGCTAGAAACTAAATGAGGCAAGAAAGACCAAACGCTGAGCCAGACCACAGGGGGTGGAGCTAGGTGATGTAAGGAGATGGGAGGGAAGAACAATAGGAAGAGGTGTTCTTCCACCCTCAACACAGACCAGCCTAGGAGAGAAGTATACGTCTAGTAATTACTAATAATTAATGCTGTTTAAAGTCTGAATGTTTTAGTTGCTTATTAATATCTTAGCTATTGTTTCATAGAGATAAAATTCAGGGTCATAGAAAGGAAGACAGACGCTGATGAAATAAGAAACTTGTAATGAATTATGTGAATTATACGGTCTTAAAAATAGAGAACATATAGGGATTTTTTTTTTAAGATATATTTTAGTTTCTTTGCTTTTTGTGTAAATGTCAGTTCTGTGATTGGTTGGACGTCTATATCACTGCTAAATGCTGTTAGTACTGCACTGTCTCTGAAAGAATGTTCTGTAGGAGAGACATGCAAACGACCAGCATCGAAGGGGTGGAGCTAGATAATGTAAAAGTAGGTAATGTTTCATCCTTCTTTTGTCTACAAAGGAGGGGGTGAGGAGCTTGGGCAGTTAGGAAATTTTTTTTTTTCTTCTTAAATTTGATGAGACATTGCAGGCAGGATCAGATTAATAATGAATTTGCTTAAAGAATATCATATTCCAATATGAATACATGTTTGTGGATTATTCTGCCTTGTTGTAATTCATGTCTGTTATTTGTACTAATATCTTACAAGCCTTATCTGCATCCATCAAATTTTCACCGGATGGATCGGTACGGGTTGAAACCTCAAGTGACAGTTCAGAGGAGGTTTTGTAAACTAACTGCTCTCTTGGTAGATCCGGCTCATGTATTTGTCTTGATAGCCACTGCAGAAACTCAGCTTTCCGCAGGTCCTGACAAATAGTAAGCCACTCCAAGACAAACTCCAATTCCTGAGTCATTGCTTAGCCCAAGGAACTGGATATCTGACATAGGTGATCCAGGTATTGCAGGTCAGCAATTTCTAAATTTTTAATTTTTAATTTTGCTACAAGGTTCTGATCTATTTTAAATAGAATACCAGCCTGATTGTCTAGCAGTAATTGGTGCAAGGGGTTTCAGGAGTGCCGATTCAGCTGGCAGAAACTGAACCACTAGAGGTAATGTTTAAAGGGTCACGATGCCTCATGCGCTTCCTTGTGCTGGAAAGTCCTGAAAGCATATTGGGAACCGAAATGATGGGATCCTTGGGATCTTGTATCGAATTTCACCCGTCCGGTGAGGCTCGTATACACCCCAGGTCTGAAAGTCACCCGACCTTCGGTCGGATGGCAGCAGACCTAGCGACACCTCTCCCTGTCTTCACTCTTACGCACGCAGAGAAACAAGTTCTTAGTGTCGTTCCTTTGAGCCTTTGGGCTACCAGTCAGACGGACCTCGACAGACTGTCTGTATTTGTTTGTATTTAATTTCAGAGGAAAGCAGTACTGTTGGATAGTGCTGCCACAAGGGGCACAGTATAGCCCAATACCAGTTCACCAGATTCATGAAACTGGTATTAGACGCCTGGCCAATTCGCGAGGGCACCGCCCTCTTGTAATATGTTGATGATTTGTTTTTAATTTACTTTTATGTACTGCTGACAGTTACCTCAATGCATCACTAAGCCTTTTGTGTTTCCTCCATCAGAGTAGAATGGCTGAAAAGCCAGCAAAGAGAAACTTCAGTTCTGCAAGTCTCACGTAGTGTTCCTGGGCCACTGCCTAGGTCCAGGTACTAAGCACCTGACGCCGGAACGCACGAAGGTGGTAAGTGACATGTAACTTCCCACCTCCCATGCCCAGTTGCGTACCTTCTTGGGACTGGTTTCATACTATTGGCAATGGACGCTCTGCCTCCATGACCATGCAGCCTCTGTACGACTGTTTGGGTTCACGGCCATTTGCCCTGACCTCGCAGGCCGAGTCAGCCTTCTATCTGCTGAAAGTACAGGTAACCGGGTGCACTGGGGCTGCCAGACTATGACAACCCTTTCCAAATGTACGTCACTGAGATGGAGGGACACGCCACCGCTGTACTGACACAAAAAGCGACCTGTAGCATACTACAGTGCCCATCTTGACGCGGTGGCTAGAGGGTCTCCATCCTGCGTCCGAGCGGTTCTAGCAGTTCAGGCACTAATGGACAAAAGTTCTGACGTTGTCCTAGATCACACCATGGTGATCTACACCCCACATGACATACATGGTATCCTGACACAGGTAAGCCATAGACATCTGTCCCGTGCTAGACAGATCAAAATGGAACTTGCAGTACACTCTTCATCCAATGTCTCATTTCAACGTTGCACCACTTTGAATCCGGCCACCTTATTGCCATTAGGTGACACTGATTCAAATGGGGGAGTAAGTACAGAGGACCAGCTTTTTGCAAATTCTCTGACTAATGATGAAGAGGAGGCCTTTGACGCAGAACACCAGCATGATTGTGACAGCTGGGTTCGCACATGTCACTGACAAACCCCTCCTAAACCCCCACCTTGAAATGTTTGTGGATGGATCTAGATACCTGAATGACAAAGGAAGGCTTGTAACAGGTTTTGAAGTAGTCACACTGAATGAGATACTTGTACAAAAGCCACTGCCGCCATACATGTCAGCGCAGGAACTGAGGCCTGTACGATTGCGAAAAGTACCACTGCCAGCATCTACACTGATTCCAGGTACGCCTTTGGTACTGCACACGATTATGGACCCATCTGGCGGTCCAGGAGCTTTCTCACGGCACAAGGCAAGCCCATTAAGCTATCATGTTGCCAGGACAAGTGGCCATAATAAAGGTTAAAGCACACACGCAGGGGCAGTCACCAGAGAACAAGGGGATAGGGCAGCCAAGGCTGCAGCTCTCCTAGGACAGGACGCAAGACCCCTTGTGCTGTAAGTTGGATCTTGGTCCCACCGCTCTTGTTGATTTGGAATTTGGCGTCCTACGGGACGTAGATGATGTACCAGCGGCTGCCTACACCCACCTCGCCGTCCTAGCTCACGGGAAAGTGCATGCCTCTCGGAATGCCATGATTTCTGTTATGGACAAGGTATGGTATGCTCCAGGGTTCGACAGGTTGGCAAAGGCATATGTGAAGGCATGTGAAGCGCACACCCAGACCACTGTATCCTATTCAGAGATTACAAATCGATTACATCCAGCTTCCCAAATCAGGCAGGTATGAGTACGTCCTTGTGTGTGTGGACCTGTTCAAAGCCACCGCACAATGTACAGTGGCTAAACTTGTGTCAGAACTTGTATGTAGATTTGGGGTACTAGAGACAATTGAGAGTGACAGAGGTACACAATTTACAGGTTAAGTGATGCGAAAGGTGATGTCAGCCTTGGGGTGGAACAAGCGTTTTACACTCCATACCACCCGCAGAGTTTAACAGAGTTGAAAGAACTGAAATGATATGCTTAAGTTAAAAGAAGTGTTTGGCTCTATGCCAAGATTAGGCCTGTACCATCCACAGGCCCTACAGCAGGGGTGTGATAAGGTTATTGAATATGTACAAGAACTATGTCGTAAACTGAAAATAACACCCGATCTAGTGTTTTCCCCAATTCCAGACCCTGACAATCTAGAGGGGACTCATTTCTTGCAGCCTGGAGACTGGGTGGTCGCAAAAAAAAAAAAAAAAAAAAAAAAAAAAAAAACAAAAAAACCTACTTCTGTAAAAGTGGATACATGCCTCCCACTGCAAGAAAGTTCCCGAGCCAGAGGAAAAGTGATGGGTGGGATCCCGGCGTTGTTTGGGTGGGGGAGGTAATGGACATTTTGATTTTGACTTTTGCATTTGTCTTATTGGACTATCTTCTTATTGGGAAACACCACTACGAACGATCCACATGGAGAAGCGATGGACTGGATGTGCAAATATTTCCCACACGTGTATGCCCAACCTCAGGAGTGGAGAGGACATTTTGCGGACTTGTCTATTATCTGTCCCCACTCCTGTAGAGATTCTTCGAGACATACCCAAAAATACACCCCTTTAAGTGTCTAATATGACAATGACGATATTGATGTTGATAAATCTAAGATTACTGTATTGTAAACTTGATTGACTTGCAATATTTGATATTATGTCTTCATATCTTGATGGACATAGAGTGCACCATTCCTACCTGGGAACCCGACACCTATGGGTGACAGAACCAGGAGATAATGGTGGCTCTGATGTCCAAATGAGGGAATGATAGGGGTCAATCATTATTAATCAATAATCTAACATAAGAAAGATAAGGAAACAGTGTAATAAATGTGACATTAGTTATTTGGTTATATAATGTTATGTATTATATGTAAAACATTCCGGAAGTTGCTAGTAGAATTTGGATATAGAATCATATGTAAAAAGGTATATTCAAGCGTTTATTTGAATATTGATTTTAGAATACTAAATGTATGATTAATTAGATTTTATTCAGCTATCTTACTGAATACCAACTTATCAACTTTATGCTGACTCCCAGTAGGTGGCTGGACCAGTTTTGTCTATGTGAAAAGTAGAAACAATGTCCCCTCTTTTGATGTGCAAATTGTTGATGGATCTTTAAGATTACATTCTGACTAAGTAGGTACTCAGACAGCCAGGAGACAATCTTTATTATCACATGTAATTGTTTTATGTATAGTTCAAACAGCTTTGTTGATACCTTTTGTTTAAAAGGCTTTTGATTTACAGCCCTATTGTAATCTGTTGGAATGAGGGTTTGGTCAGCAAAAGTAGAATGAAACTAGGTATTGGAAACGCCTTCTTTACAACTTGCATATAAACTAGCAATGTACAACAATAAACAGAATTCATACTGATATCACTAGACGGTCTGTGTAGTGGCTTATTATGGTTCTCTATGAGTACTCTATATAATATTTCCTCTTAATTTGGATACAGGCAACATTCGCATTACGGTCTGCGTTCCAGACCCCCCACATAGCTGTATGTGTTATGTGTGGGAATCAGGATGATGTAGTAGAGCTGTGTATGTAATGTGTGGGAATCAGGATGGATGTAGTAGAGCTGTGTGTGTCATGTGTGGAAATCAGAATGAATTTAGTACAGCTGTGTTTAATGTGTGGGAATCAGAATGAATGTAGTACAGCTGTGTGTGTCATGTGTGGGAATAAGGATAGATGTAGTAGAGCTGTGTGTGTGATGTCTGGAAATCAGGATGAATGTAGCATAGCTGTATGTGTTATGTGTGGGAATCAGGATGGATGTAGTAGAGCTGTGTGTGTCATGTGGGGGAATCAAAATGAATGTAGTACAGCTGTGTGTGTGATGTGTGGGAATCAGAATGGATTTTTTTTAGAGCTGTGTGTCATGTGTTGGAATCAGCATGGATGTACCACAGCTGTGTGTGATGTGTGTGAATCAGAATGAATGTAGTAAACCTGTGTGTGATGTGTGGGGGTCAGCATGGATGTAGTACAGCTGTGTATGTAATGCCTGTGCTTCAACATGGATGAAGTACAGCAAGTGGGTAATGTGTGGGAATCAGGATGGGTGTAGCAGAGCTGTGTGTGTGATGTCTGGGAATCAGGATAGATGTAGTAGAGCTGTGTGATATGTGGGGTCAGGATGGATGTAGTAAAGCTGTGTTTGTGATATCTTGGGATCAGGATGTATATAGCATGTAGCAGAGCTGTGTGCATTGAGCCACCAGAAACACTGGTACCATAATTTCCTAATAATTACTACTTTTCTGATATAGAGCACCAAAACTCCTGCATAGACATAAATGTAAAGCATAGCACGCTATCTAGCTGTAGTCTGCCACTCCAGGGGCCATTACGGCATACACACATGGTTATATATTAATGGCAGCTCAAAACAGAATATGAAACCATTGGTTGCCTACAGGATATTATGCATTTAGAAAAACACACCATAACCTGAAACATTTAGTCAGCTTGCTTCCAATGTAGACTACATGTACCAAATATTCCCTTCAGGCCAGTGGTGACTAAGCTGTTAATCGTTATCTACTGATAGACTTCAGAACATAAACAAATAGATCTAGAACTACAAAGTTGTTTTTTTGCTGTCGTCAATAAAGTAAACTTCCTCTTCATAGGTTTCTGTTTCCATGTGCTTGATTTTGTCACCATCTTTTCTAGTGAAAAGCTTATTGGTAAATAATATAGGGATTTGTACTATAACTTCTGTAATGTACCGATCAGTCTCTTACATTATCATTTACATTATATTTTAATAAGTTATAAACTGTTTTTGTAGTATATATATATATATATAGCCGGCCGCTCACCATCAGAGCCGCAGGCGCCACCTCTCTTACTCTGTCCCTGCTTCTTACCCCTGTCCAATCCAGCTAGGATTGACACCAGAGGGGCTCTGTCTTTCTTGGTCTCCATGATAGAACTTTGAATGAGGCATTATCCCCCAAATCTAGCCGAGATAATTGCCTCTCCTCTGAAGCTAATCTATCTGAGGCACATACTGCTATTTACTCGAGCTTCACCTGTGAAGGCACTTGCCCTTGGTATAACACAGCCGGGATTTCTACCAGCTGGGTTAAAAGGGTCGGCTAGAGACCATAGAAAAACACTCGATATCGAGTGACAGAGCTATTTCTATTTGGGTGTCGCATCAATTTACATCGGTCATTGTAATGCGCTGACCAATGCGATCACCCTAATAGATATTGCAGGAATCTTTAAAGAGGGCACCCCCTGGCATCGCTCTAGTAGCTGATGACTAAGCTTGAATAGCGGTCGCCATCTGCTATCTGGAGGCGCTGTTTGAGATAGTCATACACTGACATATACCACGGTGTACGCCAGATCAAGTGGAAGGCCCTCTCTCTCTCTTAAATACTCAGAGAGTCCGACAGCGGTACTAATACAAGTGCCGCGCCGGAAGTGACTAGTAAGAAGTGGTAACCGTTATCCTACGGGAAATATCGAATAGGTGGTATCATCTCAGCAGGACTAAATTATAGCAGGACTATGTCCTGACGCATCAATCCTGTTGCTCTATTTCTATACGACAACTTTAGAAACACGTATTTACGGGCAACCATTACCCGTGCTCCTGAGGAACTGCCCCCTACAAGGGCAGGGAAACGCGTCGAGCGAGCCGTTTTACGTGCTGGTCAGTACCACTGACCTGTAATGAGCCCATACAATTAGCACCCGTATATGCGGCAACTGTGCTATTAATGGGATGTCATGAAAAAATTGTTTTAGCAACATGAATACACATTACAACATTGTGCCCTAAAGAGGTATTACTCCTCGTACCGCATTTATATCCAGGTACGCATATTTTCTGGATTTGGATACTACTCTTTTTCCATCTGGACCTTTATCCTCTTCCATATTCATGAGCGGTATCGATCTCCAAAAATCTATCTGAGAGATACGTTACCCTACATGTTTCTATTAGGGCCTATTCTTTGTCTATATGTTACCTGTCCTTTTCTTTTGTATCGTTAAGAAGTGTTATATGTGAGCCCACACTTTTAAAATATCCTAATAAAAGTCATTTAATTTTAATCTATATCTGTGAAGGGTTTCTTACATTATCATTTACATTATATTTTAATAAGTTATAAACTGTTTTTGTAATATATATATATATATATATATCTTTCTTTTTTTGCATTAATCATATATCACACTGTTGTCTCGACGTATTGATTCTTGGGTCTAAGAAGCTTTGGGAGCCAGTCTGTTTACTGGAATATAGTAGAATAACTAACTGTATCGGCTATCAAACTACTAATTGTGACCTGTCCGTCGATGGGTGAGTGAGTGGTTTGTGAGTGACTTACATGCTCCGCCCCTGATCACATGACGGTGATGCCAACAAAGGTCCTTCATCCCCAGTGAGGAAGTTACATGCGCTGGCCCTGATCACATGATGGTGACATCATCACAGGTTTTGTATGCACATGGCAGCTGTCCGGCTAGATGTCTGTTAGTATTCCATAGCAACTCAGGCCACAGGTGGTTTGTAGTCCACATGTAATCTGCACAAGGATGCAAGACCTTTGATGTGACTGTCGTGTACCAGGGGCGGAGCTTGTAAGTCATTCACTAAGGATGAGCGTCACCATCGTGTGATATGGGGAAGAGCATGACGGTGATGTCATCACAGGTCCTTCATCTCAAGTGCTGTGCTGCTTCTGATCCCTGTTGTATGGGATGAACAATGTATGTCGCAGTGCTGTGTGTGTGACGTGCATGTAGCAGAGCCGTGTGGCATATTGCGCCACCAGAAACACTGGTACTGTAATTTCCTAGTAATTACTAGTCCCTAGTATAAGGACAATGGGGCATCTGAAAAAGTGGAATGCAAAACAATGTGTGTCTTTTATGGTCTCCTCGTAGATTAATAAACTTTGGCTCCACATAAAGTAGATTCCATACCAAAAACGCCTGGCCATTTTTCTAAGCTGTTCTCTAAACATTTGTAAACTTAATATAGTCATGAGAGATAAGCAAGCATACTCGCTAAGGCAAACTACTCGAGCGAGTAGTGCCTTATGCAAGTACCCGCCATCTCAAAAGATTCGGCTGCCGGCGGGGCGCGTGAAGCGGTGGGGGAGAGCGGGGAGGAACGAGGGGGAGATCTCATTCCCCCCCCCCCCCGCAACTCACCGCTTTCCCCCGCTGGCACCCGAATCTTTTGAGACGAGCAGGCAGGTACTCGCATAAGGCACTACTCACTCATGTAGTTTGCCTTAGCGAGTACGCTCGCTCATCTCATATTCATCATTATCAGAATAGCAATGCTATGTACACTAAAGCTGAGTGTAAGGTAGTCAGTCATACAAATAATCTTGCTACAGACAAAACATCAAATCACAGACTAATTTCATACACAACACAAGTATTGGGAATCCCAATGTTATCACAGCTGCACAACCAAATGCCTATTTCACTTTTATTCTAGTCTTAAAATCCCATAAATCGCATGAGCACAAATTAATGTCCCTGCTATGCAGCCATACGGTGGCTCAAATGATAATCAACATGCAAGAGTATAATCAGCTTCTCCAGTTCATACAAACATACATACATGCAGAGCAATCTACATTAAATTAGCATAACACAATTATAATAACCCTTGAAATGATGTTCCTCATTTTTTATAAAATCATAAGTTGTAGGGTCATCGTATGCGGGAAACAACATGTGAAATGTCCCGATTGTGTTGCTATTGATTACTACCTACCAAGTAGAGTAACCGACCTGAAAAGGACACCCCCATCTCTAGGCTGTGGTTATGTGATCTTGATAATCATTTTATTTCATGGTATGAATTGGAAGCATCATGGTTTCGGGCTGTGTTACTGCCTCTGGGTCTGATGCCTTGCCATTAGTGGGGGTACAATGATTTCTAAGATGTATCATAATGTTTTATGGGAGAATGTAAAGACAATAGTTCATGACTAGAGATGAGCGAGCATACTCATCCGAGCTTGATACTCGTTCGAGTATTAGCGTGTTCGAAATGCTCGTTACTCGTGACGAGTACCACGCGATGTTCGAGTTACTTTCATTTTCTTCCCTGAGAAATTTGCGCACTTTTCTGGCCAATAGAAAGACAGGGAAGGCATTACAACTTCCCCCTGCGACGTTCAAGCCCTATACCACCCCCCTGCAGTGAGTGGCTGGCGAGATTAGGTGTCACCCGAGTATTAAAATCTGCCCTCCCGCGGCTCGCCACAGATGCCTTCTGACATAAATCAGGGAAAGTGCTGCTTCTATAGGGAGAGCGTTAGGAGTTATTTTAGGCTTCAAGAACCCCAACGGTCCTTCTTAGACCATAGAAATCGCAGATCGCACCTCTTCTCTATATGCGCTCAATGGGGCCGGCGGCAGCAGCGCCAACCCCATTGAGAACATATAGAAGACAAATCATTCTTCTCTGCCACAGCTGTAACAGCTGTGGCAGAGAACAACGATGTTTGCCCATTGAATTCAATGGAGCCGGCAATACAGCAGGTTCCACTGAAAGCAATGGGCTGGCGGCGATCGCGGGATGAATTGTCGGGAAGGGATTAAATATATAAGCCCTTCCCTGCAATTCATCCAGAAATGTGTTACAATAAAAATATATACCGTATATACTGGCGTATAAGGCGACGGGGCGTATAAGACGACCCCCCAACTGTCACCTTATACGCCGGGAATACAGCGGAGCAAAGAATAAAAATCATTACTCACTTCACCGATGCTTCTGCTGTGCTCCTGCAGGCTGTCGCTCCCTCCTGGTCCCCGGCAGAGCATTGCTTTCTCTACGAAGGGCTTTAAATCCCCGCCTCCAGAAAACACACGTGCCTTCAGCCAATCACAGCCAATGACAATGATGTCATTGAATGGCTGTGATTGGCTGAAGGCACGTGTGTTTTCTGGAGGCAGGGATTTCAAGCCCTGTGTCCAGAAAGCAATGCTCTGCCGGGGAGCAGGAGGGAGCGACAGCCTGCAGCAGCACCGCAGAACGCCGGGGGAAGTGAGTAATGATTTTTATTCTTTGCTCCGCTGTATTCCCGGCGTATAAGGTGACAGTTGGGGGGTCGTCTTATACGCCCCGTCGCCTTATACGCCGGTATATACGGTATATATTTTTATTGTAACACATTTCTGGATGAATTGCAGGGAAGGGCTTATATATTTAAGCCCTTCCCGACAATTCATCCCGCGATCGCCGGCAGCCCATTGCTTTCAGTGGAACCTGCTGTATTGCCGGCTCCATTGAATTCAATGGGCTAACATCGTTCTTCTCTGCCACAGCTGTTACAGCTATGGCAGAGGAGAACGATCTTTATGCTGACAGTGGGGGGGGGGGCACTCTTGCCGCTATTGTGGCTTAATAGTGGGACCTGGGAACTTGAGATGCAGCCCAACATGTAGCCCCTCGCCTGCCCTATCCGTTGCTGTGTCGTTCCCATCACTTTCTTGAATTGCCCAGATTTTCACAAATGAAAACCTTAGCGAGCATCGGCGAAATACAAAAATGCTCGGGTCGCCCATTGACTTCAATGGGGTTCGTTATTCGAACCCCGCACAGAAACGTCACTCACCCGCCGCCGGCTCCGGTCTGCGCATGCTCCAGCTGCCCTGCAGCCCGCATATGAAAGAGCCGGAGCTGCGGGTGAGTACGCGCTGGTCTCTGTAGGCGCTCGGGTCGGGTCCCGCGGCGAGAATTCTCGCCGCCGGATCCATTCGCCCGTCTGCAGGCGGCCTAAATAGCCATATTGATTGTATTGTGAATACTGACATTAAAAAACCCACTAGCAACATATGGCATTAATTAGACAATGAATGGTGGCATTAATTAGACAATGAATGGTGGCATTAATTGGGGCTATTAATTGAGCACTTTAGTAGGCATTGTACGGCAGTAAGTATACGTGGAAAAAACCTGTAAACCTTCACATTGACTTCAGCTTTCTCTAATGTAGTTTTTTAACATCTATTGTATTTCATTATTTATGATGGTCTGAATAAATTTGTACTAATGGCATTATTGCATCTATTATGCTCCTAACTGAGAGTATTTGCTTAAGATCATGATGGAACCTTGGGGCTACTTGCTTGAAATTCCTTCGACTACCCTTAATGGAGCTTCCTGAAGAATCTGGTTTTACTTACAGTAGTTCTTTTCCTTCTGTCGTTCCCACCACCTTCGCAGACTCAGTGCATGTTATCCAACCAGTTTTGAAACCTTTGCTCGTGCCAAAACATCACATTGTAGAGCCTTGGTTCATACTTGAAAGCTTTAAAAATAAAAAAATAGCATTAAAAAGGACCTTATGTCATGTCCCCACATCAGCAGGAATGGCTGCACAGTTATGCAGGTACGGCTCCACTGACTCTACAATGTCTTACATAGTAACATAGTTCGTAAGGCTGAATGAAGACATTGTCCATCTAGTCCAGCCTGTCTATCCTCCTGTGTTGATCCAGAGGAAGGCAAAAAACCCCAAGGGCAGAAACCGATTTAGCCCTTTTGGGGAAAAAATTCCTTCCTGACTCCCTAATGGCAATCAGACTGTTCCCTGGATCAACCCCTAATAGTTCCTACCTGCCTGTATACCCGGATTGACAATTAACCTAAGACTTGTATCCTATAATGTCCTTCTTCTCCAGAAAGACATCAAGTCCCCTTTTAAACTCCTCTATGGATTTTGCCATCACCACTTCCTCCGGTAGAGAGTTCCACAGTCTAACTGCTCTTACAGTAAAGAATCCCCTTCTATGTTGGTGATGAAACCTACTTTCCTCTAATCGTAGCGGATGCCCTCTCGTTACCGTCGCAGTCCTGGGTATAAACAGATCTTGGGAGAGATTCTTGTGTTGTCCCCTCATGTACTTATACATGGTTATTTGATCACCTCTTAGCCATCTTTTTTCTGGAGTAAATAATCCCAGTTTTGATAGCCTCTCTGGGTATTCCAGTCCCGTCATTCCATGTATTAGTTTAGTTGCCCTTCTTTGAACCCCCTCAAGCACTGTGACATCTTTCCTGAGCACCGGTGACCAGAACTGTGCGCACTATTCCATGTGAAGCCTGACAAGTGCCTTATATAGTGGTAGGATAATGTTCTCATCCTTCGCCCCTATACCTCTTTTAATCCTCTTTTAATGCACCCCAAGACTTTATTTGCCTTTGCAGCAGCTGACTGGCATTGGTTACTCCAGTTTAGTCTATCGTCCACTAGTACCCCCAGGTCTTTTTCCATATCACTTTTCCCAAGCGGTACCCCATTAAGTGAATATTGGTAACATCCATTCTTGCTGCCCATGTGCATAGTCTTACATTTTTCAACATTGAACTTCATTTGCCATTTTTCTGCCCAAGCCCCTAGCTTATCCAGGTCCGTTTGTAGCCGCACATTGTCATCCGTTGCATTAATTATATTGTATAATTTTGTGTCATCTGCAAATATTGATATTTTGCTGTGCAGCCCCTCTATCAGGTCGTTGATAAATATGTTGAACAGAGTGGGGCCTAATACTGAACCCTGTGGCACCCCGCTAGCGACTGTGGTCCAATTAGAGTACGAACCATTTATTACCACCCTCTGCTTTCTATCTCTGAGCCAATTTTTTACCCACTTACACACGTTTTCGCCCAGTCCGAGCTGCCTCATTTTGTATATTAGCCTATTATGTGGCACGGTGTCAAAGGCTTTAGAGAAGTCCAAATATACGAGATCAATAGATTCTCCCTGGTCCAGCTTAGAGCTTACTTCATCGTAGAAACTGATCAGATTTGTCTGACATGAGCGACCCTTCATGAATCCATGCTGGTGAGGAGTTATTCCCTTGTTCTCCTTGAGGTACTCATCGATGGCGTCTCTCAGAATCCCCTCGAATATTTTTCCCGTTACTGAAGTGAGACTTACTGGCCTGTAGTTACCAGGCTCACTTTTGCTCCCTTTTTTGTAAATTGGAACCACGTTGGCAATACACCAATCCAATGGTACAACACCGGTCTTGATAGTGTCTAGAAACATTAGATATAGCGGCCTAGCTATCTCGTCACTTAGTATCCTTGGGTGTAATCCATCTGGGCCCGGCCATTTATCAATTTTAGTTTTCTTTAGTCGCTTCCGCACCTCCTCCTGCGTTAGGTATGAGATATTTTGTGATGGGTTAATTTTATTCCCCTGCATCTCGTGTGGCATTTCCTTTTCGTTTGTGAATACACTTGAGAAGAAACTGTTTAGTAGATTTGCTTTCCCTCCGTCATCATCAATGATCTCTCCTGCATTATTTTTTAAAGGGCCAGTGCTCTCCCTGCAAATCCTTTTGCTGTTAATATAGTTGAAAAATAGCTTCGGGTTGTTTTTGCTCTCTTTGGCGATCAGTCTTTCTGCTTCCTGCTTGGCAGTTTTGATCTTATCTTTGCATATTTTGTTTTTTTCCCTGTACGATTTTAGCGCTTCTTCGCTTCCTTGTTGCTTTAGTAGTTTGAACGCTTTCTTTTTTTCATTTATTGCCCCTCTTACCGTCTTGTCGAGCCACATTGGTTTCCTTTTAGTTGAGTTTCTTTTATTTTTAAAGGGAATGAGCTGCTCACATGAGGTGATTAGGATCCTTTTAAACTTTTCCCATTTGTCCTCTGTACCGTCATTTTTGAGGATGTTGTCCCAATTAATGGTACCGATAGTAATTCTGAGCTGATCAAATTTTGCTTTACTAAAGTTTAGTTTCTTTGTCGCTCCTTGATAAGGCTTCTTATTGAATGACAGCTGGAAGTTGATTATATTGTGGTCACTATTCCCCAAGTGCCCCTCAACCTGCACCCCCTTTATACGTTCCGGTTTGTTGGTTAGTACTAAGTCCAGAGTGGCCCTCCCTCTTGTTGGTTCCTGTACCAGTTGGTTCAGGTAATTGTCTTTAATTACTCTCAAGAACTTATCACCCCTGTGTGATTTGCAGGTTTCGTTTTCCCATGTTATATCTGGATAATTAAAGTCCCCCATGATAATTACTTTGTTGCGGTTTGACACCTCTTCTATCTGCCTTAATAGTAAGTTATCAGTTTCTTCTGTTGCTTTTGGTGGTCTATAGAAGACCCCTATCAGAATTTTGTTATTTTTTCCTCCCTGTATTTCTACCCACAGAGATTGCACCTGTTCTTCTCCTACCCCTATATCCTCCCATAGCCTCGGCTTCAAGTTCGAATTGACGTACAGACATACCCCTCCCCCTTTCTGGTTCCTTCGGTCCCTTCTGAAGAGATTGTACCCCTGCAAATTCACCGCCCAATCGCACTTATCATCAAGCCATGTTTCAGTAATTCCGACTATATCATAGTTTTCATCAGTCATTCTCGCTTCAAGCTCACCCACTTTACCAATCAGACTTCTTGCATTCGTGGTCATACAATTTATATAGTTTTTTTTGTTATTTAAATTTGTTTTGTTGCTATTCGTACTAATGGCTGATCTATCACTTCTAACTGTACTAACCCCACCCCCTGCTCAACCCCCATTCCCTTTGCTTGGACCCGGGTCACTAGTTACACTGGCTACCTCACTATTTCTCTTTTTGCCCTCCCCCCAGTCCCTAGTTTAAACACTCCTCCAGCCTTCTAGCCATCTTCTCCCCCAGCACAGCTGCACCCTCCCGATTAAGATGCAGCCCGTCCCTACGGTAGAGCCTGTAGCCGACAGCAAAGTCAGCCCAGTTCTCCAGGAACCCAAATCCCTCCTTCTTACACCAACTCCGGAGCCACTTGTTTACCTCCCT
Organism: Eleutherodactylus coqui; assembly: GCF_035609145.1. Taxonomy (NCBI): domain Eukaryota; kingdom Metazoa; phylum Chordata; class Amphibia; order Anura; family Eleutherodactylidae; genus Eleutherodactylus; species Eleutherodactylus coqui. The sequence goes on along the minus strand of NC_089841.1, from coordinate 243,871,948 downwards.
AAGATCCTGCTGCCTTTCTAGTGTGGCTTTAGGTACAGGTAGTATTTCCGAGAAAACTACCCTGGAGGTCCACGCCCTGAGCTTGGACCCTAGGTCCCTGAAATCATTTTTGAGGGCCCTCCATTGACCTCTAACTTGTTCATTGGTGCCAACATGCACCATGACCGCTGGATCCTCACCAGCCCCTCCCAGTAATCTGTCAATCCGATCCACGATGTGTCGAACTCGAGCGCCAGGAAGACAACACACTGTTCGACGATCCCGGTCTTTATGGCAGATTGCCCTCTCTGTCCCCCTAATAATTGAGTCCCCCACCACTAGAACCTGTCTAGCCTGCCCTGCACTCCCCGTCCCCGTCCCACTGGAGCAGTCATCCCCCTGGCGTTCAGAGGGCCTGTCGTGCTGCAGCGGTGCTGGCTCTGTAATGGCATCGCCCTCATCTGCCAACGTTGCAGACATGTTGGGTTGTGCCAGTTCAGGACCAGCCTCCCTGGATCTATTCCCTCTACGCCTCCTTCTATCTGACACCCAGCTTCTTGCCTGGTCCCCCTGCTCTTCCGTAGCACCATCCGCCCCAACCTCTACCCCAGCGAGTGTCTGCTCAGTGAGCACCAAACTCCTTTCCATGATGTCAATGGCTCTCAGTGTTGCCAGTTGCTGATTTAGATCCAGAATTTGGGCTTCTAAATGTGCGACGTGCACGGCTGATCAAGGACCGCATACATTGCACAAGTAGCACACTGGATGACATTGCCAGGCATGGAGCTTATCCTAATGGGGATTTACAATTTACTTGTGGAAGTAGTGAAGATAGACTTGTTCACACTCCGCTCACACGCTGCCGCCTCCGCTCACACGCTGCCGCCTCCGCTCACACGCTCACATGCTGCTACAACCGCTCACACGCTGCTGCCTCCGCTCAACTGCTCACACGCTGCTGCCTCTGCTCACACGCTGCTGCAACCGCTCACACGCTGCTGCAACCGCTCACACGCTGCTGCAACCGCTCAACCACTCACACGCGGTTTATCCTATTTATACTCACCCTCATTCCCAGTATGAGCTCTTCTAAGATTTGACTCATGTTTCAAGTTGATAGTCACCACCAATTAATCTCCATGGCTGACGTCAGACATCAGTGACAGTGAGTGATGGGTCTGCCCACTTTACACATTCACACTTTCAGATGACTTTTCAGAATAAGCTGTCATGTGTACAAGAGGAATAACACTATTTACAGGCGTAATATGACTTGTATCTTGTACTTTTAGCAGTTTTTTTCCTCTTAAGGCCCATTTACATGCAACGATTTGCACAAAATTTGTTCAAACAGCCGCACATGAGCGATAATTGTTGCGTGTAAACCCTATCATCGTGCATTTTTCCTCTAAATGCTGATTTTAAGTTGAGCTTAAAATCCATCATTCAGCCGCAGAGAGATAAAGTATCTCTCAAGAGACTGCATGCTGTGTTCTTAGTGGGAGCCGAGAGATTACATTGTATTCGCCCATGTGAGAACAATGCAGCTGTGCTGGGCTCTTCAAACAGCTCCCGGAGGCCATTTTACATGCAAATGAAGATGATAAAGTGTTAATGCACACTAATGTCCATTAACACTTTATGCAAAATGATCACTAAAACTTTCAATCGTTTGAAAGTGTATCTTTCCGTGTAAATGGGCCTTTAGCCAGAGCTGACCAGCAAATTTGATTTCTCTATTACCTGGAATATGGACATATGTGCTACTGGAAATCAGCCTATGCAGCAGTGGATTTGAGACCAAAGGCTCATTTACACGCAAGGATTATCGCTCAGAATTCGTTCAAACAATGGCATATTAGTGATCACCGTTGCGTGTAAATACTGCCATCATTTACTTTTCGGCTGAACGATGATTTTAAGGTGAGCTTAAAATCCATCGTTCATCAGAGAGAAGATAACAGGGACGACATGCTGTGTTCTGTGCTGGAGTTGGAGATTATATTGTATTCTGCTGACAGCCCGCGTGAGAACAATGCAGTTGTGTGCAGAGCTCAGACCATATGCTGTGATCGTCAAACAGCTCCCAGAGTCCCTTTTATACGCAAATGAAGCTAATAAAGTGGTAATGGACATTAGTGAAAACTGTCAATCTTTCAATCATTTGAAAGATTGTCTTTGCGTGTAAATGAGCCTTAAGGCTCTGTACTAAGCTTGCAGCGATATTGTGCTTGTTCTGCACAAGCTAATGAGGTGAGCAGATCCTCGTCTTTTTATCTGTGTGCCAGTGCATTATACAGTCGGTGTACACTACAGAGATTAGCTGCTATTATACCTGTCAAACACTGCACACACATAAAGAGGCTAAGGAGCTGCATACGCAGAGAGGCTAAGGAGCAGGGAAGACATTATAGAAAAGTGCTGAGCAGTATAAATGTAATTCCTGTAGCTGTGAGACATTGTAATACACTTACTATCATTGTGATATAGAGATATTGATAAAGTGTTCCCCAACTATCCATATCAACTTGCCGCTCAGGATACTGAGAAAGATTAATTCAATGTTTTGATCTCCACTTCTGCCCCTCACATCCCTGATGTGCATTCTTCTTCAGGAAGTCTTGATCATGATGGCAATCAAATTCGCCAGTGACAGGTAGATGCTAATTGACCCCCCTGCTAGTGAGGCTTAACACCCGGGTACTTCCTGTAGACTCACTATCACTGAAAGCCAGATTAATGGGGGAATCTTTTAAGAAGGGTTAATTAGTCGTGTGAAGGTCCTATCCCAATATGAGTTATGTTTTTGGAATCAGGTGGGCCAGCTGAATAAATCCCATCTACCCATGTTGCGATACGAGTATCATCCCTGAACGGCGTACCTGGTTAAAATTTACGTGTCATGCTTGATGTCGCTGAACAGATAAAACCATGATCAGAAATATGCTGGGCCTCTATTCCCAAATGGAAGGCCTCCTGCTGAGATATGGGGAAAATGGGGAATTATGATTTTTTTCCACAAGGGATGCATGGGCCCACCCTAACCCTCCTGAAGAACATCAGAGTGGGCAGGGGAAGAATATTGTGAGGGATGCTTTATAATTTGGGGCTCCACAGAGCCCTGTTGTCAGACCTTCAGAGATTTGGCCAGCTTAAGGATGCACAGATCAAAAATTCCGAATCTGGTATCTTTTATTTATTTTTCTCCCTGATAAATTTTAAAATACTGTCTTGTTGTGTATACCAGTATACCCTTATACTCCCATGTAATAACCTTTTTTGTATATATATATATAATTTTATTTTATCTTAATTTTTTTTTTTGTGACGCTCCAGGGGGTTTAAACACCAGGCAACCAACAAAAGTCTGTTCGTGTTTGTTTATTCACACGAGAAGTTATAACAAACAGTTGGTATCCCAGTAAAAGTGGAAGAAATCAAAAGTCCTTCAAGTTCAATGCAGTAAGTGCTAGTCCATAGTAATAAGCAATATAACAGTGGTAGTTCTGTTTCAGGTAGCTTTTACCAGCTTGAAGGGGAGCCTCCTTGGTAGCAACCTCTTAGTAGACTTGTGAGTAGCTTCCTCTAGTCAGTAGTAGCAGGGACAGGGATCTCATCAGCCTCCTGGGAAGACAAACTCCTGTTTTAGTCTTCTTCCACAGTGCGCATGTCTAAAGCTCTCAGACATACACACACACCACACCCTGCTCTGCACACTGACTCCTTTTTTATCTAGCAGGTGCCTGAGCTCCACCTGGTTCCCTGGCTCAGGTGAAAACCTGTACTGGAGAGAGGATGCGAGGCCTACCTCACCGAGTTGAGCAACCTCTGCGACACATACCTTCCATCCCTGACTTCTCCTCTCACCCTGCTACATACCCTCCCCCTCTGCCCCAAGCCAGGGGGCTGGGCACCAACTGCCACTGAACAATGGACCCTACATTGCCATGTAGTTTTCCTGGTCTATGTTCTACATCGAACTCAAACTCCTGTAAGGCCAAAAAACCCCTTGTAATTCTTGCATTGTTCCCTTTTCTCTTACGCAACCATTTCAAGAGGGCATGGTCAGATACTAAATTAAATTTCCTCCCTAGGAAATAATACTTCAGTGTTTCTAGCACCCACTTTACAGCTAATCCCTCTTTCTCAATGATGGCATAACTTTTTCTCAGGGAGACAGTTTCTGGCTTAAAAACATCACTGGATGCTCTTCTCCATTCACTTCCTGCAACATGACGGCCCCTAGTCCTACATCTGATGCATCTGTCTGCACTATAAACTCTTGTGAAATCCAGTGCTACCAAAGCGGGCTGCTGACACAACATACGTCTTAGGGTTTGGAACGCCTGTTCTGCGTCTGATGACCACTGAGCCATCACTGACTGTTTTCCTTTGGTGAGCTCTGTTAAGGGGGCTGCTATTGTGGCAAAATTAGGAACAAAGCATCTGTAATATCCCACTATCCCCAAGAATGCTCTCACTTGCTTTTCTGTTAACGGACGGGGCCAACCTTGTATGACTTCCACTTTGTTGACTTGAGGTTTGATCAAACTCCTTCCCACTATGTAGCCGAGGTATTTGACTTCCTCAATTCCAATGGCACATTTTGGGGGGGTTAATTGTAAACCCAGTCCTTGTAAGGGAATCTAGTACAGCCTGCACGTTCCCTAGGTGACTCTCCCAATCTTGACTAAATATGACAATATCGTCAAGGTATGCCACTGCATACTTCCTGTGGGGATGTAATATTCTATTCATTGTCCTCTGAAATGTCGTTGAAGCGCCTTTTAACCTGAAAGGCATCCTTACATATTGGAAACAGCCTTCGGGAGTGGAAAAAGCTGTTTTTTTTTCCCTTGCCTCGGCTGACAGGGGGATTTGCCAGTACCCTTTTGTTAAATCCAGGGCAGTTATGTATCTGGCTGGCCCTAGCCTCTTGATCAGCTCATCTACTCATAGCATTGGGTAGGCATCTGATTTTGAGACTTCATTTAGTTTTCTATAGTCATTACAGAACCTCCATTCTCCTGAGGGTTTTGGCACTAGCCCAATTGGACTTGACCACCCACTTGTTGACTCCTCGATTACCCCCAGGTCCAGCATTTTCTTAACTTCCCGGGATACTATCGCTCTGCGGGCCTCTGGAATCTTATAAGGTTTTACATTGACTATTTTGTGGAGGTCTGTAATAATTTCATGTTTAATTATGTTAGTGTGCCCAGGTAAATCTGTAAACAGATCCGTATTCCGCTGTAGGAACTCTCTACACTGCTGTTTTTGGGGTTTTGACAGTGTGTCATGGATGCCACTGCTTGTCTCCAACGCCAGGCAAGGAGAGGTCAGGGAGTCTCGCTCTTTCCAGGATTTTAGTAAATTCACATGATACAACAGTATGGGCTTTCTTTTTCCTGGCTGCTGTACTTTGTAGTTTACTTCCCCAACTTTTTCCACAATCTCATATGGACCTTGCCACTTGGCGAGGAACTTGCTCTCTACTGTGGGCACCAGGACTAACACCCGATCCCCTGGACTGAACTGTCTGATTTTTGCTGACCTGTTATACACCCTGGCTTCTCTTTCTTGTGCCCTGAGGAGGTGTTCTCTCACCAGCAGCAATACTTTGGCTATCCTTTCCTGCATTTTTGCCACATGCTCAATGACACTTCTATGTGGCATAACTTCATTCTCCCAGGTTTCCTTGGCGATGTCAAGCAATCCACGGGGTTGCCGTGCATATAGTAACTCAAAGGGCGAGAACCCAGTAGAGGCTTGAGGTACTTCTCTAATAAAGAACATCAGGTAGGGCAACAAACAGTCCCAATCACGACCATCCTTCTCTACTACTTTTTTAACATATTTTTTTTTAGAGTTTTGTTGAATCTTTCTACCAGCCCATCGGTCTGCGGGTGGTAGACAGAAGTACGCAATTAATCTGCAAGAGTTTACACAATTCCTTCATAATCTTGGACATAAAAGGTGTTCCCTGATCAGTCAATACCTCTTTAGGAAGACCAACCCGGGAAAACATGTGGAACAATTCTCTCCCAATGGTTTTGGACGAGGTGTTTCGTAGTGAAACCATCTCTGGATATCTGGTTGCATAATCTACGATTACCAGCATATACTAATGACCCCCAGCGCTTTTTACTAGGGGCCCCACAATGTCCATTGCAATCCGTTCAAAGGGTACCTCAATTATCGGCAACGGTAGCAATGGGCTTTTAAATTGAGAAACAGGTGCGGTGACCTGGCAAACAGGACAGGACTGGCAAAACGACGTTATTTCATGAATGCATCTTATCCAAAAGTACCTTTGTAGGATGCGCTCCGGTGTCTTGTCTGCTCCCAGGTGACCCCCCAATACATGTGTGTGAGACATATCCAAAACTCTGCGTTTATAGCAACCAGGTACCAGCAGTTGTTTCACTACCTCACCTCGTACTAGTGTTACTCGGTACAACAATTCATTATACATTTCAAAGCGGGGGAAGCGCCCCTCAGCCCCTACATTTTGGGGAGTACCATTTACCCCCTAAACATTTTCAAATGCATTTATCGACGTGGGATCAGTGATTTGGGCCGAGCAAAAGTCACTCGGTGCCACTTCCAGATCAAGCACCTGTGGTTCTGGGACTTCGTCATCACCCAAAGTCACACCTGCAAAGGAAAATTTATTGGTAGCAACAGAATTGTCCATCAGAGGGTCCAATGTACCCTCATTGAGTCCTGTAGTATCCACACGATCGCCGGGGCGTGACACCTTCATCCACATTTCCCAAAACAAGGGAAAGTCTCTCCCAATAATCACAGGGTGGAGTAATTTTCCCATCACCCCAACCTGATGCTGACAAGTCCCAGAGTTTGTGGTTATCGATACCTGGGCAACCGGGTACTCTCTGGTATCCCCATGGATGCACACCATGCCCAACCTCCCTTCAGGGGTGAGCACGTGTGGTAGGGAGGCGTCTATCAACGTGACCAGGATCCCTGAGTCGAGGAGCGCAGCAACCCGGGCACCGTTCACTGTTACCTGACACATCTGTGGCTGTTGGTCTCTTGAAGGAACTGCGCCACATGCGGGGTGAGCCCATAACGAGCAGCGGCGTTCATATGTACATTCCATTGGTTTAGCTCGGGTAGGACAGGGAGCTGCAATATGCCCAGGAGCCTGACACTCCCAACAAGTAAGTGGAGCTGTTTGGTTCCTTCTGGAATGCTCTGCAGTAGATCAGGTATCGCCCTTAGGTTTAGGGTCACGGCACATGGATCCCACAGCAGCCGACATCTCCTCCGCAGTGAGGTACCTTTCCACCAGACCTACAAGAGCGTCTGCATCTCGTGGATCTCCCTGAGCAATCTAGCGCTGCATGCCTCTGAGCAGGGTCTGCACTAACCGGTCCATCACCACTTTCTCCATCATTTGTGCAGGGGAGGAAGACTCTGGTTGTAACCACTTCTGGGCCAGGTGTAGCAGGTCAAACATCTGGGAGGTTTGTCCGGGCGGTACCTCCAGTTGTGGACCCGTAGAGCTCCGACCGCCATACTAACTCCCAGGCGAGCAAGAATTTCCGCTTTCAGTTTGTCATATTCACGTGCGTCCTGCTGTGTCAGGTCATGGTAGGCCTACTGAGGCTCCCCAGTGAAGTAGGGGGCTCGCACCTCCGCCCACTGCTCTGGAGGCAACTTTTCCATTTCTGCTACCCTCTCAAAGATTGTGAGGAAAGCTTCCACGTCATCTTCTGGGGTCATTTTCTGCAATGCCCCTCTTACGGTTTTTAGTATGTCCATATTGGTCTTTTTACTGAAAAGACCTACAGTCCCTTTTTTGACACTCAGACAGTATTGCCATTTGCTTGATCAGGAGTTGGTTGGTCTCCTGTTATTGCAGATTTGCTTGCACCAACTGTTTCATCACCTCCTCCATGCTTGTAGAGGCGGCTCCTATTGCGGTTTTCACCCAGGACATTTATTAGTGGGTCTTTATTTGCCAACGCAATCCTCCACCACTTGTGATGCTCCAGGGGGTTTAAACACCAGGCAAACAACAAAAGTCTCTTCGTGTTTGTTTATTCACACGAGAGGTTATAACATAAACGGCTGGTATCCCAGTAAAAGTAGAAGAAATCAAAAGTCCTTTAAGTTCAATGCAGTAAGTACTAGTCCATAGCAATAAACAATATAACAGTGGTAGTTCTGTTTTAGGCAGCTTTTAAAAGCTTGAAGTGGAGCCTCCTTGGTAGCAACCTCTTAGTAGACTTGTGAGTAGCTTCCTCTAGTCAGTAGTAGCAGGGACAGGGATCTCATCAGCCCCCTGGAAAGACAAACTCCTGTTTTAGTCTTCTTCCACAGTGTGCATGTCTAAAGCTCTCAGACATACACACACACCACACCCTGCTCTGCACACTGACTCCTTTTAGATATAGCAGGTACCTGAGCTCCACCTGGTTCCCTGGCTCAGGTGAAAACCTGTACTGGAGAGAGGATGCGAGGCCTACCTCACAGAGTTGAGCAACCTCTGCGACACATACCTTCCATCCCTGACTTCTCCTCTCACCCTGCTACAATATATGCACTGCTAGTTTTTTAGAATAAAACTGCAATTTATTAGTCAATGCTTGTCTATTTTATAATGAACCATAACTCTGAAGATTGTGTTCATAATTTATAGTCTGGGTCCCAGCTTTCCTACACAGCTGGTGGTGGCAGCGTGTGTATGTGTGGGTATTGCAGGGCACTGGGCCCTTAGAACAGAGCAGGGGGTGATCTGAGCTTTCTGTCTGCAATCATGCAGAAGCCTGGGAAAGCTGGTTACAGATCCACCGATATTGTAACGACTCCACGCTGGCAATCCTGCTAGGGTGATCGATCAAGGCTCTGCCATGACAAGCGGTCATAGCGACGAGAGTGCACAGAACAGTCGATCTATGAAAAAATTGGTGACAGGGTCGAGATCGGTCGGGGTCACCCCTCTCCCATGCGTGATAATTATGTGTAGCAACACGTGTGTCTCTTTGTTCCTCTCTAACTCAGCTCTTCCTTTCTCGCCCCTCTCCATAGACTTTTATGGGCAGCACTTAATTTTATGTAGAAGGGGGCTGTAAGTCCGCCTTTTTACCAAAAGGATTGTAGCAGATTTTGAGATTGAGCAAACAGTTTAAGAAGGAAATTAGGCTCATAAGAAAGAAGCATTTTTTCTCAAATAAAATGTATTACAAACATTTTTTTATATTCACCTGTGCTATTTCTCTATACAAAGTGCGTTGAAAGTGTAGTGGCTTGTCCATTTTTGGGCAAGGATTGGAAAGGGTTAAGGCCCACACTTATTAAGACCGGGATTTAACTTGCCAGATGAAGAAAATAGATCATTAGAGTGAATTGCAACACATTTATTAAAAAGTGTATGCCTCTTAATACGTTCACTGGATTTTGGAGTGTCTGAAAGCCAATAAATGAAATTAGCGTAGATTCATATTAATCAACCTGTTTAAAAGTTGGAGATCATGCCCGCTTCCTGTAAACCAGCGCCCACTTTTCCAACTTTTGATTTGCAACATTTAAGGCAAAGTCTTGTATAAACCCATTAGTAAAGCATGTGTTGCAGTTATCTTCCATGTTATTTCATGTATTATATTAGCAAGTTACAGAGACTCTAACACAAGCCTCACCCTATTCTTGATCTTGAAAGTATAGACCTACCAGTATATCTATAAGGGCTATTTCAGACGACCGTATATCGGCTCGGTTTTCATGCCGAGCCGATATACGGTGTCCTTGTCTGCAGGGGGAGGAGGATGGAAGAGCCAGGAGCAGGAACTGAGCTCCCGCCCCCTCTCCACTATTTGCAATTGGAGGGGGCGAGACGGGGGCAGAGCTAAGTACCACCGCTTAGCTCCACCCCGCCTCTACCATTGCAAATAGTGGCGAGGGGAGGGGAAGGGGCGGGAGCTCAGTTCCTGCTCCTGGCTCTTTCATCCCCCCCCCCCTGCAGACAAGGACACCGTATATCAGCTCGGCGTGAAAACCGAGCCAATATACGGTCGTCTAAATAAGCCCTTACTTATACATCCGTTCTCTAATTTTATTGGCAAACTTGCAATGGCCATCTTTGATCAACATCACGCAAAAGCTCTACCCTTCCAGATGCAATTCTAGTAATGAGAGAATTTGGAAATATTCTGTATTAATCAGTGTAATTATGTGTTTTATTATGGGGCATTCACCTTTTCTAAGAATGTTATTTAACTGTCAGTCTTCTGTTCTCCTGATTAATGACAGAGCAATCCAGAAAAATGATTCCTATTAGTGAAAGATAATTAAAATTGTATAAAGATCCAAAGTATCACATCATGAAAAGTAACAAGGTTAAACAGATTTAAGTGTTTGGATAAGGCATAAAATGCACTAAAGCTTATTGACTAAGCAAAGAATATAGAAACCGGTAAGGCTGGTTTCACATCTGCATTGGACTCTCTGGTCAGAGGTGCTGTCACAGATTCGCCTCAAGTTATTTTTTTCCATCCAAAAGCCAGGCAGCTGGGTGGAAAGCAGACGGTACCCATTATAGTCAATGGGCTGTCCGAAACTATTTGGTTCTGTCCTGAGACAGAGCCGTTCGGCCACGGGGATTCTCCCGAACAGAGAGCGGAACCCCAAGGCAGATGTAAAACCACCCTAATACATTTGGTCTTCCACATTTGCAGTGTTTTGTTGTAGAAGATGACCCAGTTGTCGTTCATGGGAATCGTAAGCAAAAACTAGATTTTGTAAGAACTTACCGTAAAATCTTTCTCGTCTTGTTCATTGGGGGACACAGCTCTGACCTTGGGTATAGCTTCTACCACTAGCAGGCAACACTAAGCATAAAAGTGTTAACTCCTCCTACTAGCTATACCCCCCTGCAAGCAACATGCTAGCTCAGTCTGTATGCAAGCAGTAGGAGCAGCCAGTAGGATACAATAAATAACAATACTCACAAATTGTACTCATTCCAACACCGTCCACGGCTGCACCGAGGACCCTCCAAACAAAATGAGTATACGTTACAGTCCTAATACCCAGACTGGGTGGGTGCTGTGTCCCCCAATGAACAAGGCGAGAAAGATTTTACGGTAAGTTCTCACAAAATCTAGTTTTCTCGTCTGTATCATTGGGGGACACAGCTCTGACCTTGGGACCTTCTAGAGCAGTACCCAAGGGGGCGGGAAAATATAACAAGCCGCAGTTGTAAGGAAGCAAATCTGTTCTTCAACTGCAACCAGCATTAATGGATGACTATGCATCCAGCATATTCAGAGACAGAGCATAAAGGGGCCTAAGTAACGGCCCCGTCCACCCTCCAGGAGAAAGAAACTCTTGACCAGGAGCTTCCGACAAGGCACCCACAGTCCGAGAAATATGAGGCGTAACACTCCACTTGGGGTTGCCAGGATTACCAGAAGAGAGGCAGCGCGACTGAAGAATGCTACCTGAGAGAGGTACTCTTGTGTAGTCAGACCGAGCCCACTTGCCGTTGGAGCGTTCCTCGGGACGATAGAGAAAGGTGCCCACCGAATACTTCACTGAAGTAGGTCCCTATACCAGCGGCATCGGGAGAATATACAGCAGGTCAATAACGACCGTCCCCTAATGACAACCTTCGGTACAAAATAGGCATCCAAAAATAGAGCTGTGGAGCCACCAGCACCGAAAACTTCAGAGAGTTGTAGGCCTCCCGCTAGTTGACTTAGATGTATGTCAGCTTCCATAAATCTCCAGGTTGTCAATTTCACCTTCACAGTCCTGCCGTTGATGAAGGAAGCAGGTTGATTCCAGATGCCACTGAAGAAGCAACTTGTTGCGATCTACAACCGCTTCATGCTGGAGTCTTGTGTTGACCAAGGCTGGAAGGCTTGCGGCGGGAAGTACGTGATTTGATTATCTTCAATAAGTCGTATACACAGCAGTATGACCTTGATGCTGTGTATCCTGACAACCCCCATCAATGACGTCGATTATTTGATTAGCTGTAGAGAGAAAAACACCTGTCTGAAGAGATCCTTCAGCCCAGTGATCCTGCGACAATGCCCACAGCTTCCACCTTTTGCATGGCCCCATGGGCTGCCGAAGATATCTTTCCTTTGGAATGGCGACTAACTGGGTAATCAACTAGGGCTGGCCCTGTACTGGGATTCATTGCAACTGCATGAATCCACTAGGCACAAAAAAGTTGGCCGCACAAGGCACCAAGGTTACACCGGTACGGGACTCTCACTGGTCCCTTTGAGGAAACATCAGCAGTAGAGAAGGACGAAACCTAAGAATTGCAGACAGTTCAATTATAGACTGTTTTACGCTCTCCTGCAAGCAATAATGCAGAGAGAACAATGCACGAGGATCGCAGCATGCTGCTGGATCCGTCCGACTTAATTTCATTGGACGTGTTAACTTCCCTATACGATTAGTCTCGCAAGGGAATAGGAAGACCCAGTTTTGCTAAGGATCAGCGCCCTACACCTGATCTGAAACTAGAGACTGCTCTTATTACAGAGTACTCCTACGGCCAGTCTCCCCATCCACAAAATTGGAGAAAACGTGGCCTGTTCTGCGCCCAATCAGGATCAGCAGGGTTCTCTTTCTCCTGTAGTCCAGACGACCTGAGCTATCCACGTCCGTACAGAAGCGGCTGTAGGACTAGCAGTCCAGCGTTCATAGAAAGCACCACCTGCCTTGTAGTTCCGTGATCGCCCGAAATAGAGCAGACTCACAGTGGATTGGCATGACAAGGAGTTGACTGGAGGGGCGCCCATAGGCATATCTGTAGCTCCCTGTCGTTGTTGGGACCTGGAATCACCACTATACGCCAAAAAGCCCGGACTGTGCGGAAAACGAGATGCTCTCTGACTGTCGTCTGTGGCGGGAGTATACGGCTCTCCTGTAACCGAGATCGCACTAAGGTTAGCTGCAGGTGGTCATCCCAGGGGAGATAGGCATTAGGTAAAGGTCTGGAGCGCGAGCTCATGCGGGGCAGAGATAAAAAAAAACGACATGTTCGTATAATTCCTGTGAATAGTATTCTTTCCATCTGAAAGGTACCACAGGTCTTAGCAAGGCCGAAGGACAGCCCAAGGCAGTTCGACAATACTGTCCATAGGACGACTTATTTTGGGTGACTGTAAATTTTGTACTATAGCAAGATCACATATTACATATGGTTCTAGTGTGCCCCGGTCCGCATGCCGCCCCGGCATTGGACACTGTGGTCCGGTTGCCTGCAGGGAACTGCGGATGGGCAGCTACCTGTTAGGCCAGGCTCAACCCGGTCCGGCCTGCCATCAAGGCCGAGGTACTGCTGACAATCAGTTTGAGTAACATTGTCCGTAAGCCGAGATATTCTCTGCTGGCTGTAAATCTCGTACTGCAGCGGAGAGCGCACTTGGTATGTGGCTCCGTCTCCTGGACTCCGACCCAGGATGCAGGAACTACTGAGGGGAAAACTCAACCCATCTCAGAGCAGTGTATGTGCTCCTTCAGGCATGTGCCGTAGATCTCAGCAGCCTGGAGTACTGCTGGCAATCAGCTTGGACCCCATTTTTCGTAAGATGAGATATTCCTCGGCTGGATGTAACCTCGTTCCGTAACAAGAGCGCCATAGTAAGTGGGTTTTGCTGGCTGCTGTTTGCGTGTCATCCTGGCCACGGACACTGTGGTGTGATTGCCTGTAGGGAAGTGCAGGAGAGGTAGCAGAGGAGCTACTGCCAGGCAAGGCTCAACCTGATTCGGGGTAGACATGATGAGTCCAGAGACTCCCTGTGCGAGTACAGACCAGAGATCGCATACTGTTGTCTGTAAGACGAGATTCTCTCTGCTGAATGTAATCTCGTGCTATAGCGAGAGCGCACTTGGTATGTGGCTCTGCACTCCCTGTGCAGTACTCTTTCCAGAATGGAAGGCACCACAGATCTCAGCGAGCCCGGAGTAATGCTGACAAGAGTTTGTACACTGTTGTCAGTATATCTCGTACTGTAGCAAGAGCGCACTTAGTATGTGGCTCTTGCCACCCTGTCCGTGTGTGGTCCTGGGCTCAGACACTGCGGTACGGATGGCTGCAGGGAACTGCAGGAGGGGCAATAGGGGAGCTACCGATAGGGCAGGCTCAACCCGGTCCGGAGCAGACATGGGGACGATGATTCCAGGGACTCCCTGTGCGAGTCCTCATTCTGGTATGGAAGGTACCACAGGTCTCAGCAACCCCAGCTTCACTGAAGTGGATTGTGGGGGGGAAATTCTGGGTTGGGAGGTGCTGGGTGCGTATGGAGTGGCCAGTATAACCATGAACAACCACCGCATGCCGGCGAAGCGGGCCGCACAGTAGTAATATACACCAGCCTATGGCAATCATAAACTCAAGCCGAATGGTCTTACGTTATGCAGTCTATTCAGCGGCAAAGCACATTCGAAACACACCTGGTGGCCGTACACTCCAAACTGACTGGCAGTAAAAAACACACAGTTATACACCGGCCCATCCTGCCTTGCGGCGGCGCAGACAGGACACATGCCCCAGACGCAGCTGTGGAGGACGATGCTGACTGCACCACGTTTAAAGACCGCAGCCGAGCAGCGGGTAAGAGACATACCCATGTGCTGGCATCAAATAGAACGCACAGCAGCAAAATCATATCCGTGCAACAAAGGTATATGCCCGCACAGCAGCGAAGGGACCTATTCGCGCAGCAACACGAGGTCGTGGGGCGGCAAATTCGATGGCCGTGTCAACAAGTCACCTGGCAGTGCCGAGACAGATCACGAGGGCGTGCTGGGATATGTAGGTGCGCAGCGACAATTTCATACAGCCACGCTGTGGACGACCCACCCGCAGCCTGGTCAGAGAGAGACAGTGTGGCAGGAAAACACAAGCGGCCTGCAGCAGAGGAAGGGGGAGCACGATGCCACGTGACCGTGCGGTGGCAAATTCAAAATGTCCTTGTGAGACGGCCCCGGGTTATGTTGTGGACGTATGCCGACCGGCAGCGCAGGGCAGATGGCCGCGAGCTAGACAGGGCACACAGTTGTCTAATGTGCGGCTGCACAAAACAAGGGCAGCGCGGTGGGACATCCCCCCAGCATGGCCGTGTGGCGGCTCAGCCGGCCGCCATGTGTCGGCTAACCACAGCCGGTGGCGGCAAAACACAGGTCGCGGGCAACATGCCGGGGGCGGAATGAGCCTAAGCCGCGGAGCACAAGCACAAACCACAGGCAGCCCAACGCAAAGCGCAGCAAAACACAAATTCACCAACACATGGGGACACCCCATTACGGTCCGCACGGTGGCGGACTAACAAAATAAACCCATATACTTGCCTCTTGACTGAGGTAGGTGGCTTCCTGGCTCCAGAAGAGCTTCTCCCCACTATTGCCTGCCTTTAGGAAGGGAGGGTATGCCGGACCATGAGAAAGGGGGGCTCTATGGCTGACGGGTCACATCCAGGTTAGGACCTGAATGTGCCTCTTTGTCTTCTGAGGGGACCGGGCAACCAACAGAAGGTTAGTTCTCCTCCGTTCGCCCTCCTTGGTGGGTTAACAGGGAGAGTCCTGCCTCCCCGTTATTCCCTGGTCTTCCAGAAAAAGTGAAAAATAAAAAGTGAAAAAAATAGTCTCTGCAGAAGAGTCATTCTGCCTCCTACAACACTAAGCTAAAAACTGAGCTAGCATGATGCTTGCAGAGGGGTATAGCTAGTGGGAGGAGTTAACACTTTTATGCTTAGTATCACCTCCTGGTGGTAGAAGCTATACCCACGGTCAGAGGTGTGTCCCCCAATGATACAGACGAGAAAAAACCCAGCACATTCAAGAGCACAAATACATTAGACTGAATATAGAACTGACTGCACTTTGTCAGTGGCGTATGGTTCCACTTATTTTGCCACATCCAAAGGCTAGCTTAAAATTTTTTTAAAAGTGTATCGTTGCTATATAAGTGATTAGTGAGAATTTTAAACTTCTGAAAAACATTTTAACCCGTTCATCAATAGTAATCTTTGAGACTTGGGACATACTTTGGCTGGAATGGTTAGATTTGGTGGTTTGTGCTGGATTCTAAACGATGAGATCATAAGACGTATCCGGTAGGTTCTGGTGGTGAGAAAACAAAATCTGCAGTGTATGGGTTGTAGCATGTCAACAGATAATTGGAGGGCAAAGTGTAGACCGAGAAGAAAGCAAATATTCAAGGATTTGTTAGGGTGCCTTCACACGGGTGAGAATATTGTGCGAGTTTCATGCGTTGCGAGGCACACAAAAATACGAGTGTATTAATATGGGCAGTTTTTCTCTGTGAGATGGGAAAAATAGCAGCATGTTTTATTTTCATGCGAGTCTATTTTTTGGCATTTCCGGGGAAGAATTCAACCATTCTTTCCTATTGGATCCTGGAAGAAACGTACATGCTATGAGATGTGCATGTGAGGGCAATGTGATTTTTCCCATGGAGATCAATGGGCAGCACTTGCGAACTTTTCATGTGCGTGAAAAATTACAATTTCACAGAACTTATGCGGTTTTAAAGCAAAAACCCATCACCTCACAGTGACAAAAAAAAATAAAAAATGCAATTTGCCAAGTTGCGAGTTTTTCGGCCCTGTATCACGCTCACTTATGTGAATGTAGCCTGAGGGGCAAGACGACGCTGGCTCCAAGCTTTCCTCAGATTAAGGCCATAAACTTAGCGGGAGATGCCATGAACTGTTACCACCCCTCTGGAGAGCATTGCCTATCTGTACTCAGATACGTATTCTGCTTCTGTCCACTGTTCATTGTACGTCATATAACGCACCACCGCCCATCACTGACTATACTTTTTACGGCACTGTAATAACCAGTAGAATTTCTTTCTAGTTGCTCTGCTGGGTTTGGACTAAAGTAGCATCAGTACTCCGCCAAGCACCGTAGTCACTTCAATCAGCTGATTGGCTGGGATTCTGAGATGCAAAGTCCCACTATTGATCTGGAGATTAATAGTCCCGAAATACCCTGTAAGAACAAAAGGATCAGGCATGTTGAAATCCAACTGCCCAAACTTTCCAACATCCGCTGTTGGGGGGAGGTCGGATATACCCTTTAGATGGTTGTCCATTCTTACCTAAATCAGTAGATTTGGCTGATATTTATCTAATGTGTATGACCACGGTAAGGACTAAGAACCACTATGGTAAGTATGGCTTTGTCCTGACTAGAGGGCACAGTCGCAGAGACACTTTAAATCATACCCACACTTTTAGGTGACTTTCCATAAGCTGCTCCTCCTGTATACGAATCTCTTCTGCCTCTCTCTGTAGTACAACCATATAAGTAACAACATCACAGGAAATTATAGAGCAGTACTGAGCAGTGTAGCTCTGAGAGAAAAACACTTATTAGCTGCAGCAGCATGTCTGTGAAATGGTCTCCCTCCTGCAGCTCCCTCCACTCCTCTTTAAAGACTTCTATGGGCAGCATGACAGTGTAGCACACGAAGATCCACCACACTTCCTGTAATACACCTCTCTGTATCTGTTACTTGAGATGGACTTCACCTGACAACATGCATTGAAAAGATTGGAAGATAGAGAGACCCTAGTGGGCAGCACTTTAGAGAGATTTTATGTACCATATTATTTATGTAAATAAAAGTTATTAGCACTTTTTGTAGTTATCATATTGGTTATCACTAGTGATGAGCGAGTATACTCGCTAAGGGCAAGTGCTCGAGCGAGCATTGCCCTTAGCGAGTATCTGCCCGCTCGAGACAGAAGGTTCGGGTGCGGGCGGCCAACAGGGAGCTGCGGGGAGGAACGGAGGGGAGATCTCTCTTTCCCTCTCTCCCCCCTGCTGACTGCCGCTACTCACCACTCCCCCGCGCCGGCACCCAAACCTTCTGTCTCGAGCGGGCAGGTACTCTCTAAGGGCAATGCTCACTTGAGCAATTGCCCTTAGCGAGTATACTCGCTCATCTCTAGTTATCACTAACACAAGTGGTTTGAAAAGTGGGTAACCATTTAAAGGCTGAAGTACCTAGATCCAAATAAAGAGCTGGAGGAGAGCTTGATGTCTTCTGTGGAGCAGTGTGGATGAAATCTAATGATCAGTAGCTTACACGCACGGTCACAAAGGGTATGACAGCATTAACATATAGGGCAGTATGGATGGGGAGTTTGTGTAGGTTGGTAAATGGTGGGCTGGGTGCTGGAAAAGTAAGGAGCCAAAGATGCTTGTGCAGTAAATTCTGCAGGTACTAGTTGAGACTGGAAGCATTCAGCATTGAGGTCTGGACCAGATGGGAAACACAAAAGTGGTCTCCTCCAAGCAGAAAGGAGATCAGCTGTGATCACTTCTACGGTCTGCAGAGCACCTGTGTAGATCTAGTGCCTGCCCTGATATGGTCGTTCTACAGGGTTAATCTTTGTATAGTCCATTTTAATCCGTGTAGTACTATTACTCAGTCACTATGTAGCAGTAATGGTACTGGTTGTGCCTTGGTGGTATTTGTCCTTAGGCCAGCTGCACACCGACGGGTCAGATTCCGTATGCGGATTCAGACCCTGTGCCCGGCCAGCGTCCACGCGAAGTGTTTTTGCTGTACTGCGGATGGTCCGCACGGCGAGCCGTTGGATATGCGCAGTACAGATTTTTCTTTTTTAAATCCCTGCTTTTCCTACATCATCGCTACCTGTAAAGTATATATAGACAATTGAGAGTATAGATGCCGTGTCTTTTAGAAAATGGGGTCCATAAATTAATACTTTCTCCTGCTATGCCTCAAAAAAAGAAAAAAAATGAAATTAAAAAAAGTATATAAATTTTTGAGGCATAGCAGGAGAAAATATTAATTTATGGACCCCATCAGTCTCACTGCGGCTCTTGCACCAAAGCGACATGCTAGTGGTGGTGGGGATGCACTGTTTTTAAATTTGCCCTGTCAAGCCATCCCATGCGGTCAGCTCTTGATTGGTAAAAATATCCTCATGCAAGAGCACAAGGATCTGAAGCAAACTTCAAGACAAAAAAAAACAAACTACTAAACCATTCACACCTCTGGGAAGAATCAACAGCGAAAAACTTGAGAAATTCCTAAGTGATTCTAAACTTTCAAACTTTTTGATACGGTAGTATAACCACACATAATCAGTACACACAAAAAAAAAAAAAAAAGATACAAAGCACGTTACAATGACACGATCAAGAGTAATTTACTTCTTATTCAGAAACGTAAACATACAACTAGGGTTTACCAAATAGTAACATGTTTATTTCACTCGTTCTTAAAAATAGTTCATCTGCAGTTGTCGCAAAAACATCCTACTGTAAAAAAATATTGAACTGTTAGGAAAAGAAAGCAAAGCATGAAAAACAGACCCAAAATGTTAAGATTTTATTTACAAAGTGTTTTTCTCATTTTTTTTTGTTGTTGTTGTACAGAAAGTAAAAATGGTGCTCCGGATGTCTATTTAATAGGTAGTCATTAACAATCATGACTCACCAATCAGACCTTAAATGTTCTAGTTTGTTAACCCTTAAGAACCCAATGTTATAGTAAAAGCATTGACCCAGTTTAGCCAAACATTTTGTATACATACACATATATATATGTATATATTTTCCTCTGTATACATATATATATATTCTTTTCTTTTATTTAATTTTTTTTTTTTACTTTTCGAGACTTAATTATAAACCAGTATGCAAGCTTCCAGTAGGGTTTATTGGCTGTAGGAATGTCACAGTAACAACTCTTTGGCTCTTTTTGGGTGTTCAGGGATAGGGCTTGTTTTAATTGTTACATTTCATTTGCAGCCTGCTTTTCAGTAATCCATGGATGGGGCCAGTTCAACCAATACTGTGTAATCCAATAAGGTCCTTTTCAATTCCCCCCCCCCCCCCTCCCTTACAGATATTTAATCATCTTCTTCATCACCTTCGTCATCCGAGTCCCTCTTTCTCTTTTCTCCTTTTCCAGCTTCTTCCTCATCTACAGGATGAAATAATGTATCGAGTTACCATAGAAGACCCAACAGTGTTCACATAAGAGAAAAAGAAACAATATACAAAGAAAAAATACATTTGATTCAGCAGCCTCACAAGCCAGTCTAGTGAATGGAATTAAAGGGATTACACAATGTTGTCAAACTCAGGAAAGGCCATAAATATATGATCGTGGGGGTCTGCCGCTCAGGATCCTCCCGGATCAGTTGATTGCCCGCAGCCTCTGCAAAGTTTGCACCTGAGAAGCTGTTCTGAGTACCACAGACTTGTCCCATTGAAGTGAATGGGACAAGCCTCTAGTACTCACAACAGCCGCTATCAATAATACTGTGTTCTGTAGTACAAACGCCATCATGCTCGCATGTAAACAGTGAAGGATCCACAGTGCTTAGACAAACACAATGGCCACTTCAATCACTTGATCATGAGGATCCTGAGCGGCGGACATCCATCGATCAGATACCAATGGCCTATGCTGAGGACAGAACATCAATTTTACAAGGTTGGATAACCCCCTTTAAGGTTTTTAGGAGAAGCTGCTGTTTTTATAAAACTGGTTCAGCAGACCCTTTCAGAATTTTGAAGCAAATTTTACTTCCATATTTGCAACCATGGCTTTCGCATATTTAACTCAACTATTTTCCATGAAAGCCGTTCTAAACCGATCTTCCTGGAATGGTATCTAAGGCTCTGCTCAGACTTCCGTTAGGAGCCTCTGCCCTGGGTTTCCAATATAAATGCCGAAAAAAGTGCAGCACTCAGTGCTACTTTTTCTGGTACAATGATGCACACCAAGACAGAAACCCATAGCCTATGGGCTCCGTAGGTTGTGGCTGGTGTCCATCAAATGAGGGATCTGACCTGCTGGTCAATTAATTTTGCTTTTGCTATGATGGAACAAAAAATGTGAACAGAGCCTAGATAAAACAAAGCAAAATTACAAAACCCAGAACACATGGAGCAGATCTTTGTCTATAATAGGAGGCACTGAACAGTTGGAAGGAGAATGACTTATTAGCAAGATCTGTGAAATATATTAATTTAGATAAACAGGTAAATCAGTGAGGTCTGCACCATATATTAAGCTGCATTGAACGGCTACGGCTATGGCTATAGGACTAATAGAACATACCACAACAGAACATATGTGCAATGTAATCGAAGTAATGCTCAAGGTTATTTCCTGCCATGCCCTTCTGGACAAATAGGGTAATCACCCTGAAAAGGGTGGCCCTATATACAGATCTAACTCTAATACACTCCATTTGGCCCCTATGCTCCCTACATGTTTCTTCCTGGTGTGATCGAGGATTCCTCTTGGGAGATAGAGATTGGTTCTTTGATGTACATAATCAAGTTCATACATACATGTAAAAAATACGGCATAAAATTTATGCCCCATCCACATCTGTGACCTGGGCAACGGCACATGTACATTGTTCAGCACTGCCCTCATGGCAGAGCAATGAAAACACCGACAGTGCATGCACCCCATTACATATAATAGAGTTGGCCTGGCTTCTGGCATTCTACTGGATGAAATAACCTGCTGTGCTATTTCATCTAGGATTTCCTGCCGGATCTGCATGGGAAGCTCCCAACTATACCTCCGATGCGGATGTAGATGGGCCTTTACATGCATGGAAGCATATGGAAAAAAATTGCTTTAAAAAAAATATATAAAAAAAGCAAAAAACAAACCCAAAACACCCCTCCCTTCAAAAAGCAAAGAGAAAAAAAAAACACTGCTAAACCTGCAGTGTTTGCTAAAAAGAAAAACACTGACCAATACAATACACAACTGCATGTTCAATATTTCTTTATGGCCTGATATAGAACAGGGGATTAAAAAATGTTAATATGATAATGTTGACTGGCAGAATTACATGGGACAAGGGGAGGTTTTAGGGAGCTTTCACATCTCCCCCTGGGGATTCCGGTTTTCTGCTCCGTTTGGGGAGCAGGTAAGGGGAATCCTCGTGGCAGAATGGTCCCGTCTCTGGATAGAACTGAACAGCGCTGTCCCGGCCACATTGACTATACATAGGGGTCTGCCCACTTTCTGCCCAGCTGGCTGGCTTTTGGCTGAAAGAAAAAGTGTTGCATGCAGTATTTGTTCTTTCGGTATTTTCAGCCACACCTGTAACGGCAGCTCCGACTGGACATTCCAACGCAGATGTGAAACCAGCCTTACATATACGATTTTCATTGAAGCAACATTATCATGCAATTCTTCCCCCCTCACACACTATTTTAGAGCACTGACACTTTATACATGAACCCACCATTACTCTTGAATATCTTATATTTGGTTGATGGTTACAGTTACAACTATTTGGGGATAATAAATTGTAAGTGTGATGCTTAGTAGGAACAAGACTGACCTTCCTCCTCCTCTTCATCCTCCTCCTCTTCATCTACTTCTCCATCATGTCCCAATTCTTCATCCTAGATAAAAATAAAAATTGTATATTATATACATAAACACACATTTTTCTTTATATAGCTATAATGCTACATTCACACTGGCGCTTAGAAAATCTATCATGCCATCATTACAGGAAAAGCGGAAGGTAAATCTTCTCAAATTACACTTTTGGGATTGCTGCTTTTCTCTCTTGGTAGAGAATGCTTATGCTTCTAGTGAATGCAGCCCAATTCTTTAAGTCTGCATTATACCTTTTCCCCAGTACAAGCAGATTCTAAGGCCACAGCCCTCTGGACATAGATACTGGATACATGAAGTATGTACCATAAATCACATGTTCTTGTCTAGAACCTAGTTTGTGATGGACGTTGTACAGAGGATGGTAAAGGCACGATCACACAACTGGTTACATTGTAGTACAGAGACAGTCCCACAGCACACCTCAATATGCACAATAGAAAGCAGAGGTTACGGTACAAGCGTGATGCAGCAGCCACTAACTTAGCTGGCTATATGGAGCAAAACTTCAATTTTTTTGTTACACCATTGATTCTGCCACTGCTCTTTTATTTTGGATGAAGTACAACTGGTTACATGTCAGAAAAATCTGCTGTGGAATTTGCCTCAAAAGTCACAGATTTTCACATGCAGCTGCCACAATCTGGATGCAGATTGCACCTCTTTTTTAATGCAACATGAATTTAACCTCTGCACTGTATAGACAACAGCATAGATGTCCATCATTAGCAATGGGACCATTTAGATACAGATTTCACTGTGGATTTATTGTGGATTACGCAGCTAAAGCTGCTCTGTGAATGTGATCTTTGTTTTTTGCTTTTCAGCTAATATAATTTGACATACAATAAACTGACACCAAAACCTTTAAGACTTCATGCCCACGGCAAAAATGGAATTTTAAAAAACAAGCTTTCTCCCGTGAGTGCGACCCGTGCCCATAGGGAATCATTGGGCACCCGCAGGTAATCGAATACCTACGGATGCCATTTTTCCTCGGCGTGCGGATCACATGCGTGGGAAAACAACTGCAGCAAGCCCCATTTTTGTGCGGTTTTCCCGCACGGACGGCTCCTACGGCTTCCATTGCCAGATTTGCGGTACACACGCAGCTGTCACTGCGTGCGTGCCACGGGACCGCGGGAAAGCAGGAGTTTAAAAAAAAAAAAAGATAAATAATAGACAGCACGGAGCATGCGCCAGGCACGCCGCCAGCATCCCGAGTACATCCGCCGTGCAGAAGAAAGAAGATCCGGCCTGCACGGAGGAGAGCCCACAGCATCCGGACAGGCAAGTATATTGTATTTTCTGGCCTCATGTGCAGCGGATTCCACCCGGCCCGCAGACGATTCTGCACGGGTAAACCGCGCGGGCCCGTGGACATGAGGCCTAAAGCAACCTTTGGGCCTGGAAAAACAGATGGCCGCATCGCTTCTCCTAACTACATGATGCACACTGTGTATTACTATGCATTTGTAGTCTAAGACACTACATGCTGCTCTGTTTGCCTAGCACTGTTCATGTGGGCAGCACTGGTTCATCAATAATGGGGGTCATACACATGAGGGTTTTTTTTCTAGCAGCACATCGCACTGTGGTAACAAAAAAATAAAATAAAAAATAAAAAATCGCGGCATGTCCTATTTTTGGGCATGCCTTTGCATCGAATCTCCCATTGTGCGCTGCGAGGTTTCCCCACTGAAAACAATGGGAGAAACTCTGTGATTCTCTGTCACGGCTAACACCCATGTCAGAGGATCGCTATCTCCCCGAAGTGATGCGAGAGGTTTGTGATATAAAAATGCTTTGCATCTGCAAGGAAATTGCACATTGGCTAGCGCGATATTGGGCTGTGTTTCACGCCACGATATTGCACTCACTCATGTGAAGTTGGCCTAAAGAGGCATACTAATACACAGTGAGCATCAGGCATTCCAAGAAGCTGTTGTGGCCATCTTTGTTTCGAACAGTCGATTTAACAGAACGAGCAAAAATATTCTCCACTAACCTCTTCTTCTCCACTACCATCCTCTTCTTCATCTTCTTCTCCAACCTCTTCCTCATCTTCATCATCTTCCTCCTCCTCATCTATGTCATCTTCCTCTTCCCCTTCCTCCTCTTCATCGTCTTCTTCCTCTTCTCCTTCTAGAAATGTAAATATTTGTAATGAGAATAAAGATGAATATTGTGCATTTATTAATATTATCTGCACCTATTATTACTGTATATTAGGAACCTGAATATAAAATCTAATACAATCACATTAGTACGAAAATCCTGTTTTATTGCTGTGGAGCTCTAGCCTAACAGAAGGGACTGAACATTATATTAATTGTATCAAATGCCTCTGGTTTGATAACTGGTATTCTAAAATTGCAACATAATCCAATCTTGGTTATGAATGGCAGCACAGGGAGCGGAGAGCAAGACGCTGCCAGACACTCCGGCTAGCAGCTCATGTCTCTTGAGAACCAAAGCATCAGGTACGTTGACGTCTAACGTGCCGAAGAGATTCTCCTAACCTCATCCCCCGACATCTGCCATTAGAAGAGAAAGTTTGGACACCATCGTACACATTAGATTTTCAACTGGTCCCATGAAATCAGTGGGTTTGGCTGATAACCATGCAATATGTATTGACACTTTTACTGCAACCTTTAACCCTTTCCAATCCACTGACGACATTCTGATTGAAGGCTGTACAGCTCTGATGTGGGAAGACGTCCGGCAGGTTATTCTTACTGTATATTCCTGGCCGCTCTGTTGTTGGGGGCCTCTCGAGCATGTCCCATACCCCAGTACTGGCTCTGGCCAGCAGATGGTGCCACTGTATAATGGCAGAAAGAGAAAGCCCCCTAGGAAACCCTGAATCTAAAATTGGATTGCAAAGTGTTAACATTCACTTCTTTTAACTATAAAACTCTGTACTGAAGCCTATGCCCCATCAGACTGTGAAATATGCATTATTGACATCACTTACTATATTTCATCCCCGTTTTATAGACCCCAACTTGCAGTCACTGAAGGACAACCTTCATCATTGACTTCCAGAAGGTGAAATCTGTTCTAGTCATGTGATGAACACAAGGTCTGTTCAGAAGTGTCCTGTAAAGTCCGGTGCACCTACCCAACCATCACAGATTCCCATCCCCTACAAGTATGAAGGTTTCCTTCCAATTACTACAAATCAGAGCTTTCAGAAACGGATGAATTAAAAAAAAAAAAAAAAAAGCATATATTAGAAAACTGAGCAACTTTTCGTTCCACAATTAATTAGTATTTGCTGAATGTGAAATGGCACTTTTGAGAACTAAAAATAGTACTACACCTTCATCTTCCTCCTCCTCATCAACACCATCTCCATCAGCCTCTGCATCCGAGTCTGGTGCCTCCTTATCGTCTCTGTCGTAGCCGTCCAAGTACGTCAGCTGAGGGAGGAGTTTGAATACACTTTCTCTGTAGTCGTTTAGATTTGTTACTTCACAGTTAAACAGGTCAAGACTCTTCAAATGTTCCAATTTTTTCTGAAATATATAAAATTATCTTCAGATCAGCAGCCTGCTTAACTCTGCGCTACTACGGTGAAAGAAGTCTGGCTGCATCTATGTGTTCCTGGAAAAGCCTCAGTAGTTGAAATGTCTAATTACAACTTAATGTCTAAGTAACTTCTGAAAACTACAAGCAGCCATGTGAAGTTTTGCCAAACTTAATTTTACACTCTGAACCTGCAAAAGCAATATATTGTTGTTTAGCACTTGTCCTATAACAAAGGACACAAGTCAAGATGGATCCATGTATTCTTGTGATTCATACCACATTCTGACCCAATCATGTGTATAAGGGCCTTTTTACACAAAACGACCCGTCAGGCGCAGATATCCGACAGGTCATCCCAGCCATGATCATCCCTGAACGATTATACTGGTGAAAGGAGTCTGAGCGGGTCGGGGATCATTCCGGCTCGTCCGTCTCCATTATAAATGAATGACTGCCTGTTTACACGGGCCGATCTGTCATTTAGCTTCTGTATGCAGAAACTGAATGACGAGTGATAAGAGAACGGATTCTCGTTAGTCATCCAGTCGGGCCATACATTTATACTGAACGATAATCATTCAGATAGCCGCTGGGTGCAGGAATCTGAGTTATTGGCCGTGTAATAGGGTCCTAATACTACAGAAATCATGATCAAAACATAGTTGTTTGCTAATTTTTTTCTTTTTTTCACATGTAAGCAAAAGTTAAATCTTTTTAGGTTGCGCCAACTCAGTGCTTGATTACACCACCGTTAGGCTCACTGAACCATTACCACTTCTCGGTTTCATTTAAGGAGCAGAGAATTGGTAATAAAGACGGAATTAAGCGATTCAGTTTTATTCCCTATTGATTTCAATGTTTTTGTTTTTTAAAATAGAAATATTTCAGTTTATTTTATTTCACTTCCATTCTTCAAAAGGAACAAATAGCATTCCATTAGAAAGAAACAGAAAAGAAAAGGAACTAAAAGTTTTTTTTTGTGGGGGGGGGGGGGGGTTAACCCTTTGTAATCAAGTATTTAATTCTGTTTTTATTCCCGTTTTTTTGCTCCTCAGACAGAACAGAAAAACGGAAATAGTTAAGCCCAGCGGCGGTGTGAACAAGCCCTCAGAACTGCCAATAAATAAACCATACCAGAGGTTCCAACGTGCTAATGTCTTTTAATTTATTTCCACTGAGACTTAGATGTGTGAGGTTGGGAAGTTTCTCTGCTAATACGTCCAGACCTCCAGAGATTCTATTGTCACTTAATTCAAGCTGAAAAGACAAAAAGGGAAAGAGAAAACATTTTTTTTTAGTAACATTATATATTTAAGGAAGACCCCAAGCAGGAAACTATTCTTGATGAAAGCCATGACTGAGCAAATCATTTTTAAATGTAAATGTATACCTTCTAATGTGTTAACAACATGTGTATCACATTCATATAACAGCAAGGCTGTATGGAAATAATGGTCCCCAAAAAATAAGCAATATCGACCATATCTGCAGGTTTATGGTTGCAATGGCCTTTGGCAGAACAGCTACAAAGGGAGGACAGAAATATAACCCGTTTATCATCATCTTGGATGTAACAGTTACTGCATAGGACTCTCAGGCTAGGTCCTCAATAGTTGATCACGGAAGGTCTGCAGCTCTGGATCTCTGCCGATCTGCTGATCCTCCAACCTGCTACCAGTATGGTAGAGCCGCGTGTCCACATTGTGGTCTAATCCAGAAGTGTAATAAGAAGGCATCGCTCTCATTTCAATTGTAAGCTCACGGAAAACCCATTTGAAGGCTGTGTTCAATGAAAAATAGCAATGAGATCTTGAGTGGAGTTAGGGTGGTTTCAAATCTGCACACGGGGCTCCATTTTTCGGCTCCATTCGGGCAGCAGGAAAGGGAAATCTCCGTAGCTGAACAGCTCTATCTCTGGACAGAACCGGACCGCGCCAGACGGACCCCATTGACTATTATGGGGTCCATTCCCTTTCTGCCCAGCTGCCTGTCTTTTGGATGGAAGAAAAAGGTTTTCTGACTACCTAATGCACACTGTTCATTAGTATGCAATGGTAGTCTAAGCTCTACATGCTAATCTGACTGGCCAGCACCACTAACATATCACATGGGCAGCACTGGCTAATCAAAGCAGATGTAGTCGCTTAAGGCCCTTTTACACGCAAAGAGAACTGCTAAATCATTCAATCTTTCAGTCGTTTCAAAGACCTATTTGCATAAAATGTTAATGGCCATTAACACTTTATCATCTTCATTTGCATGTAAAGGTGCCTCCAGGAGCGGTTTGCAGAGCCCACTGTGTGTTTAAACACACACCCAGCTGTATGAACAGCTACATTGTTCTGCTGCCAGCAGATTGCATTGTTCTCTCCCAGCTATTGTAAACATGCCGTGGGGAGAACAGTGTGTGGTCTATTGACAGATACATGTGTTTGCTTTCTCTCTCAGTGGCTGAATGATGGATATTAAGTTAACCTTAAAATCATTGTTCAAGTGAAAAGTGCAGGATGCCCGCATTCACATGTAACGATCATCGCTCGTTTTCGGCTGTTTGAATGAATTTTGAGCGATAACTGTTGCGGGTAAAAAGGCTATTGAAGCATACTAATGCACAGGGTGCAGCACGTAGTCAGAGAAGCAGTGTGGCCATCTTTGTTTCTCCAGACCCGGAGGGTCACTTTAAACTCAGTTTTACAAGAAAAAAAAACAGCTAATGTGGCAATAACACTAAGAGAATGTGTTGCTGGAGAGGGAAAAGGGGAATGAGGGAGGGAGAGGGGGAAAAAGGGGAATGAGGGAGGGAGAGGGGGAAAAAGGGGAATGAGGGAGGGAGAGGGGGAAAAAGGGGAATGAGGGAGGGAGAGGGGGAAAAAGGGGAATGAGGGAGGGAGAGGGGGAAAAAGGGGAATGAGGGAGGGAGAGGGGGAAAAAGGGGAATGAGGGAGGGAGAGGGGGAAAAAGGGGAATGAGGGAGGGAGAGGGGGAAAAAGGGGAATGAGGGAGGGAGAGGGGGAAAAAGGGGAATGAGGGAGGGAGAGGGGGAAAAAGGGGAATGAGGGAGGGAGAGGGGGAAAAAGGGGAATGAGGGAGGGAGAGGGGGAAAAAGGGGAATGAGGGAGGGAGAGGGGGAAAAAGGGGAATGAGGGATGGAGAGGGGGAAAAAGGGGAATGAGGGAGGGAGAGGGGGAAAAAGGGGAATGAGGGAGGGAGAGGGGGAAAAAGGGGAATGAGGGAGGGAGAGGGGGAAAAAGGGGAATGAGGGAGGGAGAGGGGGAAAAAGGGGAATGAGGGAGGGAGAGGGGGAAAAAGGGGAATGAGGGAGGGAGAGGGGGAAAAGGGGAATGAGGGAGGGAGAGGGGGAAAAGGGGAATGAGGGAGGGAGAGAGGGAAAAGGGGAATGAGGGAGGGAGAGAGGGAAAAGGGGAATGAGGGAGGGAGAGAGGGAAAAGGGGAATGAGGGAGGGAGAGAGGGAAAAGGGGAATGAGGGAGGGAGAGAGGGAAAAGGGGAATGAGGGAGGGAGAGAGGGAAAAGGGGAATGAGGGAGGGAGAGAGGGAAAAGGGGAATGAGGGAGGGAGAGAGGGAAAAGGGGAATGAGGGAGGGAGAGAGGGAAAAGGGGAATGAGGGAGGGAGAGAGGGAAAAGGGGAATGAGGGAGGGAGAGAGGGAAAAGGGGAATGAGGGAGGGAGAGAGGGAAAAGGGGAATGAGGGAGGGAGAGAGGGAAAAGGGGAATGAGGGAGGGAGAGAGGGAAAAGGAAAGGGACCAACATTTCCTGTGATAAGAAAACATTTATAATCTGAGACATCCACTGACCTTTTTTAACTTGGGTAGCTTTGGAAGGTTTGAAACAGACATCAACATGACATTTATTAGACTGAGGAAATCTAGATTAACGAACTCTCCTGTTAGACCCTCGATTTTGCCTTCTCGTGCTCTGCAGTTGTCAAGCACCAGTTCTCGTACCTGTAAAGAAACGATGCAGAATATTACCATTAGAATTGTGTCAAAAAAACCCTCAAACCAATACAGATAAGTCCGACAATTGGGCATGAACGTTCATATTATTGCTCGTTTTACCGACTGTCAGCCCATGTAAAGCTTCACCAGATCAGCCAACAAATAAGCAAGAGTTACTTCATTGACTAATCACATTTTTTTTTTTTTAGTAGCTGCAAAAAAACAAACAAAAAACAAACAAATCATTGTCAGCTGCACATCTTTCCATATGAACGTGAGGATGTTATACCAACATAGTGATTCTCTGTGAGGGATGAATAATTACTAGAGATGAGCGAGCATACTCGTCCGAGCTTGATGCTCGTTCGAGTATTAGGGTACTCGAGATGCTCGTTACTCGAGACGAGCACCACGTGGTACTCGTCTCGATTAAACGAGCACTGACCATTGAATTCAATGGAGCCGGCAATACAGCCGCCTCCATTGAAAGCATTGGGCTGCCGGCGAGCGCGGGATGAATTTTCGGGAAGGGCTTAAAAATATAAGCCCTTACCTAAAAATCATCCTAAAATGTGTAAAAAAAAAAAAAAAAGTCAGCATAAAGATCGTTCTCCTCTGCCACAGCTGTAACAGCTGTGGCAGAGAAGAACGATGTTAGCCCATTGAATTCAATGAAAGCCGTATTGCCGGCTCCATTGAATTCAATGGGCTAATATCGTTCTTCTCTGCCACATCTGTGGCAGATGAGAACGATCTTTATGCTGACAGTGCGGGGGGGGGCCCACTCTTGCCGCTATTGTGGCTTAATAGTGGGACCTGGGAACTTGAGATGCAGCCCAACATGTAGCCCCTCGCCTGCCCTATCCGTTTCTGTGTCGTTCCCGTCACTTTCGTGAATTTCCCAGATTTTCACAAATGAAAACCTTAGCGAGCATCGGCAATATACAAAAATGCTCGGGTCGCCCATTGACTTTAATGGGGTTCGTTACTCAAAACGAACCCTCGAGCATCGCGAAAAGTTCGTCTCGAGTAACGAGCACCCGAGCATTTTGGTGCTCGCTCATCTCTAATGATTACATGAACGACCATCTGTCCCGCAATGTGCCTGAATCGTCCTGCGTATAGGTTGGGTTTATTAATACTGGTGCATTAGTATCATTCCCAGTTGATAAATAATGAGTTTGGTCCAATGCTACTACCCTGATCATTTAATATTCTATATTATAATGAAGCTAAGTATATATACTAAAGCCCCTTTTACAAGGTTGTTCCAGCGATGATCGCTCCTGTGCCTTTCTTCATTGCTCAGTAAATGGAGGTGGAACGAGCCAGAAATCAATCAAGCTACCTTTATTGTAAAATATGCGGATCTTGCTGCTATGTTACACTGCAGTGCAGAAATTAAGACACTGCCAGCTACCACAACATAACCGTTCGCCCACCGGCGGTGTGACAATTATATCCTTAGAATCTGTAAAGGCGATGACTAGCGCACATCTCTATTAAAGACTATTCCCACCCAAATGTGAACAGCAATTCCATTTGCCCTGAAAGTAGTTTATTTGCTCTATAACGCTGATCCATGATGGCTCCATTTAGCATCACAGACCATCATCCATGCTGAATGCATTGTAATCGCAGCTCAAAAACTTCTCGTTTTGCAAAAAATGCAAACAAAGTAGTTTGTAAAAAAAAGAAAAAACTGGGAAAAAGTTTTTAAGACAAAGTACCCTGAACACAATGACCCACATCTATTAGGTATTTGCAGTGGGACTTGAAGGGAATTGAACTTTGTTCTAAGGAGCACAACTTTTAATACATCTGGTACACTTGGACAGGTCTGAACTTCCTTTTATGCCTGCTAGGAGCAGTCCTACACTTGTACAGTAGTGGCAGAAAGTTTTGCAGACTGATGTAAATTTCGGTTTTCACAAAGTTTGCTGCTTTAGTTTTTATAGTGGCAATTTGCATTAACTCTAGAAGAACGATACGATGAGTTGCAATAAGATTGTAAAGTCATTCCTTGCCGTGAAAATTAACTTAATCACAAAAACCGCACTTCGAGGAAAGAGGTTCAATTGCTGAAGAAGGCTTCAGGGCGCTTAAGAAAGTTGAGTCAGCGCCAGGACCGTCTCCTAAACAGGATTCAGCTACGGGATCGGTTAAACACCAGCGCCAAGCTCGCTCAGGAACGGCAGCAGGCAAGTGTCAGCGCATCCACACACACAGTGAGGTGAAGGCTTCTGGAGGTCGGCTGGGTGTCAAGAAGGGCAGCAAAGAAGCAATAATGCTCAAAAAAAAAAACACACATCAAGGACAGACTAGCATTTTGCAGGAAGTACGGGGATTGGACTGCAAATGACTAGGGTAAAGTTATTTTCTCTGAAGCCCCCTTCATACAACTTGGGACATCTGGAAGAAAGATTATCCGGAGAAGAAAAGGTGAGCGCTACTATGAGTCCTGTGTCATGCCAACAGTAAGCGAGAGGTCCGGAGGGTAAACAAAGATAACATGAGAGCAGGATATAAGAAGTGTTACTATCTTCTCTATCCAGCCATTTTTGAGGACGGGGCTGTGTCCCCTAAACACGTCAAATGCACTGGCTGATAATAAAGAACAATTGGTTAATTCCCTCGCCTTAATGAGCCTTCTGCTCTAAAGCTTGCGCTCACGGTCCATTATTTTCTGTGATTTATACAGTGACGACATTTGGGCTGGCAGCATCTTATTGACCATTTTCAGCAGGAAGGATAGGCAGAAGTCCCTCCCTTATACTTCTTGTTCCTCAGGGTGTCTGTATAGAGTTGGTCACCATCAAGAGTTTTCTTTACTCAGAAACACCTTCCAGATATTTTGCGGTGAGAAACTTTTATGCATATTCATTTTTTCAGCTTTCTCCCTGGAGTGGCTCAATTCCAAAAAAATATTTTGAAAGTTTTGTTCCAATGTTACTTTAAAGGGGTTTTCCATGTCATGTCCTTGCTCCACGTTCTGCTTCTTTCTGGGTCCTTCTGCATTCTTCCAATATGGCCTTGCATTCCTGTCACTATTCAATGCATGCTGTAATGCTAGGTGGGCACCAAATGCTCCTTTCAGGATCGGCTGGCCAATCACAACAGCCTATAATGTCTTAAGACTACCGATGCACCACCAGGGCTCAGGGTGGATCTGTAATGTAAGAATCAACACAGCCATGTTGTAAGAGTGAAGAGGGGCCCTAGAAAGAAGACGATTAGTCAACGGCAGAATGGGAAGAAAGGAGGGCACCGGGTAACACAAGTCACCCACACCCTGGTTCAGGGAGAAGTTTTACCCCGGAACGTGAGAGTTGTTTTAAAGTATAATTCTATATTCGTAGCTTGATCATGCCATTGGTTGGTAGAGGGGATTAAGATGTTATATGGCACAAATGTTGTACATTGCCACAAGTCACCTTTTAATCTATGCAATTTCGGTCAAAAGCAGAAGTAATAGAAGTTAGGACAAAAGTATTTGTGCACAAACTAGCTAATTCCATTCTATTTGTATACTTGGAAATATTCTTTTTACCTTTTGTATTGTATAATGCTTATGCCTGGAGGAAGACTTCTGGACAAGTGTACGTTGTTCTTGTCCACGGATTGAGATTAGAAATAGAATTGATCCCCTTGTTGAATATTGACTATGAAGCAACATTCTGCTGCTGCTGATCAGGGCCTGGACAACACCACAAGGTGAACAGAAAGCGGAAGTCTTCTATACCAGCAAGCAGACACTAGAGGGCAGCATCACACCCTTGTTACATAACACTGCACATAATCTCCTATGTGAAGAATGTGAAATGTCATCTTTCTACTAAGTATCAAAGGTGTATTTGGTGAATCACAAGGAAAACAAGCAAGTGGTAAAAAGTCACAAGTAAAGGATGGGCGACGATCAATAGATGAGAAAGGTTTATGGATGACAATAAACTGATCTGATATCTGTCATATTACAATGTGTTGAATTATTTAGGCCTCATGTCCACAGGGTTTAAATCCACAGCGTTTCTCCCGCACGCGGATCCGCGCGCCCATAGGGATGCATTGGACACCCGCAGGTAGTTAAATACCTGCGGATGTCATTTTCCCCCGTCAGGCGCGGATCCACATGCGGGAAAAAATCCATCCATGCTCCATTTTCGTGCGGGTCTCAGAATTAAAACTCACCTGCTCCGGACGATACTACGGTTCTTCCCTTCTTCGCGGCCGGATCTTCTTTCTTCGGCCCAGTGGATGTGCCCGGCGCATGCGCGCAGCACGCTGTTGGCGTGCCGAGCACATCCGCCGGGTGGAAGAAAGAAGATCCGGCCGCGAAGAAGGGAAGAACCGCATCGTCCGGAGCAGGTGAGTTTATTCTTCTTTTTAGGCTTCATGTCCGCGGGGCAGGTGGGACCCGCTACGGATTCTACATGAAGAATCCGCAGCGGACCTGATTTTCCCCGTGGACATGAGGCCTTAATTCACAAAAATGGGAAACACAAGAAACATGAAGGAAGTTTATTTACCACAATTATGTTAATGCAGAACTTCATAAAATACACTCATTGTCAAAAAACCATCTCTCCCCTAGAAGTTGTCGGAACTGAATGAAACTTTCTCTGTGCAGTTGTAACGTTAATATAAGAAAGTGATCACAATATCAGAGCAAAAGGATCATTTATTATGGAAAATTGACCCCTTGTAGGGAGGCTCTAGTACCCTCTTATTGAGGGGAGGCTGGACGGGGGCGAAGCTAAGTCCCGGGAACTTAGCCCCGCCTCCTCTCACTGCAAATAGTGCAGAGGGGCGGAGAGGGGGTGGAGATGAGGCAGAGGGGGCGGGATCTCAGTGCACTGCTCCCGGCTCTTCCAGCCTCCTCCCCCTGCAGACAGAGACGCCGTAGATCGGCCGGCGTGAATACCTGGCCGATGTACGGTCGTCTGAAACAGCCCTGATTGAACAGCTCCAATGTCAGAAGACGTCCGCCAGGGCATTCTTACCGTCTATTGCCAACTACTCTGCTGTTGGAGCCTCTCTGGCGCGCACACACTGGCTTTAGCCAGCAGATGGCACCATTGTATAACAGCAAAAAGAGAAAGCCGTTTAGGAAACCCCAAATCCAAAATTGCATTGGAAAGGGTTAATCCACTAGGTAAGTAGTGATGTACGCTACAGTCACATTACTATAAATGATTGGATAACTACAGCATTGTGTGCTTATATTCTACAGAACATAGCGGTACTCTATGGAGACAAACTATTGTTTATCCCCTAATAGACTTTGGATTGGCCTATGTGAAGGCCAAGCAACCTCATTTAACAGCGTTCACCATCAGGAGAACATTGCTCTGTGTAATAGGGCCCTTACTATATATTAAAGTTCACTGCAGAAAATGAACAACGCTGGAAAGTTGCGCCTAGTGTGTATAAAAAACACAGAGCTCTGGACTACCCGTTCCCTCAGCTCTGAGCCCCGTAGCATAGTGATGGTGATAAAGTCAAAAAATGTTAAAAAGGTGTTGATATAATATAATGGTCCCATATAAAGTTATTTAAATAGCGGGTAAGAAGAACTTGTGGTTCCATAAACTATTTATTTTGCAAAGCCAATTAAAGGAACAGTAAAAGTAGAAATGAATGCTAGCAGTAAGCAGGACATAAACCCGTCGCCCCGCCCGTCAGGCTGCAGACATTTCTGCATGTACTAGCATCTACAAGTCGTGCAGAAATCCTGCAGGAAAAAAAGTGCAAATTTCTAGTTGTTCTCTCCCATTTGCAGCTGGTAAATGGTTGGGGGGTGGGGGGGGGGGGTGGCAATACTTAGCCAAGAGGGTGGGGCTTAACAATACTTGTGCATTACTGCAGGCAGGGAAGAGGGGGAGGGGCCTTCCACAGCCAGTGATCACAGGATAATGGGAAGAACGGACCAATTTTTTTTTTTGCCGACATGGAACCACGAGAGGCGAGCATTAGCTCATTTGTCATTGCTACATATGGGGGACCTGATTACCTACAAAGTGTTGGACTTATTACAGATTGCGCACATGTACTGTGGAAAGAAAATCTGCCCAAAATGATGCAGACGCACAAAGATTTTCCTGGGAATGTGTGACATAATCCATAGCCAAAAGATTCAGCTACATCTCCAAGGGGGCCAAGGAGCAAATGCAGATGCGTTTACCCACCTAACCAATAAAAAACTGGCTAGTAGTCATACTTCATCATGAATACATAGCTACCGTAAATAGGATGGCCTACTTGTTAAGCGCTGTGCCTCTTTATATGGCACATGTGCAATTTATACTTTGTGTCAGAGGAAGGGAGCTGGTGCAACATAGTTGCACTTCAAGCAACGTCATTGCTGTGCAAGCCTTTAGTACCAAGTTAACCCAGCAGGGCATTATATTTGTGCAATTCCATATTATCTTTCTCATCAACATAATACAGAGCCAATACTCTGTGGGTGGATAGAGCAAAAGCACCGCGGCACTGCGTATTATGTGCGCATTTTTCACGTGCGTAATACACAATGCTAAAAGCCCGTTGATTTCTATTCAGCCACTCACATCTGCAGTTTTATTTTGCACATAAAAAGAAAAAAAAGCAGCATGTCCTATTTTGGCGCATAATACATACTAATATAGGCTTTAACATAAGCATCAATTATGCGTATTAGCTGTGTACTGTGTATTACACATGTGAAAAAGCTGCACGTAACAAGCAGTGACAATACGCCCGTGGGAGCGAGCCCTTATAGATTGACTTTCTCAACTGCCCTTTTCTGTTGCGCAATTTATTACAACTGCTAAAGAAAGTCAAGCATCAAAAGGTGGAGTTTCCCTGAAATGTGACAGTCACAGAGTGCTTATCTTAGGAACACCAGTTGCAAAGGAGGAATAGTCTATGGGCGGTCTGCGCACGCTTATCCATTTGCAAGGTTTGTACAGATAGGACGTGCCCAATGGGCATACCTCCCATTCAGTTCATAGATATATGTACACCGCATTACACTGTACAACACTTTGTATAAACTGCTGTGTGTACATGAGGTATAACTTATCCTGCATTTATCTCTAGTTTCCCCTCTCTAGGCTGTATCTGTAATCTTCCATTCTCTGTGAGCTGATGCAGCATTCGTTACGCAGATAAGAGTAGGATATCTTCTTGTAGCAGATATGTAACATGTAGGACATTTAACAGGACTGAGCAGTATAGATGCGATTTTGACTTCAACATTTTGATGCAAGACAGTGAAAGAAAATCAGCAATGTGTGAATATGCTCTAATAATTCCTGCTTTTGCTGCAATCTCTTAGATTAGCGCATGTAGAAATAATTGTTTTTATGAATTTTAAAAAAAATTGAATGCAGGCTCAGCATGTGAGATCGTTCGCTATACAAAAGATCTAAGGAAGAAAATGGGCACAATAGAATGTATGACAATAATAAATAAAAAAATTGCCATTTGCCATTACTATCATTGACCCATTGAGTGAATATCTCAGCACCAATACTATTTGGACATGTAAACAAGCATCTTGCAATCACAACAAACTGTCCCCCCCCCCCCCCACTCCCCCCTCGCTGGGATAGTACAGGGATGGATGATAAAGTAAGACATCAGTAATGGGCACCTGCGGTATAAGTTGACTTCTCTGAATAGGTTATCAGTTCCAATAGCTGGGAATACCCATTTAAAGGCTGTGGTCACATTTGCTTTTTTTCCCCGCCTTTAGCCATGTGTTTTTACATCAAAATGATATTTGTAATTGAACGTTAATAAAGAAGATTACTTTCTAGGCTTTCACCGAGTTCTATTACAATTATAGCTGGAGGAGGAGGAAGATTCTTGAACAATCTGTAAGTCAGGCAGAGCTAATGGGAGGGGTCTATTACGGGGGAGGAGACTTGTACACTTACTAATTCATACTTTTATGGCCCAGCTAACAAAGTGTAAAAGGCAATGGTCACTGTTGCTATATGCAATTATAAATGATACCATGGAGGAAGAAAGGGGAGCTGGCTCTGGTCTGCGATACCTCATTCACTGTTACTGCTCACGGTGCAGACCTGATGTATGCAGGCTGAGCAAGAGAAGAGATCTGACTGTATAGGCAGCAGCAGTAATAGTGTACGAGTTATCACTGATAACATACTTCACAGTATGAAGCAGGCCGACATGGCTTATAATTACACACAGATGTGGTGACCACTGGCACTCTGATGTTAGTCATAAAACCGTGAATTAGTAAATGTATGAGGAGTCTCCTTTCCCCAGACTTCTCTTGTGTAGCTATAAATGGCACCTCTCCCATCCACTGCACTGTCTAGTGCATATACCCATCTTTGCCCCCTTCTCTCATTAAGTTCCACAGTATCTGCCTGCTGGATTGTACAAGAACCTTAGGCCTCCAGCCATCACAGTTATGAGAAACAGGGCAAGATGTGAAAGGAAATGGGTGAAAATTGTTTTAACATTTATTTACAAATACCATTTTTATGTAAACTACATGGATTTAAAGAAAAAAAAACTGTGAATGTGTCCAAAGCCTTTAAAGAGATGTTAAGATTATTATATATTAAGAAATTGAGGACAATTTTAATACTAAATGGTTCTTGAACTGCTGTGCCTTTTCAGATATGCAGCTGAAGACTGTTGCTAGGGAAAATCCAAAAATCTGTACTCCGCTGCATAGCTGAATAGAGCTATTAAAGGGGTTGTCTCGCGGCAGCAAGTGGGGTTATACACTTCTGTATGGCCAAATTAATGCACTTTGTAATATACATCGTGCATTAAATATGAGCCATACAGAAGTTATTCACTTACCTGCTCCATTGCTAGCGTCCTCGTCTCCATGGCTCCGTCTAATTTCGCTGGCTTCTTGCTTTTTTAGATGCGCTTGCGCTGTGCGGTCTTCTGCCTGGTGAATGGGGCCGCTCGTGCCGGAGAGCTGCTCACCGCGTCGTCATCGTAGCTCCGCATCCGTCACGTGGTGCCGATCAGCCAATGAGGTGGCTGTATCGGCAGTGGAACGCGGAAGACAGAAGAAGAAACTCCACGGTGCACCATGGGAAGACCCGCGATGCACCGTAGGAGAAGACCAGCGGCGCCATCTTTAAAAGAAGAAAAGAAGAAGCTGCAGAACGCTGGTGCAGGTAAGTGCAATGTGCTTTTTAAAAACACATGCTTTCTTTTTCACAGGGCAGAATGCAGGGGTCCATTTAAAAAAAAAAAACACGCTTTTGCCGCGAGACAACCCCTTTAAGTACTGGGACGGCTCCCCTCCTGTCCCTGCAGCCTTCTCTACATTACTCTGAGCAGAGCTTGTACAGCAGACGTGTTGATTGTAATGAAATACTACTTCTGTGCTTTCAGCATCTTCTGTTCCTGTCTGGCCGCCACGCAATGAAACCATTCCCTCACAAAAATCTGCTGCCAGCTGCGCTTGCCAGTGTGCCCACTCCTGGCTGAAAGCCAATGCATGGTCTTGATGCATCGGGTATAATAGAAAACACTAAAACACAAATAATAATACTGAAAGGCACAGTATCTAATACATATTTGATCCAACGAGATACATTGCTCCAGGTCTCGGCTGGGACAGCAGTTCAAGATTCATTGATTATTAAGATCATCCGGAATTTGAGGATTCAATATATTTAAATAAAAATAAATAAAAATCTAAATGACTGTTACACTTTATTTATGCTCATCCCTCATTAATATGATGGCAATATCATACAATTCACACAGTGCAACTGTATTATTGCATTGAAGTCTGGGCCTAAAGGCTCATTCACACAGACATATGTATATTTGATCCTCAAAATACGCAGCATTTTTACAGTGTGTAGATATGCATATTTTACGTGTGAAAAAAAAACCGTAAGCAGGGCTTAAAGATGTCAGAACTATCCCTCTCAGGTCTCCTAGCGACCTGCATAAAATACGTAGCAGAAAGGCATGTAACATGGGTACATGCTGTGTGTTTTAACGCACACAAATAGTAGGTGGCGCTATTTTTTTTCACATGCGTGAAAAATGCAGGTTTGAATACCGCAATGCAAGTCAATGGGATTTATGCACTAAGTATTACGCACGTAATACGAACTGAAAATATGCTCATGTGAGTGAGCCCTAATACTGTACGTATGGGCTGCTTTAGACCAATTTGGATGCTGATGCTAACAATCCACACCCCACTTAGAAACATTCTAGGTATCATTAACAATGTCAAAAAACGTCTCCGTGTGGCTCGTGCCATTCCTAGATCCCATGTGTCAGTTTTACCCAAATCTTCCCCAGGACATTTTGTGACTTCATGATGACATCGCAGCCGGGAGTATTGCCAGTCCGTAAAAAGGAACTTATTATTTCAGTTCCTTTTCGTGTCATTGTGATGAATTCAAACAGTGCGGAAACCCACATTGTAATCCTGCAAGAACTTCATTGTAGCGCCTATTAGAATGCCAGGAGGGGTTTGTACTTTTTCCACAGAAGCCTAGGGTGGTACGATTTGCATTTGTGGGGTACTACGGTTGTAACAAAACAGTTTGTCCAGATAAATTCTGCTCGCTTATACTATTTCTTGGTGCAAACACCAACATCTATGATTTTAAATCAAGCTTTTTTCTTAATTAGAAGGTATGTTTAACCCTGTAGTGAGGAGCCTACTATTTTTTGCCTTGAGGACCAAGCGATTTTTATTGTTGCACTGCAAGTGCCATAACTCATTGACAGCCCGATGAGGGCTTGTTTTTTGGCACAAGCTTTGTATTTTAATGGCCTCACTATGGGGTACATATGGGTTGTGGAACTTGTATTAAATCTTTTGGGGTGAGGAAGTCCACAAATTCTGCCATTGTTTGGGGCTTTTGCTTTCACAGCGTTCAGCATTCGGTAAAAACAACATGATACGCCACTCTCAAACATGCGGCCAGCAAAACACGATGATTTTACTTTAGTTTTCGAACACATGTTCTTGCCTCCGACAGCGGATTCAGCACACCCCATCTTTGTGATGGGGTGCGCAAAATGCGGTAAAATACAGCAGACAGCGCTTGAAAATTGTGGCGCTGCAAAACAC
Organism: Eleutherodactylus coqui; assembly: GCF_035609145.1. NCBI lineage: Eukaryota > Metazoa > Chordata > Amphibia > Anura > Eleutherodactylidae > Eleutherodactylus > Eleutherodactylus coqui. The sequence goes on along the minus strand of NC_089841.1, from coordinate 243,830,945 downwards.
CGCGATCAAGTGCATGTCTGCGAGGCCCCAGTGAAATCAGTGGGTGCGTTACCACGGTGGTAAAAAGGGCATGTGTGAGAGTGGCCTTATATTTTTTATTGGTACCATTTGGACGCACATATGACTTTTGGGGTGCCTTCAGACGGCACCCAGCCGATAAACAGTCGTCTGAAGGTGCCTTTAGATTGGTTTTTTGTTACTTTTTAAGGGGGGGGGGGGGCGAACAAAAAAAAGCAATTCTGGCATGACTTTTGAACTTATTTTTAACAGTGTTCACCTTGCATGATAAACATTAGAATATTTTCATTGTCTGGGTCATTGCAAAGTGTAATACGTATTATGAGTCACTTTTTAATGGGTTTTTTTTTGGGGGGGGGGGGGATGTGTATTTATTTATTACTTTTTTTTTTTTTTAAATTAAACTTTATTGAACTGTTTTTAGTCCCTCAATGGGCCTTGAAGATGTGATCATTTGATTCCTAGGATATTATACTGCATTACTTATGTGATACATTCTACTAAGTGTATGGCAGCAGGCTATTAGACTGATGGAGGTGGGGGCTAGTAGGCTGAGTTACACGGCAGACATGAAGGCCTTTGTCAGGCTTCCAGCCTCCTTCCCCTGTCATCATCTTATATGCCACAGTTGCTATTATGGCATGTAAGTGGGTAAACTGCCAGGATCTGAGGTTTCTCTACTACTGGCAGTTATAGCAGGAGCCTGGCAGTCAGCGGTCGGCAGTCAGCCAAGCCACAGCCTTTAAAAAGATGTATGCGCAAGTTTGACCCCTTAAGAACCGTCCCCTTTCTACCCTCCCCCATTTGTTTTTTCCTCTCTCTTTTAATCCCCTAACGACCGCCAATACGCCTTTTGACGGCCTGTTTCGGCGGCCTATGTATGAAGAGAGATCACGCGGCGACCCCTCTTCATACAGCGCGGGCGTCAGCTGTTTATTACAGCTGAGACTCATGGGCAATAGTTGCAATCGGCCGCGTGGCTATTAACCCTTTAAACGCCACTGTCAATTCTGACAGCGGCATTTAAATCCCCCAAACGATGTTCGAGGGTCCCGTACAGCTCCCCGCGCATATTAGCCTTTTACTCCCCACTTCCACACGAGCCAACCTAAACAACCACTCACCGTGAATCAGGCACATCAAATAACCAATCACCGGGAATAAGTAAATCCAAACAACCAATTAGGTTGCGAATAGTGTGCATTTGGGGAGTAATAGATATATGCGCCCCCCCCCCCCCCCCAAGTGAGATTGCCAGGAGGCATATATTGTATTTCAGCCGCACTTCAGTAGCGGTGAGCGATTCCAGCGACCTCATTGGTTGTTGGGTACACACCCCCCTTTGGAGATCTGCACGAGTACTACTTCACGAGACCCGCAGGGGTTAGGTTTAGGGTTAGTCGCCGACCCTTCTACAACCGTGCTGCTGCTTATTTAACGGGCCGCCCACTCGTGCTCATCTCACAGCTACTGAAGTGTGGCTGAAATACAAAATATGCTGCCAGGAGCTGTATGGGTGTCATGGCAGCCGGGGTCCTTCTGAAAGGCCCCAGGGCTGCCTTAGCAGACTGCCTATCAAGCCATCCCCATGGGATGGCTTGATAGACTGCCTGGCAGATTGTAGTATGATCTAGTACTTTATCAAAGTATCGCTAGTTGTGGTCTTCTAGTGGGGGGGGGCTTACAAAAAAAAGGTAAAAATAAGATCATTAAAGTTTTATTCATTGTAAAAAATAAAAAAAAAAGTTATAAAGTTTAAATCACTACCCTTTTGCCATATCTATAACAAGAAATCTAAACCATAAAACAAAAATACATGTGATATTGCCGCGTCCGTAAAAGTCCGATCAATTTACCCCGCACAGTGAAAGTTCGAAAAAAAAGAACGCCAGAAATGTATTTTTTTTAGTCACCCTGTCTTCCAGAAAAAAATGCAATAAAAAGCGATCAAAAAGTTGTATGTATCCCAAATTGGTACCAATGTAAACTACAGAACATCTCACAAAAAGTGAGCCCTCCCACAACTATGTCGATGAAAATTTTAAAAAGTTATTTCACACAGAAGATGGCGGCAGAAAATTTTTAAAAAATTACATTTCTTTGAAAAAAAGAAAAATACAGTAAAAAAAAAAACTATACAAGTTTGGTATTGTAGTAATCGTACTGACTCATAGAATAAAGTTATCATGTCATTTTTGTTGCACTTTGTGCGCCGTAGAAACAAAACGCACTGAAAGATGGGGGGGAATGTCATATTTTTTTCTTTCATTTTACTCCACTTAGAATTTTTTTTAAAGTTTTTCAGTACATTAAATAGCACCATTGAAAACTACTACTCGTCCCGCAAAAAACAACAAGCCCTCATACAGCGACGTCGATGGATAAATAAAGGAGTTATGATTTTTTTTAAAAGGAAGGGGATTGGGGGTGGAAACGAAAAGGGAAAAAAAAAGGCCCGCGTCATTAAGGGGTTGAAGAATCATAACTGTTATTCATTGACATAACTGTCTGACGGCTTGTTTTTTATGGATGAGTTGTAGCTTTCAATTGCACTGTATAATTGACTGAAAAACTTTTTAAAAAATTCTTAGTGGAGTGAAAAAAATACAAAAAAAAAAAACCAACTAAAGAAAATGTAAGCTAAGTAGAAGACTCCCAGGCTCCTGCATGTGGAATTCAATCCGCCTGTGGACAGGAGGCCTTAGTCCACGGAAAGTGTGCGTCGCGTGTGAGAACTGGCCCTGCATGCGCAAAAGGTACAGTACTATGCACCAATACTTGCGCAATACTACCTCAGCCACAGCGCAAATACGGGAGCATTTAACACATATGCTCGTGTGAAGGGGCCATAATTTGCCATTTCAATGGCTGGGAGCAGCGGCGCTTTTTTTTTTTTTTGACGCACGCAAAAAATATGCCGACGCGTGTACGCAAAAATAGCAACATTTGTTCGGCAAGAATGCCACGTATGTGCTCCTGTGAAGCCGGCCTAAGCCATGTGACCTTGACCAGGTCCCTTCACCTACTTGTAGGTGAGCTGGCGGGGGTAAAAAAAAAATAAATAAATAAAAAAAAATAAATAAATAAAGGTAAAGTAACGGCTGGCCTTGTCAGTTTATACTGCATAAAAATGCAACAAAATACGCACAAATTCTATACACATCTTTGTAGCGAACGAAGTATAATAGCGGCCATCGGAGTCATATTAACATATCCCTTAGAGAACAAGCTAAGAGGCAGCGATAGACCGCCACGGGGTGGGATTGGCATCTCCCGTCGGGTGGCATCTTACAGGGCACCTTCAGACTGAGCGCTTTATGGTTGGGGGTGTCAGTTACTCTAGTCTGAGTCAGTGTAGGCAGAATGTTACAATGTATCAGCCCGTGGAACGTGCAGAGAAGATACATTGTAGCACATGAACTCGTCAAGGACTGGCCGCATGGAGGAGGGGGCTGACAGAAAGACATGGATGAAGGAGGGAGATTACACCTTCACCACAAGGGAGACGGCAGACAAAGGCGCCGAGGGGGGAGGGAAGGAGAGGAGGAGGAAGACACACTAAATACAAGGGAAACCTCCGAGCAAATGCCAGCCATGTCCGAGCAGAGCCATGGCGGAGGCGCTGAACGGGGCAAAATGGTGGTGGAGGGTGGAAGGCGGGCACTGCAGCTGTCACCAGAGAAGGCGACGGATCCAACATGGAGAGCGTCAGTGAGGAGGAAGACGAGAGGACAACATGGCGACGTCTCCTCCTCCGACACTGCCGAGCTGGGGGGATATGCCGCCGGATGAGCCGGCGGGATGTTGGCGCCACGTTACACGGTTATGGCTTTATTTCTCTCTCGCTGTATATACATATATCTGTGTGCTCGGAGCCGCGCATCTCCTCCCCGCTCCTGCGCTTTCCCGCCCGACTGAGGAAGAGGGAGGAGGAGGGGAACATGGCCGGGCTGGCTCTATAGATCTGTAGCGCCTTCCTGCCTCCATTATACACGTAAAGCTTGTCAGCCGCACACATAGCCGAAGGGAGGAAATAAAACGGGACATGTTGTGGGCATCAGCAGCGAGCCGGGCCGTAGTGTGGGCATCACCACCGAGCCGGGCCATGTTGTACCGTAGTGTGGGCCGTGAGGGGAGCGTCCTGAGGTAAAACCCTTCACAGGACACCGTACGTCCAGCCGGGACATGGCGCCTGCAGATCCCCTCACCAGCCGGCTCCTCCATTACACCGCTGTCACCTCACAGACACCCGCTCCTCCATTAGTCCCTACAATATCACCTCACACCAGCTGGCTCCTCCATTACACGTCTAATATTACCTCAGATGTAATGGGGGACATTGTATCATCTCACGGAGACCAGCTCCTCCATTACACTTCTATCACTACAGCATTACCTCACAGCCACTGTCCTCCATTAGTCCCTACAGTATTACCTCAGAGACCAGCTCCTCCATTAGTCCCTACAGCATTACCTCACAGCCACTGTCCTCCATTACACTTCTCACAGCCACTGTCCCCCCATTAGTCCTTACAGTATTACCTCACAGCCACTGTCCCCCATTAGTCCCTACAGTATTACCTCACAGCCACTGTCCCCCATTAGTCCCTACAGTATTACCTCACAGCCACTGTCCCCCATTAGTCCCTACAGTATTACCTCACAGCCACTGTCCCCCATTAGTCCCTACAGTATTACCTCACAGCCACTGTCCCCCATTAGTCCCTACAGTATTACCTCACAGCCACTGTCCCCCATTAGTCCCTACAGTATTACCTCACAGCCACTGTCCTCCATTAGTCCCTACAGTATTACCTCACAGCCACTGTCCTCCATTAGTCCCTACAGTATTACCTCACAGAGACCAGGTCCTCCATTAGTCCCTACAGTATTACCTCACAGAGACCAGGTCCTCCATTACACTTCTCACTACAGTATTACCTCACACACTGTCCTCCAGTACAGGTCATTCATTACCTCACAGAAACAGTCCCCCATTAGTCCCTACAGTGTTACCTCACACAAATACTGTCCTCCAGTACAGGTCACTAAATTACCTCACAGTCCTCCATTAGTCCCTACAATTTTACCTCACAGAAATCCTGTCCTCCATTAGTCCCAACATTACCTTACAGAAACCCTGTCCCACATTACATGTTACAACATCACCTCACACAAACACAGTCCTCCATTAGTCCCTACAGTGTTACCTCACGCTGTCCTCCATTACTTCACAAAAACACTGTCCCACATTAGTCCTCCATTGCATTTGTCACTACATTACCCCACAGAAACAGTCCCCCATTAGTCCCTACAGTATTACCTCACACAGTGTCCCCCATTACATGTCACTACATCACCTCACAGAAACACTGTCCTCCATTAGTCCCCACAATACTACCTCACAGAAAGTCCCCCATTACAGTATCACCTCACACAAACCCCGTCCCCCATTACACTGGAACAGCAGCAGCAACTTTCCAATGGACTTCTGCGTCCAACCCTGTCAGCGTGTGTATATATTATATATACTGTAGGGACATATATTGTGTGTGTATATATATATATATATATATATATAGTATACACACACACTGATTAATATATATATAGCGCTGACCCTATAGGCTCTAGTATACTGCTGACCCTATAGGACTACAGTATCGCTGACCCTATAGACTACAGTATCAGCATGGCGCTGTCCCGCTTCCTGCTGCCGCCGTGTCATGTCCCCTCACAGAGCTGCAGGCAGTGCCACCTCCAGCACACAAGCCCATAAGTCCCGCACGCTGTCCCCCGCCCCGGCCGGCTGTGCGGACCAGCAGCCGCTGCTCGCCGTCCACTTCTGAAGGGTTGTTGTTTATAAACCCTATAAAAGGGCGGCCAGGTAGTGAGAGGACTGCCTGTAAAACATGGCTACCGGGCTGGCGGAGGAAGAGCGTGAAGGAGTAGCAGGAAAAGCAGAGCAACTTCAAACTCTGGAAACCAATGAAACCATCCATCTAAATCTAATTTTCCATAACGCCATCCCTCCTCCTCCCCCTGCAGACAGCAGGCTCACTCAGCGAGCCCGGGCAAAGGGGCACAAAGTTAGAGGAGGCTTGTGGAATGCGTTATGGCGAGGAGGTGCCGGTCCTCGGAGGACAGTCCATGTGCCGGGGACCCCCGAGTAGTAACCCAAATGGGCGCTTACATCAGACGGCGTCCTGTTCCTCAGCTCCAGGTGAATCCTCTTCTTCATGTCCATCTTCTCGGCGTCCCTCGCTCTCGTCTATGGCTTTCAGCAGATAGTCGTGTTTTTGGCCCCCCCGTTCTTGGCTTTTGGGTTTTCTAAAGGTGATCCCAGCCGAGAAATTAAAAAAAAAAAAAAAGTTTCAAAGGGAGGGGTGTGAGGCCGCGCGCAGCAAAAGAGCAAGTTCGAGGTGTCCTTAATGGAGGGAGAGAGTCTGAGCGCTCTCTGTATAGGAAACGTGTGGAAGCTGCTGAGACCAAACGCCAAGTTACTCACAAGAGCGAGGAGGAGAAACCATGGAGGGAAAAAAAAGACACTGAAAAAAAAGGACATTGACAGTGCTGCCTCTTGTGGCCATAAGGAGGTTGTGCAGCCTGAGCAAGCAAATGCTGCAGCAAACAGCAGAAAGCGACACCAGGAGAGGAAAAAAAAAACCACACGCTTGCATAAGAAAGCTTCATGGTTTGTTTTATATCCAAACGGCATACATCGGGCTTTTTCTCACTTTGCATCTGTTTTATCTGTTCTTTAGAGCTGTGATGTGAGATTACTGTGTTTACCATCAATAAAAGGAGTGGCTCGGAGAGAGCGTGCCTTCTTCCAGTCTTTTTCTTTCAAGTTCTCCTTGCTCCTTGAAGATTTACGGTTATGTCATTATTCGTCTCCCCTTCAAGTGTCTGCTTTCTGTTTACGCTAAATGATTTATCGATGTCATCGTTCGCCAAGCCTGTTTAGACGGGCGGATACATCGTTGCACATTCAAATGAGCAATCGTTCAGTCGTTCATATTTACAGTATAAGAGAATGCGAATGATTGGTACTTAAACCGAACGATTAGCGAACGAGGCAGCGATGATTTTTATGCCTGCATGAACAAAAAGCAAACCATTTATGCCGAACGATTATCGTTCATTTTTGCTCGTTTAAACAGTTTTTTGAACAATAATCTTTCCATGTAAAGGGGCCTTTATTAGAACTGCTGTAAGGTTATGCCTGCAATCTCAGGGTTACCGGGTGCCAGTACTCCATATTTGAGGGGGGGGGGGGTGTTGGTGCAATGTATTTATCAGAAATAAAGTACTTGTAGGACAAGTCAAACTTGTAGCAGAACTTGTATCTGTTTTATAATTGTTTGTGGTACATCATATAATCCTGAGCTCTTTGTGCATCATTTTTAAGGTTCTGTCAATCCATATCCTTTTTTATATAATTATTTTTAAATTGTGCATAAAAATCCATATATATTTTACACATCTGCACACGCAAATTAGTCGTAATGTCAAAACCTGCCTAAGGGCTTTTTCACATGGGGAGCTACATGCGCTTAAAAAACCTGCGGCTATTAAAGCCAATGGTTTCCTATAGGAATGTTCAGATTCCTTCCTCTGAACATTCCCATAGGAAAATATTGGTTCCAATAACCGTGTGGGTTTTTTTTTACGCGCGTAGCTCCCCATGTGAAAGAACCTTAATATTGTGTAGTGTCTCATGCCTCCAAAACATCTCTGATCCATTGAGGCATGTACTCCACAAGACCTCTGAAGGTGTTCTCTGGTATCTGGCACCACTAAAGACCATTTACACACACAGATGATCGTTAAAAATTCATCAGAAACTGACAGTTTTGAGCGATCATTTTGTATCAGCTACTAATTGGCTAATCAGCCCATTAATAGCTAACTAGCTTCATTTGCATGTATTTAGAGAACAGGGGGTGGTCTGTTCTCTAAACACATCACTATTGTTCTCCAGCAGGACAGCTGCTGAAAGAATGTTATCAGCGCTGCCCTCAGAGAACTCAGTGTGCGGTCAGTCTTATCAGTCCCGCTGGATTTTAGGCTGCATTCCCACGAACGTATATCGGCTCGGTTTTCATGCCGAGCCGATATACATCCTCCTCATCTGCAGAGGGGTGAGGATGGAAGAGCCAGGAGCAGGAACTGAGCTCCCGCCCCCTCTCTGCCTCCTCTCCGCCCCTCTGCACTATTGGCAATGAGGAGAGGTGGGTTGGGGCGGGGCTAATTTACAGAACTTAGCCCTGCCCCGCCTCCTTTCATTGCAAATAGCAGAGAGGGGGCGGGAGCTCAGTTCCTGCTCCTGGCTCGTCCATTCCCCCCCCCCCCCCCCTGCAGATGAGGACGACGTATATCGGCTCGGCGTGAAAACCGAGCCGATATACGTTCGTGGGAATGCAGCCTTAAGCTGAGCTGGACTTGGCGATGGACGAAAAGTGCACGGTAAGTGCATGATGGGCACACATAGATGGCTTTTGAGCGATAATTGTTGTGTGTAAAAGGGCCTTTAAGGTATCTTTACACGTAACAATATATTGTTTGCCTAAACAAACAAGCAAATGATGTCACAGTTTGCTCAGGCAGTCAGTTTAGACACAAAGATAAATCATTGATTTGTTTGTTTATTGTACCAGTGAATGAGAACGACTGAACGATTGGTGTTTAAACTGAATGATTAGCAAATGAGCCAACGATGATTTTCCTGCTTGCATAAAATGAACAGCGAACGATAAGCAAACAAATTATCATTCATTAATCAATTGTTGGCCGTGTTTACACAAAAAAGGCAATCATTAAAATTTGAACAATCAATTTTTTGGAACCGTAAAAGGCGGAACAATACACTGGACCATAGTTGTATGCAGAAGCACCCGACAGGCATTCGAATGATAATCGTTCCTGTGCTTTCACACTGAAGCGATCATTGCTTAGTGAATAGAGGTGGAGTGGGGCAGAGATCGCTCCGGCTGTCCTCCTCCATTCACAGTAAACAGGCAGTCGTTCATAGATGAACAAATGTCTATTCACACAGACCGATTGTCATTTGATTTTTATGCACCATCTGAACAATAAGCGAACAACTTATTGTTCGTCAGCGAGAATCTGAATAATTACTCGTTCCATGTAAAAGGGCCTTTACAAGCAGATCTTTCAAGGAGGGACCTGTAAGCTCCTCTGATAAGGCCCCTTTTCTTGTAGGCGCCCCATTCACTCTTTATTGCTTCTAATATGTATGGAGCCTGATAGTAGTGTACTGCCACTTGGGTGTTCTTCACCACTCGGTGTCAATGGCTAATGCTACGTTTTATTGATACTAAGCAGTTTGCAGTTAGTCTCGCTTTTTCAGAGGACCTGACAGGTTCTCTTAAATCCTGCGAGGTGCGGCCTCCATGGATCAGACTTGTTTTTCCAGCATGTCACATAGATGCTTGGTCAGAGTGAGAGCTGAGTAGTTTGGAGACCAAGTCAACACCTTGAACTTTTTGTTCCTCAAACCATTCCTGTACACTTAGTGCTGTGGCAAGGCGCATGATCCTGCTGAAAGAGGCCACTGTCTGGAGGAAATACTGTTGCCAGGAAGGGGTGTAATTGGTCTGCAACAATGTTTAGGTAGGTAGTAAGTATCAAAGTAGTATCCACATGAATACCAGGACCTAAGATTTCCAGGCAGAACATTGTCTAGAGCAGGAATTTCAAACTCTTTTTCACCAAGGGCCACATCAGCCTTATGGTTGTCTTCAAGGGGCCGATTGTATAGTAAGGGCGCATTCACATAAGTGTATTTGCGCAGCATATTAAGCATGCAACTTAATATGCAGTGAATAGAACCCATTGATTTCAATGAGTTCCTTCCCATGAGTGCATTTTTTTCACATGATGTGCAATCGTGTGAAATAATACGCGGCATGACCTATTTTGGTGCGTATTCGTTGCTAATTATTTGTGCACCATTTCAGTGTGCCTGTCTGCATTCTTTTTTGCGTGGGTAAATATGCAGTGTATTTGCACACATAAAAAAACATGCTAGAGCTGCTGAAAAATACGTGCATAAGCGATTTTTTGTTGGGTTGCACAACCGAAATGCGCTTATGCCCACGTTAACAAACCCTAATAATGACCTCCATAGTGGCCTCAGTAGTAACAGTGACTACCATAGTAGCCCCAACAATAATAGTGACCCCCTTAGTGGCTCCAGTAGTAATAATGACCCCCATAGTAGGCCCTGTCGTAATAGCACCCCCCAATCCCCCAAACTGCCTATTGGCCCTTGGTCAGGCAGCATCCTTACAGGCTTTCCACTCAACCAGCCTATAGTCACGGCCTGGCAGCAGCCGCTGCTGAGTCTGTCATTGCTGACCCCTCACCTCAGCGTCTACGCTTCATACAGGATGGTGCATGCAGATGCTGGGAGGTCACAGACTCTGCACTGCCGTTGCTGCACCAGAGCTGCAGGCGGGGTGAGAAGAATTCCTGTTAGGTTTGATGCACAGCTGGTGGGCCACATAAAGTGAGCAGTGGGACAGATTAAGCCTGCGGGCCTTGTGTTTGACATACTGTATGTGCTCTACAGCATTGCTTGCCTCCTTCCCATAGTGCAGCCTGGTGTCAGCTGTTTCCTAGTTAAGTGGTATACATGTTTTGGCCATCCACATGATGTAAAAAAAACATGATTCATCAGACCAGGCCACCTTTCCCCATTGCTCCGTGGCCCAGCTATGATGTTCCCTTGCATATTGTAGGCACTTTTGGTGGTTGATAGGAGTCAGCATGAGCACTCCAAAAGATCTGTGGCTATGCAGCTCCATACACAGTTAGCTGCAATCAACTTCTTCCAGGACTGGGAATAAAAAAGCAGCTCTGGCATACAAACTCCATACAATATTGCCCCCTTCCCCCACGCTACCAATAGTGGCTCACAATACATGCTGCAAGAAAGTTTGCTTTCTCTGGCGCTAAAGAGTAGACTAAGAGCGAAGATGGTAAATATCAGCTGTTAGCTATTGGATAAATCCAATAGATATAGCCCCATGTCCACGGGTGAGTTTGATTTGCGGAACCTGCAAGGGACACGTATGCGGGAGATCTGCAAATCAAGCCGCCCATAGGGAATCATGGGCATCTGCAAAATAATTTAAGCATGCGGATTTGTTTTTGTGTGCCTTTTGGTCTGAAAAACAAATTGCAGCACGCTCTATTTTTCTGCGGATCCCACACTGACATCTTCCACTGAAGTCAATGGAAGACATCCGATCCGCGGCATACTTGCATCTGACACTGCAGAACTGCCGCAGACCCGCGGGAAAGCAGGAGTTTGAAAAAGAAAAACTCCTACTGCGCATGTGCGCCGGAAAATATCCGTCGTGCAGAAGAAAGAAGCAGAAGACCCGCACAGACCCGGAACAGGTAAAATAACGTCCTCGGCTGCGGGCAGGGTGGTATTCCACTGCGGGATTCCCTGCACAGAATCCGACCTGCCCGTGGGCATAAGGCCTAAGGGATACTTAAAATTTCTCTACTCATGCTTTGCCAGCACACATACTACTATGCATCGCTAAATACCACACTGCAGTGTCTAAATTATCCAAAATGGCACTAACCGGATGGCACCACCCCACACACAATACCCCCATCAGCACAACATAGCTGCCCCGCAGCATGAAACACCACAGTGCAGCACAAATACCTAGTTGCACAGGCTACCTCCCCACCAGTGTCAAATAAATACCAGCATGGGGCACAAAATACCTTCCCAGCAGCACCAGATGTATTCCATAATGCAGCACAAGATACATCGCCAGCAACACAAAGTTTTTACCATGTGAAATTACAGTTCCAAGTATGACCTGAACAATGGTAAGGATATGCTGAGAGTTGTAGTGTCACAAACTAGAATGCTGCAGACCTTATATGTGAACACAATACTGATGTGATGCCATCAGAGACAGAATACACGATGACATGGAGTGAATTACAGCTGACGTCCTCTGCACTATTTTTGTTTCTTCTTGCCACACAAACATCTTTGACTCATCTGAAAATAACATCACATCATGCCTTTCTGGTGCTGCTCGTGGTTTTCGGAATACTATGTGTACCACAAGCCACACCAGAAAGGCAGCTGGAAACTAGGGAGGTAAACAAGTGGCTCCAGAGTTGGTTTAGGGAGGAGGTGTTTTGGGGTATTATTGTACCTTGTCACCCCCAGAAGTTAGGGGTGGTGACAAGGTACCAGTTGTCAAACAATTTAGTAACACCCACAGCTTCTGACTGGCTGTGGGGCGTTACTAAATTCATACAGGGCAGGAGGACAGCGGCAGAGCAGCCAAAGCGGCCGGAGGACTTTGGCCAGTGTCGATCTGCGACGGCAGCAATAGAGCGTCGAGGCTGGGAGCAGCAGCAGAGACACATGCGGCAGAGGCGCTGGTCTGTTGAATCCTCCAAGTGCTGTCCTGACACCGGAGGAGGACCGCGCCAAGACTGGGTGGGCCGGCTAAGGGCAAGCAACAGTCAGTGAGTGCAGCAATTCACGGCCGCAAAGGAGCTCACAGCCGCTACAGCAGCTGCAAAAAAAGGGCCGGACTGACCACTCAGGGAGCGCAGGGACAGCTGCAGCGTCTGTACTGATTTTTGGCCGCCCTGGAGGGTTAGGGGTTAGTTTTCCTATTAGTCTTACATTTATAGCTGTAAAGGTTTCTGCATTTACAGCTAATTATGCAAGCCTAACTGGAAAACTAATCCCTAACCCTAACCCTCCTGGCCAGGCAAAAATCACTACAGATGCTGCTGCTAGGACCTTACTGCATTCACCCAATCGGGAGCTAGGGGTGTGGCAGGGGCGTTCCTCTATTCAAGCCCTGTTAAACCCCTTGCTTCCTGGTGGTGAGAAGATACAATAATACCGGGTTTGGGTTCCTGAGAAACTGGGCTGACTTTGCTGTCGGCTACAGGCTCTACAATAGGTACGGGCTGCATTTCAACGGGGAGGGTGCAGCTGTGCTGGGGGAGAAGATGGCTAAAAGGCTGAAGGAGTGTTTAAACTAGGGACTGGGGGGAGGGCAAAAAGAGTAATAGGGGGGAAGACAGTGTAGACAGTGACTTGGGACCAAGCAATGGGAAAGGGGTCGAGCGGGGGTGGGGTTAGTACAGTTAGAACTGATAGAACAGCTAATAGGACCATAAGGAGTATAAAGAATAACAACAACCGTATAGATTGTATGGCAACAAATGCAAGAAGTCTGATCAGTAAAGTGGGTGAGCTTGAAGCGAGAATGTCTGAAGAAAATTACAATATAGTAGGAATGACAGAAACATAGCTTGATGATAATTGCGATTGGGCGGTGAATTTACAGGGATACAAGCTCTTCAGAAGAGATGATGGGAACCAGAAAGGGAGAGGGGTATGTCTGTTCAATCCCAATTAATGCCGAGGCTATGAGATTTAGGTATAGGAGATGAACACGTGGAATCTATGTGGGTAGAAATACAGGGAGGTAAAAACAACAAAATCCTGATAGGGGTTTTCTATAGACCACCAAAAATAAAAGAAGAAACTGAAAACTTATTCATAGGATAAATAAAAAAGTCGTCAAACCGCGATGAAGTAATTATTATGGGAGACTTTAATTATCCAGATATATTATGGGAAGACGAACCTGCGCATCTCACAAGGGTGATAAGGTCTTGTGAACAACTAAAGATAACTACCTTACCCAACTTGTGCGGGAGCCAACTAGAGGGAGGGCCACTCTGGACTTAATATTAACTAACAAACCGGACAGAATCATGCGGCTGCAGGTTGAGGGACACTTGGGAAATAGTGACCACAATATAATTAATTTCCAGTTGTCATTTAACCCCTTAATAATGCGGCCCTTTTTTTCCCCATTTTCGTTTTTTCCTTCCCCTTTAAAAAAATAACTCCTTTAATTATATCGACTTCGCTGCATGACGGCTTATTTTTTGCAGGATGAGTTGTACTTTTCAATGGTGCTATTTAATGTACCATATAATGTGCTGAAAAACCTTTTAAAAATTCTAAGTGGAGTAAAATGAAAATAAAACAACATTTCGCCATCTTTCAGCGCATCTTGTTTCTATGGCGCACAAACTGCAACACAAATGACATGATAACTTTATTCTATGGGTCACTACGATTACTACAATATCAAACTTATATAGTTTTTTTTTTTTTGCAGTACTACTTTTATTTTTTTTCAAAAAAAATGTAATTAAAAAAAAAAAGATCTGCTGCCATTTTCTGTGCGCAATAACTTTTTATTTTTCCGTCGATGTGCAAGGGCTCATTTTTTGCGGGACATCCTGTAGTTTCAGTTGGTACCATTTTGGAATACATATGACCTTTTGATCACTTTTTGTTGCATTTTTTCTTGGAGACAGGGTGAGCAAAAAAAAGTGCATTTCAGGCGTTCTTTTTTTTTTTTTGCTGACGACGTTCATTGTGCAGGGTAAATGCATTATTTTGATAGATCGGACTTTTACAGATGCAGCAATACCAAATATGTATTTTGTTTAATGATTTACATTATTTTATTATAAATATGTCAAAGGGGGGGATTTAAACTTTTATCACTTTTTTTTTACAATTAGTAAAACTTTTTTGATCTTTTTTTTCCTTTTTTTTAGCCACCCTAGGGGACAAAAAGTTGATCGCTCCTGCAGTATGATGTAATGCTGTAGCATTACATTATACTGAGATCGGGCAGGTAGTCTATAAAGCCATCCCATGGGGACGGCTGGATAGGCATTCTGCCGGACAGCCCGGGGCCTTTTAACCCCTTGAGTGGCACGCCCGGAAAAGTTCCGTGACGAGCTCCACTGCTCATAGCAACATAGCCCGGAAGATTTCCGGGCTATGTATCACTATGGGAGCTGCAGAGCACAATGCCACAAGCTGTGGCAGGGTGCTCTGCCTGCACAGACCCACAGAGAGCAGTGCAAGGGCTTTGAAAAACCAGCAGAAGATATTGCCGACATGTCGGCAATGTCCTGCTTTGTTTACAGGTTGCCATAGAGACCATCGGCTTGTCAGAAGCAAGCCGATGGTCTCTGTGGCAGGGAGAGCTGGTTGTTAGCTGTCAGAGGACACCTAGGTACTAGCTCTTACAGCAGAGATCAGAGAAAACCTCCGATCTCTGCTGTGTTAACCCTTTACATGCTGCAGTCTATGTGACTGCAGCATGTAAAGGGCTGTCACTGCAGCATGTAAAGGGCTGTCACCATGGGACCCCTGGAATGTGATCAGGGGTCCTGATGGGTCCCTGTGGAAGTCCCCTAAAGGGACAAAAAAAAAAAAAAAATTTTTTAAAATTAAAAAAAAAAAAAAATTAAAAAATTATTAAAAAAATAAAAAAAACACTTGTTTCCCTTACTTTGTAAAAAAATCAAAAATACAATCACACATGTGGTATCCATGTGCGTCGTAATGACCCAGAGAAGGAAGTTAATACATTATTTAACCCCTTAATGACATGGCCCCTTTTTTCTTTTTTCCCCATTTCTTTTTTTCCTCCCCCCTGTTTAAAAAATCACAACTTGTCCCGCAAAAAACAAGCCCTTATATGGCCATGTCAATGGAAAAATGAAAAAGTTATAGCTCTTGAGACGCAACTGCAAAATTAGTTGAAATTCAATAATTAGACCATTTTAAAAAACCTGCCCTGGTGGGCACGACAGGGTGGTAGGAAACCTGCCACTCAAGGGGTTAAAAGGTCCCCGGCTGCCATGACACTCGCACGGCTCCCTCTGATCTCATCACAAGGGCAAGACGGGATCCCTGAACATCATTTGGGGGATTTAAATGCCGCTGTCAGAATTGATAGCGACGTTTATAGAGTTAACAGCTTTGATCAACCGCACCCGCGGTGTATAATGGGAGATCGCCACGTGATAATAAGAAGCCTTATCAAGGAGCGACAAAAAAACTAGACTTTAGCTCAGAATTACTATCACCAATATTAATTGGGACAAATATAGCAGTACAGGTGACAAGTTTAAAAACATCCTGATTACCTCATGTGAGCAGTTCATACTCTTTGAGGCCTTAGTCACACGGGCATTTTTTCTCGCGATTTGCGGATCGCATGACGGATGTGCATCCGCAAATCGAGTGACCGGGGCGGAAAAATCGCCCGAAAAAACTGCTCCTAGCTGCGTTTCAATAGAAACGGGCCGGAGCAGTTCAGCGCTGTCCAGCGCATTGAATTCAATGGAGCCGGCAATACAGCCGGCTCCATTGAAAGCAATGGGCTTCGGGCGATATCACGATGAATTTTCGGGAAGGACTTAAAAATATAAGCCCTTCCCGGAAATTCATCCAGAAATGTGTAAAAACAAAACAAAAAAAATATACTCACCTGGTCCCGGCAGACGGAGTTCAGCCGCGGCCGGCTGGCAGTTCTCCTGAATGGGTAAGTGAGAGCTGCCTCTGATTGGTGAGGCTGTGACCAATCAGAGGCAGCTCATTCAGCAGGTGGGGATTTTAAATCCCCGGCTGCTGAATACTACTCAGAGCAGTTCAGGAGAACTGCCGTCCGCCGCGGCTGAACTCCGTCTGCCGGGACAAGGTGAGTATATATATATTTTTTTTACTTTTTACACATTTTAGGATGATTTTCAGGTAAGGGCTTATATATTTAAGCCCTTCCCGAAAATTCATCCCGAGCTCGCCGGCAGCCCATTGCTTTCAATGGAGCCGGCTGTATTGCCGACTCCATTGAATTCAATGGGCAAACATCATTCTTCTCTGCCACAGCTGTTACAGCTGTGGCAGAGGAGAATGATTTGTCTACTATATGTTCTCAATGGGGTCGGCGTTGCTGCCGCCGGCCCCATTGAGCGCATATAGAGAAGAGAACAGGAATCGCAGATCGCAGATAGGTGCGATCTGCGATTTCTGTTCTATAATTTATCGGACGAGCGCATAAAAAGCGCTCATGTGTCCGATACCATTGCAAAGCAATGGTTTTATAAAATCGCCGGACGCATGCGCATGCGCAAATTGCGCAAAAAAATGCCCGTCTGACCGAGGCCTAAGGCCTCATGTCCACGGGGAAAATAAGAATTAAAATCCGCAGCGTTTTACACGCACGCGGATCCGCACCCTATAGGAATGCATTGACCACCCGCGGGTAGATAAATACCTGCGGATGGTATTTAAAAGTGAATTAAAAAATTTCTGGAGCATGAAAAAAAATGGACATGCTCCATTTTAGTGCAGATCACACGTGCGGGAGCTCATAGAGCACATAGCTCAATTGATCTCCTGCATGAAAAATAAAAGACAATTACAGTGCATCCGCAGCCCAAATCCGCGTTACAAATCCGCAGCGGATCTGATTTTCCCCGTGAACATGAGGCCTTAAAATAAAAGAATGACAAGTCGAAGGAAACCAATGTGGCTATACAAGACTAAGGGGGGACATAAGCAAAAAAAGTGTTTAAATTATTAAAACAAGAAGCAGTGAAGAAGCGCTAAAAACATACAGGGAAAAAACAAATTATATAAGGAAAAGATCAAAACGGCCAAGGAATAGGCAGAGAGACTGATTGTCAAAGAGAGCACAAATTTTTCAATTATATAAACGGTAAAAGGATTTGCACTGAAAGCACTGGCCCTTTAACAAATAATATAGGAGAAATAATAGAAGATGATTGGGGGAAGGCAAATCTATTAAATAGTTTTTCTAAAGTGTATTCACGAAGGAAAAAGAAATGTCACATGAGATACAGGGGGATAATACAAACCCTCTGCAAAATATCACCTGCCTAATGCAGAAGGAAGTGCAAAGCCGTTTAAAAAAGATTAAAATCTAGAAATTGCCGGGCCTAGATGGAATACACCTGAGGCTCCTAAGTGAACTTAGTGACGTGATAGACAGACCACTATTTTTTATAATTAGGGACTGGATTGGCATATTGCCCATGTGTTTCCAATGTACAAAAAGGGGTGCAGAAGAGAGCCTGGTAACTACAGGCCGGTAAGTCTCACTTCAATAATTGTAAGAAATATTCTAGGGGTTTCTAAAAGATGCCATCGAAGAATACCTCAAGGAAAACAACTGTATAACTTCTCATCAGCATGGGTTCATGAGGGGTCGATCATGTCAGACTAATTTGATCAGCTTCTACAATGAAGTAAATTCTAGGCTGGACTTGGGAGAGTCTATTGATCTCGTATATCTGGACTTCTCTAAAGCATTTGACGCTGTGCTGTATAATAGGTTGATATACAAAATAAGACAACTCGGACCGGGTGAAAATGTGTGTAGTTGGGTAGAACTGGCTCCGAGATAGAAAGCAGAGGGTGGTAATAAATGGTTTGTACTCGGATTGGGCCCCTGTTGCTAGTGGGGTGCCACAGGGTTCAGTATTATGCCCCATCCTGTTCAATATATTTATCAATGACCTGAGGGACTACACAATAAAATATTGATATTTGCAGACAATACAAAATTATACAAGATAATTAATATAACAGAGGACAATGTGCGGCTGCAAATGGACCTAGATAAATATAAGGTTGTGCATGTGCGCAGGACAAACAGATGTCACCAATATACACTAAATGGGGATCTGCTAGGGAAAAGTGATATGGAAAGAGACCTGGGAGTACTAGTTGACTGTAGATTTAACTAGAGCAATCAATGCCAGTCTGCTGCTGTGAAAGCAAATAAAGTGTTGGGGTGCATTAAAAGAGGTATATGGGTGAGGGACGAGAATAGTTCTGGATATTGGTGCTCAGGAGAGATGTTGCAGTGCTTCAGGGGATTCAAAGAAGAGCAACTAAATTAATAAACGGAATGGGAGGCTATCATAATTGGGATTATTCACCCTGGAAAAATGACTGTTAAGGGGTGACCAAATAACTATGTATAAATACATAAGGGGACAATACAAGGATCTCTCCATGTTCTGTTTATACCCAGGACTGCGACGGTAACAAGAAGGCATCTTCTACGTCTGAGGACGTGGTGATGGCAAAATCCATAGAGGAGTTTAAGAGGGGACTAGATGTCTTTCTAGAGCGCTATGATAGTACAGGATATAGACATTAACACCTCAGTGACCACACTTTTTTGCTTTTTTCCATTTTCGTTTTCTCCACCCTTTAAGAAAATAGTAACTCCTTTATTTATCCATCGACGTTGCTGTATGAGGGCTTGTTTTTTGCGGGACGAGTTGTATTTTTCAATGGTACTATTTAATATACCATATAATGTACTGAAAAACTTTTAAAAAATTCTAAGTTGAGAGAAATGGAAAAAATGAAATTCCACCATCTTTCGGTGCGTCTTGTTTCTACGGCGCACAAACTGCAACAAAACTGACATGATAACTTTTTTTCTATGGGTCAGTACAATTACTACGATACCAAACCTATATCATTTTTTTTCTGTACTACTTGTATTTTTTTTCAAAGATATAGCTTTTTTATTTTTCCATTGACGTAGTTGTGCGAGGGCTCATATTTTGCGGGACATCCTGTAATTTGCGTTGGTACCATTTTGGAATAAATATGACTTTTTGTTTGCTTTTTATTGCATTTTTTCTTGGAAACAGGGTGATTAAAAAAGTGAATTTCTGGCGTTCTTCATTTTTTCCCCCCTGAAGACATTCATCATGCGGGGTAAATTATGCGTTACTTTGATAGATCGGACTTTTATAGATGCAGCAATATCAAATATGTGTTTTTGTTTCATTATTTAGATTATTTTATTTTAATAATTAGTAAAACTTTATTGCTCTTATCTTTACTTTTTTTTAGTCCCCCTAGGGGACAACAACTTGCGATGCTTTGATCGCTCCTGCACTATGATGTAATGCCATAGCATTACATCATACTGCGATCAGGCAGGCAATCTATCAAGCCACCCCACAGGCATGGCTTGATAGTCATTCTCCCATGACAGCCCTGGGGCCTTTCAGAAGGCTCCCAGCTGTCATGACACCTGCACGGCTCCCTGTGATCTCATCGCGGGGGGGGAAGGGGGGCTGTACGGGGCCCCCAAACATCTTTCGGGGGATTTAAATGCGGCTGTCAGAATAGACAGCAGCATTTAAGGGGTTAGCAGATCCGATCAGCCGCGTTGCTGATCGGAGCTGTTGCTGCTGGGTGTTGGCTGTAAGAAACAGCTGGTGCCCATGATGTATGGTGGGAGATTGCCGTGTGATCTCTCCTCATACATGCACCCCCGGTATAGGCTGTCATAAGGCGTATCAGCAGTCAGAAAGGGGTTAAACAAGATTTTGGGTAAAGACAAACCCTTCCCTCTTTCAGATTTTCCCATTCCCTACTGAACAAACTGTAACCCTGTAAGTTAACTGCCCGGTCACAGCTTTCAGCCAACCATATCTCAGGTGTTCCCACTATGTCATACTTTTCCTTAGACATTATTACTTCCAGTTTGCCATCTTTATTGGTCAGACTTTTAGCATTAGACACCATGCAGTGCAGAGTTTTTTGGTTATTTTTTACTTTAGCATCTCCCTATCAACTGTTCTCCCAGTTCTGACTGTACTAACCCTTCCCAGAATGTCACCCCCAATTTTTATGACTTTGTGCCAGGTCATTGTTTACTCTATCTTCCGCTCTCTTTGGTTGCTCTCCCCTGCCAGTCCATTAAGACTTCTTCAACCTTCTAGCCATCTTCTCCCCTAGCACAGCTGCACCCTCCCCATTGAGATGCAGCCCGTCCCTACAGTAGAACCTGTAGTCAACAACGTCGGTCCAGTTCTCTTGGAATCCAAACCCCTCTTTCTTACATCAGCTCTTGAGGCATTTGCTTACCTCCCTAATCTTCTACTGCCTTTCTGTTGTGTCACATGGTACAGGTAGTCTTTCAATAAATACTAATTAGGAGGTGTTTGCACTAAGCTTACAACTTAGGTTTCAAACATTGCTTTTAAGGATAAAGACCTTCCACTCACCTCTAGCTTTGTCATCGGTGCCAATGTGCACCATGACTAGTGGGTCCTCACCATTCTCTCCCAGTAATCTGTGAACCTGATCCGTGATGTGTTGAACTTGAGTACCAGGAAGACAACACACTGTATGACAATCCTGCCCTTTGTGACAGATTACCCTGTTCGTCCCACTAATAATTGAGTCCCTCACAACCATAGCCTGCTCTGCTTTCCTATTCCCCTTACTGGATCAGACATCCTCCAGGCGGTCAGAGGGAGTGTCATGCTGCAGTACTGCTAACCCTGTATGCGCATTCCCCTCATCCACCAACTTTGCAAATTTGTTGTTGTGTATCAGATCAGGACTAGCCCCCTGACACTCTTCCCTCTACCCCTTCCTGTAACTCAGCTAACTGCCTTATCATCCTACATCCCCATGCTACCATCCTCCCCCACTTCTGCCCCAACGAGCATCCACTCAGTGAGCAGCAAACTCCTTTTCATATTGTCAATGGATCTCAGTGTTGCAAGCTGCTCATTTAGACCCAGGATCTGGGCTTCAAAATGAGCAACATGCACACATCTCGTAGTACTATGTACCCATGAACAGCATTCAAAGATTGCATACACAGCAAAAGATGTGCACTGGAGACACACATTCTAATTAATGAGGAAAATATTGATAAATGAATTCAGAACTACTTTATGCAAATGAAAAATAAGAAATAAACAGGGAATAAGATTAAGCAACTCCCTTCTAAAGTCCCTGAATTTAAAATCACATAATCTCATTTGACACACTTAAGACACTACAGTCTATAGATCAGTGATAGTGAATAGAGATGAGCGAGCATACTCGCTAAGGGCAATTGCTGGAGTGAGCATTGCCCTTAGCGAGTACCTGCCCGCTCGAGAGAAAAGGTTCGGGTGCCGGCGCAGGGGAGCGGTGAGTAGCGGCAGTCAGCAGGGGTGAGCGGGGGGAGAGAGAGATCTCCCCTCCATTCCTCCCCGCTCTCCCCCGCAGCTCCCTGCCCGCCGCCGGCACCCGAACCTTTTGTCTCGAGCGGGCAGGTACTCGCTAAGGGCAATGCTCGCTCGAGCAATTGCCCTTAGCGAGTATGCTCGCTCATCACTAATAGTGAACCTTTTAGAAACTGAGTAACCAAACTGCATCCCAAAACCCACTTATATATAGCAAAGTGCCACCATGGCAATTTAACCTGAATACTGAGGCTGAGCGCCATATCGGACCATGAAACTAGGCCTGATATCACGCTTGTGTACATGCGATGTACCAGCAGATGTGAGGCGTTTTTCTGTAAATGTGTTTTCCTGTTCCATTGAAGACAATGGGCGAGGCGTTCCAATGGAATGCCCAAATTTAGGACACATTGCGATTTTTTCCCCACATCGTTCATGTATATGAACCCATTCAAAAGAATGGGATTCATATGCGTGCTACATTTGTGCGTCTCGCAATGCACAAATATTGTGCGATTTTCATGGCTGTGTGAAAGCAAGCAGCCATAAGACAACTTGAGGAATGCTGCCACGTGCAGAGTGGACTTAGTAGTAACAGGCTCCCCTATATTGGCCCCAGTAACAATAGTGACCTCTATGTTGGCCCCAGTAATAATAGTGACCCCTATATTGGCCCGAATAGTAATAGTGACCCTCCACAGTATCCCCAGTAGTAATAGTGTCCCCTATATTGGCCTCAGTAGTAATAGTGAACCCCACAGTAACCCCAGTAGTAATAGCGTCCCCCTGAGACTGGTATATTTACCTCCTCTTTGTTTTCAAAGCGCCATTGCTCTTCTACTCAGCGTTGCTGCGGGCAGAAGTGTGTGCACCCTTATACTCCTCCTCCCTTCTGCTCTCCTTCTACAGAACTAAAGAGGAGAGGTCATGGGAGAAAGAAACCAGTTGCACACATTGCTGTCAGTTTGTGCACCCGCAGCAGTGCCACTGAGTGATTACCAGCCAGGGAGACACGGCACCCTGGCTGGTAATCACTTTCATGGTGATCCGACGTCCCAAAAGCAGGACAGATGTCCCGAAAGCAGGATAAAAGGCTTTCCTGCTTGGGGACCCTGGAAACAGCAGGACACAGGGTCCCAAAGCAGGACTGTCTCGCCTAAATCGGGACTTCTGGTCACCTTATTCTAGTAGTACTAGTAACTAGAGATGAGCGAGCACCAAAATGCTCGGGTGCTCGTTACTCGGGACGAAATTATCGCGATGCTCGAGGGTTCATTACGAGTAACGAACCCCATTGAAGTCAATGGGCGACTCGAGCATTTTTGTATATCGCCGATGCTCGCTAAGGTTTTCATTTGTGAAAATCTGGGCAATTCAAGAAAGTGATGGGAACGACACAGCAACGGATAGGGCAGGCGAGGGGCTACATGTTGGGCTGCATCTCAAGTTCCCAGGTCCCACTATTAAGCCACAATAGCGGCAAGAGTGGCCCCCCCCCTCCCAACAACTTTTACTTCTGAAAAGCCCTCATTAGCAATGCATACCTTAGCTAAGCACCTCACTACCTCCAACAAAGCACAATCACTGCCTGCATGACACTCCGCCGCCACTTCTCCTGGGTTACATGCTGCCAACCCCCCCCCCCCACGACGCAGTGTCCACAGCGCACACCAAAGTGTCCCTGCGCAGCCTTCAGCTGCCCTCATGCCACACCACCCTCATATCTATTTATAAGTGTGTCTGCCATGAGGAGGAACCGCAGGCACACACTGCAGAGGGTTGGCACGGCTAGGCAGCGACCCTCTTTAAAAGGGGCGGGGCGATAGCCCACAATGCTGTACAGAAGCAATGAGAAATATAATCCTGTGGCACCGCCATCAGGAGCAGCACACGTGGGCATGGCAATGGGGAACCTATGTGCCACACACTATTCATTCTGTCAAGGTGTCTGCATGCCCCAGTCAGACCGCGTTTTTTTATAAATAGTCACAGGCAGGTACAACTCCGCAATGGGAATTCCGTGTGCACCCACAGCATGGGTGGGTGCCAGGAAGCCACCGGCGGTACATAAATATATCCCATTGCAGTGCCCATCACAGCTGAGGTAACGTTCAATTAAATGCAGGTGGGCTTCGGCCCACACTGCATGCACCAGTCAGACTGGGGTTCTTTAGAAGTAGACACATGCAGTTACAACTCCCTGTGGACCCACAGCATGGGTGGCTCCCTGGAACCCACTGGCGGTACATAAATATATCCCATTGCAGTGCCCAGCACAGCTGATGTAACATCAGCTTTAATGCAGGTGGGCAAAAAATTAATTGGATTACACTGTAGGCGAGGGCCCCAAAAAATTGGTGTACCAACAGTACTAATGTACGTCAGAAAAATTGCCCATGCCCAACCAAGAGGGCAGGTGAAACCCATTAATCGCTTTGGTTAATGTGGCTTAATTTGTAACTAGGCCTGGAGGCAGCCCAGTTAAAAAAAAAATTGGTTCAGGTGAAAGTTTCAACGCTTTAATGAGCATTGAAACGTATAAAAATTGTTTACAAAAATTATATGACTGAGCCTTGTGGGCCTAAGAAAAATTGCCCGTTCGGCGTGATTATTTGAAATTTCAGGAGGAGGAGCAGGAGGAGGAGGATGAATAGAATACACAGATTGATGAAGCTAAAAGGTCCCCGTTTTTGATGGTGATAGAGAACGATGCTTCCATCCGCGGGTGCAGCCTACGTATTGCTTAGGTATCGCTGCTGTCCGCTGGTGGAGAAGAGAAGTCTGGGGAAATCCAGGCTTTGTTCATCTTGATCAGTGTAAGCCTGTCGGCACTGTCGG
Organism: Eleutherodactylus coqui; assembly: GCF_035609145.1. Lineage (NCBI taxonomy): Eukaryota > Metazoa > Chordata > Amphibia > Anura > Eleutherodactylidae > Eleutherodactylus > Eleutherodactylus coqui. The sequence continues at coordinate 243,806,159 of NC_089841.1, read as the reverse complement.
TTGACAGGCGGTCACGCTTATCCGTGATGATTCCCCCAGCCGCACTAAACACCCTCTCTGACAAGACGCTAGACGCAGGACAAGCAAGCACCTCCAGGGCATACAGCGCGAGTTCAGGCCACGTGTCCAGCTTCGACACCCAGTAGTTGTAGGGGGCAGAGGCGTCACCGAGGACGGTCATGCGATCAGCTACGTACTCCCTCACCATCCTTTTACAGTGCTCCCGACGACTTAGCCTTGGCTGGGGAGCGGTGACACAGTCTTGCTGGGGAGCCATAAAGCTGGCAAAGGCCTTGGAGAGTGTTCCCCTGCCTGCGCTGTACATGCTGCCTGATCTCCGCGCCTCCCCTGCTACCTGGCCCTCGGAACTGCGCCTTCTGCCACTAGCACTGTCGGATGGGAATGTTACCATCAGTTTGTCCGCCAGGGTCCTGTGGTATAGCATCACTCTCGAACCCCTTTCCTCTTCGGGTATGAGAGTGGAAAGGTTCTCCTTATACTGTGGGTCGAGCAGTGTGTACACCCAGTAATCCGTAGTGGCCAGAATGTGTGTAACACGAGGGTCACGAGAAAGGCATCCTAACATGAAGTCAGCCATGTGTGCCAGGGTACCTGTACGCAACACATGGCTGTCCTCACTAGGAAGATCACTTTCAGGATCCTCCTCCTCCTCCTCAGGCCATACACGCTGAAATGATGACAGGCAAGCAGCATGGGTACCCTCAGCAGTGGGCCAAGCTGTCTCTTCCCCCTCCCAGCTCCTCCTCCTCATGCTCCTCCTCCTCAACGCGCTGAGATATAGACATGAGGGTGCTCTGACTATCCAGCGACATACTGTCTTCCCCCGCCTCCGTTTCCGAGCGCAAAGCGTCTGCCTTTATGCTTTGCAGGGAACTTCTCAAGAGGCATAGCAGAGGAATGGTGACACTAATGATTGCAGCATCCCCGCTCACCATCTGGGTAGACTCCTCAAAGTTTCCAAGGACCTGGCAGATGGCTGCCAACCAGGCCCACTCTTCTGTAAAGAATTGAGGAGTCTGACTCCCACTACGCCGCCCATGTTGGAGTTGGTATTCCACTATAGCTCTACGCTGTTCATAGAGTCTGGCCAACATGTGGAGCGTAGAGTTCCACCGTGTGGGCACGTCGCACAGCAGTCGGTGCACTGGCAGATTAAACCGATGTTGCAGGGTCCGCAGGGTGGCAGCGTCCGTCTTGGACTTGCGGAAATGTGCGCTGACCCGGCGCACCTTTCCGAGCAGGTCTGACAAGTGTGGGTAGCTTTTCAGAAAGCGCTGAACCACCAAATTAAAGACATGGGCCAGGCATGGCACGTGCATGAGGCTGCCGAGCTGCAGAGCCGCCACCAGGTTACAGCCGTTGTCACACACGACCATGCCCGGTTGGAGGCTCAGCGGCGCAAGCCAGCGGTCGGTCTGCTGTGTCAGACCCTGCAGCAGTTCGTGGGCCGTGTGCCTCTTCTCTCCTAAGCTGAGTAGTTTCAGCACGGCCTGCTGACGCTTGCCCACGGCTGTGCTGCCACGCCGCGCGACACTGACTGCTGGCGACGTGCTGCTGCTGACACATCTTGATTGCGAGACAGAGGTTGCGTAGGAGGAGGAGGGTGGTTTAGTGGAGGAAGCATACACCGCCGCAGATACCACCACCGAGCTGGGGCCCGCAATTCTGGGGGTGGGTAGGACGTGAGCGGTCCCAGGCTCTGACTCTGTCCTAGCCTCCACTAAATTCACCCAATGTGCCGTCAGGAAGATATAGTGGCCCTGCCCACCTATGCTTGTCCATGTGTCCGTTGTTAAGTGGATCTTGGCAGTAACCGCGTTGGTGAGGGCGCGTACAATGTTGCAGGAGACGTGGTCGTGCAGGGCTGGGATGGCACATCGGGAAAAGTAGTGGCGACTGGGAACTGAGTAGCGCGGGGCCGCCGCCGCCATCATACCTTTGAAAGCCTCCGTTTCCACAACCCTATACGGCAGCATCTCCAGGCTGATAAATTTGGCTATGTGCACGTTTAACGCTTCAGCGTGCGGGTGCGTGGCGGCGTACTTGCGTTTGCGCTCCAACACTTGCGCTAGCGACGGCTGGACGGTGCGCTGAGAGACATTGGTGGATGGGGCCGAGCACAGCGGAGGTGAGGGTGTGGGTGCAGGCCAGGAGACGGTAGTGCCTGTGTCCTGAGAGGGGGGTTGGATCTCAGTGGCAGGTTGGGGCACAGGGGGAGAGGCAGCAGTGCAAACCGGAGGCGGCGAATGGCCTTCGTCCCACCTTGTGGGGTGCTTGGCCATCATATGTCTGCGCATGCTGGTGGTGGTGAGTCTGGTGGTGGTGGCTCCCCAGCTGATCTTGGCGCGACAAAGGTTGCACACCACTGTTCGTCGGTCGTCTGCACTCTCAGTGAAAAACTGCCAGACCTTTGAGCACCTCGGCCTCTGCAGGGTGGCATGGCGCGAGGGGGCGCTTTGGGAAACAGTTGGTGGATTATTCGGTCTGGCCCTGCCTCTACCCCTGGCCACCGCACTACCTCTTCCAACCTGCCCTGCTGCTGCACTTGCCTCCCCCTCTGAAGACCTGTCCTCAGTAGGCGTAGCAAACCAGGTGGGGTCAGTCACCTCATCGTCCAGCTGCTCTTCCTCCGAATCCTCTGTGCGCTCCTCCCTCGGACTTACTGCCCTTACTACTACCTCACTGATAGACAACTGTGTCTCATCGTCATCGTCCTCCTCACCCACTGAAAGCTCTTGAGACACTTGCCGGAAGTCCCCAGCCTCATCCCCCGGACCCCGGGAACTTTCCAAAGGTTGGGCATAGGTCACGACAAACTCCTCCGGTGGGAGAGGAACCATTGCTGGCCATTCTGGGCAGGGGCCCGGGAACAGTTCCTGGGAGTCTGCCTGCTCCTCAGAATGTGTCATTGTAATGGAGTGAGGAGGCTGGGAGGAAGGAGGAGCAGCAGCCAGAGGATTCAGAGTTGCAGCAGTGGACGGCGCAGAACTCTGGGTGGTCGATAGATTGCTGGATGCACTTTCTGCCATCCACGACAGGACCTGCTCACACTGCTCATTTTCTAATAAAGGTCTACCGCGTGGACCCATTAATTGTGAGATGAATGTGGGGACGCCAGAAACGTGCCTCTCTCCTAATCCCGCAGCAGTCGGCTGCGATACACCTGAATCAGGAGCTCGGCCTGTGCTCACACCCTGACTTGGGCCTCCACGTCCTCGCCCGCGTCCACGTCCTCTAGGCCTACCCCTACCCCTCAGCATGCTGTATTACCAGTAGTGCAGAAACAGAATGCTGTAATTAAATGTGCCGCTTATTGGCCTGTGGTTGGAGGCTGACTTCCCTTATGGAACACACAGCAGAGCCAGGAAACAATTTTGCGCACGCCTGTAGTGAGACGTAGGTGCGTATGACTGAGCTAGTGGAATTCACAGCAAAGAACCAGTCAAGTGGCCAAAGGCCAGTAGTAGGCCTTAAGTATTTTGCTTCTATTTTTTTAAAATGCTGAGCTGATACAGCAGACAGATACTGTAGGCAGCATATAATATTATGTATACTGTTTTCCTCTGGCGGGATGACGGCGATCATGTAACAGAGACAGCAGATCCAGGAAACAATTTTGCGCAAGCCTGCTGTAACGCTTAGCTGCGTATTAATTACGACTACTACCCCCAGCAGATAGATACTGTAGGCAGCGTATAATATTATGTATACTCTTTCCCTCTGGCGGGATGACGGCGATCATGTAACAGAGACAAGGATCCAGGAAACAATTTTGCGCAAGCCTGCTGTAACGCTTAGCTACGTATTAATTATGACTACTACCCCCAGCAGATAGATACTGTAGGCAGCGTATAATATTATGTATACTGTTTCCCTCTGGTGGGATGACGGCAATCATGTAACACAGACAGCAGATCCAGGAAACAATTTTGCGCAAGCCTGCTGTAACGCTTAGCTGCGTATTAATTAGGACTACTACCCCAAGCAAATAGATACTGTAGGCAGCGTATAATATTATGTATACTGTTTCCCTCTGGCGGGATGACGGCGATCATGTAACAGAGACAGCAGATCCAGGAAACAATTTTTCGCAAGCCTGCTGTAACGCTTAGCTGCGTATTAATTAGGACTACTACCCCCAGCAGATAGATACTGTAGGCAGCGTATAATATTATGTATACTGTTTCCCTCGGGCGGGATGACGGCGATCAATTTTTTGGAAAAAGCCCACTGCCTATATAGCCTGAATATCTATTTCCCTGCCTCACCAGTACTGGCCCTATACTCTGTACAATGACTGCAGACTGCGGACGCAATGCTCTGCACGGCCGATATACAAAAAAAAATAAATTGTGCAACACTGCTAAAAGCAGCCTCCACACTACTGCACACGGTTAGATGTGGCCCTAAGAAGGACCGTTGGGGTTCTTGAAGCCTAAAATAACTCCTAACGCTCTCCCTATAGCAGCTCCGGCACCAGCAGCACTTTCCCTGATCTCTGTCAGAATGCATCTGTGGCGAGCCGCGGGAGGGGCCGATTTATATACTCGGGTGACACCTGATCTCGCCAGCCACTCACTGCAGGGGGGTGGTATAGGGCTTGAACGTCGCAGGGGGAAGTTGTAATGCCTTCCCTGTCTTTCTATTGGCCAGAAAAGCGCGCTAACGTCTCAGAGATGAAAGTGAAAGTAACTCGAACATCGCGTGGTACTTGTTACAAGTAACGAGCATCTCGAACACGCTAATACTCGAACGAGTATCAAGCTCGGACGAGTACGTTCGCTCATCTCTACTAGTAACGAACAGCACGCGTGCCCACAGAAATGCCATAGGTTCGCCACCACTGCTATAGATCATAACACACACTTGCATGCTCCCACACTCGCTGTTTGTTTGCTTATAAAGCTTTTAGCTACAGTAACTCCTGCAAATGAATCCACTAGTTTGTCATCTTATAGCCGATCATCTGCTGTGTGTGAACTTCACTGAATGTTCTCATTCATTGAAAGTAAATATTTTCAAAAATGAATTGAAATTCAAAATCTATAAAAAAATTGCATAACTTTTCATTTATACAAAAATTAAAAAGGACTTATCACCTGACATAGGTTCTCTGTTGTATGCAAAATCAATAGCCCCTTAACTATAGTTATCTACTGAATTAAATCAGCTGGTATCAATCAATAACTGTTGTACTAATGCTTATCGATCAAAAACCACTGTGTTAATTCAGTAAATAACACTGTTTTGGGCAGAGCCACAAGATCTTGTAAATTCTTGTGATACCCCTGCCATAAGACTGAATGCCGCTGTTGGGGCTTGTGGGAGGATGCAGGGAATGCCGGGATTACCTAAACAGAAAGTATAGACCCAACTTCTGAAGGAACCTGTACATTTGCATATAGCACACAGGGCTGATATGCTTATCTTTCTCTTGCTTTTTTTTAATGTTTGGAAAAATGTATATTTGTTAAGGGAATATTGATTTTTCACTTTACACAGGGACTCTATTTTATAAATTCTCTTTAGGCCTCTCTCAGATGAGCGTAAAAAAAAGTGCCGCTCGCATCTGCCGAAATCGCGTGACCTCAGGGACTAACAGGAATTTACAATGGGACATTTAAAATGTGCTTCTGAGCAGCACCTTTTAAATGCCCTGCTGTAAGCTGTGGGGTATTCCTCCTGCTTCCCTGCTGGGCAATTCCCCAACAGTGGGGGAAGTAGGGAACTCCCTCCCCCTCTTTCCCCAAAGGACATCCCTATAGCGGGGAGAGAGAGGGGGTGGGGTTACAAGGCTTTCCCCAAGGGTTTCCCCCAAAAACACGGGAGGAGGGGATGGGGCTAGAGAAATCTGTCCCTAGCCACGCCCCTCTAGCCCACTCTCTCTAAGTTTTGCTATGGGGAATCTCTGTGAGAATCCCTATAGCACCGCGCCCTCTCTCTAGCCCCGTCCACTCTTTCTGCGCTATGGGGATATCTCTCGGGGGTCCCCATAGCAGGGAGAGAGAGAACGGGACTATGGATTTTCCCATAGCAGGGAGAGAGAGCGGAGATATGGGGGATTTCCCCAATAGCATGTAGAGACGGAGCGGGGCTATGGGTTAATCAATTTTGTGGTGTCTTTTGGGCACATGACATTCTGGGTATGGCTTTTTTCTGGCTTTTTTCCATAAGCTTCTGTAGGAATAAACGTTAAAAAAAATGCATTCGTTAATAAAAATTGCACCAAAAAAATAAGACATGCAAGAATCAGTAAAAAAACGCATTCAACATTTCTGGCTTTTTCACTCAAACATCACTAAAAGACTGCCTGAAAGAAGTGCCAATGTCTTGTCAGTGTCTTATTTGAGGTATGCATTTGATTTATGTGGATTGCATGGTTGCAGGCATGAGGGGGTTAATGTCTGGAATGTCCTGTCTTGTCTGGAAAATGTAATGTTTGGTATGTGTCATTTGTTGTCACTTGATTCTGATATGTATTTATGTGTTGGCAAGAATGCAAGAGAGAGTCGAAGTTGGGAGAGCCTGGCACCCACACATCGGACAAGTCGGTCGGTGTGTGGAGTAATGGAGGAAGTCGAGCAACTTCTTTGTGCTCAGCCTGGGCCTACCCAACCCAGAAATCCTCAGCACTTCTGAGGAGCACTGGAAGTGAGACAACCCACTACTTAGCGAGAAGAGGAGAAAGTGAGTGTTGACTTGGGGAGGAGGCTGGAAGAGTCGGGAGCAGCGGCACTGAGCTCCCGGCCCCTCTCCGCCTCTCTGCATTATTTGCAATGAGAGGAGGCGGGGCGGAGCTAAGTTCCAGGACTTAGCTCCACCCCCTCTCGCCCCCTCCCATTGGAAATAGTGCTGAGGGGCAGAGAGGAGGCGGAGAGAGGGCAGGAGCTCAGTGCACTGCTCCCGCCTCTTCCCCCTGCAGAGAGCGACGCCATATATCGGCCAGCGTGAATACCCGGCAGATATACGGTCGTCTGAATAAGCCCATAAGGTGAGTCAATATAAAGCTCAAATAAAATATGTGACATTCAGATCTGCTAAATCTCCATGGTTGAATCATTATGAAATAAACCATTACTAATTGCCTCTCACTATTAACTAATTGTAGGAATTAGAGTTTGTTTTTAAAGATGCTTGTTATCTTGGAACTGCACTATGAGTAAAGCTGCTCTCACATAGGCATTAGTGACAACTAGAGATGAGCGAACGTGTTCTTAACGAACACTTACGCACCCGAACACCGGCTTTTCCGAGGACTTCCGTGTTCGCGCGTAAGTATTCGGGGGGCGCCGGGGGGCGGGGAGAGGCGCGGCGGCGCGGGCGGCAGCAGCGGGGAACAGGGGGGAGCCCTCTCTCTCTCCCTCTCCCCCCCACTCCCCGCCGCAACCCCCCGCGCTGCCACGGCGACCCCCGAACTTTTTTCGCCCGAACACGGAATTCCTCGCGAAGTTCGGTGTCCGGGCGAAAAGGGGCGGAGCCGAACACGTTCGCTCATCTCTAGTGACAACGCAGCGTTTCACAGCATTTTGAACAGTGGTTTCAAATACGTTCAACAACATTTTTAACGCACCCCATCATTGCAATGGGTCATACGATGCGTTAAAAATCGCTGAAACGCACTAAAATAGAGCAGACAGCGTACAAAAAGCTCAAATGCTCAAACACTCGTCTGAGAAGGCCCATTGAAATCAATGGAGACATTTTACAGCGTGTTTTAGCGGGAGTTTTAAATGTCATGCTAAATGCTGTAAATAATGCCTGTGTGAGAGTGGCCTAAGAACCGAGGGGTTCAGGCTCAAAACGTGTACAATTCTGATTTTTAGCTTTTGCTCCTACATTTTTTAATATAGTGAAATTAAAGTTAAAGGGGTTGTCCGAGCTAAAGGAACCAATGTCACCAGATCCCCCATGGTATAAAATTACTAATCAACAGTTATTCACCTGTCTTCACTCCCTTGTTCGTCCTCCACCACCAGCTCCAATCTCCATGTGACATCATTTTTGATGTTGTGCCCATCTAAAAACAAGCTGCAGCAGCCAATGACGATATTATTGTATCTTGTCACCACTAGGCTGCTGGGTGGAGACGGGCTGAGTTGAAGGGAACGCCCAGAGCTTTTTATTGGCAGCCACATACACCCCCTCACTGCTGTGCGCAAAGCTTTGTGCTAGCTGCTGATTGGCTGCTTTTTATACACACCTTCAGCCACCTTCAGGGAGCTGCAGAGAGCGGCCGCCTGTACTAATAGTGACATCCCACAGTGGCTCCCTGTAGTAATGGTGACATCCCACAGCGGTCCCTGTAGTAATGGTGACATCCCACAGCGGTCCCTGTAGTAATGGTGACATCCCACAGCGGCCCCTGTAGTAATGGTGACATCCCACAGTGGCCCCCTGTAGTAATGGTGACATCCCACAGTGGGTCCCTGTAGTAATGGTGACATTCCACAGCAGCCCCCTGTAGTAGTGAGGACATCCAACAGTAAAACCCTGTACTAATGGTGACATACAACAGTGGCCCCTGTAGTAATGGTGACATTCCACAGCGGCCCCTGTAGTAATGGCGACATCCCACAGCGGCTCCCTGTAGTAATGGTGACATCCCACAGTGGCCCCCAGTAGTAATGGTGACATCCCACATTGACCCCCTGTAGTAATGGTGACATCCCACAGTGACCCGCTGTAGTAATGGTGACATCCCACAGTGACCCCCTGTAGTAATGGTGACATCCCACAGTGACCCCCTGTAGTAATGGTGACATCCCACAGTGACCCCTGTAGTAATGGTGACATCCCACAGCTGCCGCCTGTACTAATAGTGACATCCCACAGCAGCCCCCTGTAGTAATGGTGACATCCCACAGCGGCTCCCTGTAGTAATGGTGACATCCCACAGTGGCCCCCAGTAGTAATGATGAGATCCCACAGCGACCCCCTGTAGTAATGGTGACATCCCACAGTGACCCCTGTAGTAATGGTGACATCCCACAGCTGCCGCCTGTACTAATAGTGACATCCCACAGCAGCCCCCTGTAGTAATAGTGACATCCCACAGCGGCTCCCTGTAGTAATGGTGACATCCCACAGTGGCCCCCAGTAGTAATGATGAGATCCCACAGCGGCCCCCTGTAGTAATGGTGACATCCCACAGCGGCCGCCTGTACTAATAGTGACATCCCACAGCAGCCCCCTGTAGTAATGGTGACATCCCACAGTGACCCCTGTAGTAAACGTGACATCCCACAGCAGCCCCCTGTAGTAATGGTGACATCCCACAGTGACCCCTGTAGTAAACGTGACATCGCACAGCGGCTCCCTGCAGTAATGGTGTCATCCCACAGCAGCCCCCAGTAGTAATGGTGACATCCCACAGTGACTCCTGTAGTAATGGTGACATCCCACAGTGACCCCCTGTAGTAATGGTGACATCCAACAGTGACCCCCTGTAGTAATGGTGACATCCCACAGCGGCCACCTGTAGTAATGGTGACATCCCACAGTGACCCCTGTAGTAATAGTGACATCCCACAGCGGCCGCCTGTACTAATAGTGACATCCCACAGCAGCCCCCTGTAGTAATGGTGACATCCCACAGCGGCCGCCTGTACTAATAGTGACATCCCACAGCAGCCCCCTGTAGTAATGGTGACATCCCACAGTGACCCCTGTAGTAAACGTGACATCCCACAGCAGCCCCCTGTAGTAATGGTGACATCCCACAGTGACCCCTGTAGTAAACGTGACATTGCACAGCGGCTCCCTGCAGTAATGGTGTCATCCCACAGCAGCCCCCAGTAGTAATGGTGACATCCCACAGTGACTCCTGTAGTAATGGTGACATCCCACAGTGACCCCCTGTAGTAATGGTGACATCCAACAGTGACCCCCTGTAGTAATGGTGACATCACACAGCGGCCACCTGTAGTAATGGTGACATCCCACAGTGACCCCTGTAGTAATAGTGACATCCCACAGTGGCCACCAGTAGCAATGGTGACATCCCATAGTGAACCCCTGTAATAATGGTAACATCCCACAGCGGCCCCCAGTAGTAATGGTGACATCCCACAGCCGCACCCTGTAGTAATGGTGACATCCCACATCCGCACCCTGTAGTAATAGTGACATCCTACAGCGGCCGCCTGTAGTAATTGTGACATCCCACAGCGGCCGCCTGCAGTTGTGGTGACATCCCACAGCGGCCCCCTGTAGTAATGGTGACATCCCACAGCAGCCCCCTATAGTAATGGTGACATCCCACAGAAGCCCCCTATAGTAATGGTGACATCCCACAGCGGCCCCCTGTAGTAATGATGACATCCCACAGCAGCCGCCTGTAGTAATGGTGACATCCCACAGCGGCCCCCTGTAGTAATGGTGACATTCCACAGTAACCAATGTAGTAATAGTGACATCCCACAGCAACCGCCTGTAGTAATGGTGACATCCCACAGCAGCCCCTATAGTAATGGTGACATCCCACAGCAGCTGCCTATAGTAATGGTGACATCCCACAGCAGCTGCCTATAGTAATGGTGACATCCCACAGTAACCAATGTAGTAATAGTGACATCCCACAGCGGCTACCTGTAGTAATGGTGAGATCCCACAGCGGCCCCTATACTAATGGTGACATCCCACTGTGGCCCCCTGTAGTAATGGTGACATCCCACAGCGGCCCCCTGTAGTAATGATAAAATGCCACAGCGGCACCCTATACTAATAGTGACATTCCACAGTGATCCCTGTAGTAATGGTTACATCCTCCGCGGGGATGAAGAACACATCTGCCACATGCAGCAGATGTTTTCTTCATCCCCACAGAGAATAAAGAATTCCCTACCGCAGCTGTCACAGATGACAGCTGCGGTAGAGGATCCAGCTGCTGGCACTCCTTAATTGTTTTTCAAGAAAGTGCTTTAAATATAAGCTCTTACCTGAAAAACAACCCAAATTGGTGTAAAAAAAAAAAAATCATACTTACCTTTCTTCAGCTGCCGGGGCTAAGCCGCATCCTGTATGCGCTGTCCTCGGCTCTGTACTGAAGTTCTTTCAGCAGCCGGAAAATTAAAATCCCTGCCTGCTGAAAGAGCTGCTTCTGATTGGCTGAGGCACTCAGCCTATCACAGGCAGCTCTTGCTTGTCATTCATTGAATGACCGAGACTCTCGTCCTGGCTCCAGCGCATTGCTCATACCTGGCATCCGCTACGGTTCCTCCGGTGGCTGCTGCTGGTGGCCCCGCTGTCAGCTGTCACTCTCCCCATTCCCCCTGTGGCCGCTGCAGCCGGCCCCGCTGGCACTATAGTCCCCACAATGGCGCGTCGCTCATAGCTGTCCTCCGCTATGGTTGTCACAGCTGGCCAACCAGCCACGGTAGCGGCCGCAGCTTCAGGGCTGGCCCCGCTTCCAGCGGCATGTGGGTGGAGACCGGGAGGATGAGGCAGGAGATGGAGGTCAGGGAGCACATCTGCGGCAGCCATTCAGCCGCTGAGGGAGTGTCCTTCAACTCAGAAATGCTAAACTATGTCTCCACCCATTGTTCTGGTGGAGACATAATGCGTGACAGACAGTTTCCATTGACTACAATGGAAGCCGACTGCGCGCTTTTCCGTGGCAATTAGAACATGCCATGGTTTCTTTCACACTGCGGAATTCTGCAGCGTGAACATTGAGTTATTAGTCTGGATGCCCACGGCCGGAGCGTGATTCTGCCACTGCATTACGCCATGATCGCCAGCGGGGATAAACAAAAAAATCCCCGCTGGCGATCACGGAATAACGCTCGTTATTCCATGGTCACCAGGAGATCTCCATTAATACTATATTAAAGGAGATCCATGTCGCGGAAATCACGTTAGAATAGAACATGCCACGATTTCTTTCCCTCGGTGTAAATCTGCGGCAGAATCTTGCTTGTGGCCACTGAGCTATAAGGTTCAATAGAACCTAATAGCTGCAGCATAACGCCACGGATTTCTGCCGCGTAAAACACGGCAGAAATCCGTCCGTGGGCATTATAAAGCCCCCTGTCCGCGGGAGCAGGGGGGAGAACTGACAGGCCTATCTGATAGATAGGCTCACCGCGGAGAATCGCGGCAAATCGCAGCATGCCGCGATGTGAATCCTGCAAGCAGAGAATGGCTATGATTCTGCGCTGGTGGATAGTGGGCTGCGCTTTCCGTAGTTAAGTCTATGAAAAGCGGTCACTAGCAGGAAAGCCATATGTACACATAAATGATACAAATATATCCTACAGCTCATGACGCCAAAAACAAGCCCTCAAAGATCTCCGTCCATGGAAAAATAACAAGCGTACGCCACTTTCCATGCAACGCTTCAAAAATAAGTTTAATTTTAAAAACAAAAGGGTTTTTTGCCTGCAGAAGAGGAAAAAATATACCAAAATTATAATGTTTTTGTATCGTTGTAATCGTTCTGACCCCCTGAAATAATGCATTGTCATTAATGCTGTATGATTGACGCTTTAAACATAACGTGGCAGGATTAATGCGTTTTCTCCCCCAAAAAATAATATATATATGGCTCTTTGAAAGTGGGAAATCAAATCCTCAAAACATTGTGGCGCTCTTGAGCCCAAAATGGGCCATGTCCTTTGGGATTAAAGGCCACCAGCACCGCGATTATACAGGTACGCATCCGAAGAACAACGAGAAAATGTTCTCAGCAATCGACTTGAACAAAGCAGCGATGTCACGTGAAAACCAGTAAGTTACATTAAAGAACATGGGCAGCGATCTCCGCCATTATGTCCTGGAAAGGGGTTTTCTCATGCCCTTTTTTCCACCAATATTCTGCCATATGTCCGGGCAGCGCGTTTGCTGGCATTCCCTTTTTACTTCGCACAATGTGGTTCTTCACGTGTCCCCAGGTAGCTTCAGTATGTTGCGTATTGGCACCGCTTACAGGGTCAACAAAATAATGCTGATGACTAGCAGTCTAAGGCCTCATGTCCACGGGGAAAATCAGATCCGCTGCAGATTCTACATGTAGAATCTGCAGCGGGTCCCTCCTGCCCCGCGGACATGAGCGCCGAAAATAAGAATTTAAAAGTATTTACCATCCGGCGCGGGCGGAGAAGATCAGCTGTTCCTCACGGCCGGATCTTCATTTTCGGCCGGCGGATGAATTCCTGACGCCGGCGGCACGTCGCCGACGTGCCGCGCGCATGCGCCGGGCACATCCGCCGAGCCGAAGCAAGGAAGATGCGGCCGTGAGGAACAGCTGACCTTCCCCGCCCGCGCCGGATGGTAAATACTTTAAATTCCTATTTTAGGTCTCCCGCGGATCCGGACGGCTTCCATAGGCTTCAATAGAAGCCCGCGGGAGCCGTCCCCGCGGGAGACCCGCACGAAAATGGAGCATGGTCCGGATTTTTCCATGCTCCATTTTTTTTAAAATCCCTTTTATTGACGATCCGCGGGTATTTATCTACCCGCGGGTGGTCAATGCATCCCTATGGGATGCGGATCCGCATGCGGGAGATCCGCTGCGGATCTTAAATCATATTTTGCCCGTGGACATGAGCCCTTATGGATATAATAGAATGCCACCCAATATGGTTCATTTCGGTATGCAGCCCATTAATCTGACCCCATTTCCGTACCCGGTGCTATATGGCGTTGCATAATGCCCTCTACAGTTTGTTCATATCATCGAAGGACGTGGTACATTCGTATTTCTTGAGTACCATCATCTCAGCTTCAACAGCAGTCCGAAAATCCAGCACCCAACTACACATTTTCTGTAATTGTGGCGAACTAATGGCACAGAATTACGTAGAAGCGAACGCCCTCTCATTACGCTCTTATCAATTTGAACAATGGGGCTCCGAACTGCCATGGGTGGTCCTTTTTTAGGGACATATCAATTGAATTAATCAGTGAGAACAATGGGTCACGGACCTCTACTCAGGGCCTAGTGGCAGACTTCTTAATAGAAGTGTTATCAGTTGATGGGCGGAGCGGTCCTTGCTGGCTTGGATTGTTGGAAGACCATGCTGCATCAGACCTTTACTACTGGTAGAACCATGGCTTCGCATCCCAATATGTACGAATTTTGCCTTGTAACTTCCAGTGAAGAAGCTGCTACGAATTTTGCCAAGCAAGCTGGCCTACTGCTCTCTGCTGACCAACATCATCAAGATCACAAACAGCCAGAGCAATGCCTTCTCGGAACAATGGGATGCGCAGGACTAGTTACGGCAGCCAAGAGAACCTATGCTAGGGGTGGGAGGACCTAGGAGGGATTTCGATGCTCAAAATGCAAGACATTCAGATCAGTCACAAACGCTGGAGGGCGAAATTGGAGGAGCCGATGAGGTAGACGCCAAAGTATTGTTTTTTGCAACTGTTGCGGTGGATTCCAGATCGCACACAAAGCTTTCCATCAAGGATGCGCTTTTGTGATTTACCTTTGGGGGAAAGATCTGTCGATTATACAAGCTTCAAAAATGATGTGCGCTTTGGTCACTCAAATGCGAACATTTGTGGACTGGAGAGACTACATCCGCGAAGTGCGCCAAACGTCCCTTAATGAAGCGGCACCCATGGGAGGTCCGGGGTGAATTGTTCAAATTGATGAGAGCTTAATGAGAGGCCTACGAAAATACAACAGAGCGCGTTCGCTTCTAGGTAATTCTGTGCCATTAGCTCGCAAAATTACGGGAAATCTGTAGTTGGGTGCTGGATTTTTAGAATGGTGTGGAAGCGGGAATAATGGCACTCAAGAAATACGAATGTTTCTCGTCCTTCGAGACTGTAGAGCGCATTATGCAACGCCGTATCGCACCAGGAACGGAAATTTGGTCACATTAATGGGCTGCATAACTATACACAAAACATAATTTTGGTATGTTTTTCCTCTTCTGCAGTCAAAAAACCCTTTTGTTTTTAAAATTATACAATGGGGTTTTGCTGAAACGGTTAATGTGTTATATAAAAATAGGGGGAAAAGTTTTTAAAAATGTGTTATTTATACATGTATATATATTTATTATGTTCTCTGTTTCTTGTGGGGATTTTTTGCACTGAGTTATCTGCGGCGATAATCTGGACGGGGGTAACGCAGTGAAGGCTTTCCATAGCATACTGCGATTTTGCGCAATTCTCCACGATGGGCCTATCTGTCAGATAGACTCACAAAGGAGACCTGTCAGTTCTCCCCGCTGCCCCCGTGGACAGGGGGCCTCATAATAACCACGGACAAATTTCTGCTGTGTTTCAAATCTGTAGCGTTATCCCGCAGCTATTAGGCTCTATTGAACCTAAGGGCTAATGCCCACGGTCAGATTTCTGCCGCAGTTCACGCGGCGTAAATCTGTGTCGGAAAAACGCAGCTATTAGGTTGTATTGAACCTTACAGCTCAGTAAGACGCGGATTTACACCAAGGGAAAGAAATCGCGGCATGTTCTATTCTACCGCATTATACTGGGACATGGGTTTCCTTTAATACAGTATTTATTATACGCCCGATATTCCACGATCGCTAGCGGGGATTTTTTTGTTTATCCCCGCAGGGGCAGAATCCCGCTCCGGCCATGGGCATCCGGCCTAATAGCTCAATGTTCACGCTTCAGAATTCCGCAGTGTGAAAGAAACCATGGCATGTTCTAATTGCCACGGAAAAACGCGTGGTCAACTTCCATTGTAGTCAATGGAAACCATCCGTCACACGATACTTCCGCTGTGAGCACAGCAGAAGTACCACGGTAAAATGCACAGCTTGTATTGTAGTCAATGGAAGTCCTCTGTCACACGATACTTCCGCTGTGAGCACAGCAGAAGTACCACGGTAAAATGCACGGCCGGCTTGTATTGTAGTCAATGGAAGTCCTCTGTCACGCGATACTTCCGCTGTAAGCACAGTGGAAGTATCGTGTGATTATGCATCACCGCCCACCGCTGACACGACATACAATCCAGAGAGGTGAGTATGGGGTTTTGTGGGCCGCCGTGTGGGACTCCACTGCATATGCCGCTGGTGGAGTCTGCCACAGCTGAGGGCAAGAGCCTAAGGGCTCCTGCCCACAGACGGAGCGGGATATGCCTACGGTCTAACGTTGCCAGAATACCGCAGAGATAACCAATAAGTCCGTGCTGGCGATTGTGAAAAAACATTTTTCTGCGGTGTCCGCAAGGTCTCCTTTAATACTGTATTAATGGAAACGTCACGCAGCGGAAAAACACATTGAAATACAGCATGCCGCAAAATTGTTTCCTGTGACGTAAATCCGCAGCAGCATCATGCCACCCTGGGAACTTCTGCAGAAATCCAGCCCTAAAGGGGATCAGCGGCGATATCACATGTGGGGTTTAGCTGAAATGTTTAATGCGCTTCATGAAAATAAGGGAAAGAAGAGCAAAAGAGGGTTTTTTAAAAAGAAAAAAGAAAAAAAGTGTATTTTATTTTTCGTACACTATTAATTTAGTCCCTGGCAGAGTAGGACGCCTGTATCTGGCATCCTGTTGCCCTGACAACCCAGCAACACAGAGGGAGCTCCCTCCCTCTGTGAAGCCTTTCCACGTTTCCACCAAGCTGCTGCTCTCTGCAGCTCCCGGAAGGTGTGTATAAAAGCAGCCAATCAGCAGCTTGCACAGAGGTCTGGGCACAGCAGTGATAGGGTGTATGTGGCTGCCAATAAGAAGCTCTATGCTTTCCCTTCACCTCAGCCCATCTCCACCCAGCAGCATGGTGGTGACTAGATACAAGAATACCGCCAATGACAGCATTCAGTGATCACGACTGAGTGCTGTCATTGGCTGCTGCAGCAGGTTTACGGGACGTCACAGCTGCCTGCAAACAGACAGCAGAGACCAGCTGAGGATGATATGTGAGTAACTGCTGATTTGTTATTTTATACCATGAGGAACCCGGTGTCAGGGCTTTCCCTTCACTCGGACAACCCCTTTAAGTTTTATGCATGTTGTCAGTGCTGGAAGATTTCTTCATTTTTTGTGATTTTAAAGGGGTTGTCCCGCGGCAGCAAGTGGGTCTATACACTTCTGTATGGCCATAATAATGCACTTTGTAATATACATTGTGCATTAATTATGAGCCATACAGAAGTTATAAAAAGTTTTATACTTACCTGCTCCGTTGCTGGCGTCCTCGTCTCCATGGTGCCGACTAATTTTCGCCCTCCGATGGCCAAATTAGCCGCGCTTGCGCAGTCCGGGTCTTCTGCAGTCTTCTATGGAGCCGCTCGTGCAGAATGCAGGCTCCGTGTAGCTCCGCCCCATCACGTGCCGATTCCAGCCAATCAGGAGGCTGGAATCGGCAATGGACCGCACAGAAGAGCTGCGGTCCACGGAGACAGAGGATCCCGGCGGCCATCTTCAGCGGTAAGTATTGAAGTCACCGGAGCGCGGGGATTAAGGTAAGCGCTCCGGTAAGCTTTCTTTACCTCCCTGCATCGGGGTTGTCTCGCGCCGACCGGGGGGGGGGGTTGAAAAAAAAAAAAACCCGTTTCGGCGCGGGACAACCCCTTTAATGCTGGACAACTATATGCTATCAAATTTGTGATAACAGATTGGGTAAAGTCCTTTACTCTTCAACAACATAAGGTCCATAAAGACATGGTTTGACAGTGGTCTGCACAGAGCCCTGACCTCATGCCTATCAAACACCTTTGCGATCAAATAAAACGCTGATGGCATCAATGGCTACCTTCACAAATGCTCTTCTAGCTGGATGGGTACAAGTTGCCACAAACGTATTCCAAAATCTTCTAGAAATCCAAGGAGAGGAAGGAGTAGAGCCACAACTTCCATATCAAAACCTGTGGTTTTTCAATGGGATTTCTAAATCTGCCCTCACCGAGCGGGCTCGCTCATCTCTATTCATTGTGTATTTATTTCTCCCTCATTCCTGTTGTTTTCAAGATTTTATTTATTCAACTTGTAGTGTATTGTGCGAGTTTGTCCATAAACCCCATAGCTTTTCAAATTTATCAGGGAAAAACGTGTTACATCAATGTTACCATTATTTATTGCTTAATGTTAAATTTACTGCAAAATAATTCGTTTTTCTCCCCACAGCCTGTGGAGGGGTCTGGAGTGCTGACTTGGTTGTATATTTGGATTGTATAACTTGCATAGTTATGGTGTACAATATTTCATCATGTACTGAGTAACAAAAATATAAAAGGTAAAACATGGTAGCAATACATGGGTTATACAGATAGCACAAAATAATCTGCACTAACTCTGCAATGAAGCATGTCAGGTCCTCAGCTGTCAGACACAGCAGAGGACCCAGAGGAGAAGTGGTTTTTATGTATAATCAGTTTTTATTAAAGCTTTGTGAATATTATAAAATAAGCAATAGCACAAAGGTCTCGTAAGACCATATAAATGTATGAAAATGGTAAACATAACATTTTCATATGTAATTTTAAAACATATTTTATACATTTTTCTTTTTGATTTTGTGGTTCGTTAAATTTTACGTTATATTGTTATAGGACGGGAAAAATCCCCCAGAACGTATGAAATCGAGAAGCAGTCTTTAACTGCTTATGCCTTCTCCTTTCCAGGTTACGTAGCGCTCAATGAGCGTTATGTAGCGCAGAGGCCCGACGATTATGTGACCACCGTGTGCCCCCTGTCACAGCAGAGCTGCAGGGTTCTAGCAGACCCTGATCAGCTCTGTTAGTGACTATGGATGCCCCAGCTACAGCAGAAAAGTGTAAAAGAAAAAAAAGAAAGAAACAGTGTGAATGTTTCCCAGAGGTCTTATATGACATCATGAGAACATAGCTGTTAAAAAATAAAATAAAAGTATATACATAAAAAGGAAAATAACCCACTGCTGACTCCAACCTAAACAGTCGCCATGTAATGCAAAACTACACAATTTATAGCCTAAACATCCAAAACCAAATAAGGAGTTCATTCCTGTATTTTATTTTACAGACGAGAAATCTCTAGCCCCAAAATATGGGAGATGATAGAAAAGTACCAGATTTGCGCTTACTTCATAATAAGCAAAAAATGAATAAAGCAAACATACATAGTATAGTATCAACGTTGATACTACAAGTGGATCAGGATTTTCTGGGACTGACAACCACTGTTGCTTAGGGGAGGCTGTGAGGCATCTGAAGACTCCCCTCACTATGTAAGTTTGCTTTATTCATTTTTTGCTGTTTATGAAGTAAACGCAAATCTGGTACTTTTCTATCATCTCCCATATTTTAGATTTTTTCTTTTATGGTATGTTTCCTGGATTCTTTGCTATGGTTTCCAGTGTTATACCAGTTATGCTGCTCTCCACTGTCTAGTGGATATATACTGCTAACCGTAGTTCTTTCTTCTGGTTGATATACATTGGCCCATACTTAGTAATTTGTATCTGAAAAGTATTGTTGCTGTTTGGTCCCTTATCCTACCAAAGTGCTCTCCTAATTTCTCTTTCTCGTATTATATTTTAGTGTAGATATACTAATTTTAAAAATCATCTATCAATTTAAAAAAATAGCTTTTTATCTCCAATAAAAATAAAAAAAAGGGAAAAGAAATTCAGTGAAAAAAAGATATAAACAAGTAGCCCTATATGTCAATGAAAAAAAAATCAGGGCAGTGAAACACTAAGAAGCATCTGATCCTTTAGGACTAAAATACCCTGACCCTTAAGAGGTTAAGTACTAAAAACCTTAAAGGGGTTGTCCCGCGCCGAAACGGGTTTTTTTTTTTTTCAATAGCCCCCCCGTTCGGCGCGAGACAAACCCGATGCAGGGGTAAAAAAACCAACCGGATAGTACTTACCCGAATCCCCGCGCTGCGGCGACTTCTTACTTACCTTGCGAAGATGGCCGCCGGGATCTTCACCCACGGTGGACCGCAGGTCTTCTCCCATGGTGCACCGTGGGCTCTGTGCGTTCCATTGCCGATTCCAGCCTCCTGATTGGCTGGAATCGGCACACGTGACGGGGCGGAGCTACGAGGAGCAGCTCTCCGGCACGAGCGGCCCCATTCAGAAGGGAGAAGACCGGACTGCGCAAGCGCGTCTAATCGGGAGATTAGACGCTGAAATTAGACGGCACCATGGAGACGAGGACGCCAGCAACGGAGCAGGTAAGTGAATAACTTCTGTATGGCTCATAATTAATGCACAATGTACATTACAAAGTGCATTAATATGGCCATACAGAAGTGTATAACCCCACTTGCTTTCGCGGGACAACCCCTTTAAAGAATAGTTATGCTTATATAATGTAAGTATGCAGGTATTTCATTCTCATGTATTAATGGAGAGTAATTCATGCTGTCACATGTGCTGTTACCTCATCAAGATTCAAAATGGCAATTACTTAGTGTCACTCTCACAACAATAGGATCCTGAGCATCAAAGGCATTTATTTGAGTATACTAAGTACAGTATGTTGTGTGCAAGCAAATAGACAGTATGACTCTACAGGCCCTTTTACACGCAACGATTACCACAAATGAGCGATAATTGTTGCATATAAACGCTGCCATCGTGCAGTTTTCGGCTGAAAGATGATTTTTAGATGAGTTTAAAATCCATCATTTAAACTGCAGGCTGTGTTCTCCATGGGAGCTTGAGATTACATTGTATTCTTTTAGCAGCCTGTGCGAAAACTATGGAGCCGATTGCAGAGCTCAGAACACCTGCTGGGTAGTGCAAACAGCTCCTGGAGGCTCATTTACATGCAAAATAAGATTATAAAGTGCTAATGGGCATTAGTGTCCATTAGCACTTTATTCAAAATGATTGCTTAAACTGTCAATCTTTCAATGGTTTGAAAAATTGTCTTTGCATGTATATGGGCCTTACCCTTATAATCTTGTTACAATATGCAGATGAAGAAAGATAGGAGGCCATTAGAGATGAGCGAGTATACCCGCTAAGGAACATTACTCGAGCGAGTAGTGCCTTAGCCGAGTATCTCCCTGCTCGTCTCTAAAGATTCGAGGGCCGGTGACAGGTGAGTTGCGGCAGGGAGCAGGGGGGAGCGGGGGGAGAGAGGGAGAGAGAGATCTCCCCTCCGTTCCTCCCCGACCCCGAATCTTTAGAGGCGAGCGAGGAGATACTCGGCTAAGGCACTACTCGCTCGAGTAATGTGCATTAGCGAGTATACTCGCTCATCTCTAGAGGCCATATCTGTTGATAAAAAGGGGAAATTATCCTTTTGTTATGGAAGAACAAAGACACCATTTATTTTTTTGTTCAGCTGGATAAGACTGAGTATCTCCACACAGGGAGAATCAGACAACTGTGGTCAATTTTGATCAATATGTTTTATTTTATTTATAAAGAAGAACTTTCAAATTTTAAAATTTCCTGCTTGTAACGCAAATACTCATACCACATAAAATAATAAATTACATTTACAATATGTCCACTGTATGTTGCCATTATTTTGTAAGTTTTTTAAATTTTATTTTGGAGGTCTTATAAATTATAGGAGCAAATTGTTTACTTTTGAAATAAATATCCAAAAGTTATTTTTAAAGGGACCAATTTAGTTCTGAAGTGATTTTGAAAAGCCTATTGTTAGATCTGCTGCCCGTGTCTGCTGTCCTCTTGCTGTTCTGGGCAGACTTGAGCATCACTCTGCTCTTTATGTATAGATGTACTTGTTTCTTCTATTTTCTACCAGCACTGAAGGAGTTAACCAGTTCCCTTGCTCTCAGCCCTGCTGCAGGGTTAATAGGCATTACTCTCCTATTCAAGCTGGGCTGCTGCACTTCCTTTTTGCCTCAGTATTGTTGTGTGTTTGTTTTAGACACCCAGCACATCTAGTTCACCTGTCTCAGGACTGTTTTGTCTATGTGATCCTGTATCTGTATCTGTTTATTCTGTATGTTCTTTGCCTGGTGTGTGAGTTTGTCCATTTTCCTTCAGACTGTGTATCATTCCCATCTCTGTAGTAAGTCAGCCCTGTTCTGTGTGCCTTGTGTTCTGTACATTGTCCTTGTGTCCTGTCAGGGACAGTTAGCACTGAGGTTCCAGTAAAGGCCGTTCTTATCAGGACGCCTACCCTGCTTTTAGGCAGGGATCTTCCTGATTAACTAAGGGCAAGATTCCCCATCTGAGATTACCTTTACTGGGGTCAGCTGCCAGCTACACCAGGTCTGGTCCAAAAGCCAGGCTGGTTAATTAGCATAGTGGGTCCACAATGAGAGTCCTTAACATGTATATATATTAGAAGCCTCTATAAATCAACCCAATCAAAATGGCATTTATATAGTATTTAAATTCTTTAGGTGAAGGAACCAAAGCAAAGCGGAGGATAAATTTGAAAATTCCATTTTTCTTGCAGACTTTCAATTATAATAATTATTTCAGTACAGCAGTAAATAAAGGTTACCCTGAATCTGTAGTTTTAGAAATATCCCAGATGTGGCCTTAGCATGCCAAATGACTAAAACACAGAGCTCAGAACTGAAGAAGCACTGTCACATCATCTCCAAAATATAAGCACTCTGGCAATGTTCACACCACACTACCAGGAGCCCCCTGCAGTACAAGGAAAAAATAAGCATAGGAGGGAAACTTTTCCTAAGGGGAACTAGAGAATGACAACCCCTGCCTACTCGTGGATGGCCGCCCTGATAAGGACACATCCACCCTCGTGCCTGTGACACTCACTAACCCTGATAAATGACAAAGGAAAAACCACCATAAGAGTAAACCAAAACCTCAAAGAATAAATCTTAGTAATAAATCTCTGAACTTATCTGAAGAGTTGCTGAAAGAACCACGGAAACCAAATCCAGGGATGCCCTCACTCCACAGCAGGAAACTGCACTGAAATTGAGCAGCACAGAACCTAGGCCAGGAGGGAACTAAAACCCCTCCCTAATTGCCCCCAGTTGTCACCAACAGCTGACATACCCATCAAAGTTAAAAAAGACCAAATGCACGATCAACCTCAAATGGACACAACAGGCACTTTGAGGTTTTTGGTGCTTCCCTTTTATTGGTCATTTTCCAGGCACCATTTCAGCATTGCAGATGCCTTGAGGTGCCAAAAATGACCCACCTAAAAACATTTTGGAAACTTCACCCTTCAAGGAATTCATAAAGGGGTGTTTGAGAATTGAGCTTTGAAAACTTAAAATTACAAAAAGAAAAGGAGATTTGGCCCTTAATTTTTTCACTTTTGCAAAGGGTAATACAAGAAAAATCACTCCAAAATTTACTCCCCAGTTATCTCTGAGTATAGAAATAACCAACCTGTGCCTATAAACTGCTGTTTGGATGCACGGCAGGGCTCAATAAGAAAAAAGCACAGATTTTACTGTAATAATTTTTTGGACACCATGTTGCATTTGCAGGTACCATGGTACCCAGTACAGTGGAGCCACCCTCAACACTTACCCATTTTGAAAACTGCACCCTTAGGGCGTATTCAGACGTGAGTATATGAGTCGGGTTTTCATGCCCGTCTGATATACTCTGCCCCTCTCTGCAAGGGGAGGAGGCGGGACGGGATGGGAGCTAGTGAACTGAGCTCCCACCCCCTCTCCGCCCCTCGCCACTGTTTGCAATGAGAGGGTTGGGGTGGAGCTAAGTTCTGCCCTTGTCCCGCCCACTCTCATTGCAAGCAGTGGCGAGGGGGGGAGAGGGGCGGGAGCTCAGTGCACTAGTGAAAACCCAACCGATATATGCTTGTCTGCATAAGCCCTAAATTGTATTCTTCTAAGGGTATTAGAAGTAGCAGATTTGTCTGGGGACTTATTGGTACGTCAGTTTATAATTTGTGGGCGTATGGAAGTGCATATAGTGCATCAGGGCTTGATCACTTTTTAGGAGGGAGAGAGGTAATGGGAGAAACAGTAATCCCGTCATTGTTGTACTGGTTACAGTCTGAGGGCTCAGTCACATGGGGGCCGATAAGACCGCTGCACTGCCGGTGTGGACGACTCTCCGCACCGGCCGGCAAATAGAACACATGGCCGACAATGGAGCCGGTCATGCAGAGAGACGTCCACACCCGGTGTGGCCGTCTCATCATGCAGTAACACTGAGTCCTAAGTCCGCCTGCACACGATCGAGTCAGATTCTCCTTGCGGGAGCTTACAGTGGAGTCCGGCCCTGACCGCCTCCGGTATCCGCGGGTACCTGTCTTCTTTTGTTTTCATTTGTATTGCGGATGGTCCGGACAGCTCGCCATCAGACATGCACAGTACAGATTTTTTTTTAAAATTTATGCTTTTCCCGCACTGTCGCTAGGCAATGACGCGGGTACCCGCGACCAATCCACAATGTTGTATACGTATGGGCTAATTTAAGCCATTCGTTCGGAATCTGCACTAAAATAGAAAATGCTGCGATTTTTCCTCCGCTCACAGAAATCGCAATTGGTTTTCACGAGTGTGCAGGAAGATGCATTTTTCCATAGCGTGTTACAAACGGTATTTGATGTGTATCCGTGGTGCAGACGCCGACCGTGGATTCCGCAATGCAAATTCGTTCATGTGCAGGCGGCCTTATGTCATGATATAAATGATTATATCATTATACCACTGGTCAGTATGATTATGGTGATAGCTTATGTTTAACTATTTTTACCCAGTAAGATTTGCGTGATACATGGTGAATGGAGTCAATGAAAGTCAATGGACTTTCATTGACCCATGCACACCGGCGTGTGGACCCTGTGTATTGATAAGTAAGAGAAATAAATCGTAGCATGTTCTGTTTCTCTGTGTTCGTATGCAGCATGAGCCCTATACACTTGTGTGGGTTGTGTATGATATGCTGTCCATACTCCATTCATTGCATATGGGTAGCGTTTTCATACGCATAGCTGCTCTGAGCAAAGTAGGGTATTTGAAAAAAAAAATCACACTGCCGATGTCCATGTGTGTGTGATATGTGGTTAAGCGCAGTGCTTACATAGCCATATGTGGTCTCTGTAGACTCTCTATTGGCAGAGCGTATGGCTGCCAAATGTGTAAAACGCTGCAGGGAGACCTGCAGCGTTTTATCCACTCCGCCATGGGCATGAGCCCTTAGTTCACATCTGAAGACACCCGACTCCCATTATTGTCAGGCTGAACTCTACTGGTTATTATCTGACTGCTGCGTAAATGCAAGAAAGAATAAACAAAATCAACAATGACTAACTTTTAATGGTAGAATCCCTCCAATGGTTACACATACCATTTAAGCCAGGTAAATACAATAATATTTGTTTTCCTTTTTTTGTGTTAAACTGACTGTAGATTATGTTCATGTTGGTGGATTCATACAGGACTGACCGATAATTCAATATTCAAGGGGACTACCCAATGGTCTCCCAACATCTCCTGTCACGGGTTCTGCAAAGTTAGATTTTAACCTATCTGATCCTTTGCTTTCTCTAGAGATACTTAACCCTGTTGTTATTTGGCATCCTCTTATCCCCCGTACTGAAAGGGCCAGCCAAGTGCCCCAATCCCAAGGGGACCCAGAGAAATCTTAAGCAGAAAATTTCAAGTACTCCACAGTCCCCTCTTACCTATGACTGGTCAAGAGCACTTATGGAAACTGAATATTCTGCCCAGTCTCTGCAGCGGTTACATTCTGCGGTGGACTGATTGCAGTGCAAGACAGAAAGAGCAACCTGAATGGAATCAGCTTTCTGTCGCTGACTAGCAGTTACCACTAGCAGTTAAACTCTTTGGCAACATTTTAAAATACATTAATGACTAGAGATGAGCGAGCACGCTCGGAGAAAGCAGTTACTCGAGCGAGCATCGCTCTTCTCGAGTAACTGCTTACTGGTCCGAGCGTGCTCGGGGGGCGGCGGGGGTGAGCGGCGGGAAGAGCGGGGGGAGAGTGAGAGAGATCTCTTTCTCCTGCCCGCTGCCCCCCGCCACCGCCCATGCTCGCTTATCTCTATTTATGACACTGTAGCTATGCAGTTAACACTTTCCTACTGTAGCCCTTTTTTATTTGTTCACTTTCGTTTTTCCATCCCCATTTGTAGGAAAATCATAACTCTTTATTCTTCTGGTGACATAGTTGCATAGGGGTTTTTTGTGTGTGGATGAGTTGTATCTTTCAGTAGTCCCATTTAATGTACCATATAAGGTATAATAAAAAACGTGAAAAAATTCAAAAAGTCAAGTGAAAAAGAAAAAAGAGCAGTTTCAACATTTTTTAGGGTGGAAGAGGAGTGTTATTTTTATGGCATTCACAGTACGATAAAAATGACACGTTATCTTAAGGGCTTATTTACACGAGCATGTATCAGCCAGCGTTTTCACGGCCGGCCGATATACGCTTCCATCTGAGCAGTTCCCTCCCCCTCACCGTCTCTCTGCCTCTCTCTTCCACTCTGGCATTTGCAATGGAAATGGCTGCAGACAAGGGGCAGGGAGTGGCGGGAGGAGAGCGATGTTGTCCCATTGAATTCAATAGAGCCGGCAATACAGCCGGCTCCATTGAAAGCAATGGGCTGCCGGCAAGCGCTGCAGTGATTTTCGGGGAAGGGCTTAAAATATAAGCCCTTCCCTAAAAATCAATCCAATAATGTGTAAAAAAAAATCTATACTCACCTCTCTGTAGCTGCCGGGGCTCAGCTGCGTCCAGCCAGCTCTTCTTCTGCACTGCTCTGAGGAGTATTCAGCAGGTGGGGATTTAAAATCCCTGCCTGCTGAATGGGCTGTCTCTGATTGGCTGAGCACTGTGACCAATCAGAGGCAGGTCTCAGCTGTCATTCACTCTGAACCTGACTTCGCCTTTGCCTGACCCTTTGTACCGCGTACTCTCCCGCAGCCTACCCGGATTGCCTAACCTTGATTTTGTGTTTGTTAGTTTCCCTGCTTGTCTTTTATCTGACCCCCTCCAGCATTTATCTGTTAGTCGTTCTCCCTGCCCTGCATCCCTAGTGAGCCCAGGGACTGTCGCCCAGTTGTCACACTGGGGCCTAGTCCAGGGGGGCAAGTACGTAGGGACAGGGTTTGTGGGTAGTGTTCAATTGCAGATGGGCTGCAGATTGGATGGCTTCCATTTACTTCAATTATAGAATCATAGTATGGTAGAGTTGGAAGGGACCTCCAGGGTCATCCTGTCCAACCCCCTGCTCAGTGCTGGATTCACTAAGTCATCCCAGACAGATATTTGTCCAGCCTCTGTTTGAACTCTTCCATTGAAGGAGAACTCGCCACCTCCCGTGGTAAGCTGTTCCACTCATTGATCACCCTCCCTGTCAGAATATTTTGTTTTTTTTCATATCTAATTCCTGTCTTCTCCCTTTCAGTTTCATCAGATTGCTTCTAGTCTTTCCTTGTGCAAATGAGAATAGGGATAATCCCTCTGCACTGTGACAGCCCTTCAGATATTTGTAGACAGCTATTAAGTCTCCTCTCAGCCTTTTTTGCAAGCTAAACCTTCCCAGATCCTTTAACCATTCCTCATAGGACAGGATTTGCAGACCGCTCACCATCTTGGTAAGTCTTCTCTGAACTTGCTCTAGTTTGTCTATATCTTTTTTAAAGTGGGGTGCCCAGAACAGGACTCAGTATTCCAGATGAGGTTTGACTAAGGAAGAGTAGAGGGGGATAACGACCTCCCGTGATCTAGACTCTATGCTTCTCTTAATACATCACAGAATTGTGCTTGCCTTTTTGGCTGCTGCATCACAATGTTGACTCATGTTCAGTCTATGATCTATTAGTATACCCAAGTCTTTTTCACATGTACTGCTACTTAGCCCAATTCCTCCCATTCTGTATGTGCGTTTTTCATTTTTCTTGCCCAAATGTAGGACTTTGCATGTCTTCTTGTTAAATACTATTCAGTTAGTCGCCGCCCACTGTTCAAGCTCTTCTAAATCTTTTTGAATACTTTCTCTCTTTTCCCTTGTGTAGTTATCCTTCCTAGCTTTGTGTCTTCGGCAAATTTGATCAGTTTCCCCTCAATGCCCTCTTCTAGATCATTTATAAAAATGTTGAACAACACTGGGCCTAGGACAGAGCCTTGTGGTACCCCACTTGATACATTCTTCCACTTGGATGTGCAGCCATTTATGACCCCCTTTGAGTAGGATCACTCAGCCAGCTGTGAATCCATCTAACAGTTGCCTTGTCAATCCCATATTTGGTCATTTTTTCAATAAGTATGGTATGAGATACTTTGTCAAATGCTTTTCTAAAGTCAAGACATACTATATACACTGCATTTCCCTGATCAACCCAGTTGATGATTCTGTCATAGAAGGAAATTAGATTTGTCTGGCATGACTTGTTTGTTACAAACCCATGCTACTCCATTTTCATACAAGTACTTGTATACATGCTGTTTAATAATTTGTTCAAAGATCTTTCCCAGTATAGAAGTCAGACTCACAGGCCTGTAGTTTCCTGGATCCACCTTGTTCACTTTTTGGAAGATAGAGACAACATTTGCCTTTTCCAATTTTCTGGGACTTCTCCTGTTCTCCAGGAATTTTCAAAGATTATGGCGAGTGGTTCAGCAATTACCTCTGCTGCTTCCTTTAGTATCCTAGGATGTAATTTCTCTGGACCACGAGACTTGAACTCATTTAAGTTAGCTAAATGTTCCCTCACCATCTCTCTGGTTACAGATAGTCTGCATTCGTTTATTCACCCAATTGCACAGGGAAGATCAGTTGATGTTCCATCTACTTTCTGACAGAAAACAGATACAAAATGGGAATTTAAAAGTTCAGCCTTCTCAACATCATTCTTAACCAATTCACCATTTTCATCTTGTAAGTATTTAATAGCATCTTTTACTTTTCTTTTGCTTTTGACATACCCCCCAAATCCTTTTTTTATGGCTTTTGACCTCTGTTGCAAGCCTCAATTCATTATTAGCTTTAGATTTTCTGACACTTGCCCTACAGTTTCTGCAGACCGCATTATATTCTTTAGATATTCCCTGCTCTTTCCATTTGATAAACATATTTTCTTCCTTTTTAACACGTGTGCATAAATTATATTTATCTTATATAGTTTGTTTTTTCTAATTTCAAAACGAACCTAACTTTAAAAATGTGCCTCGTATATGTAAAGGGATTCTCCAGCAGAAGAAGCAGAGAGACTGGTAAACACATCCTGATGAATGAATGTCACTAAATCTTGTGATGTGAACTGTATTACCTCAACCTACTGACATACAATATGTTATGTCAGCATGACTCCGCAGGCTGAATACTTTCCCTTTTTTTGACTAGGCAAATGTATTGGCACAGGCTCAATGGTGGCTTTGGCACTTTCACTGCATGAGGATTTTCACATCATTCAATGACAGTAATGCAAACAGATTCTCGTGAAATCCCTGCATATATCCCTAAATATATGTATTTATATCTCAGAGGCTCTATAGTGGGAATTATATGTTCTTCCATAAAGAACACAATACAGATGTAGCAAAGTTTAACTTTACTCCCAACGTGTTAAGATAACGTTCTGTGCCGCAGTCTGCTTACCCTTTCAATAGATTTTTAATGGTGGTTGTTGCATTTAGTTATGATATTAATAGCTTTTCAGCTGCTTAAGATAACTTATCTCTAAACTGTATGACAGTCAAGTTAAACTTTGCTACACATGTACATGCTCACCTACCTACACGATAATTTTTACATAGTGTGTTGCCACAAGTTCATACAACAGTGTTAGGCCTTAGTCAGATGGGCGTTTTTTTGCGCATGCGCATGCGTCCGGCGATTTTATAAAACCATTGCTTTGCAATGGTATCGGACACATGAGCACTTTTTATGCGCTCGTCCGATAAATTATAGAACAGAAATCGTAGATCGCACCTATCTGCGATTCCTGTTCTCTTCTCTATATGTACTCAATGGGGCCGGCGGCAGCAGCGCCGACCCCATTGAGAGCATATACTAGACAAATCATTCTTCTCTGCCACAGCTGTTACACAGATGTTTGCCCATTGAATTCAATGGAGCCGGCAATACAGCCGGCTCCATTGAAAGCAATGGGCTGCGGGCGATTGCGGGATGAATTGTCGGGAAGGGCTTAAATATATAAGCCAATCAGAGGCAGCTCTCACTCACACCCATTCATGAATTCATGAATGGGTGTGAGTGAGTGCTGCCTCTGATTGGCTCAGCGCTGATCCAATCAGGGGCAGCTCTCACTCACACCCACTCACACCCACTGCCGGCCGGCCGCGCTGAACTCCGTCTGCCGGGACAAGGTGAGTATATATATATATATTTTTTTTACACATTTCTGGATGAATTGCAGGGAAGGGCTTATATATTTAAGCCCTTCCCGACAATTCATCGTGAGATCGCCTGCAGCGCATTGCTTTCAATGGAGCCGGCTGTATTGCCTGCTCCATTGAATTCAATGCGCTGGACAGCTCCAGCCCGTTTCTATTGAAACGCGGCTAGGAGCATTTTTTTGGGGCGATTTTTCGGCCCCGGTCACGCGATTTGCGGATGCGCATCCGTCATGCGATCCGCAAATCGCGGCAAAAAACGCCCATGTGACTAAGGCCTTACACCTGATCAGTGATTTATATGGTCGATCAAATGGCCCCTAGCTTATATTCAAACTAACACTCCTTGGTTCGAGTCTCTGTTAGGCCAACTCCACATGGGCATAAGCGTATTTATGTATTTTCACAATGGGTGTTGCGTTTTTCTGCCCGTGTTTGTATTTGACTGCATTTCTTCACATGCATGCCCTGCGTATTAGTGCAAAAAAACATGCAAGCATGCTCACATTGATTTCAAGTTTGTTTAGTTTAAAATATGCTTTTTTTTGTGCGTAATACCTATGAAATTAGAACATCCTGCGTTTTTTTGCGTGACTGAAATGCACGTTAAAAAAAATGCCATTGAAACCAATTGGTCCTATTCACTGTATATTACCTTTATTGGCAGAATTCCATACAGGGTTGCCAACATCCAAAAATTCCTGGACAGTTCGTAAAAATAGCGCACTGCATTCTCATTACAATCATTGATCGTCAGACTCTAGCTGATAAACTATTGACAACCTATTCTGAGCATACGTCATCAATAGTATTTCCCTGGAAAAGCCCTTTAACTATTGAAATAAAAGCATTATGTAAATCATACAAGTATCATATCTCCTTCCCCCCTTCCAAACTGTATACTGGGTATCACATCTCTCCTCTGCTGTAAAGTACTAATTACCCCATAAGAGTCACATTAAAATTGGGAAAAACATCACGAAAATTTCACTTTTTATTGTAGATTTAGAATTTTTATTATGTAAAAATATTTGGCGCATAACTTGTCACCTTAAGTCCATTTTTAACTCTTAACATAACTGATTTTAGCCTTAAAGGGGTTGTCCCGCGCCGAAACGGGTTTTTTTTTTTTCAAACCCCCCCCCCCCATTCGGCGCGAGACAACCCCGATGCAGGGACTGAAAAAAAGAACAGCACAGCGCTTACCTGAATCCCCGCGCTCCGGTGACTTCTATACTTACCGGTTGAAGATGGCCGCCGGGGTCTGCTCCCTCCGTGGACCGCAGCTCTTCTGTGCGGTCCATTGCCGATTCCAGCCTCCTGATTGGCTGGAATCGGCACGTGACGGGGCGGAGCTACACGGAGCTACACGGAGCCCCATTGAGAAGATAAGAAGACCCGGACTGCGCAAGCGCGTCTAATTTGGCCATTCGACCATTTTAGACGGCGAAAATTAGACGGCAACCATGGAGACGAGGACGCCAGCAACGGAGCAGGTAAGTGAAAAACTTTTTATAACTTCTGTATGGCTCATAATTAATGCACAATGTACATTACAAAGTGCATTAATATGGCCATACAGAAGTGTATAGACCCACTTGCTGCCGCGGGACAACCCCTTTAAGAACCAGTTTATCGTTTCCACTTTTTGTATTCCAGCAGTCATACTTTATTATTTTTTCGTCAGTGTAGTTGTTTGAGGCTTTGTGCTTTGCATGACAAGTTCTAGTTTCTAAGGCCTCCTTCCCACGAACGGATTTACGCCGCGTAAATTCGCGGCAAAAATCCGCTGCGTGGCCCCCTGCTATTAGGTTCTATTGAACCTAATAGCACAATGCTCACGATGCGTAATTCCACCGCGGAATTACGCACCGCGATTTCTCCCGTCCTCACCCGCAGCATGCTCTATTTTCTGCGGGTGAGGACGGGCTGTACGCGCTGACGGCTTCCATTGCAGTCAATGGAAGCCGTCCGTTCACGCTATCTCCCGCTGTAACCAGCGGGAGATAGCGTGAAAAAACGCTTCCCCACCTACCGCCGCAGCGTCATTTGATGCGGCCGGCGCGTCACGTGACACTGCCGGCTGCGTCACGTGACGCGGTGGGCGTGTCACACGACGCGACGGCGGTGGGCGGGGAAGCGTTTTCACGCTATCTCCCACAGGTAAGTATAGGGGCTCTGGGGGGCGCCGTGACGGGCTTCACTGCGGAATATTACGCGGCGGAGCCCGTCACGCTCGTGGGAAGGAGGCCTTAGGAACCAGATACGTACATACATAAAAATATTGCATACATTTTATTAATTTTTTGCTGGAAGACCATAGGGAAAAAAGTTTACCAGTTTTTTTTTAGGATTTGTTTTTATGCTTTTACCATATTGTATAAATATCATGTTTACAATATTTTACGAGTAGAGATGAACGAACATATTCTTTAAGGGCGATTTCGCAATCGAGCATCGCTATTTTCGAGTACCTGGCTACTCGGGTGAAAAGATTCGGGGGGCGCCGGGGGGGCGGCGTGGTGGAGCGGGGGGTAGCAGTGGGGAACAGGGGGGAGCTCTCTCTCTTCCCCCCACTCCCCTCTGCAAACCCCCGCTCACCACCGGCGCCCCCCGAATCTTTTCACCCGAGTAGCCAGGTACTCGAAAATAGCGATGCTCGGTTGCGAAATCGCCCTTAATGAGTACGTTCGCTCATCTCTATTTATGAGTCATTATGATTATGACCACATCAAATCTTAAAAAGTTTTATTATCTTTTACTACTTTTTGCACATTATAAAGTTTTTCAAATTTTTTTTTACTAAAAGACCACAACATTTTTATTATTCTGTCAAAAGATATGTATGCAGACTTGTTTTGTGCAGGATGACCTGTAGTTTTTATCAGTTTTTATCAGTGCTGTTTTGGATTATATAAGATTTATTGACAACTGTTAATCCTGATTTGGGGAAGGAAGATAAAAAGAAAATGGCTATTTTAGTATTTTCATTTTCATTTTTCGTTTCCTATGTATTTGACTGTGTTGGATAAACAATATAATATTTTATATTCCTTTTTTTAAAATTTATTTCAATATTTAAAGCATTGTGTAAAGGGAAAAACGTTTACATTTTTTTTCTGTAAAAATGTTTATGTTGGCATCATCTCGTATATGCCACTCTCAGGAATCAACCCCACATCTGTGGGGTTAAACAATGATTAGAAGAGCTAGGCCACTGTCCTACAGGTGTTTATAAAAATGCTGCGTTTTAAACAGCATTTTTGACAGCATTTGACAGCGTTTTTAACACAGTCCATCATTGCAATGGGTGATGTGGTGTATCAAAAACGAACTGAACATACAAAAATAGAACATACGGTGTTCATTTTAGTACACATTAAAAATGTTTTGTTGGGTCAAGAGGGGTGTTGTCTTTCTTTAAGGAGAGCACACAAAAAGTGTGTGGAGACACCTAGGGGGTGACTACGTTGGAGGATGGCATTGTCTCTCCCCAAGGAGAGCACCCATAAGGGGTGTGAGAAGACACCTGAGAGGTGAGTGAGGAGACTTATATGGCCATGCACACTCCTCTTGGTAATTTATGCAAATAAGGAAGATGGAACGATACCTCTGCAGCGCCACCTATTGGATGGCAGCATTCCTGCAAATCAATTTCAGACCCTTTATACAAGTCTTTATAACAATAATTGGGAATAGAAAACCAATCCAGAAAACCATACACAGACAGCTGTTTTGGGGTGTTTGCCCCTCATTAGTGTGCAGTAGGTTTCTGTCTTGGTGGGTGAGAGACATGTAATGTGGGTCAAGAGAAGTATCATCTCTCCTTAAGGAGAGAATCCAAAAAGTGTGTGGAGACACCTAGGGGGTGAGTGGGTGAGGGGATGGCATTGTCTCTCCCCAAGGAGAGCACCAAGAAGGGGTGTGAGTAGGCACCTGAGAGGTGAGTGAGGAGACTTATACGGCCATGTTTTGCTAAAACACTCATCTGAGAAGTCCCATTGAAGTGAATGGCGGCTTAGTACAGCATTTTTAGTGAGCTTTTTAAACTAAACGCCCGTGTGAGAAGGGCCTAAGTGCTCAACTTCTCACTCTTTTTACAGGAATAGAAAAATTCCTTCCTATGTGACAATCGGAGAGCAAATATGTCCTCTGATTAATAAGAAGGGACAGTGGTAATATGAAGTAAAGCCCATGTTAACATCCACTGGGACAGGAGAACAGACAGGAGAATCACAGATCTATTCTATGCTGCCTGCTCGTACTCCTTCTGGACAAAGACTGAAATGACAACTATACATTAAATATTTCCGACCCCACTACAAACGGTTGTAGCTTTGGGTGCAGCAAACATGTCTTTAGGGTTAACTTAAAGCCAAGAATTTTGATTTTAAAATGACTTCAAAAGTATATTGACAGCACTGGCGCTACAGCCGCTTGGAGTAGAATGAGCTCTGTTCATCCATAACTATAATGTCCTTTTCCTGAAGCTCAGAATAATCTGTAGAGGGTTAAACATCTTCCTCATCTTGTTGTTAGCTTCAGAACCCATCAATCAGCCTGACAGATGGATTTTGCATGAAGATAAGTCCACCAGCTTGCAGCGTATTGACACACATTGCAAGCATAAAAATTAAACCATGATGAATTTTTAAATACTATCAATTACAAAATGACATGGCTTAAAAAAAAGTGATTAAAGGTGACCATTGCCTTTAACAACTGATTGGAGGTGTTGAAATAGTACACCTGGTATTCAGAATCTAACAGACAGACATAGCACTCTGAAACACCCAGAGATGTTAAGAGTGAATCGCATTCTAAACAAATATGTCAATGCTGCAGGGGCGCATCGGCACATTGAGCCTCTTGCCTCAGGCGGCGCCCTGCAGCTCTTCAGAGGGAGCAGCTATGTGAAAAGACAAAGAACCACTGGCTGGATACGATATGAGTGGGAAGGACCCGCAGTGACATCACTATCATCCGTTGAGGGGCCAGAGTTCAGCAGTAGAAAAGACAAGAGCTGGTGGAGACTTGTGATGATCATGTGACACGAGAGGGTGGAGCTTTATATGAAATGAAAGAAAATTGAGAAGTTATAGATATATTACAACAGCTACTCAGTGTGCAAACAGGAGAAAGAAGCAAGTAGTAATCAACATTAACACTGCTGGTCCAAAACTTAGGAAAATCTAATAATCTAGCTAATATACCAAACTTTGCCAAAGTTAATTTGATACAGGTGTTTATGTGTTGTTTGCACTGAAAACTTTATGAAATCGAGGTTACTTTAGAGAAACTGAGGAATAAAATATGTATACACATAGAGGAAGTGTTAGATTGTGCTTCTGGAGTTTGTTGTTCTACAGGGTTCCAGGAGCACACCTGCACAGGTGAGGGATAATTAAGCTGGCTGGGTGTGGTTGCTCAGGTCAGCCAATCCCCTGGGTATGGGTGTAGATATATACCGCTCTGCAATGAGAAAGCTGTATTTCCTCAGCCTTGTCTGCTGTGTGAGTAGTGTCTGGTCAGCTTGCAGCTTGGTGTGTGAGTAGTGTCTGGTCAGCTTGCAGCTTGCTGTGTGAGTAGTGTCTGGTCAGCTTGCAGCTTGCTGTGTGAGTAGTGTCTGGTCAGCTTGCAGCTTGCTGTGTGAGTAGTGTCTGGTCAGCTTGCTGTGTAAGTCGTGTCTGGTCAGCTTGCAGCTCGCTGTGTGTGTAGTGTCCTGTGCTGCTTGTTTAGTGTCTTGCTAGAGAAGGGACTGCAAGACTCGAGGAGCCTTGTTGGGGCCTTGCGGCTTAAGTTAATTGGCCAATGTACAAACTAATCTCTCGCTTTTATAATCAGTTTTACCATCTGCTTTAGTGTGCGAGGTTATGTGGTAAGTGAGTTTGTACATTTAATGTGTCCGTTCTGCCTGGTTGCGAGTATCACCCTTTCAGGGAGAGCAGGGCTGAGGTTCCAATGTGGGGCCACCTTTATTGAGACGATCGCACTGCTTTGTAGGCCTTGTCATTCTCCATGCATCACAGGGTCAGTTGTCCCTAACCTGTGTTTTCGGGTCACATAAATGTGGGACTGATGCTTAGTTGCCCACACAAACGTAACAGGAGGGTTAGATTCTCCTCAGGCTGCATAAACTGATGTTCCTTTGCAGAATGTGCCACCCCTCCCACCCTCCTCATTTAGGACCTAAAGAATGCTTGTGCCAAATTTCACGTTTGTACGACACTGGGATATTACATTGCATAAGCCTGCACTTACTTTTGGAATTAGCATTGAATAATCGAGTTGTGACCCCTTTACTTTTCCTATTAAGGGCGTATAGCATGCTCGTGCCAAATTTCACGCTTGTACAGTATCAGGAAATTACATTACATAGGGGTGCCAATACTTTTGCACTTAGCATTGAATAATCATGTTATGACCCCTTTACTTTTCATATTAGGACCTAAAGAATGGTTGGGCCAAATTTTATGTTTGTACGACACCAGCAAGTTAGAGAATTAGATTAGGTACATTACACAGTGGTGCCAATCCTTTTGCACTTAGCATTGAATAATCAAGTTATGGCCCCTTTACTTTTTCTATTTAGGACCTAAAGAATGCTCCTGCCAAATTTCATGTTTGTATGACATGGGGAAGCTAGAGAATTAGTGGCGAGTCAGTCTGTGAGTCAGTCAGTCAGTGAGGGCTTTCAACTTTATATACATATATATATAGATGCTACATTCAATATTCATAGGCATCTATCATAAGGCCGAGGCCAGATGAGCGTTTTTTTTACGCGTGTCTATGTGCACAAAAAAAAGTGTGTCTAATAAAACCATTGGTTTCCTATGATGTGTTCACATGTCTATTTTTTACAGGCGCAAAATTCTCACACCTGCAAAAGTTAGGATTTTGTGCACCGGTAAGATCCGTGCTGCGTATAAAGAATCCTAGCAGAGACTCCCTTCATCACTGAACACTGTGACAGCACTGTCACAGTGTTAAGTGAAGATGGGTCTCCACACGGGGAGGAAAGAATCCCCGGACACAGCTGTCACATAGGATCACAATGTTCTCCCATTGCTGGTACTATAAAATACAGAAGATTTTCCACAGCCATTTCTGCTACATCCCTTAACCCCTTTAGTGGCACGCCTAGAAAATCTCCAGGGCTTGCTGCACTGAACATGCAGTTAAACCCTGGAAGATTTCCGTGGACAGCTCTAGTGCTGAAATGTGCAGAGCACTGAGCTGTCATCTGAAATCTTTCGGGTTTTTACTGCATAATCAGCGCAGCAAGCCCCAGACTTTCCCTGCCATAATACCAACTGTCAAAGTAGTACAGTACTTTCAAATACTTGTGAGATTATTGCATAGTTGACTCATTTAAAAAACCTGCCCTGTGAGGCATTAAATGGTAATACTAAACCTGCCACTGAAGGGGTTAAAGGGGTTTTCCAGGGAAACGTTATTGATGACCTATCCTCAGGATAGGTCATCAATAGTTGATCGGCCGGGGTCCGCCGCTCGGTCTATGATGTGGGTCAGGAGGGGTACAGTTTCTCCTTGTGGAGAGTGCTAAGTAGGCATTAGACGAGTTATAAGCCATGCAGTGCTTCTCAGGGAAAATAGGGAGATGGTACAATGCTATGCAAAACCACCTATTGGAAGGCAGCTTCCTTATAAAGGCCCATTTACATGTAAAGACTGTTGAAGCGATAGTTTTGCATCAAGTGGTAATGGACACTAATGTTCATTAACACTTTATCAACTTCTTTTGTGTGTAAAAGGGCCTCCGAGAGCTGTTTGCAGAGCACAGCATGTAGTCTGAGCACTGCACACAGCTCCATTGTTCTCGCACAGGCTATCGACAGAATACAATGTAATCTCCGACTCCTGTGAAGAGCGCAGCATGCAGTTCCTGTTATCTCTTTTCAGCTGAATGATGGATTTTAAGTTCACCTTAAAATCATTGTTCAGCCGAAGAGTGAACAATGACAGCGTTTACATGCAACGATATCGCCATATGCCATAGTTTGAACGCATTTTAAGCGATAATCATTGTGTGTAAATGTGCCTTAGGTCAGTGTCTAACCTTTGCATTGCCAACGGTGGAGTCCGCAGCAAACATATGTACAGTGGATTTCATGTGGATCATTTCTGCACCATGTAGATGAGATTCGTTAAATCATATCCACACGGCTTGTACTGTAAATACTGTGGATTTTTGTATGCAGAAAATCTTCAGAATTTACACCACATTTGAACATACACTAAAAGCTTATTAAAACTTCAGATAATTAGGAATTCCCAAAAGTACTTTAATAGCCTGGCGTCAGTGAATGGACAGAGGGTTCGGAGGCGATCACGTGCTGATATCCCTCATAACACCCCTCACTGTCAAGGATGTTCGAAGGAAGAACAGGTATATGGAATTTGAAATGAAATGAATCTAGTATTAACTAAATTATAGAAAGTTTAACCAAATTCAATTGCCTAAAATAAAAGTTTTAACATAGTTTTAGTAGACTGAAACCACAAGAGGGCGCTGTTGTTACTCTCATTGGAATGAGAAGTAAAATAAAAAGTATGTGCAAAGGCTTTTGGAATTGTAATAAGAATACAAGATAAGAAGACATAAAAAATATATCCTTGTGCGGATGTATGCAGTAATTAACTTGTCTTTATCATATTATAAAGAGGTTGTCCAATGTATGTATAAAATGTCTCGGTAAGGGAATGCTATAAAATGATTTTTAAAAATAGTACTTGCCTAGCAAATCTCCGGATGCTCCAGCGCTGCCGCTGCTCTACCCGCTGGGGATTGTTCGGATTGGCTGCAGTGGTGACGTTCCTGTATGAACAAATCCTCCTAAGATTGGATAGCTATGGATAACTATGTATCTAGTGTTGAACATGTCAGAGTGGGTTCATTCACTCATTGGTGCACCCATTACATTGTAACTGTATAGACCCTGTATGTAACCATTTTGTATATGCTTGCCAAAGATCTCGATGAGGTCACAATTGTTGTAATGGAGGCATAATCCGAATTATAGTTGACACCCTATAGACGTTGTCACATGTTTAGTTATTCTGATGTCATAGGTGTACGGTATAAAGATGGCTACAAATCTACACTCATTGTAAAAAAGATCCATCCCCTATAAGGAGTTGTCGGAATGGAATAAAACTTTCTATCTTTAATTGTTACGTTGCTATAAGTGAGGCCTCTCTTCTACAGGCGCTTTTTACCACGATTAACGCGGCGTTTTGAGCACTGTGTTAGTCACGGCATAACGATCCCATTAAAATCAGTGGGGCTTCGCAGACCTGCATTAGATTGCTGTTTGTCACAGGGAGCTGCAGCCAAAAGCAACAGTACAATTGTGGCAAAGCGCCGCAATTGAAATCGAGGCACTTCACCGCGTTCATGTGTGAGAACCCTTAGTGAAAACAATATCAGAGCAAAAGGAATTTATTGCGGAAAACTGAAAACTTAAAAGGAGGCTCTACCACCGTGTTACCGCTTCTAGCTTGAATACAAGATGTGGTACGGGTGGGCATGGAGGCTCTAGTACCCTGTTGTACCGCATCTAGCTTGGATGTAAGGTGTGATACAGAAGGGCATAGAGGATCTAGTTCCCTGTTGTATCGCCTCTAGCTTGGATATAAGATGTGATACGGGCGGGCATGGAGGCTCTAGTACCCTGTTGTACTGCCTCTAGCTTGGATATAAGATGTGATACGGGCGGGCATGGAGGCTCTAGTACCCTGTTGTACTGCCTCTAGCTTGGATATAAGATGTGATACGGGCGGGCATGGAGGCTCTAGTACCCTGTTGTACCGCCTCTAGCTTGGACACAAGATGTGATACAGGCGGGCATGGAGGCTCTAGTACCCTGTTGTACTGCCTCTAGCTTGGATATAAGATGTGATACGGGCGGGCATGGAGACTCTAGTACCCTGTTGTACTGCCTCTAGCTTGGATATAAGATGTGATACGGGCGGGCATGGAGGCTCTAGTACCCTGTTGTACCGCCTCTAGCTTGGATATAAGATGTGATACAGGCGGGCATGGAGGCTCTAGTACCCTGTTGTACTGCCTCTAGCTTGGATATAAGATGTGATACGGGCGGGCATGGAGGCTCTAGTACCCTGTTGTACTGCCTCTAGCTTGGATATAAGATGTGATACGGGCGGGCATGGAGTCTCTAGTACCCTGTTGTACCGCCTCTAGCTTGGATATAAGATGTGATACGGGCGGGCATGGAGGCTCTAGTACCCTGTTGTACTGCCTCTAGCTTGGATATAAGATGTGATACGGGCGGGCATGGAGGCTCTAGTACCCTGTTGTACTGCCTCTAGCTTGGATATAAGATGTGATACAGGCGGGCATGGAGGCTCTAGTACCTTGTTGTACCGCCTCTAGCTTGGATACAAGATGTGATATAGGCAGGCATGGAGGCTCTAGTACCTTGTTGTACCACCTCTAGCTTTGATACAAGATGTGATTCAGAAGGGCATAGAGGATCTAGTTCCCTGTTGTATCGCCTCTAGCTTGGACACAAGATGTGATATGGGCGGGCATGGAGGCTCTAGTACCCTGTTGTACTGCCTCAAGCTTGGATACAAGATGTGATACAGAAGGGCATGGAGGCTCTAGTACCCTGTTGTACTGCCTCAAGCTTGGATACAAGATGTGATACAGAAGGGCATGGAGACTCTAGTACCCTGTTGTACTGCCTCTAGCTTGGATATAAGATGTGATACGGGTGGGCATGGAGGCTCTAGTACCCTGTTGTACTGCCTCTAGCTTGGATATAAGATGTGATACGGGCGGGCATGGAGGCTCTAGTACCCTGTTGTACCGCCTCTAGCTTGGATACAAGATGTGATATAGGCAGGCATGGAGGCTCTAGTACCTTGTTGTACCACCTCTAGCTTTGATACAAGATGTGATTCAGAAGGGCATAGAGGATCTAGTTCCCTGTTGTATCGCCTCTAGCTTGGACACAAGATGTGATATGGGCGGGCATGGAGGCTCTAGTACCCTGTTGTACTGCCTCAAGCTTGGATACAAGATGTGATACAGAAGGGCATAGAGGATCTAGTACCTTGTTGTACCACCTCTAGCTTGGATACAAGATGTGATACAGACAGGCATGGAGGCTTTAGTACCCTGTTGTACTGCCTCTAGCTTGGATACAAGATGTGATACAGACAGGCATGGAGGCTCTAGTACCCTGTTGTACTGCCTCTAGCTTGGATACCAGATGTGATACGTGGGGCATGGAGGATCTAGTACTTTGTTGTACAGCCTCTAGCTTGGATACAATATGTGATACAAGCGGGCATAAAGGCTCTAGTACCCTGTTGTACTGCCTCTAGCTTGGATACAAGATGTAATATGCATGGAGGCTCTAGTAAAGGCAGGATTGAGGCGCTCCGCTGAGGTCCCCAGACACGAAAATGGCTATCATCAGCGCACAAACTATACCTAGACATATCTCTGAAGACAACCAATTTCCGTCCTGTAGTGCTTTCATGACAGCGCTGCAAATGGAGGCGATGGGAAGTGGATTTCAAAGGCATTACACATAACGGGTACTGTGAAACCAAATGCCCTGCAGCCAAGCACCTGGAAATGGTTCTGATAGACACATTGTTACCAGCCTGATGGTTGCCAATTCTCTGGATGGCAGACAACAAAACAGTTGGAGCTGCTCGTGCTTGTTGGATGATCAGACGCTCCACTCTAGTGGTGGTCTGTAAGGAGTCCTGAACCCAGTCACTTTGTGTGCCCTCACACATCCACTGGTCCCAACACCTCCTAACAGTCTGGTCAGATGCTCCTCTCTACTGGTGGTCTGTAGGGGGCGTCATGAGCCCGGTCACCTTGTGTGCCCCCATCCACTGGTCCCAACACATCCAAACAGTCTGGTGAGATGCTCCTCTCTACTGGTGGTCTGTAGGGGGGTCCTGAGCCCGGTCACCTTGTGAGCCCTCACACATCCAGTGGTGCCAACACCTCCTAACAGTCCAGGAAGCAATTTGGCGATAAAACTATATAGCTTCTCACATCCCAATAATGCGCCCCTTTCAGACTCTGGTAACGGGGTGAAATCTCTTCTCTGTGTTGTAGAGGCGTCTAGTGGTCAACAAGCCCTACACAAGCGGAAGAAGAGGTCACTACACACAAGGAGCCTCTGAGAGCCTCTTATAGGCCAAGGGGGAACCACTTTTAGGGCATCAGATGGCAAGACCGCTCATCTAATCATGTATATTGTATATCTGCCTGAGGTGTAACTACATCTTTTTTTACAATGAGTGTAGTTTAGTCAAATAAAAACATTTTGAGGTAGTATACATTAGTTTATTCATGACACCCAGTTATATACCTCTTCTTGTGACATCACCCCTTCACTACTGCAAAACACCAGTAACTGTCTGTCCACTGTCTCTAATAGCATGTATCTTTTGTCGGAAACAGAATCTTTGAAAACCTGAACTTCTTGTGCATAATAAAACATCTTTTAGGTTTCATTCACATGGGCAAGTGTGATATTGAGTCATGAAACTTCGCCTGATATCGCGCTTGCAAATGTGCACTTTTTGATGGCTCTGACCATGACAATTTAACCACTCAGATGCCACATTCAGTTATGACTGTGGCATCTAAATAGTTAGCTGGAAAAAGCCCTTTACATTGATCCATCACTTTCCCCATGATGCAATCACAGGTGGCCTACAGGTTGTCATGGCAGACTGGAGATTAGTAAAGACTCGCAGGTCTACCTCACCTCCTCCGAAGGCTTCCCAATGTCAGCGCTCCCCGACTTCCGGTTCTTAGCAGTCTGTAGTGGCCTCACCTAACCAGGCTGCTGGGAACTGGAAGCCGGGGAGCGCTGACCACAGGAAGTCTTCGGAGGATGTGAGGGGAGCACCGCATAGTATGAAACCAGCTTCGGATACGCAGCTGATTTCCAGTCAAAATCTCCACAAATGGTCCGGATTCTGACCGTTTTTTTGGATGCGGAGATGCTGCATAATTTGCTGTGGAAGATTCAGCTGCAGACATTCCGCAGCATTTCCGCCACATGTAAGCATACCCAAAGGCGGCTTGAGGTATGTTGCCATGTGCAGTTGCCTCAGTAGTAATAGTGACCTCCATAGTGGCAATAGTAGAAACAGTGTGCCCTATATTGGACTCAGTAATAATACTATTACTACTGGGGCCAATATAAGGGACACTATTACTAATAGTGTTCTCTATATCAGTCCCAGTAGTAATAGTAACCACCGCAGTGGCCTCAGTACAATACTATTACTACTGGGGCCAGTATAGGGGACACTATTACACCAGCAGTAATAGTGACCTGCACAATAGCCTCAGTACTAATAGCACTCCCTGAAACCCATATATTTACCTCCTCTTTGTCTTTAAAGCACCGCTGCTTTTCTGCTCGGCGCTGCTGTGGTCTAAAATCGCCTATGAGTAGTTTTTTTTTTAATGTGAGAGAACACAGGAGTATGCGGAAGAAACTCCATGCATATCTTGCCCTTGGTTAGATTTGAAACCAGGTTCCCAGAGCTGCAGGGCAGTAGTCCTAACCACTGAGCCACCGTGCTACCCACAAAAATAATTACAGCTTGCCTCACAAAATACAAAACCTTCATATGACTATGTAAATAAAAAAATTAAAAAGTTGTAAATCTTGAAATGCAAGGATGAGAAAACGGAAAAAACATAAACTATATTAAAGGTATTGTCCCACCCACCATTTTTCCTAAAAAATAAGACAGGGTCTTATATTAATTTTTGCTCCAAAAGATGTGCTATAGCTTATTTTGATGACAGGACTACCTGATATGTGTGTGAGAGCTCGATTCTTTCAACCCTTATTGTCGCTCACAAGAGCTCTCAGACCTTCGTCGTTATCTGCATCTTTACTGCATATTCTGAACAGTAAAAACGCAGACAAAGCCCTTGGCTGCCCACACAGGATCACTTCCTGGTTACAGGATTTATAAATCCCGCCTCCACGAAGCGATGGCTGTGATTGGTTCTTCGAGCGCTGCATTGATTGGCTGAGCTGCAAAACAAGAGTAGGAAATTTTACCAAGCCAGATTCCCCTTCAAAAGGAAGAGATACCCATATGTAGTAAGATGTCTCGGAATCTTGTCCCCTGCCAGTATAGAGCAGGGTAGTGATTGGCTGGATAAATGATCTATGACCTAGCTCTCTGGGGTCACTTCCTGTAAGACTTACTACTGGATCTCCTTTTTTAATTCTAAAATCGATGATTAGAACAAAATTCTTAAAGTGTCTATCAACAAAAATATGTGAATTCCTAATCTGGGTATAAAACCTCTAGAATAAGAAAAGTTCAAAGATCTTACATCTAGTAAGGCTGCGGTCACACGGGGAGTAAATCCCGCGGAAATCTCACAGAATGACCACAGCAGGACCGCTCGGAAATTCTACAAGATTTCGGCGGCAGAAAGGTAGCTTCACTGCCTGTATTCTGCTACGACCATCTCTCACCATAGAGAGGAAAGAGCGTTCATCAAAAACGGTGATAAAATTGACATGCCGGGGCTTTGAATACCTGCATGGCACATCAGTTTCATAG
This sequence comes from Eleutherodactylus coqui, assembly GCF_035609145.1. NCBI lineage: Eukaryota > Metazoa > Chordata > Amphibia > Anura > Eleutherodactylidae > Eleutherodactylus > Eleutherodactylus coqui. The sequence goes on along the minus strand of NC_089841.1, from coordinate 243,761,322 downwards.
TGGCTTTGCCGCAGCAGATTGTCAGCAGCGTGTGGATGAGATTTTTGCAAATCTTTTCCTCTTTGCTGCTTAGTCTCAGGGTTTAAGACTGCCGGCGGAATTTCCTTGCGTAACGTTTTCATGGAAATTCCACGGCAATTCCGCCCCGTGTGAACACAGCCTAAGGGTTTTTGATACATTACTCATATTCTGTATGTATACATAGATGCTGGTTGTTCACTTATCTGGCCTTAGTATACTTTTAGTACCTACTCATTAGCTTATAGGTAACTTTATACAATAAATGCACTATTTTCCCTCTTGTATACTTTTCATCTTCATTTCACTTAATTTCTATTTAGGATTTTTTTTACAGCGTGGCACATAGACCTGCTAAAACTTGATAAATGTAGAATGACTGTGCTAAAAAAAACACATGACTTGGGATAGTAAACTGATAACAAGTTCTCGATCCATCATGGTTTTTCTAGAGACCGTTGATGCTAACTCAGCAAAACTTTATCATTAGCTGGAATGACTATAATGAACTTTTTAAAACCTAGAATATAACAAAACCTATTTTGAACGTTAATTACAATTTATAACTACAGCATAACGTTTACTGAGATAGAATTTGGTCAATTTAAACTTCAGGTACTATAATAATATATACTGCTTTGTACTTGACTTCACAGCTGGGATACCGAAAGTATCAAAGTCTCTATAGCGTATTAGTCAAGTCAAACTATATTAAAATAAAATAGTACTACATAAACAATATAGTGCATACACATGGGTCACCTTATTAGGCCTCATGTCCACGGGCAGATTCGGATTTTAAATTCGCAGCGTTTTTCTGCAGGCGCGGATCCGCACCCCATAGGGATGCATTAGACACCCGCAGGTAGTTAAATACCTGCGGATGACATTTTTCCCTGCAGGCGCGGGTCCCGCGTGCAGGAAAAAATCCGGACATGCTCCATTTAGGTGCGGGTCTCCCGCGGGGACGGCTCCCACAGGCTTCTATTGAAGCCTATGAAAGCCGTCCGGATCCGCCGGAGACCCGCACCTGAATTAAACTCACCTGCTCCGGGCGATGCAGGTCTTCCTTCCTTCCTTCGCGGCCGGGAACTTCTTTCTTCGGCCCGGCGGATGTGCCCAGCGCATGCGCGGCACACAGCCGACGTGCTGAGCACATCCGCCGGGCCGAAGAAAGAAGATCCGGCCGTGAAGGAAGGAAGGAAGACCTGCACGGCCCGCAGCAGGTGAGTTTATTCTAATTTCAGCGCTCATGTCCGCGGGGCAGGAGGGACCCGCTGCGGGATTCTCCATGGAGAATCCGTAGCGGGCCTGATTTTCCCCGTGGACATGAGGCCTTAGATTCCCTGTCTCTTTCACTATTGGAGCGCAGCAGCATAAAATTAAATGAGCAAGTATTGGTATGAATCCACTTAAGGCTAACTTCACATGGGTGAGCGCGATATTGGGCTGTGAATCACCCCGCACCCCGCAGATGCAAAGCGTTTTTATATCAAAACCGCCTTGCATCATTTAGAGTAAGTCACAATCTTCTCATTGTTTTCAATGGGGAAACATCGAATAGTGCGCACCTAGCATGCGGAGCGATGCCGCTGCCGACATCATTGAAAACAATGGGAGATGCACGCACGAAATAGAACATGCCACCATTTGTTTTCTACATTGCGATGCGGGAAAACATTGCTCATGTGTATGAGCCCCTTCAAAAGAATGGGGTTCATATTTGTGCGTCATATTTTAGCGTCTCGCAACACACAAATCTCGTGCTATTTTCTCGGCGGAAAATTAACCGGTCTCAGTGACTTCAATTGAGGGAATTGGTGCTAGACTAACTGGAGCTAGTATTTCAAAAACTACCTACCTTGTGGGCTTTTACTCTTGCAACAATGTCAAGAGTATAGTGAGAATGCAAGAATGGTGTGACCGAGGAAAACCATTCAGTGAAAGAGGACCCTGTGCATGTAAACAACTCATCAACTAAAGGGATCAGAGGAACAGACGGTACAAAATCAATCAAATCGCAACCAAACAACATGCTGGTGCGCAATTTCATGTGTCCAAATGTATAACTCGTTGCACCTTAGCACACATGGGTTATAACAGGTGCCCGGTTTGAGTGCTGTTGTTGTCTAAGAAAAGCAGAAATGCAAGACTCCAGCGGGCAAAAGACATGTTTTGCCAATAAACTGCGACCTCAGAGGGCATGGGCTTAAATCCTCCCAGAGTTGGAAGTGTAATAGAAGGCTTTGCTGCCATTGAAATCAATGGGAGCTATATCTTCTATGCCACTTCTAGTTCTGATCCCAATGTGGATGGTTGTCCCTGCTGCAGTAAGTTCAGGGGCTGAGATCAGGTGATCGCTAGAGGTCCTGAGCACCATACTCCCGCCAATCAACGACTATCCTGAAGGAAGGTCAGCAGTACTGACAGGTTAAATGCCTAGAATACCCCTTTAACAGGATGAGGAATATAATAACATAGTATGTTAGGCTGAAGGGAGACAATGTCCATCTAGTTCAGCCTGGTTCCACCTGTAATCTCCGGACCAACGTTTTGAAAGTTCCTACCTAACTCCAAGACCTGAATCAACAACCCCGCTGGTTATTTACTGTCTGTATCCTGTAATATCATAGTGCTCTAGAAAGGCATCTAGTCCCCTCTTAAACTCCTCTATTAATTTTGCCATCATCACATCCTCAGGCAGAGAGTTCCACAGTATCAATGCTCTTACAGTAAAGAACCCCCTTCTGTGTTGGTGATGAAACCTTCTTTCCTCTAGACGTAGCAGATGCCCTCTTGTTACCGTTGCAGTCCTGGGTACAAATAGATCATGGGAGAGATCCTTTTATGGTCCCCTAATGTATTTATACATAGTAATTTGGTCACCCCTTTACCGTCTTTTTTCCAGGGTAAATAATCCCAATTTTGATAGCCTCACTGGGTATTCCAGTCCTTCCATTCCGTTTATTAATTTAGTCGCCCTTCTTCGAACCCCCTCTAGCACTGCAACATATTTCCTGATCACCGGAACTATACACAGTATTCCATGTGAGGCCTGACAAGTGTCTTGTATAGTGGAAGAATAATGTTCTCGTCCCTCTCCCCTATGCCTCTTTTAATGCATTCCAAGCCTTTATTTGCTTTTGCCGCGGCTGATTGGCATTGATTGCTCCAGTTAAGTCTACAGTCATCTAGTACCCCCAGGTCTCTTTCTATATCACTTTTTCCTAGCAGTACCTCATTTAGTGTTCAATATTAAACTTCATTTGCCATTTTTCTACCCAAGCCCCCAACTTATCCAGGTCCGTTTGTAGCCCTACATTGTCTTCCGTTCTATTAATTACCTTGTATAATTTCGCATCATCTGCAAATATTGATATTTTACTGTGCAGTCCCTCTATCAGGTCAGTGATAAATATATCGAACAGAATGGGTCCTAGTACTGAGCCCTGTGACACCCCACTAGTGGCCATAGCCCAATCCGAATATGAACCATTCATTACCACCCTCTGCTTTTTATCTCCAAGCCAGTTTTTTACCCAGCTATACACGTTTTCGCCCAGTCCGAGCTGTCTCATTTTATATATCAGCCTATTATGCTGCACGGTGTCAAATGCTTTAGAGAAATCCAGGTACACAAGATCAATAGACTCTCCCAGATATAGCCTAGAATTTACTTAATTGTAGCAGCTGATCAAATTGGTCTGGCACGATCGAGCCCTTGTGAACCCAAGCTGATAAGGAGTTATACCGTTGTTTTCCTTGAGGTATTCCAGGATTGCATCTCTCAGAAACCCCTCAAATATTTTTCCAATTATTGAAGTAAAACTTACCGGCCTGTAGTTACCAGGCTTCCTTCTTAACCCTTTTTTTGTATATTGGAACCACATTGGCAATACGCCAATCCAGTGGTACAACACCTGTCTCGATAGTGTCCCTAAATATAAGAAATGGCGGTCTGTCTATCACGTCACTAAGTTCCCTTAGAACCCTTGGGTGTATTCCATCTGGGTCCGGCGATTTGTCAATTGTAATCCTTTTTACCCAGCTCTGCACTTCCTCCTGAGTTAGGCAGATAATATTTTGTGGGGGGTTCATTTTATCCCTCTGCATCTCGCGTGACATTTCTTTTTCCTTCGTGAATACACTTGAGAAGAAACCATTTAATAGATTTGTCTTCCTCCATCATCTTCTATGATTTCTCCTGCATTATTTATTAAAGGGCCAGTGCTCTCAGTGTAAATCCTTTTACTGTTTATATAATTAAAAAGTAGTTTAGAGTTGTTTTTGCTCCCTTTGGCAATCAGTCTCTCTGCCTCCTCCTTTGCAGTTTTTATCTTTTCCTGACATCATTTGTTTTTTTCCCTGTATGTTTTTAGCGCTTCTTCACTGCCTTCTTGTTTTAATAGTTTAAACGCTTTCTTTTTTTTCCGCTCATAGCCCCTCTTATGTATTGTTGAGCCACATTGGTTTCCTTATACTTGTAGTTCTTTTATTTTTAAAGGGTATGAACTGCTCATATGAGGTAATTAGAATGTTTTTAAACTTCTCCCATTTGTTGCCTGTACTATTATTTTTAAGGACGCTGTCCCAATATATGTTGCCAATAATAGTTCCGAGCTGATCAAATTTTGCTTTACTGAAGTTTAGTTTTTTTTGTTGCTCCCTGATAAGGCTTCCTATTGAATGACAAATGGAAATTAATTATATTGTGGTCACTATTTCCCAAGTGTCTCTCCATCTGCACCCCCATGATTCTGTCCAGTTTGTTAATAATAAGTCCAGAGTGGCCCTCCCTCTAGTTGACTCCCACACAAGTTGGGTAAGGTAGTAGTTATCTTTAATTGTTCTGAAGAACTTATCGCCCTTGTGAGATTTGCAAGTTTCGTCTTCCCATATTATATCTGGATAATTAAAGTATCCCATAATTACTTCATTGCGGTTTAACACTTCTTCTATTTGTCTTATTAACAAGTTTTCAGTTTCTTATTTTATTTTGGGTGGCCTATAGAAAACCTTATCCAGATCTTGTTATTTTTCTGTCCCTGTATTTCTACCCACAGAGATTCCACATGTTCATTTCCTACACCTATATGTTCTCATGGCCTCGGCATTAAGTAGGATTTAACATACAGACATACCCCTACCCCTTTCTGGTTCCCATGATCTTTTCTGAAAAGATAACCCTGTAAATTCACCGCCTAATCGCACTTATCACCAAGCTATGTTTCCGTTATTCCTACTATGTCGTTATTTTGTTCAGACATTCTCACTTCAAGCTTGCCTACCTTACTGATCAGACTTCTTGAATTTGTTGCCACGCAATTTATACAGTAGTTGTCATTCGCTATATTTATTATGCTACTTATGGTCCTATTAGCTGTTCTTTCAGTTCTAACTGCACTAACCCCACCTCCTGCTCAAACCCCATTCCCAACACTTGGTACCGCGTCACTGTCCACACTGTCTTCCCCTCTATTACTCTTTTTGCCCTCCACCCAGTCCCTAGTTCAAAAACTCCTCCAACCTTCTAGCCATCTTCTCCCCCAGCACAGCTGCACCCTACCCATTGAGATGCAGACTGTAGAGCTTGTAGCCGACAGCGAAGTCCGCCCAGTTCTCCAAGAACCCGAAGCCCTCCTTCTTACAACTCTGGAGCAACTTGTTTACCTCCCTAAACGCCTGCTGCCTTCCTGGTGTGGCTCGTGGTACATGTAGTATTTACGGAAAATCTACCTTGGAGGTCCTCACCCTAAGCTTGGATCCTAGATCCTTAAAATCGTTTTTTAAGGGTCCTCCATTGACCAATAACTTTGTCATTGATGCCAATGTGCACCATGACCACTGGAACCTCACCAGCCCCTCCCAGTAATCTGTCAACCTGATCCACGATGTGTCAAACTGGAGCGCCAGGAAGACAACACACCATTCGATGATCCCAGTCTTTGTGGCAGATTGCCCTGTCTGTCCCCCTTATAATTGAATCCCCCACCACTAGGACCTGTCTAGCCTGCTCTGCGCTCTCCTTCCCCTTCTTACTGAAGCAGTCATCTCTCTGTCGTTCAGAGGGCATTTCGTGCTGCAGCGGTGCTGACCCTGTAATGGCATCCCCCTCATCTGCCAACTTTGCAAACTTATTGGGGTGTGCCAGTTGAGGACTAGCCTCCCTGGTTCTTTTCCCTTTACCCCTTCTAACTGTCACCCAGCTAGCTGCCTGCTTGTAATGCTCTTACGAACTACTGTCCTTCCCCACATCTACCCCAAAGAGTGCCTGCTCAGTGAGTAGCAAACTCCTTTGCAGAATTGTTAATACGTCACAGTTTTGTACATGGAGTCTGGCTTTGCTTTTGATTCCCAGTCATTGTAACAAGACTTGTATAAAAAGTCCCACTTTGACTCGAAGGAATGCTGCCTTTCAATAGGTGGCACTGTAGAGGATTTATTCCATCTCCCTTATTTGCAGTTTTGTAAGTCACTCATTTAGATCCAGGATTTGTGCTTCCAATTGTGCGACATGCATGCATCTTGCATAACAGTATATACCCTCAATCGGCTGATCAAGGACCGCATATATTGCACAAGTAACACACTGAATTGCATTGTCAAGTATGGAGCACATTCTAGTGGGGATCTACAAATTTACTTACAGGAGTAACAAAAATCAACTAGATCACACTCGTCACGTGCCTCCACCCGCTCTCAACCACTCACGTTTTTCCGCCCAGTTCACAACCACTTATGTTTCTCCACCCACTCGCAACCACTCACGTGCCTCCACCCACTCGCCAGGACACACGTGCCTCTGCCTGCTCGCAACCAGTCACATGCTTCTGCCTGCTCGCAACCACTCACGTGCCTCCACCCACTCGCAACCACACACGTCTCCGCCCTCTCGCAACCAGTCACGAGCCTCCGGCCTCTCACAATCTCTCATGTGTGTCCACCCGCTCACAACCTCTCACATGCCTCCACCTGCTCGCAACCACTCACGTGCCTCCGTCCACTCGGAACCACACACGTGCCTCTGCCCGCTCGCAACTACTCACATGCCTCTGCCTGCACGCAACGGCTCAGTGTCTCTGCCCTCTCGCAACCAGTCACGTGCCTCCACCCGCTCACAACCTCTCACATGCCTCCACACACTCACAACCACGCACGTGCCTCCACCTGCTTGCAACCACACACGTGTCTCCACCCTCTCACAACTAGTCACGTATGCCTCTGCCCACTTGCAACCTCTCACATACCTCCACCCGGTCGCAACCTCTCACATGGCCTTACGAACTATGTTACTATGCCTCCACCCGCTCGCAACCATTCATGTGCCTTTTTAAAAATGTAAATCGCTCACACACTCACTGCCTGCTAACTCTCAGTCACAACTGATTCGCTTCATTTACACGCTCACTTACTCTCTTACACCCCTCACCTACACACCCACTTACACTCACTAACACACAGAAAAAATATTTATCCGCCCTTGTCAGCAGTAATCTTCTTCACAGCTCCTCTTCAGCCTAGTAACGTCACCTGCAGGCTCAGCGTCGGGACCTCTCTCTGGGCGGTCGCACTCTCTGGCGTCCTGCCGCTCCAGGAATTGCTTCTCTTCTCCAACGGCTCTTCCCCAGAGGCTCTCCTGATCTTCTTGCGGCTCTCGTGCCACTCCGATGCTCTCCTGCTCCCGCTCTCTGCTCCACGGACTCCCACTGACGTCACTTCCGGTACGTCCAATGTTTTAGGCTTCTTATGCCTCAATGGGAAGTTATTTTTTCCTCCCTTAATGATAGGCTCCTTTTCTAGTCCTGTACTTCCTGAGATAGAATTCCTCTATGGAAGGCCTTAAAGGCATCCCAAGTCTGTAACACAGCGCAATCAGTGCCTTGATCCTGAAAGAAGGTCGACCACAATGGAATGAAAAAAGACAAAAGGAGGAATGGAGCGCCAGAATGAATTCAGTCTCCAAGAGGAATAAGTGGGGTACAAGCACCAGGAAACTGTAAGCATAAATCAATCGGATTTGAAGCAGCAACTACACTTCCCACACTTCTGCCTCTGACAACGGATGCAGAAGTGTGATAGCTTTCTTAGCTCCGTTTAATTTCAATAGAAATAAAGCCTGTAGGGCACTTCTGCTCCCATGACACACGTCTGGCCCGCTGCACTGACAACGGGCCAGGTGATCAAGTGATCGCAGGGGATCCTGTGCCGGGGGCCCTGGCGATTAACTATTGATGATCATCAATAGTTTCTGCTCAGAAACCTCCTTTAACTATGGGTTGCAAAAGACTGTATTGGAAGGAGAGGGAATATACACCCCAACCAGAATTAGACGTGACCCATGGACAAGTATGTGAATACAATTAAAAATATAATTGAAATATGATAAAATAGCATTAAAATATTACGCTCATATCATATTTAACGTTCAGCATAAGTTAATGTGGACTTTTGACAGTATTTTTTAATGCTACTCAAAAACATGTTCACATATCACATTTGTGAGCATAACATCCATCATAATTAACCAGCATGTTAAGCCCCGAGCCAAAAGCCCAACCAAGATGTCAGACACACACCTATTTAGCCTGTGATAAGGAATCATTATTGGCCTTCTGTAATGGCCAGAGCTGATAAGACACTTTGGGCGGGAAGCAAAGTTTGCAGTGAACACTCCTTTTTTTTTCAAAATGCAATCTTATTTTGAATTAACTGCGTAGAGCAGTGGGAGAAGGAGACCAGAGCCGCGGCACCAGCAATGGGGGACTTTGAGAAGGACCATCATTACTCTGAACTTTTTGGGACCTCTACCTCCGCAACTGGGAATCATGAACAAAAACAAGAGAGTCCAGGTAAGATGTGCCGAGCGTCTTCTCCTCTGCACTGTATATGAGCTTGTATAGGTATACATTATTATATAGGACACTAAGAAAACTTAATCGAAAGTTGTCATGTGACAATAAGTTAGAAGAATACATTGCAACTTTTTCCTATTCGTTTAAGCTAAGTGCTAATAGACACATTCTATGTATTTACACTAGGGCATTTCAAGCATGCGAATGAATGATACCGTGTCATTTAATTTAACCTAAAATTAGCGCAAACCCTTTTTTCGTCACGCTAATATACTGTAGTTCTGCGAGAGTTTCTATTTGCTGTAAGGGCTTACCTTATGTATCAGCAGCATAATATGACTTAAACCATGCGTGTTAAATCGCCTTCCTCTGCCGTGTTATTTGTAAAGTGTAGCTGTATTCTCAAATGTCGATTTACAAGAGATAATTTGGCGAATCATTCTATTTAGACTGATGATGAGTTCCAGCAGGCGTCCTGCTCTGTTCAGAATGCTCACACTCCCAATGCTTAGTGTGTTCTTATTCCGGCTGACTGCCGTCAGGTATCACTGTGTCATCTTCCAGGCTATTATGGTAGAGCCACTTTATTAAGCAACTCATGGGTGAACAATCGGACTCGGTGAGAGACAGATGCGCCGCCGCCAGTTGCCGGATAAGGACTCTACTGTAATAGCTTGGAAAGTGCCGTATTGACATCCGACATGGTGCACATTCAGCTGGAATAAAAACAGACGGAGGATGCATTTATGAGGACAAGAAGACCGAGCGAGCCCGCTGTGTTGTGAGATGTACGAAACACGCAGGAAAATCCAACCCATTGTTTGTAATTGGTGTATTTATATGGCAATGCTTCTCTCGCAGCAACGCTGTGAAACGGAAAAATTGCTACGCGTCCTTATTTTCACATGTGAATAGAAAAAAAAGATTTGCGCTCTCCCGCACATCGCACGGCCTGAAAATGTTGCTGCGACTTGCTCTCGCTCATGTGAATGCACCTTAAGGGCGGCTTTAGGCAACCATATTTGCGTGCATTTTTGCGCCCGTAAAATATACACGTGCAATGTGCAGAACATAGAGCCCATTGATGTCAATGGGTTCGTTCTGATGAACTTGTTTTTCACACGCATTTCGTGCGCATACGAAAAAAAAAAAGACCTGCTCTATCTTTCTGCTTAATTGATCAGCAAAGGCCCCCATAGAAGTCTATGGGAGGTGCACAAATGCGTGCGCAAATGTGCAATACGCTTCACAATTGTGTGAAGAACAGAACACATCTGGACCTTATTAGGCTACATAGCCTTTTAAATCAGGGCGGGGGTGTTTTGCGCACGCATGTGAACAGGCCTGTCTGTGCAAAACGTACAGTACTTTACACCGATATGCACGCAAAGCTACCTCGTTCACTGCGCAAATGTGTAGCACTGAGGTGTGTGCAGTTGTGCATATGGTTGTCTGAAGAAGCCCTAAAGGTGTATTCACCTGGCCGAGTGTCACGCACGAGTTCCGTCCGATTGCGATATTGATTTCAATGTTTTACACATGAGCTATTTTTCTCTTACATAAGCTATGCTGTGATATAGAAAAATTGCTGCTTGTCGTATTTTTGGGCGATTCCTCATAAGGAATTACCCATTATGTCCTATGGAATCTGCATGCGAGTGTGATGCGATTTTTGCCATTGTAAACTATTGGAAGCACTTGCACTCTTCTCACGCGCAAGAAAATTGCTAGTACTGTACATAGATGCGCAGCATAATGTAAGCAAGAACACATCGTGCTCGCACCCAGAATCACAATTTTTCAAGCATGATATCGGTATGCCCATGTGAATGCACCCTTAGCATTGGATTTGTGAATGCTCTACTTATTTCAATGCTCCATTCTTACTACCTTCTTGTGGAAACGTTTGAAGAGACCGGCATCCACATATACAAGAAGGCTGTCCCCTGGTGCGAATACATAATACTCAAATGAGAGATGTTACAATGCCTCTACAGTGCCACCTAATGGAAGGCAGCGTTCCTGCAAGTCAATGTTAGACCTTTTAATAGGCCTTGTAACAAGGACTGAGCATATAAACCAAAGTCAGTCTTCTCCAGAAGGAAAACATAACCATCTACAGATAGCTGTATCAAGGTTTTTGCCCCTCATCGGTGCGTAGTAGGTTTCTGGCTTGGCTAGCGAGAGGCTGTGACATGGGTCAGAATGGGGTAAAGTTTCTCCTTAGGGAGAGCACGTAGTAGGTGTGAGGACCTTATAAGGTCATGCATGCTCCTATGGAAATGTATGCAAATAGAGATATGGAACAATGCCTCTACAGCCCCACCTATTAGAACCACATCATAGGCTTCTCACCCAGCCAGCTAGCAATATACTGCACCCTGACGAGGGGCAAAAAACCTGAAACAGCCAATCTGTACATGGTAATTTTTTTCTATGGAAGAAGACTCTGGCTTTGGCTCATATTCCCAGTCATCGTTACAAGGCCTGTTAAAAGCTTGGATTTGGACTTGCAGGAATGCTGCCTTCCAACAGGTGGCGCTGTAGAGGTATTGTTCCATCTCTTTATTTGCATATTTCCCAGAGGAGCATGGATGACCTTGTAAGTCTTCTCACACTTATTAGGTGCTCTCCCTAAGGAGAAACCTTACCCCTCTTGACCTACATAGTACTCCAAACACTCAAGCTGTGGCAAATACAGCATATCTATGGTAGGACATATGAATGCTACCCATAAGGGGTGCTATAACAAAGATAACCTGCATCTTACCACATGCTGGATCTGCCATCTATATTACCAGCTTTACAATACTGTTTACTGTTGGAATACTGGACAATACATTGGTAAATACCTACATGTGATTATTCTGTATGTGTATTGCTGCACATGTATATACTTGTTCGATACCTGATACAACTCTAAGAAGGTTCAAATAGTCACATACAGACTGATTATTTCGTTTTTTTATGTTTGTTGAACACATTAATGATTATTATTGCTGTATATATATGGCTTTCCAACCAATGAATCCATAATACATACATGCATGAAGCTGTAATCTATACATCATTGGTAGTGCGCAGCCACAAAAGGTCCATGACAACAAAGCAGGGATTTGTTTGCTGCTAGACGGTTTCTAAGCAGATAAGAGATATTGACACCAGTTGATGATAACTACATGAATTGACCCAGCAGATAAGATTCTGTACTTTTCTCAGTACACATGACAATATCAGTGCATAGCAAAGAGATACAATGGGGGGTAACTGAGCAAACTCACATTTTTAACTAGTATTAGGTGGAGGCTTTACCTCTGTGAAAGATACTACAGATGATGTTAACATATAAGAGACCTTTCAAACGGGACAAAATAGACCACATGATTCTGGCGGCCAGGGGAGGTCACCAGAATGGGGCTCCCATGTGCTGCACTGCTGCCGCCCAGGTGACAGGGCCGGCAGTGTGGGCATGGCGGCCCCGAAAACCACCGACCCTGGCACAAACATGCATCCCCTGATACTGCAGGGCGGGCCCAATCACCACACCCCATAGTAACAGAGAGCCAGATATACGGCCCGATATCACACTTGCTCGTGTGAAATCAGTCTAACACTTGTTTTTGTTTCCATGAAATATGTATGAGGATATTTAATATAATACTCTATTTGCTTTGTACCTCTTAAATTGTAATTTGTATATTATTTCAGATTTCTGTTGCTTCCTCATTTTCAATTTCAGTAGAACATTCTGCACAAAAATGTAAAATAACATCAAAATCAAAAATCTCATTCTTGCTGGTCTTTTATCAATTTTTTCCCACCCAAGCCAATATGGAGGCAGCCATTTATGTGGACTGAACACTAAAGTCTGGTACAGTTTCATAGTGAATTAGCGGGTGAATCAGTGCATTTACCTGTAGGTTACAATGCCTGTATATGATGCATCTGACCAAAACCAGACAGTGATTTAAGTAAAGCTCCTTAAGGGCAAAACTCGGACAAAGTAATACATAATGTTCCTGTTTGCTCAGGAAATACATAGACTAGCATTATCTCCTTTGGAAGTACCCCGGTACTTCCTCATAAATCAAGTACCTAATGTTATCAGAGTGGATACATGTACCTGAGAAGGGGAGATGATTGGGCTTCTAGTTGTTGGAAACATTACTGCCCATTAAAAACCTAGCCTGATATATTCTATTTAGAATACTCTTCAACATTATTGTATATCGTCAGGTTACAAGACCACAGCATGGGGATTTTTATGCTATTTTACATCTTTTTAAATTGTGGACCTTGTCTTACAGGGGTTGAAAATGAGGAAGTTTGCATGTTTTGGCAACTGTGAATCTTAATAAAAGGTAAGGATTGCTTCTCTAGAGCTACAATCTTGTGCCGTTTTTCAATGATTTTTCCTACTGCTAAAGTACTTTAAAAACATTATTAGTTGCTAAAAATGATAATTTGGTCTTTATATATTATAGAAATATTAACATCTTGTGCAAACACAAAAAGTGTATGTCGAGGGACAGCCCATGATAAGAGCATTGCCCCAAGGAAATTATAGTTGTAGCAAACTTCTGTTGATTGTCATGTCTTACATTGCACTTAGATAAATGTTGTAAAGCTAACTGTGAAACAACTCTTTTTTTACAATCATTACTATAGCCAAATGAGTCATACATCATTAGTACATGGGGGTCTTTCATTAGGAGCTCCTGGATAGCCAGACCAGAAAAGTAAGGATCCTTAAGGCTGCATTGCTGTGACTTCATCGGCCAGATTGCGTTTCCTTTAGCGGCCACGGCAAGGCAGACTCTCAGCCGGAAGCCAGTACCTGTACGTGGGAACACGGCATTAACATGCCTTGGTCTGAGCCATGTAGCAAGCACCTATTTCACTGAAAAAGACAGGCTAGACAGACCTATACCTGCTGAAAAGATACAAATATATATACTTGTGTGTGTATAATATGATATCCTGACATCTGGGTAAAGCCTTGAGCCTCATGTGGTGCAGAGTGCTAAGGCAGCACAATGCAGTCCTAAGCTCTCGCCCACGACCTAAAGGTTGCGAGTTATGCATGGTTCAGGTAGCCGGCTCAAGGTCGACTCAGCCATCCATTCTTCTGAGGTCGGTAAAATGAGTACCCAGCTTGGTGGGGGGTAATAAATAAAATTACTTGAAAGCGGTGTAGAATAAGTTGGCGCTATACAAATAACAAGATTTTATTTAGATGGGATATAACAAAAAGGGTCCTTATACTGATAACACAGAATAGGGTACTTATCATGATGTAGAAGTAACCCCAAAATGAATGCATCACCACTCCCACAATGATACTTGCTAATTGGCGTTTTTTTGGTGTACTCTGTTAACACTGAGTCCCGGCTAAAAGAACCCGGTTAAGTCTTTTCTGATACAGAATATAAAAGGCACCTGGTGGTTTTATCTTATTTATTATCATTAACAATTAAATCTACCTTTAAAGAATTAGAGCAGATTTCTAAAGCTAATGTAAAATTGTGGCGGGAGAATCAGGTCTTAGAAAATTAGATTAAACAGAAAATCGTGCCAAAAAGCTTGCAGATATCAACTGTTCCTGCTTCAAGGTCGTGTACTCCTAGAGAAGTGGGACAGGAAGGCAACGGATAGTTCAATTAGGTTTATGCAGATCCTGTGGGAGGACAAATGTAGAACTTTGAAAATCAGTTCCAAGAAGTTAGATATCAGTAGGGCGTTATCCTTTAAAATGGATACTGATTTCAACTGTTGTGAAGCAATTCTCCAAACATCAATAGTAAAATATCAGAATTACATGAAGGACAGGAAGTACAAGCAGTATGTACGAGATATGACTGAATAAAAAAATAAAGCCACTTATAATTTTATAAAAACAGACCTTGGGGTTGTTTCAGAGTCTGAGTTGTCATCTTCAGACTTTGAGACATCAGATATTGAACATGATACTATTAAAAAAAATAGATTTCCTGGTCGGAGTAGAAAGTGGGGATGGACAACCGGAAGAGGACGAAAATGGGTAAACAATCCCGGAGGAGGTTGAGGGACTGTCTTTTTTGGAAAAACCTTGAGACATGAAATTATCATTTCTGGCACTCCAACTGGAGTAATTCCTTCCTCACCCTCTCCATCCTCTTCTTCCACATCTCTTATAGAGAAAGAGTCTATGCCCTGTCAACTTCAGGAAAGGCAGTAGAGATTGGGACCAACTCAGAAATCTTAGATGTGGAGAATGCTGAAGGAGAGGATATGCAGATTATTAATTTGTCATCTAAAATTCATAAACCCTCTGATATAAGTGTATTGAAGAAAGGATTGTCTTTTGTGACTAGATTTGACCAATGTTCTTGGATGCGGGATCTCCATCTTTTTGGCCACAAATTGAAATGGCATAAATTTTATAAAGCTTAAGAGCAGTGTGCCAAGATCTGGGCATACAGGAAGAGAATTCACTTCATCAAGGCATTAAATGCAAATGAATATGGTCCAGGTTCTGGTCCCTTTACTGATTTAAGACCAAAATGTTACTAGCAGGAGACATAAGTGTGGATACAGTTTTAGATATAGTCATCCGGGAGATGGAGACACTTGATTCACAACAGATGAGATATGCTTCCAGCCTATCTAAAGCAGTGATGAAATCTTTATTAGAGCTTAAGAAGGACGAATCTGTTGTGATGAAACCCTCAGACAAGGGGGCAATTTGGTTCTCCTTGATCATAGTAAGTATTGGAAAATGTGTTTCTCCATTATCAATACACCTGGTTACTATACAGCTCTGGATAAGGATCCCACTTGTGTTTTCTTGAACAATTAAAAAATATGTTCTTGGATATGTGTCATGAGAGGTTGGTATCGGAAAACAATTTTCAATACAAAAAGGGTTCACTCCACTTAAGGAAAGACCAATTGTTTCAGGGGTCAACTCTATGACACAGAATGTAGGTATTTATGTGGGTAGAATTTTGTTACGTCATTGACTTCATATGTTAGAGACAGCATGGATTTCCTATGAAAAAAATCAAAGATATCTTAGTTGAGGATGTTAGCGCAATTTTATGCTTTTAGATATACTGTGGGTGCCATATTAGATAAGAATAATGTACAGGCCTGGGGAGCCTTTCAAAGACCACATGTCTACATCATGTCTCCCAAAAGAGTCCGTCTTTATTTAGCCGGGTAAAATTTTAAATAAGGTTTCAACACAGGAAGTTAAGTAATTTAGGATACAGTTACATTATTTTGTGTGCTGATAGGTCATTCTCAGAGGGAGGTATTTGTGAGGTAGCTGTGAGATCATTTACCCGGGAGGAGCTTCACTTGAGCATGCTCTATTCATTCTTGACTTGTGGTACGAAGGGCATACTTCCTGTCTCTCTCTTACAGTCAGCCATTTCCTGTCCCTCTACACAAAGACATTCCTATATAGGTTTCTGACAGTTAGAACTAGTCTAACCAGTTTATGGACACAAAGCACTGCTCCTTCAATTCTTGTGGAGGTGGGGGGTGATGTTCCCTTCCCCCAGAGGATTAGATTAGAGATACAATATAGCATCTTCACAGTTGATAAAAATACAGAAAATACAGACAAAATGGCAAACCTTTCAGTCATCTCCCACAAAGATGAACAAAATCTGGTCAGTATTGATGTTGAGGCCTTGTGCAGGTCTATCCTGCATGATGTTGGTATAAGAACAGTAACCCATGCCTTAAGATCATGGGGAATGCAATTTCAGGTGTATAATGCATGCATAATTGCAATTTATACTGATTCATAATGCCTTTTTGTTTAATGAGAGGTGGTGCCACCAACTCAGGAAGACCGCATTGGGAGCTCTTGTGCCCCCTTTTATGCAAATCTCCTCTGGGTTGCTGGGAAGACACCATCATCTTATCATTGGATAATATTGGTGATCCACTAATACCATAATGTGGGCAAGATATATTGAAATATTTTCATCTTATGATCTGCTAAGGAGTAGGAACTTGGGCTATTTTTGAAGAAGTTTAATGAAACTCGTAAGGTCAGACATTTACATATGTTTCTGATCAGCAAGTGATCCGTGGTCTTTATAAATTTTCAAATCATAAAAAGGGAAGCCATTCTAGTAGTTTGTAGAGAAAGTCCATTGCTGCTAATAGCCTCTTACACTGAGAAAGCCATCATCTCAGAAATCTCTGTAGAGGAATCTCCAAAGGCCAATATTTAAGAGCACGGCGTAACTGTTCCATTGAGCACATTTCTGGCTTGTGGATATCCCTTAAACGATGGTGTATTTACATATTCTAGGAAGCAGAGGAGATGTGATCTCCTGCTCCCTCCACAGACTGACAAGGACGATAAGAGGATTAGGATAATTGGCACCTATGATGTTGCCTTTACACAAATTGATGAGTTTTTGAGAAAAACCCTGGGACATACTTAGAGCTGATCCAGATGGACAGGATATAATATCTAATTGTCTGTCGATAGCATTAAGGAAAGGATATAATTTATGGGATAGACTTACACATAGTCATTATACAAGACCCAAAGTAAAGGGATCATGGTTCAATCGCAAGTTATGTTGTAATTTTAGATGTGGTGGTTGTCAAGCTTGTAGTTTTATGAAATGTACTAAACAAAACGTATGTACACAGAAGGGAAGAACCAATTTTTTGAGGGACTATGTGAATTGCCATACAATGACTGTGATTTACCTAGCAAGTGCCAATGTCCCAAGGAATATATTGGGAAGACTTTTCGTGAATTTCATTGACAGATTTGAGAGCATGTTAATATCGAAAATTATAGAAATATCCTGATTCCTAGGGGTGTCACCTTTCCAGCTCCGGAGGTACTGTGCCAATCACTCAGAAGAGAAAAAACTCTTAGGCCCCCTGTCCACGGCATTGCGGTATCCCGCAGCGAATCTCCGCCGCGGGAGCTGCCGCCCGGGAGCAGGGACCTGCAGACGGATCTACGCAGGTCAGCCTATCTGACAGATAGGCTGACCATGGAGAATTGCGACAATTCGCAGCATGCTGCGAATTGCCGGCAGCGAGCAGAAAATCGCAGTGTTTCTCCACTCGTGGACAGGGCGAGGGCGCTTTCCATAGCAACGCTATGGAAAGCTTCAGGCGGCGTGATTCACCCTCGATTTACCGCCGGCGAAATCACGCCCGTGGACAGGGGGCCTTAAACGGCGTCTTTGGAAGGAAGCTCAATGGTTTTTGTCAGTTTAAGTTGGTACAACCGACAGGCCTGAACGAGTGTCTATTATTTAGTTGCTTTCTTTGAGGTAATTTACTAGCTTCTGGACCAGTGTTGGGATTTTGAGAGTATAGCATTTTTTCTGTCCTTTAATTTGGATCTAATGATGCATTTTTAGTATTTTCATCATTATTATAACATCATAGTAACATAGTATGTTATGCTGTAGGGAGACAATGTCCATCTAGTTCAGCCTCTTTCCAAACCCCCCTTGTTGATCAAGAGAAAGACAAATTCCCCCATTGAGGCAGAAGCCAATTAGTTCCCTTCGGGGGAAACAATTCCTTCCCGACTGCATAATGGTAATCAGAATAATCCCAGGATCAACGTTTGAAAATTCCTACCTGACTCCAAGACCCGGATGAACAACCCGCTGGTTATTTAATGTCTATATCCTGTACTATCATAGCACTCTAGAAACGCATCTTGTCCCCTCTTAATCTCCTCTATGGATTTTGCCATCACCACTTCCTCTGGCAGAGAGGTCCACAGTCTCACTGCTCTTACAAGAACGAACCCCCTTCTGTGTTGGTGATGAAACTTATGTTCCTCTAAACGCCCTCTTGTTGCAGTCCTGTGTATAAACAGATCATGGGAGAGATCCTTGTATTGTCCCCTCATGTATTTATACATAGTTATTTGGTCGCCCCTTAACCATCTTTTTTCAAGGGTAAATAATCCCAATATTGTTAGCCTCTCAGGGTATTCCATTCCTCTCATTCTATTTATTAATTTAGTTGCCCTTCTTTGAATCCCCTCCAGCACTGTAACATCTTTCCTGAGCACCAGTGTCCAGAACTGTACACAGTATTCCATGTGAGGCCTGATAAGTGGCTTATATAGTGGTAGGATAATGTTCTCGTTCCTCGCCCCTATACCTCTTTTAATGCACCCCAAGACTTTATTAGCCTTTGCAGTTGCTGACTGGCATTGATTGCTCCAGTTAAGTCTACGGTCAACTAGTACCCCCGGGTCATTTTCCATCTCACTTATCCCTAGCAGTACCCCATTTAGTGTATATTGGTGACATCCGTTCCTCCTGCCCATGTGCATAACCTTACATTTATCAACATTGAACTTCATTTGCCATTTTCCTGCCCAAGCCCCCAGCTTATCTAGGTCCGTTTGTAGCCGCACATTGTCCTCCGTTGCATTAATTATGTTGTATAATTTTGTATTTTCTGCATATATTGATATTTTACTGTGCAGCCCCTCTATCAGGTTGTTGATTAATATAGTAGTTTGCCGTAATTTTGGTATTGGACCGTAGGTTCATTATTAGGTAAATGATAACATTTTGGACAATGCATTAGGGAATTTTTCTTATTTATGGTCATTCTGATTTATACGGTGAGAGGGAGATGATATTTGGTGGTAATCTTTGTCTATAAGAATCTGTTTATGTGAACTGCTTATTTGAGATGTATTGCAAACATACTTGACATATATACTAATTATAATAAATGAAGGGCACTCATGCTAAGAATAAAACTGGATATTGAGCTGTAGTAGCACTGTATTAGAGTGGGGACACATGCGCAGCTCTGGAGACTGATAGGTGCTAGTATCAGCAGCACTAGGAGCGTATACACTGACAGCGTGCCCAGGCGTCAGCGCAGTAGCACTGTATTACTTTGTGTTGAAGTTGTGGCACATGTGTGTTCTTCATATGATTGTCAATACTCATTAAGCTATAAGTGCATGCATGAAGTGATTACCACTCATCTACATGTGTGTAGTGAGCATGTGTGATGGCATGCCGCTAACAGGATGACGTAAGGACCTACTTCTCAGGAAGTTGCACCAGTATATAAAAGACATGTGAATGAGTTCATTACATGTCAAGACATCACACAGAAGCGATCATAACACCAATCGGGATATGTAGGACTCGTTGCTTGTCCTCTCCCATCTATTACAGCATGGTTGTTGCCTATATCTGAGAGTTTAGCTTAAATCACCCCCTGATTAACTGTGTTAAGGGATGGAGAACATCAATGCAGTATTTATTTGCTATATTTGATATGTAGAATCATTTAGAGATGTGTTCATGAATGGGATTGTCCTTTTGTAGCAGAGTATGGTATCATTATGAGGGGGGTGATGATAAGTAGCACTGTAGCGTTGATTTATCTGCATACTGTTTATTCTGTTTGAGTTATGAATGCATCCAATAATATTGGATAATATTCATTCATAAGTAATGATGGTATCCCTGTGCAAGAGGGCTGTAATGTTCTGATTAGAGATGAGCGAGCATGCTTGGTTAAGGCAATTACTCGAGCGAGCATCGCTTTTTTCCAGCAACTGCCTACTCATCCGAAAAGATTCAGGGGGGGAGGCGGGGGGGGGAGCAAGAGGGTGGCAGAGGGGAGAGAGAGAGATCTCCCCCCGCCGCCCCCGAATCTTTTTGGACGAGTAAGCAGTTACTCGAAAAAAGCGATGCTCACTCAAGTAATTGCCTTAACTGAGTATGCTCGCTCATCTCTAGTTCTGATACTTTTGGATAGCTAATTAGGCTATATTCAATTTTTGGGTTATAGTTATTTCCGATGGCTAGAGCATACCAGAGTGATCTAAAGGGATAAGCTCCTGCACAGGGCCGCTCTTGACAGGGCGATGATCCTGTATAACCCTAGGGCTTCAGTTAGAGTATTCTAGGGTCAGTTTGGGGTTATTTGTACATCATTTTTGTTAGGAGGTAGAGGCCTAGCTTGGCACAGGACTATATGATTTTTAAAGAACAAACAATAAAGGTTATATTTCAGGCCTGTTTTTCAGTGAAATAGATGTTTGTGGGACTAACAGCCATTAATCATTTGATTAGTGACTGTGTTTCATGTAACGAGCACCAATCAAAAAGACTGGCATGTATTTGAATGGCACAGACACAGACCGATTCAGGGTGTACAAGAGATGAATGATCATTCATATGAGTTATGCCCAATACTGCTTCTTCATTGTCGCTGTACATCCCACATTTACACTGGAAGCATTGCTACCAACAATGATTTTTGATGTTACATGAAAGATGTGATCACCGACTGATCAAGCGTTTTCTTATTCATTGGTTGATTGGCAGCACCTTCACATGGCCCAATGGTTGGGCAGACAAACATTCCTTTGAGCGTTCTTGCCAGCACAGGGCATGTAAAAGGCCCATAATCCTTACAACCAATAGCTCACAGTAGATGCTGTCATTGTGACTTGTACCGTAAGGACACGGCATGATGCATCTCCATCTAATGTAAAAGGATGTCAACTCACAAGCTGCCATAGTGATACCTGCGCTAGGGATGCATTCAGCAAAATCTACCACGTAGTCATGGCTTTACAATGGCTTTAAGTTTAAATCACTGTAATTCATGTTAAAATATAAGTATTTGTTTTTGCTTTCTTCAGTGAATATAACAAGACGTTTAAGAGATCGAGAAATGTTGAAAAGGAAGAAAGAAGAGGCCCAAAAGAAAGACACTTACCAGTGGGTTTTTGGGTAAATTTTCAGGGGAAAAGCTTGGTACTTGATGCTATAAATTAATATCAAACTTATTTAGAAGATTACACATTACATAGAAATAGGGGCATACAGGAATCCCTCACATTACAATGGTCTCAGAATACACAGTTTTCATCATAAAATGGTCTTTCCCAGGCCAGTGTATGTTGAAAACAGTTATGATTGATGCCAGTTATCTATTTTCCATAGAGTTATGGTTTCAACACACAATATTTTCAACATACAATGGTCGTAACTAGATATGAGCGAGCATGCTCGGTTAAGGAAATTACTCAAGCGAGCTTCGGTCCTTTCGAGTAACTGTCCACTCGCCTGAAAAGATTCGGGGGGCGGCGGGGGTGAGAGAGAGATCTCCCCCCCCCCCTGCTCCCCCTGCTGCCCCCCGAATCTTTTCGGACGAGTAGGCAGTTACTCGAAAGGACCGATGCTCGCTCGAGTAATTTCCCTAACCGAGCATCCTCATTCATCTCTATTCGTAACCAATTAATATTGTATCTTGAGGGGCCACAGTACATAGAAATCATGGGGTTCTATAGCTAGAATTAGAAATAAGAAACACCATGAAACAACTTTATTTTTCCATATCAGTGAAGAGATCATAAAGGGGGTAAGAAGTCAAGCAAATCCCTTTTAAGGGTAGAAGCAGTGATCAGTAGACTGCTTCAGAGAACCTGCTGATCGCTGCATCTGGCCATACATGAATAAAGTGATACCTGGCCACCATGTAATACATGAATTGGCTGGATAAGTGTGAGACACTCATTAGTCACGGCTCTGGCTAAAATATCGGCTTTCATGTGTTAGGACGTTCTTCTATGATGCTTGTATGCACAACATAAATTTGCTCTGAATGTATAATGTAGCGCATGCCACATTCAGTCCGCAACAATGGATTTGCGAAATTGTATTCGTTGACCATGGTTGTGTATCACAGGACATTCACATATAGGAAAACTTGTGCAAATGCAGGCTCTGTTTTGGTTACTCAAAATCAAGACTACATTATTGAATTGGTACAGTGAAGTTGATGCTTGAGGTTGGTTTGGACACTTATTAGAAATATATAAAGTTTTACTAGCATTAAATTCTTTATTACATGAATGAATGCTGCAGACTACAATGACTAAAGGGGTTTTTCTGCATTATTTCTCTTATCTAGCTTTGGGCCCTCCATGACCAAAACAAGACAGAAGAAATATACTCACCGTGACACCGGCCCCCCACTTCTGCAGTCTAACCCCACGGCATCCAACAGGTGATGTCACAAGGCCTGGCGGTGTCCTGCAAACCTGTCACGTGGGTTTCTAATATTGAATCCTCGGGCAGGTTTATGGGACATCACTGATGATGCCCCTGTCAGGCCTCCCATTGGCTGTAGCAGTCATGTGATTAAATAGCCCACATGACTGCTGTAGCCAATGTGCATTGAAGCTTAAAGTACTGGAGCTGACGGCAGGGGATCAGTGCAGCAACGGGGAGGTACTAGTGTTTTTTTTATGTATGCCTCGTCCCTCTACTGCCACCAATGTATAACATAATCAGAAAAACCCTTTAATTTAACATTGTATTTGTAAATTCTCTGCTTTGCCTGATAAATCTCTGCCAAAGAAACGAAGCGGAGAACTGTGTAACAACACAGGGTTAATCAGTGTAATCTGTGGCATTCATATCTGCATATACATAAGTCTGCTGTGCTACTTGTTTCAGTAAAGAAATATTAAACTAACTGAGGCTGTATTCACACAGGCATTCTTCACACGCGAGTTCTGTGTGTTGCGAGATATACAAAACTCGCATGTGATATAAGACCCATTATTTTCATTGCATTCATTTACATGTGTACCCAGTGGCTCGCACAGGTCATGCAAGAATGAAAAATTACAGCATGTCCTATTTTTGGGTGATTCTATTCAAGAATCACCGATTATTTCCGATGGAAGCCAGAAAAAAAAAATTGCATTGCACTTGCATGTAAATGTGATTTTCATGCGAGTTCGATACGTTTTTGCTATTTCTGCTATTAGAACAATCATGTGAAAATCCCAAAACACATCGTGGTCTCGGAGAAGCACTATTGGTCTGATTTTCTCGGTCCGATATTGCACTTGCTCATGTAAATACAGCCTGAGGGCTTAAGCAGTCCTCCCCCCTTCCCTCCCCCTCCCCCTCACCGGCTCTCTGCCTCTCTCCTCCACTCCGGCGTTTGCAATGGGAGGGGGCAAGGCGGGGGCGGGGCTAAGCACCGCTGTGTCCTGCTCACTCCTATTGGTGGCTATGGACAACGGGAGGGGAAGCGAGCTTAGCTCCGTCCCCGTCCCACCCGCTCCCATTGCAAACCGCTCGAAGGGGAGGAGAGAGGCAGAGAGCCGGTGGGGGGCGCTGCGTAGATGGAAGTGTATATCGGCCGGCTGTGAAAACACCGGCCGATATACGCTTGTGTAAATAAGCCCTGAATGGATGCAAACTAAAAGCATTCACTTGTTTTAAAAACTCATTGAAATCAATGGGAAAAGAACCAAAAATTTCAGTTTGAATTCAGTTTCTCTGCTCCAAAAACAGAGCAGAAATACGGAAGCACTAAAACACAAATGTGAACTGAGCCTTACTTCGTTGAGAATTTTTTGCAAACAAATTATGGATTTTGGAAAATATCTTCCAATTGTTAGAGAGCAGACCGGCAGCAAACGTCAAAGGAAAAGCAAAGCAACCGGGCGTGGAAGAAAGAAGCAGGTCAAGGAACCGGAGCCAGAGCCACAGCCTGAACCAGAACATGAACCGGTCCATACATTGCATCCAACAGAAGGAGAGCAACATCTTGACAAAGAGGCAGGAAATGAATCGGAGTTACTGCCTGATATTCCACAGGAGCATTTTGAGCAAGAGCAAGAACCGCTGGTGTATCACGAGGATCCGGTGCCAACGGTGCCGGAAGGGGAGACTGCTGATGTGACGCTTCTAATGCATGAAGATGCCAATGGACATTTACCACCGGAGACTTCCTCATTGCTAAAAGGTAATACTTTTGTGAATATAAACTAAAAACTGTAATTAATTTTTCTTCCACATTTATAGAAAAAATGATATAAATTAAACTTTTTAGCATCCGCTTAGTGATAACCATAGGAGCTAGAGATGAGCGAGCGTACTCGGAAAAGCACTACTCGCTCGAGTAATTTGCTTTATCCGAGTATCGCTGTGCTCGTCCCTGAAGATTCGGGTGCCGGCACGGAGCAGGGAGCTGCAGGGGAGAGCGGGGAGGAACGGAGGGGAGATCTTTCTCTCCCTCTCTCCCGCCCGCTCTCCCCTGCTCCCCGCTGCGACTCACCTGTCAGCCGCAGCGGCACCCGAATCTTCAGGGACGAGCACAGCGATACTCGGATAAAGCAAATTACTCGAGCGAGTAGTGCTTTTCCGAGTACGCTCGCTCATCTCTAATAGGAGCCCCATGCATATTACAGTGTACTAGTGCTTCTATTCCCTCTTTCTCATATATAACAAAGTAATATTCGTATTATATAATATACTCTGAGAGATATATATATATATATGAAATTTATGATATGGATGGAAGTTTGCAAGTATGATTTTATATTTAATTTGTATGACTATGATTTACAGTCTGACTATCCTTTTTTATTTGATTAAATTTTTTTAATAGGTCACATTCCGCATGCGGGATCCCACAGTGGAATCCGCCCCTGCATACCTATCTGGAGTCTTCTTTATCTGTGTTACATATGGACGGGACAGCGCACCGACGTACATGGGCAGTATAGATTATGCCGTGCCGTCGCTAGGCAAGGGCATGGATTCCGAGACCTTTACGCAATGATGATTGCGGAAGGGACGTGGGTCGCAAGGCTTCCATTGACTTCAATGGAAGCCGTCCGAACGGATTCCGTGTAGAAATAGAGTATGCTGTGGTTTATCCTCCAGTCAAAAATTGCGATTGATTTCCACTCTTATGCAGGAAAAAAAAAAATCTCTTTTCCGTTGCATGCTATGGGCAGTACTTCCTGCGGAATCCGGAGGCGGACGCCCACTACGGATTCTGCAATGCAAATCTGTCCGTCTGCAGGTGACCTAACAATGATAGAACACATACATTAATAACGGATACTCCTATTACAATACACAGTGGTATAGGAGCAAACTTGTACAAGTTTGCTCCTATACCACTTTGTATTGTAATAGGAGCATAAATGAAATGATACATTTTTTTGTGTTACAATTAGAACAACACCAAAATTCTTATAATTTGTTTAGGTTTTTCTACTTTTGCACAACAAAAACCCTTTTTGGGGAAATTATTATTTTTTACATCGGTTGCATTTTTTTTTTTGCATGGTCGAGGCTCTATGGGGGCTTGTTTTTTTCATGACGAGCTGTAGTCTTTATTGATACCATTTTTGGGTACATATAGTTTTTTTGATCACTTTTAATGCGTTTTTTGGAAGGCAAAAGGAACAAAATAATCATTTTGCCTACGTTTTTTTTTTTAAATAGTTTTTGCCATGCAGGATAAATAGTGTGTTTAATTTATTGTACAGGTCATTACTAGAGATGAGTGAGTATACTCGCTATGGCACATTACTCGAGCGAGTAGTGCCTTAGTCGAGTATCTCCCCGCTCGTCTCTAAAGATTCGGGGTCGGCAGCTGGCGGGGAGCGGCAGGGGAGAGCGGGGAGGAACGGAGGGGAGATCTCCCTCTCTCCCGCCGGCTCCCCCCGCTCCCCGCCGCAACTCACCTGTCACCCACGCCGGCCCCCGAATCTTCATAGACGAGCGGGGAGATACTCAGCTAAGGCACTACTCGCTCGAGTAATGTGCCATAGCGAGTATACTCGCTCATCTCTAGTCATTACGGATACAATAATATCAACCATGTAAGATTTTTTTTTACATTTTTTATTTTATTTTTATAAAAATAGAGAAAAGTTTGCAAAAAATAATGGCCTCCTGGTTTGCCCTCTATGGTAGTTTAATAGGCCCTGCCAGAGGCTGTAAAATAAAAAAAAAAGATGCAAGAATGAGTGATTTTGATCATCCTGCCTCCCAAAAAAAAAGAACAAAAAGAGATCAAAATATACACCCCAAAATGGTATATATACCCCAAGATGATAATGCCAAGTCATCCATCAAGGGTCGGGCCCATACACAGCCCCGTAGACACAAAAATAAAAAGTTACAGCTTTCTGAATATAGTAATGCCAAAGACAAACAACATTTTTCTATGTAAAGAAAAGGAATAAAATATACAAAAAATCTAAATGTAGTATCACCATAATCGCACTGATCCATAGAATAAGGGCTTTTTTACACGAGCGTATATCGTCTGCCATTTTCACGGTCTGATGCATTGGATTCCACTGCATCAGACCACATGGCGTATTCCCGTGACGTAAAAGCGCCCAGCTGGCCAATATAGCGCCGGGCAGGAAAGATAGTCCTGCCTGGAACATGTCAGCCGCTGCATAGACTCCTATGGGAGCAAATGACAGCAGCCGGAGAAGGGAGGTGGGCGGGAGTTTAGCAGCATGACTGCTAAACTCCCTCCCCCTTCTCTCCTTCCCTACGGCTGTTTGCAATGGCAGGGGGCGGGATGGGGACACCTATTGCTGGCTTCGGACCAGAGGCGAGGGGGGGGCAAGAGCTTAGCTCCGCCCCCTCTCATTGCAAACAGCCAAAGGGGAGGAGAGATCCGTTGAGGGAGAGGGAAGGGGGAAACAGCTTAGCAGAGCTAAACTGTTTCACCACGCCAAACAGCATTGCAGCTTCGGCGAATATGCACCAGGCCTGTGCCGTCTGAAGGGGCACACAAACGTTAGATTTGTGCACCCGTTCAAACGCATTTACGGCTCCGGCAGGCACACGTAAAAACGCATATGCCCATGTGAATCCAGCCTAAGGATAACTCGTGAACAGTGTATGAAAAAAAAATGCCAAAGTTGTGGTTGTTTGTTCACCTTGGCACCCAGAACACGCAAATAAAAGTAATCCAAAAGTCATCTGTACTCCAAAATGGTGCCAAACAAAACGTTCGCTCATCCCACACTAAACAGGCCTTGTACAGGTGAGAAGGTTGGCAAATAAAAAAGTTACAGCCCTCTGAATATGGTGATGAAAAATTATTCTCTTGTATAAACGTAGTGAGACATGAAGCTATATGAACTTACTTCTGCCATAATTGTATCAACCCAACGAATACAGTTACCATGTGATTTATACTGCGCAGCGAATACCATAAAAGCTAAACCCGTACAACAGTCATAAAGTTAGTTTTTTTTTCCATGCCCCTCAAAAATTCCCTTGCCTTGATGCACTCGGCTTACTTACACCCCTACCTCAAAAAATACTACTTTAAGGGGTGTAGTTTCCAAAATGGAGTCACCTTTGGGGATTCCACTGGACTGCACCTCAGGGGCTACGCAAATATGACATGGCATCAAAAAATGATTCCAGTAAAAAGTGCATTCCTTCCCCTCCGAGCACTGCCACATGCCGAACAGCGGTTTACCTCCACATAAAGGGCAATTCCAGACTTGGGATTAATTGGATAACAAGTCATGTGTCTTTTATTACAGCTCCTGAAAATGAAAAATTTGATATCAAACCTGTATTTTTGTAAAAAAAAATTTTTAACACATTGCACCAACCAACTACTTATTGAATTCCTTGTGGGGTGTAATTTCCAAAATGCAGTCTCTTTTGGGGAGTTTAGACCATACCAGTAACCTCATGGGGCCCTAGAAATGCAACATGGGGTCCAAAAAGTATTGCAGCAAAATCTACTTTCCAAAAGCCAACTTTTACAGTTTCAGTTTACATCCACATGTCAGACGTGAAAAATGTGGCTGTGCTGCAAAGGCCAAAATAGGCTGAGGCAGGAAGGGGTTAATGATACCTGATAAAAAGTGATGGTTTGGAAAACATAGTACAACCTCCAGAAACAAGAGTAGAATTAGGGCATACGGCCCTCGCAGGTAATGAACTCCAAGCACACATGTTATATTGACCACTGATAGCTGTCTGGATGGCACCATGTGGCTGTTGCGGGAGGAGTGAGTGCTCCTGTGTGGCTTCTCTTAGCTGATAGCCTGGGATTAGAGTAGCCATGCTATCCAGTTTGGGCAATAGAATATGATGTCATGAGTGTCTGATGAGTGAGGGTCTGGCTGCTGCATTTACAGCTACATTTCCAGTGATGACCAGAACCAAAATGACCTCGTTCTTGAGAATTCTGGGGTTTTCAGTGTGTAGACCTCGCTGATTAGACTCCTGTAACATGTCCTATTAACATGGAAAGCTAGTTTGTGCAAAGCTTTCTAATTCCATTTTCACCAAGGTGTTTGCAAAAACACTGCGTTTTTAAATGCGGGGTTTTAGAAAAGCGTGTGTTTTTTAGTGAATTCTTTTTTTATTGAAGTCAATAACAAGTCCAATACAATGGTAGACGTGGATGTGCGGACCGTTACATATTATTGGTCCATTATACTACCGCAATAGAAAAACATCTCAACATCTCAATATTCAGCTTTTAAAGCTCAAATATATAGAAGAGGGGGAAAAAATGGAAGAGGTGATGGGGAATGGGTACAGGGCTAAGGTGGGGGGGGGGGTAGAGGTGGGGTGATGAGAGTTTAATGTTAGGAATTGCAGAGACACTTCTGGCAAAGGCAAGAAAACTAGGAGATCAGGCATAGAATATCAGGAAAAACCATATGGCTGGGCCAAACCTTATCCTTAAGCGTCAGCCATCTGTTGTGGAATGAGCATGAAAGTAACACTTCGCAACAATTACATATCCTAAGGGCTTATTCACACAAGCGTATATCGTCCGGCTGTGAAAACGGCTGGCCGATATACGCTACTGTGTGATGGACGGGGCTGCGTATATGCCGTCGGCTGTCTTGCTCTTCCCCTTCCCTCCCCTTCAACGGCTCTCTGCAAGGGAAGGAGGCGGGATGGGGAGGGAGCTAGTGTACTGAGCTCCCACCCCTTGCTGCTGTTTGCAATGGGAGGAGCGAGATAGGGGTGGGAGCTCAGTGCACTGCTCCCGGCCCGCCTCCTCCCCCTGCAGAAAGGGACACCGGCCGATATACGGACGTGTGAATAAGCACTTATATAGTTTTATATAGTTTTTTTTTGGGGGGGGGGGTTACTACTTTTGCACAATAAAAATACATTTTTAGGGCTTTTTTAGACAGGCTTATATCGGTCGGGTTTTCACGCCCGGCTGATATACGCTGTCCCTCTCTGCAAGGAGAGGAGGAGGGCTGGGCGCTAGTGCACTGAGCTCCCACCCCCTCTCTGCCCCTCGCCACTGTTTGCAATGGGACGGGGCGGAACTTGGCACTAGCACTCAGTGCACTAGTGCCCGACCCGGCCCGCCTCCTCCCCTTGCAGAGAGGGACAGCGTATATCGGCCTGGCGTGAAAACCCGGCCGATATACCCCTGTCTGAATAAGCCCTTAAAGGAAGACAATTGAATCTCCATCGCTGCATTCTACGACCCATAACAATTTTTATTTTTCCGGTGACGCAGCTCTGTGAGGGCTTGGTTTCTGTAGAAAGAGTTGTTATTGGTACCATTTTCAGGTACATGTGAGTTTTGAATGGCTTTTTATTACGTTTTTGGAAGGCCAACAGAGAAAAAAAATCAATTCTGGTGTTCATTTTTAAAATTATTTTTACACTGTTCAAATAAGATAAATAACAAAACATGTTGATCATCTGGGTCGTTATGAACACGGTAATACCTATTGTGTCTTACGTATTAATTTGTTTTTTGTATTTTATTCAGTTAGAATGGAGTTTTGTTTGGAAAATATGTATTTCTTATAAACTGGATTTTTTTATTTCATATAACCTTTGTTGAACTTTTTTAACACTATTTTTAATACCTGAAGGGGACTTGAAGATGTGATCGTTTGATTGCTAGGATAGTACACTGTATTAAGGCCCATCATTTATGCAGGACAAACAATGGACGATGAGCTGATCGCTGATCGGTCAGTGTAAATAGCAGCCGTTCAGTACTGAACGGCTGCTATGTTAAGTCAATGGAGAGGGGCGGGGGAGAGCGGGGAGAGAAATCTCCTGCAGCCTCCCCGCCCCCCTGCTGGCCGCTCTGTGAGCGAGCCAGTGATACTAGCTCCTGTGCAGCAGCACAGGAGCGAGTGTATGCGGGGATGAGTGTCAGGCATCGTTTGCCCGACATTTGTCCCGTCTAAAGGCTCATTTAGACACAAAGATTATCACTCAAAAGCCATCTTTTGAGCGATAATTGCTGCACCTAAACATACACCCATTGTGCACTTTTCATGCACGATTCATTCATGGCTGACTTCAAGCCTGCTTAAAGTCAGCGATGTGTCTTATCAGACCGCACACTGAGTTCTCAGCGTGATAGTGCTAATAGTATTCTTTTAGCTGCTATCCCGCTTGAGAACAAAGCAGCTGAATGCAGATAACAGACCTTCAGCTGTTATCTACATTCAGTGAAAGGTTTCATCTGCACGCTAATAAACTCTTAAGTAGCTGAGTAAATGGCCTTAAATCGGCCTTTATGTGAACAGGGGAGCCTGTCAATCACTGATTAGGACCACCCACAGAATGGTTAGTGGTTTAGATTGAATTACAAGTTATACTGAACTTTTCCCCCAAAGTTATATATCTATCTGTTCTCCTGACTGCAGAATAGACTGCTTTTTCAATGTGATAGGTTCCTTTTAAAGGGGCTGTCCACGATTAGTAAAACATAACTGTTTTTGTCCAGAAACAGTGCCACACCTTTCCAGGGGTTGTGTCTGGTATTGCAGCTGAGTTCAATTGAAGTAAATGGAATTGAGCTGCAATACCTCACACAACCTATGGACAGGTGTGGCACTGTTTCTGGAAGAAAGCAGCCATGTTTTTCTACTCCTGGAAAACCCTTTTAAATGATAGTCTGCTACATAAGTTATGTAAGATATTACAAGGTTTATCATACACATTTTTAGGCATTATTAGCCATATCTATTACTACTTACTTTTTCATCCGCAGATAAAGAAGAGGTAGCGGAGCCTGATCCTGCGCCTGATACAGAAGTACCTGAAGTGCTTGCCTTTCCTCTTGAACAAGAACAGATTGAGCATCAGTACTACACGCCTCTGCTTTAAATTCACCATTTCACCTTTTCCTGCATTATATAAAAGTTATATTTTTAGTATAGAATATTTCTTCATGTGACAATGAATACCTGAAGTCTGCAATCTGTAGAGCAACCATTGTGCATGGAAGGCTGTTTTCACATTTGCGTCGGGGGGTTTTGTTTCCTGCTCTGTTCGGGGAACAGGAAAGGGGATGCCCTGGCCAAACGGTCCGTCTTATGATCGAACCAAACAGCATTGAATGGACCCCATTGATTATAATGGTGTCCGTTGAGTTTCTGCTCAGCTGCCCGCCATTGTACTGGAAGAATAAGTGCTGCATGCAGTCTTATTTTTTCCGGTATTTTGTGCCGGATCTGCAATGGAATCTTAGAACGGAACTTCCAGTGTAGATGTGAACCCGGCCTAACATCGCTTCCACTGGTGGACATTTAATAGACAGATCTCTGTTTATATGAAACATTCATTATGCTGTTATCTTTTTGTTATCTCTTCCTCCTGAGTTAAATGTGTATGTTAGTACTTAGCATTTATGAAATTAGATACCTAACCAGTTAAAAAAACAGAAAGTGATTATTTACATTAAAAGCCATTTATTCATATGTTCTTGCATTTCTCCATTCATTTCTAAAGACATTTTAAAGTGTACTCAATTTTTCCTCTAATAAGCCAAGCCGACACATTAGAGGCCAGACATGGCTCTTAGTCATCACATTTCACAGAGTTCACACAAGTTGGTAAATCTAAACCAATCAAACATTCCCCATTATACGGGATGACTTGTCAGTTGCGGCTGCCCGACAGGTCATCCCAGCAATAATCGTTTCTGTGCTTTACTGGCCCATGTAATAGGGCCCTAAGTAGAAAACGAACACTAATAGAGATGAGTGAGCATACTCGTTAAGGTGATTTACTCGAGAGAGCATCTCCTTTTTCGAGTAAATGCTGGCTCATCCCTGAAGATTCGGGGGGGCTGCGGGAGGCAGGGGTGGTGCGGGGCGGCGGAGGGGAGCAGGTGGAGAGTGAGAGAGATCTCTCTCTCCCTCCCGATCCCCTCCGCAACCCCTCGCTCAGCCCCGTGCCCCCCCCCCCCGAATCTTCAGGGACGAGCGAGTAGGTACACGAAAAAGTAGATGCTCTCTCGAGTAAATCGCCTTAACGAGTATGCTCACTCATCTCTAAACACTAATTAATAACATATTGCCTATTGAATGACTGACAAAGATAAGCACTAAAGTTAGCATATTAATAAGTGCCGAATATATAATATATGCCATCAAAGCAGATTACCTACACTCAATATTGGATTTATGAGATCTAAGCACATCTTTATCCCCTGCGGGCTCCATGTACCTAATGTGAGAATCCAGAAAGATCCACAATTAGGAAGCTTACAGCGGCGGTCGCCACCTCAAGGAAGCGGTCTAACCTGCGCAATCCCTGCAAGAAAAGCGATGAAAGATCGCTGTGATATATGTGAAAAAAAATGAAGTGACACTCCTGAAATATTCTTAGAAGATAAGAAGCACTTATGTTAGTACCTGCGACACATCCGACACAAGTCTTCTAATCCCTATTGCAGCATTGTCTGCTGTGCAGCCTACATACTGTTCTTTACAAGGTACTTATAAAACAACAGACAGTATATTACAGTTAATACTGTTTGGCACTACGTGTTATATTGTTTGAAAATGAATGAAACATCTAGAATATCTGCATTACCGAGAAGTAAACATATTTTGGGTCCACACTTAAAGGGTATAGAAACCTTTTTTTTACTTAAAGGGGTTGTCTCGCGGCAGCCAGTGGGGTTATACACTTCTGTATGGCCATATTAATGCACTTTGTAATATACATCGTGCATTAAATATGAGCCATACAGAAGTTATTCACTTACCTGCTCCGTTGCTAGCGTACACGTCTGCATGGCTCCGTCTACTTTCGCTGGCTTCTTGCTTTTTTAGACGCGCTTGCGCTGTGCGGTCTTCTGCCTGGTGAATGGGGCCACTCGTGCCGGAGAGCTGCTCACCGCGTCGTCATCGTAGCTCCGCCTCCGTCACGTGTGCCGATTCCAGCCAATCAGGAGGCTGGAATCGGCAATGGAACGCAAGGAAGGAGAAGAAAATCCACGGGGCACCATGGGAGAAGACCAGCGGTGCCATCTTTAAAAGAAGAATAGAAGAAGCTGCAGAACGCTGATGCAGGTAAGTGCAATGTGCTTTTTAAAAACTAACCTATGCTTTCTTTTTAACAGGGCAGAATGCAGGGGTAAATGAAAAAAAAAAAATTTCCACTTTCGCCGCGAGACAACCCCTTTAAATGTAGGTATTTTTGTCAGAAAAGAATTTTTGCAGTAGCGTTTTATTGAGCATTTTGCAGCTGTTAGCTTCCGCAGTTTCTATGTATCACCGTATATAAAAGCAGCAGGATGCTGTTTACTTTCCATCATCTATTATACATACTGACCATTTTTGAGAAAACCAACCCAAAGGCTGTAGGCGTTTTTACGTGCGCCCGCGCCGTACAAACGCAATGAGGGGCGCACAAATCTAACGTTTGTGCGCCTGTTCAGACGGTCCGTCGCATATACACCGAGGCCGCAATGCCGTTGGGTGGGGAAAGACAGCTTAGCTCAACTCCTCTCCCCTCCCCTCTGGCTGTTTGCAATGGGAGCAAGCGGGGCAGAGCTAAGCTCCGCCTCTGTCCCGCCTCCTCCCATTGCAAACAGATGGAGAGGAGGAGAGAAGGGGGAGGCAGTTTAGCAGTCATGCTGCTAAACTCCCTCTTACCTCCCTGCTTCGCCGCTGTCATTGGCTCCCATAGGAGTCTATGCAGCCGCCATATTCCGGGCAGAAAGATAGTTTCCAGGACTGTCTTTCCTGCCCGGCGTAAAAGCGCCTGGCGCTATATTGGTCAGCCGAGTGCTTTTACATCGCAGGAATACATCTATGTGATCTAATGCATTGGAATCCAATGCATCAGATGGTAGCGTATATCGCATGGCCGTGAAAACGGCGGCCAATATACGCTCGTGTGAATAAGCCCTAAAATCCACAAAGCAAGTCAATTCCACTGTGGCATGTGGATAAGATTTCCTTAAAGGGGATAGGCCATCAATAGTTGATCAGCCGGGATTTGCCGCCTGGATGACTGCTGATCAACTGCTAACGAAGGTCTCTTGAAACCTTGAAGGTCTCTTGGAATCTGCAGTGGAATTGGCTTGCATTGCATTGTAAGAGTTGGTTCTCAAAAGTGGTACGTATGTATGGTAGATGACTGTTACGGGAAAGATCCATAATTACTGTTGCACGGAAGTGAATGGAAGGTCATTTGGCAGGCAAATGAGCTGTCAGCTTGTAGAGAACGCTCTAAAATGATCTATTCCTCAAGAGTGGAACCCCTAATGAATATTAATGAGTCGCCCATTTGATTAAAGTTACCCTCTGGTCCTGGACAAGCAAAGATGGCCACACTGCTTCTCTGACTACATAAGTATGCATTGGTAGTCAAAGACACTACATGTTGATCTGATTGGGCGGTGCTGCTCATGTTGGCAGCACTGGCCAATCAAAGTAGTGTATAGTGTCTTAGATTAATGATGTACTAGCAATGTACAGGACTGGGAGGTTGCTTTAAAACACACAGATAGAATTTGGGAGGATGACATTATAGGAATATAATAACCTTTTTATAATAAAGAGTACAGGATGTTTAAACATTTCAATCAATCAATGTGATAAAATTATAATGAATGATGGATTGCAATTAGCACTAGATGAAAGAATGTTGGGTCTCATTTATCAAACATGTCTCACAATAAGGCTTCTTTCACACGAGCGTATATTGGCCGGCGTTTTCACAGCTTGTTCTGTGCAATAGGGTATCAGGAGGGGGCGGAGCTAAGAGCAGGTCTGTCCCGCCTTCTCCCATTGATGGCTATGGACAAGGGGCCGGATGCAGGCGGAGCTAAGTGCCCACCCTCTCCCCACCCCTTGTCCATTAGCCATCAATGGGAGTGGGCGGGGTGGACCTGTGCTTAGCCCCGCCCCCACCTGCCCCCTTCCATTGCAGAGAACGAGCGGGGAGGAACGAGAGGTGAGCCTGCGATGGGGAGGGGAAATGGGAGATGGCCTGATGAGCTCGGCACATTTGCGCCACGGTCACCAGGCTATCTGAACGGGCGCACAAATGTTTGATTTGTGCGCCCGTTCACCAGATTTTTCTCGACCAACATAGCGTGTATTGGCCGGCCATGGAAACGGCAGCCGATATGCGCTTGTGGGAAAGAAGCCTCAATGAGCAAATGGAAGAAATTTGAGCAAGGTTTCAGAGAAGTCTTGAGAAATCAATTGCTCAACTATTAAAACAATCCAATGGCAGTACATCAAGTACTACATACGTGGCTTCATATGTATCCTTATAAAGTGCAAGCTGTCTAACAATTAAAGTCAGACAACAAGCTGTGTTGATAGGAAATTGCTACCAAAGTGTATGAACATATTAATACCAACAGACACTTTCTTAGAAACATCTTGTTCTCAGACAAGGCCATATTTCAACAGTTATGATATGTCAAGCGATGTAATCTGAGGATATGGGGGAATCGAAAATCCCCATGTCTACAGAGATCATGTCCGATAAAGCCCAAAACTGAATTTTTGGTGTTATGTAAAGAAGGACAAGATTATGTTGTTTTCCGTTATAAACGTACAATAATTGTCCCCGTAAGCCTTGATACGTTGGAACTGTCCCTGTGTCCTCAAGTAGCCGATCTGCAATCTAAGATCATCTTCTAGCAAGTGGGGCTTCCCCACATTAGAGTACAGAGTTCCCACAAGAACAACTTTGAGATCACTGGATTCAACAGTTAACCTAGTAGCTTGGTAGGACCCCTAAGGGCTCATGTCCACGGGCAAAATAAGAATTAAAATCCGCAGCGGATTTTAACTCTTCTCCTGCCCGCGGATCCGCACCCCATAGGGATGCATTGACCACCCGCGGGGTAGATAAATACCCGCGGATCGTCAATAAAAGGGATTTTAAAAAAAATGGAGCATGAAAAAATCTGGACCATGCTCCATTTTCATGCGGGTCTCCCGCGGGGACGGCTCCCGCGGGCT
The DNA here is from genome assembly GCF_035609145.1 of Eleutherodactylus coqui. Classification (NCBI taxonomy): domain Eukaryota; kingdom Metazoa; phylum Chordata; class Amphibia; order Anura; family Eleutherodactylidae; genus Eleutherodactylus; species Eleutherodactylus coqui. The sequence continues at coordinate 243,724,389 of NC_089841.1, read as the reverse complement.
TCTATTGAAGCCTATGGAAGCCGTCCGGATCTGCGGGAGACAAAAATCCGATTTTACTCACACGCTCCGTTTCTTCTCTTCGCCGCGGCGCCATCTTCTCTCAGTCGCGGCCGGATCTTTTTTCTTCGGGACGGCGCATGCGCGGGGCACGTCACCGACGTCATCCTGCGCATCCGCCGAGCCGAAGAAAGAAGATCCGTCCGCGACGCAGAGAAGATGACGCCGCGGCGAAGAGAAGAAACGGAGCGGGTGGGAGGTGAGTTTATTCTTATTTATCTAAGGCCTCATGTCCACGGGGAAAATCAGGCCCGCTCCGGATTCTCCATGTAGAATCTGCAGCGGGTCCCTCCTGCCCCGCGGACATGAGGACTGAAAATAAGAATAAATAAGAATAAACTCACCTCCCACCCGCTCCGTTTCTTCTCTTCGCCGCGGCGTCATCTTCTCTGCGTCGCGGCCGGATCTTCTTTCTTCGGCTCGGCGGATGCGCAGGATGACGTCGGTGACGTGCCCCGTGCATGCGCCGTCCCGAAGAAAAAAGATCCGGCCGCGACTGAGAGAAGATGGCGCCACGGCGAAGAGAAGAAACGGAGCGTGTGAGTAAAATCTGATTTTTGTCTCCCGCGGATCCGGACGGCTTCCATAGGCTTCAATAGAAGCCCGCGGGAGACCCGCATGAAAATGGAGCATGGTCCAGATTTTTTCATGCTCCATTTTTTTTAAAATCCCTTTTATTGACCATCCGCGGGTATTTATCTACCCCGCGGGTGGTCAATGCATCCCTATGGGGTGCGGATCCGCGGGCAGGAGAAGAGTTAAAATCCGCTGCGGATTTTAATTCTTATTTTGCCCGTGGACATGAGCCCTTAAAACGTAACCTTTATGGATAAAAATTATTACAATATGCTATTTACGGACCAACATGAATGGATGAAAAGCAATACAAAAAAAAAAATTGTATTGAGATGACGGAACGCTCAAAAAAAAAGGGGATCAAAAACAGAATGTCTAAGGAATGGTATAGGACTTTATCAATCTGGAGTGACCAGTTCCAAAAAGAGTGGTACAAGATGCAACAGATAGATACTGTGTAAACTTGATCACCCTAAAAAATGCCACTCTAGCTGTGACACTGCCGTGGTACCAAGTATGACACCATCTGCATGTGTGCTACAAGGAAGCAAATAAATCGATTTGGTTCTATTTCAGAATATGTTCTTGTTTTCTGTTCTCTCGTGTTCTATATGTTCTACACGTTTCGTCGCAACATGCGACTCATCGGGAACCATCAGGAATTGTGTATACAGAACCGATTATAACAAACTAATGACGACATTCAGAAAGAATGAACGCTAAATTGTTCCTAGAGTGAGAAAGAGAGGTGCTGAAAGACTGGAATAGGCTGGTTGATAAAATACAGCTAATATTATAGATGAGTCCAGAGAGAGCGCGTCTCGAAGCTGGTCTGTCCTAAACTGACTAAAGAGATTCGGATTCAGCCTAGCTGATGTCTGCCACAATCTTAGTGCAGGTAGCTCATGATAGATTAGCTAGCCCTAAAATCCTAGACTCATAGATAAAAATAATAAACAGAGGACACAGCAGAGTCTTCAGCCTACATGGTTGAGCGTTCCGTCAGCATGCTGCGATTTGCCGCCCGTTAGCGGAGAATCGCTATGATTCTTCGCTCGTGGACAGGGGGGCTGCGCTTTCCATAGCAATGTGGGGAAAGCAATGCAAAAATGCCCGTGGACAGGCAGCCTATGTGAAAGGAATGCTGTTAACAACTGTTATTTGCTTAGAAATAGGATTACAAGTGTCAATTGACAGTTTAAGGCTAGCTTTACACGGGCCAATAGACGCCCAAGCAATTGCTCAAAAAATGGGACTCAACTGGGCAAGTGAGATGGCATCGTTCACTTCTCGGGTCACTTGGTTTTTAGCTCACCTAAAAAGCAAGCGAATACAGCCTGTGTTCATCTAGCCAAGGTCACATGTAGAAACAGAAAGGACAATGCCGCACAACAAATGTAAGTAATCTGTACTCCAAGAAAGAAATGTCCATGTTATGCATGCCCACCGATGAGCTTTATCCGACTCACCCACCTCCACAGAAACCAAGTAAATTACAGACTCACATCCTAAATTCTAGAATTAAAGAAGTTGTGCCATGATAGAAAGTTATTCCTTATCTACATTCCCCTATCAGGCCCTTCCTACACTGAGGGCAGCAGTGGTCACAATTGTACACTGTTGCTCCATTCATTTCCATGGGACTGCCAGAAATAGCCAAGCAGTCCCACTGAAATAAGTGGCCCTGTGTAGGTGTAACTGCTGCTGCCCTCGGATATGTTGGAGCCCTGCTCTCGGAATCGGTGCGGATCCAAATGTTTGGACCCCCACCAATTTGAAAGTTATTGCCTATCCTGTGGAAAAGGTAATAACCTTCTACTAAGGTATAAGCGCTAGTGTGTAGTCACCTTTAGGCCTCATGTCCACTTGAAAAATACAATCCGCGCAGAATCTGCCGCGGATTTGCTTTAAATGGTATTTTTTTGCATGCAGATATCCGCACACATTGCTATCAATGTGATAGCAATGTTGGCGATCCGCGCGGAATCCGCGGCAGAATGGAGCATGCCGCGTTTTTTCTCCCGTGCGTGAAAAACGCAATTCTTTTAAATTGCCATCCGCGGGTGCAAAAATCAATTTAATGGACCGCGGATGGCCAATGATTCCCTATGGGCAAAATCCGCTGCAATTCCATTTAGCTAGTGGACATGAGGCCTGAGGCTGGGTTCACACAGGGCGGATTTGCCGTGGAAATTCCGCGCTGAATTTCGCCGCGGCAAATCCGCCTACGTCTGCTAATCTCGTGATTAGCCAGCCATGTGGACGAGATTTCTGAGAAATCTCGTCCACACGGGACGGCCAATCCGCTGCGGTAGGTCAGGCTGGAACCGAGCTGCGGCGACCGCAGCCGCGGTTTCAGAATATGCAGCATGTCTATTTTTTTTTTATTTCTACCGCGGCCGCGCTCTCCTCTATGGGAGCGCCGGCCGCAGCGGAAGAATGAGCGGCCGGGCCGCTTTAAAGCTGCCGCGGGTTTTTCCGCGGTGGTTTTCTTCCGGCGGAAATCTCGCGGTGTTTGCTGCGGCCAAACCACGAGATTTCCGGCGGGATTCCGTCCTGTGTGACCCCAGCCTTAATGTGTCATATAATAATACAATGTTTTGGCTGTTTCAGGGGAGCTGAACGTCTAATAGTCACTGAACTGAGACATCCCGATGCCAGCTGTCATCAACGTAGCTCCTTCTGCGGTGTGCAGTGCAGTAACACAGCATGTAGTAGCACCCTTTCTATGGTACTGCAGAGGTGCAGCTAGGCTTTCCTTAATCTGTGGCAAAGGTTAAGGCCCAATGTTCACAGGTGAATTTGAATTGCAGAATCAATGCGGGGCACCTGCGCAGAAGATCCGCAGTTCAAGCCGCCCATAGGGAACAATGGGCGTCCGCACTTGAATTTACACATGCAGATTTGCTTTCCGGATGCGGAAAAGAAATCACAGCCTGCTCCATTTCAGTGCGGTTCCTGCACGGACGGGCAGCGGATTCCGAGTGAAAGCTGGAGTTTGAAAAAAAAAAAAAAAAGTACTGCGCATGTTCGCTGGACGGCACTTATGCACACTTTCAGAGTACAAAAAAAAAGACCCAGACAGGTAACCAAAGTCCCCGGCCGTGGGAGGGTTGGAGAACTGGGGCGGGCTCCCACATGCGGAATCGGACCCGCCCGTGGACATGAGGCCTTAGTCTCCCTCTCCATTGGGTACGATTTTGCTAAACTACCTAAAAATAACACCAATACACAACTTGACCTCATCTGTCTGCTTGTACTGGAGAGTCGCCATTCCATGTCCTCCTCTTGTCCGTGAATTGGTGTTTTTTTCACATGGGCCTGCATCAAACAGTTTTTTCAGATTTCCAACAGCTGGACCTTCATACATTCACACAATATAGCAATGTGATCCCCTCCATAGTGTGCTGAACACAGAAATAACAGCATATGCCCATTAGCAATAGTGGGAATTGCAAACTGTGCTTGCACTGTATTACATAAGGAGTTCAAGCCGAATGGCATATTTATGAAGCCCTGAGCCAGTGTATTTCTACATGTTGGAAGGGTTGATGTGGCTTACGAGATACACCAAGGGCAAATTGTTAAAATTACACTATTCTGTTTCCAGGTTTGACTTGGTCTTGTCTTAAGACTTTGACACATTTATCAACGGGCTTGCATTCTATTGATGAATTTGGCATACAATGCGCTTATACACCGTCCATGTAATTCTAAAATACCTGGTCAAATGCCTAAAACCACGGAACAATGTTGTGTGTGTGCAGCCTGCATAAATGAGTCTTCTGTGTGCACACAGACACACACTGTTCTCTAAGGGAGAGCGCACACAGCTACAGAGATGAGTTCGCTGTGCGCACACAGACACACACTGTTCTCTAAGGGAGTGATGCACAGCTACAGAGATGAGTCCGCTGTACACACAGACACACACTGTTCTCCAAAGGAGTGTGCACACAGCTACAGAGATGAGTCCGCTGTGTGCACACAGACACACACTGTTCTCTAAGGGAGTGATGCACAGCTACAGAGATGAGTCCGCTGTGTGCACACAGACACACACTGTTCTCTAAGGTATTGCGCACACAGCTACAGAGATGAGTCTGCTGTGTACACACAGACACACACTGTTCTCTAAGGGAGTGCGCACACAGCTGCAGAGATGAGTCTGCTGTGTACACACAGACACACACTGTTCTCTAAGGGAGTGCGCACACAGCTGCAGAGATGAGTCTGCTGTGTACACACAGACACACACTGTTCTCTAAGGGAGTGCGCACACAGCTACAGAGATGAGTTCGCTGTGCGCACACAGACACACACTGTTCTCTAAGGGAGTGATGCACAGCTACAGAGATGAGTCCGCTGTGTGCACATAGACACACACTGTTCTCTAAGGTATTGCGCACACAGCTACAGAGATGAGTCTGCTGTGTACACACAGACACACACTGTTCTCTAAGGGAGTGCGCACACAGCTGCAGAGATGAGTCTGCTGTGTGCACATAGACACACACTGTTCTCTAAGGAAGCATGCACACAGCTACAGAGATGAGTCCGCTGTTGCTGACTTCCACAGGTGAATGAGGAGCCAGGTTATTATATAAATTATATACATTCTACATGTTGTAGAACTTTTAGCACATTTTTTGTGGGGGGTGTGGGAGAGATAGAAAAAAATGTCCAGAATTCCGCCATTGTTTTTGAGGTTTGTCTTTATGACATTAACCATTCAGGAAAAATAACAAGATAACATTCTTATCTCTATCAGCACGATTACTGTGATACCAAGTTTATACAGACTTTTATTTTTTACTACTTTTGCACAATAAAAAGACATTTTTAAAGTAAAACAATTGAATCTGCATTGTCTAATTCTAAGATCCATAGCATTTTTAATTTTTCCATTTTTATTATTAATGCAGCTCTGGGGGGGGCTTGGTTTTTTCGGGAAGATGTATAGTGTTTATTGGCCACATTTTGAGGTATATGTGAGTTTTGAAATGCTTTTTATTGCAATTTTGGGATGCAAACACAAGAAAAATAGCAATTATGGCGTTACTTTTTTAGGCCTTAGTCAGACGGGCGTTTTTTCGCGCGATTTGCGCATGCATCAGGCGATTTTTTAAAACCATTGCTTTGCAATGGTATCGGACACATGAGCGCTTTTTATGCGCTCGTCCGATAAATTATAGAACAGAAATCGCAGATCGCACCTATCTGCGATTCCTGTTCTCTTCTCTATATGCGCTCAATGGTGTCAGCGGCAGCAGCGCCGACCCCATTGAGAACATATAGAAGACAAATCATTCTTCTCTGCCACAGCTGTAACAGCTGTGGCAGAGAAGAACGATGTTTGCCCATTGAATTCAATGGAGCCGGCAATACAGCCGGCTCCATTGAAAGCAATGGGCTGCCGGCGTGCGCGGGGTGAATTGTTGGGAAGGGCTTAAATATATAATATATACTCACCTGCTCCCGGCAGCCGGAGTTCCACGCAGCCGGCCTGCAGTGGGTGTGAGTCAGACCTGCCCCCTGATTGGCTCAGCGCTGAGCCAATCAGGGGGCAGGTCTGACTCACACCCCCTTCACACCCACTGCAGGCCGGCCGCGCGGAACTCCGGCTGCCGGGAGCAGGTGAGTATATATATATATTTTATTTTAACACTTTTCTGGATGAATTGCAGGGAAGGGCTTATATATTTAAGCCCTTCCCGACAATTCATCCCATTTCGCCCGCAGCGCATTGCTTTCAATGGAGCCAGCTGTATTGCCGGCTCCATTGAATGCAATGCGCTGGACAGCTCCGGCCCGTTTCTAATGAAACGCGGCTAGGAGCAGATTTTCGGGCGATTTTCGGGCACTGGTCACGCGATTTGCGGATGCGCATCCGTCATGCGATCCGCAAATCGCGTGAAAAAACACCCGTCTGACTAAGGCCTTAAACGATTTTTACAATGTTCACCAAGCAAGATGAATAAAAATATATTTTCATTGCCTCTGTCATTAAGAATGCCTATTATGTGTTACTTTTTAAAAAAAATTTTGAGTATTTTATCTATTTAAAAAGGTTTTTTTGTGGGAAAAAATGCATTTTTTTAACTGGATTTTTTTTCTTTACTTTTCAGTCCCTGAAAGGGAATTAAAGATGCGATTGTTCAATCACTAGAATAGTACACGGCATTACTTATGTGGTGCATTCTATTATGTCTATGACAGTAGCCTATTAAATTCTGTGAGAGGCGGGGCCTTTATCATTGTATCTTGTCACCACCAGCAAGGTAGGGGTTTGACAGGGCTTGGATGCAGGAACGTCCCTGTCACGCCCCTAGCTGCCAATTGGTGACTTCTCAAAGGTCCTAGCAGCATAGTGTGTAGTGATTTTTGCCTAGGCTGGATGGTTAGGGACTAGTGTACCTGTTAGGCGTACATTATTAGAACAAATAATCTAAGCCTAACACCAAAACATCCCTAACCCTCCAGGCAAGGCAAAAACCACTGCACTGTTTGACCGGGGAACAGGCTGCTTCTTTATGTGGGTGGACTTATAGTGCTGACGGCAAACAGATGTGAGTCAGCACCACCGTCGCTCTTCAGCGCTTACATATGCGGACCAACACCTCTCCGCTTCCTCCTTGCTGACTGCTACAAGGGAGTGGAGGCGAGCATCTTCACACTGCTGGCGCTGGGGACAGTGCCGCCGGGGAGAGTGACAGCGGCACCAGTAAGGGGAGCCCACAATCAGTGCTGCACTGCTGCCGGAAGGCCGCCGCTGGGGACACTGCCACCAGGGGGAGTCACAGCGGCCCCGCTAAGGGGAGCCAACAGCCAGTGCAGCGCTGCTGGGGAGAAGCCACCGCCGTCGCCTACAGTCACAGCTGGGCCAGTAGCACACGCGGCATACTCACATAAGGAGACCGCAGTGCAATACTGAGTGCCAGGACCTGCTGTGAGTCCGAGAAAGAACACCCTATCAGGAACAGGGGGCTTCACCCCCTGTCGAGGACCAAGTGTCTTGTCACCACCCACACTTTCGATGGTGACAGGATACAATAATACCGGAGGGGCCTAATAGGCTGAGTTACATGGCAGACATGGAGACCTTGGCCAGGCGTCTGGCTGCCATGGGAACTTATTGGAACTTTGCAATCACACTTGGGGCGCCGATGGGTGAGAGGAGGAGCACCCTCCCCTTGTCATCAGCTTACATGATGAAGTTGCTATTGATTGTGGTATGTAGGGGGTTAAACTACTAGGATATGACATTTCTCCACTCCTAGCTGTCAGCTACGCTACACCGCCTAAAAAAGATGTATGTGCAGATTTAAAGCCCAGTAACGAGGTCAATAAAAAGGCGTATTGCAGTCTCTAATGGGTTAAACCAAGGTCAAGTAAACCTACCTTTTCCAAACAAAATACACAGATTACTGCAAATCAATGATGCTCTGTCAGTAAAACCACTCCCAACACTATCAGTTACATCAGAGGTTTCACACTTCTACAGTAGCTTGTTAGCTGGAGCTGTACAACATAATGTTCACCATTCAGCAGCCGAATGAACAGCTGAGAACAAACAGCACATAAGTCCTGTGGATCCAGTATTTTCAGGAAATGTTGCCAGCGTTGGATATAAATGAAGCCTTATCTAAGGGAGATTTTCACCTTTTAAGAACTCTTGTGGCATCAGGCTCTGATATTAATCTACAAGACAAGGAAGGCAGAACTGCTCTAATAATCTGTTGTCTACATGATGGAGAGACCTGGGCTTTGGGATCAGCAAGACTTCTGTTGACCCATGGTGCAAAGTTAAGCTTGTGTGACAAGGTGGGTCGAAATGCCCTGATGTATGCAGTCATGTACCGAAGAGAAACTCTGGTCAAGTTATTCCTCGATGCATTAGACTGTGATTTAACTCATACTGATAAATGGAAACACACAGTGCTCTGGTACGCCGTCTTCACTGGAAATGCCAAAATTCTCACAATGCTAAAAGACATTTTTACGAAGTACGGTTTGGATAAAGAAGATCCTACCACTATTTGGGGCAGCGAAGACAACTCAGCAATTCATAAAGCACAGAAAAAGCCAAAGCAGCATTCTAAAGGAAAAGTCAATACTATACAATATATACCACCTTACAAAACGATACCAGCTCTCATTTGGGAAAAAAGAGCAAAATTGAACAAATCCACAGAAAACAAGATACAGCAAACTACTTCCAAACTACTTCCAAAATGCAGTTCAATCACCCAAGTAAAATCATCATCTCCCAACAGCTTGACATACGCCAGCAACTCAAATCAGCCCAACTCACAGGATACCAACTGGAGGCAAGACTTGCAAAGACTAACTGCGATTCTGGAGATACAACTCAGTTCCTCTTACTGCAGAGAAGCCAGACTTTTACCACCGAGCATACAAAGATACCCAGAAATCCGTAAGAGTGAAATGGATAAATACAGTAAAGCTAAGCTACATGGCAAAGGAAAGAACAGGAGGTTATCAGTCGATGTCCTGGATATCTTGCAAGGCAAAAAGGCTACAAAAGGCATTTTCAGACGAAGATGTAGTGTAGCTGTAATTCCTTTAATCAAATTGCAATCTCACAAGTCATCCTTTGTACATGAGCAAGAGCAGCAAAAGATCAAACGCTTGCTGTCTTAACACCCACTATTGAAGTGTCTATCATAATGTCTCTGCTGAGCAGCTGGTTTGGGAATTCCAATGGCACAAATGCTTAGAATATAGTAGATGTCTATGCACTTACACATTGCCAATGGAGAAAAGAAACCAGCTGATAGTTGCTAGCTGTGAAGGTGACAATGTAGGTAACAATATACTGCATAGATTACAGGTCATTACTTCTGTAGTTGTAGATTAGCTTAGAAAATGACAGTGGAAACCAAATATGTGTTCAGTGGTCAGGTATTGACTTACAGGGCACCGGGTTGTAAGTAGGACCTCCTGGCCGTTCCAATAGATCTTTTGTTAAATAACTAACCCAACTTGTAGCAAGTTAAACAGGCACTTGTTTGAATCAAACTTGTTCCTACATGTACCGATAAATAATGTCTTATCTTCTTTGGCTTGTATGGCATTTCCTTCAGCAGGAGATCATCCCGATATGATACTCTACTAGCTTACAGAATCAACAACATTTAGAAACGTAATATCAGAATTAGTGGTCCGTGAACAACAAACAATCGGAATTGTATTGCTACTTAGATTTACTCTAGTATTGTGTTGTGTTTCATAAGGCAGACAGACAGTAAATATGTTTACAAGGTATACTCACAATACTGCCTACGGTTTTGCTCTAGTAATCTTGATAATTGACTGTTTATTAAGCCCAGAAGACAGAGAAGACAAAACAACGACAATCAAATCTGCAATTATCAAGAGTCTCTTCATGATCGATTCCAAACAGGAAAACAAAACTTTGTGTAAGTGGGAATTTGTTGGGGCGCTGGGCAATAGGCACAGAGCTCTGATAGTGAGGTACATATAGGCCCCCTGCACACGGGCGGAAATTCTGCGGCGGGATTTCCCGCAGAATTTCCGCCCCTGCCCGCCTGCATAGGATTGCATTACAATTGTATTTTCACGTGGGCAAATCGTAGCATGCTCTATTTCTGTGCGGATCTCGCAGAGGCCCGCACAGAAATGTTACTCCTGGCTCCGCTCTGCGCATGTGCAGCCGACACATCACAGAGCCGGAGCCGCAGGAGAAGGAGAGACCCGCATCGGTCCCTGCAGAGGCGCGGGTCGGGTCCTGCTGCGAAATTTCTCGCAGGGGATCCGACCCGGCCGTGTGCAGACGGCTGTACTATTTTAGCTAGTGGCTGGATGTGTTTATACACTGTAATGTAAAGTAAATAAAGCTAGCCAAGGTCAGCTTTAACCCCTTAGTGACCACGCCTGTTTACGCCTTAATGACCAACTAATTTTTCAGTTTTTTTCATTGTCGCATTCCAAGAGCCATAACTTTTGAATTTTTCCTTCGACAAAGCCATATCAGGGCTTGTTTTTTGTAGTGTGAACTCTTCAGTTATCCACTTTTTAGGAATATGTGAACATTTTGATTGATTTTTATTCTTTTTTCTAGAGGCGAGATTCAAACAAAATCCACAATTCTGACATGTTTTTTATTTTTAACGGCGTTCAACATAAATAATATGTTATATATTAATTCTGCAGGCCACTACGATTATGCCAATACCAAATTTATATAGGGTTTTTTATTTTTGCAACTTTTACATATATATATATATATTTTGCTTAATACTGCATTCCAACCTTTTTTTGTCAACGGTGCTATGAAAGGTTTTTTTTTTCGTGGGATGAGCTGTACTTTTTAATGGTACCATTTGTTGATCCATGCAACATTTTGATCACTTTTGTATTCCGCTTTTTGTAAAGCGAGATAGGCAAAATTAGCTATTGTTGCCATGTTTTTTGTATTTTTTGTTTAATGGCGTGCACTGTATGGGTTAGATAATGTACTATCTTTTTACTCTGGGTCATTATGAACGCATCGATACCACATATGTGATTTTTTTAAACTATTTTCACATAGTAAAGGGAGAAAGGTAGGGTTTTGACTTTTTTACAATTTTTTAAAAATATTTTTTTTTTTCTCACTAGGTGAGTTGATTAGCATCTTTAGCTTTTTTTCTAATACACTACTATACTTCAGTAGTATTAGCTATTTTCACCATGTTTTCTGTATTTTTTCTTCCTGGTATGAAATGTGCAGCTTAAATAATATACAAACTTTTTTCTGGGTGCCATAGCAACCTATCGGGGCCCTGCGATCATATCATGGGGGTCTGATGGGTGACAGAGGGAGCCCTCTCCATTAGCATTTTACATACTGCGGTCACACTGACTGCGGCGTGTAAAGGGTTAAATAGCAGGAATCCAAGGTTTCTTCAGTTGTTTTAAAAGCAATGTCATAAAGTTTGCAAACGACAAATTCCACCAGGTGAACAGAACAGCCGAGCGCGGGCCTGCTCCAAGGACAAGCTGTAGCTATACAGATGTTTCTTGTGCTTTAGAAAATGTTAGTTTTGGGAGGAGGAGAAAACATGGTGGAATCAGAAGGAGAGCAGCAAGAGTTCCATCACTACCAGCAGCAGCTACAGGACCTTGAAGGCTGACTGTGCCGAGAGGAACCATGAGAGCTGTAGCACCATATTTCCATAATGACATAATTTCCATTTGGGTGGGAAGTAGGAGGAGGAAATATGGTGAAAGCAGGAGAACAGCAGCATCACCAACACCTTGAGGGCACCGTGTGGTCTTTGATACATATTTATGCTCCGTGATATGCGACTAAAAATTGCCAGCGTGCTAACTAATCAGTGGAATCCGCCATGAGGGTGCAGAAATCTTCGTCTTGTTCATTGTTACAAACATGGGTGTGCTGAACACCCTTTCTGACAGCACACTGGCAGCACAGCAGCAGGGAAACACCTCGAAAGCATGTTGTGCAAGCTCTGGCCACTCGTCCAGCTGAGATACCCAAAAGTCAAAGGGGCCAACGCCTCTGACTGTCAGTCTTACCCAATGCTTTTGCTGCAGGCTGAAAAAAAAACTATTCCACACCTCTGTTAGACTGCCCCTGCCAGAGGCGGTGCTGCTGCAGCGCCAGCTTCCTGATCATCCACCATGAGCCACAGAGCTGCGATCCATTGCGGAAGCACACCTGCAACCATGGAGAAATGGAATGTTCAAGCTATTTAACAGTCTGTCCTGATGGCACTGCATTTTGAGGTCCCTCTCTGCTGCCGGAATGAGATTTGTTATTTTGGCCTTGTAGCGGAGATCAAGGAAGGTGGCCACCCAGTAATAATCTGATATTTTGAAGTGGGCTATGTAACGGTCCTTCTGCAAGCACTGCAGCAAAAAATCACTCATATGTCTCAGAGTGCCTGAGGGTGATGGCCCACATTCCTTTGGGTCCAGGCCTGAGTGTCCTTTGGCTCATCCCACCATCCATGTAGAATAGCTGAGGTTAGTGACAGATGGAAGGAACATTGCATAGCCCCTCCTGCCTCTGGACCTATATCATTCCCCTCCTTTAGGGCTCATGCCGATGGATTCCACTGCAGAAATACAGCATTTAAAAACGCGATACGCCCACGAGTGATTGCGGATTTTCGCAGCCTCCATTAATACTATATTGAGATCTCCTGCTGCGGATATCCGTGGTGAGATAAAATATGCCGCGATTTTATTCCCGCAGCATTCTGCAAGTGGGCATAGGACAGCAGGAAAGCGATTAGGTTCAATAAAACCTAATAGATGCGGAATTCTGCTCCGGGAAACATGGCAGGAATCCATCCATGGGCATTAACCCTTATACTTCTCCCAAGGCTAGGGATGCCCCTTTTTTGCCCAAAGCCACCCTCCCTGCGGTGTTGAGCAATGGTGGTCAAAATTCTGATCCTGGGTGTGCCGTCAATAGTTTCAATGACAAATCGCGCGGCCTGTGAGTGCGATGTGATTTTTTTAAAAGATCCCATAGGAAATAATGGGTGATTTCTTTCGAGGAATCACCCAAAAAATAGGACATGCAGCGATTTTTCAAGCTATGAGCGAAATGTGCATAAGGATGCATTCACACCAGCCACAGCAAGTCGCACTCGACATTCTTGAGCGCGACTCGCATCACACAGCACGTAGGTACACTGTCCGTGTGCTGCGCGATGGTGCGAAGGACCACACGTGCTATTATCGTGCGAGCCAGACACGGAAGCAGAACATGATGCGATTTTTACGTCTCACAGCATCACTGCAAGAGAAAAATCGCCCAGCGAATCCACTCATTGCGAATAACCGGTTGTATTTTTGCGCAGGTGTTGTGCGTCTCGCATTACACAAAACCCGCGCAATTTTTTTTGCCTGTGTGAAAGCACACTTAACCCATTGAAATCAACGTGCTGGCTATGTTCACAGCTGCGTCTTTCCTTTCTGTTTGTCTCTTCCATCATGGGAGGAGAAAATCCGAAAGCATCGTGTCCGTTTTTCCCCCTATTGAGAAGTATCGGCTTCAGTTACGCTCAGTATGGCTCCATCTACGCCCAATGCACCAGTTGTCCGTTTTTTTTTCTACAGATGAAATAGCGCAGGCTGCAGAATTTTTTTTTTGCCCAAAAAACGGAAGTCAGACGGATGCATTTTTTTTTTTACCGTTGCAGTCTATGTATAGAGGAAGGCATCCCGTCAGCACACTGTTTGTCTTGTTTTGGCTGCGTGAGATCGGGGGTCCCAAGAGAAAAGGCGGACTAAAAAAATATCGACATTTTAACGGATCCATTAAAAGCTGACAGCAAAACGGATAAGAACAGAAAGAAGAAGCATCCGTTTTTCACGGAAGCGTTAAACAGATCGGGGTAAAAATGTTAAAGTTTTCCGTTTGCTTTTTACCATCCTTTCTCTAAAAAGTTTTAACGGATCCGCTAAAAACGGAACAAACAAACGTCGGCCTGAGACGTCATGTCCACGCAGGCGGGAGCCCCCAGCGGAGTCCGACCCTGCCTGCGGCCACTGCGCTGCCTGTCCGGGTCTTCTGCATGCTGTCCTTGTTTGCGGAAGTGCCGGTCGGCACGCCAGCGCAGTGATTTTTTTGGGAACTCCTGCTTTCCCGTGGGCGGACCGCGGATCGGACGGCTTCCATTGACCTCAATGGAAGCCATCCATGCGGGATCCGCAGTGAAATGGAGCACGCTGCGATGTTTCTCTGGACCAAAAGGTCCGCAAATCAGATCCGCGTGCTTTATTACATTTTCGGACGCCTGTGTATCACTAATGGCGCCTTAATGTGCGGATCTTCCACACGGATTACGCAAATCAAACCCGCCCGTGGATATTGGGCCTTATTTTCACGGGTGAGTTCCGTTGGTATTGCTCTCTGACTGGACTCATGCGTGATTATCGCCCGTGTAAATACGCCATCATGCGGGCACGTGTGGCGAACACTTTATTATGACGGGCACGCGATTTTAGGGACATTTGTGCACAATGTTAGAGGGGCATCTGTGGCTGACACACTGTTATAGGGGACTTGTGGCTAGCAGACCATTATGAGAACATTAGCGGGGGGCAGTTATTTGGGGTAACAACCCGCATTCAGCCCGCTGACTAAGAACATGACGTAGTCACTGATGGAGGGCGGGGCACGGCTTGTCACGTGACCGCCCGTGGTACACGCTGTGCTATAAGCACCACGCACCCTGTACCCATCGGTGACATAACGCTGCGGCGGCTCCGTTTCTGGGGCAGACGCTTCCCTCAGGAATCCCAGAGCGGAGGCCACAAGATGGACGTGACAGAAAACAAGCAGAAGGCGCAGCCACAGAGCGAGATTTGTTCGCTTGAGACAGGTAACCAATCAGAAACCGAATATTCTAACACGTGACTGGTGGGCAGCCGCAGCCATCTTTAGTATGGGCGTGGATGGGCCTGCTGCGGCGCTGTAGAAGTAGTGGCGTGCAGCACGTTTATGTGTCCTTCTTATATATCACATTAATAGGCATTCATATGATTTATAGGTCTGCAGGCACTTAGTATGCCTGTTTGTATATTGGGGTTGGGGCTGCCGGATAATGACTTACATAGGACTTCTCTTTAGCGCGTAAACACATGGACGTGTTTTTGTTGCGTTTTGCGGCCATGAAAATGTAATGAAATGGTTGGTTTCAATAGTTTCGTTTGACTAGCGAGATTCTCGTAGTTTTTCTGTGTCTGAGCAAGATGGGGTGGGACTTGTCATCCAGCTCCCCCCCCCCCCCACTCAAAATCGCGCGCAATTGTGTGGAGGTTGAATAGTGTTTTTAAAAAAAACCCTGTTTCATGCGCCGATAGCTTCCATATAGCATGGGGCATCCGCACTTCATCTGCTGAATCCGCCCGCGGATATGGACCGGATAATACATTTTCTTACCTCTCCAGATCCAGCGCGGGTCTCTTCCGTGCCGGCCGGATCTTCTTTCTTCAGCACGGCAGATGTGTGTCAGCACCGGCCTACGTGCCCGGCGCATGCGCAGCGCAATTTTTTTAATAAAAATTCCTGCTTTCCTGTGAATCCGCCGCCCGTCCGCTGTGGGTGTGCCGCGGATCAGATGACTTCTATGGAAGCCGTCCGTGGATTTGATGTTCTGGTATTTATTTACTATCCGCGCGGATCTAAAATCGCAGCCTGCTCTATTTTTATCGCGGATCTGGCTTCATTGAAGTCTATGGGAGTCGCGGATCCGTAAATACATTTGCGGATCTGCTGGTTATAAGTAATTGAGGAGGTGGGGGAAAGGCTGGGAGGTGGGTTGCAGATTTTTTTCTGTGCGCATGATCCGCAGTGCATCCGCGATCTTCCGCAAGGGGGGGGGGGGGGGGGGGAATTTACGGTGACCTGCAGTGCATCCGCTGCGGAAATCCGCGTGTGCCGTGGACATGAGGCCTAAGCCCTCCCGCACACGGGTGGGTCGCACCCCACATGCAGGATTCCCAAGCTGCGTTCAACCTGGCCGGTGACCCTAGCATACCTGTCCAGCGTCTTCTCTGGGAGCTGCAGATGTGCCCACCATCACTCTGTCGCGCATGCGCAGTAGGTGCCGGGGCTTTGCAATGATGCTTATCCCGTGATACTTTCACAGTGCTCATTGCGGAAGTCCTGCGGGACGGACGGCTTCCATTAACTTTAATGGAAGCCAGCCGTGTGTATCCTGCACAACATTGCAGCATGCTGCGATTTCTCACCCGAGTGTGGAAAATCATGGCAGGAAATCACGTTTTGCTATAGCATGCTATGGGCTGGTTTGCTGCGGACTCTGAAGGCGTTATTCGACACTGGCTGAATTTGCTGCCCGATGTAATGAGCACCAATTGGCATCCTTGTGAATTGGCGCTCCTTTGATTTTCTACATGAGCTGAGTATCCGCTTGGGTATCGCTGGTACAATCGTTCATGCCCATAGGACAGCCGGGCATCTCCATGTTCATATGGGAAGACATGCAGACAACCGGTGAGCGTTTTAACGTTCCATCTGCTGACGAACGAGAGTGCGCTACTTGTCGGCTGGTCGTTAACCTTTTACACGATCTAGTCAATGGCGGACAAATGTATGTAGACGGCGTTAGAAGACCTCTGGGCCTTTGTCACAGTCATAACATAATGGAAGCCAGCGGAACAGTGAGTTGGGTTTCTGTAGCGGTGTTCGTCGGCACTGTTGCGTCCGCCACTTCTTATGGAAGGCGCGACGGAGGCCACAGCACAGATGTGAGCGCTGTCGCAGGCTACTTCAGTTAGGTTACTGTAACATTTGATGGCAAGATTAGGGGTGTTAATCCGACAGACCCCGATATGAGCCCTTATACGTGACCCGATAAATCGTTTAGATTCCCGCCACCCAGCGGGAATCAACGAAACTATCATTTAATGTAAATGCGCGGCCCGACTAAACGAGAATATGTTCGCTTCTCGTTCAGTTTATGCATGCAGAAAACTGAACGGCGGATCGGCCGTGTAAACAGGCAGTGAATCACTTATGAACGACTGCCTGTTTACTGTGAATGGAGGCGGGTGGCAACCATCTCCGGTCCGCTCCTGCTCCATTCACTTACGATGCTCCTTCCTGTGCTTTTATCACTGGGACAACTTGTCGGGCAACAAGTAGTTGTGTGTAAAAGAGCCCTAAGTGTCATTGTATACGCCAGTGACGTACTTTCCTTATCTCACATGCGTGTGTTCCAGAGACAGCCGTGTATTTGCACCGATGTGCTGAGCTTAGGACATCCCTTGACTGTTGGGTGACCACATGGATATGGCAACTTGTATTGAGTCGAGCAGGAAAAAATGTATGGCTGCCAATTTCTATTTTCCCTGGACCACAGACCTTGGCGGGTCGACCAGGCTTTACAGAAGTTCTAATATTTATGGCCACCTACCGTGTTGTCACAAAAATAAGACACTGTCTTATATTAATTTTTGTGTCAAAAGAGGCGAAGTGTCTTATAATACTCACCTAGCAGCTGGCGTTCGGGTTCCTCGCACTAGTCTCTGTCGTTGCTGCAGGCTGCTGTGTCCTCCTTCACGCCAACAGCAGTTCTTCCTGGTAGCGGGATTGAGTACCCCACCTCCAGCGAGCTAATGCTCTGAATGGCCATTGAATGGCTGTGATTGGTTAATCCAGCACTGGTTTTCATTGGCTGACGTGGTGCTCGATTCACTAATCAGAGCATTAGCTTGTTTGAATACCCCGCCACCAGAAAGAACTGCAGAGTCGGCGTAAAGGAGGGCATGGCAGCTTGTAGCAGTGCCGCAGGCCAGCGCAAGGGACACGAACGCCGTCTGCTAGATCAGTATTGTTCGATTGTGATTTTTATTTTCCTTTGCTCACAGAGAAGAAATCGCAGCATACTGCAATTCTATGTGCACTCCGCACGGATGGCTTCCATTGAAGTCAATGAAAGCTGTCTGATCTGCGGCCCTTCCGCAATGACATTGCGGAAAGGTTGCAGATTCCATGTCATCGGTAGGCGATGGCGCTGGAAAAGCAGTGATTTAGGCCCCCTGCATAGAGGTGGAAATTCCGCGGCGGGATTTCCCGCAGAATCTCTGCCCGTGGCCGCTGCCATAGGATTGCATTAGAAAACGCAATCCTAGGCAGACGGCCGCGATTTGTCCACGTGAAATCACACGCAGAAAACACATTGCAACATGTTCTATTTCTGTGCTGGTCTTGCAGAGGCCCGCACAGAAACGTCAGTAGTGACGGGCCGGCTCCGCTCTGTCATGTGGAGCCGGCTCATGGCAGCCGGCGTATAGCAGAGAAATGAAAATGCCAAGAGCGGGTGAGCCGCAGGCCTCTGCAGGGGCACGGGACCGCATCCCACCTGAGAATTCTCGCAGCGGGATCCGACCTGGCCGTCTGCAGGTGGCTTTCAAAAAAAATCCGCAGTACAACAAAAGGACTTCCACACGACCACCAGCTGGGCACAGCGGAATCTGATCCGCCCGAGTGCAGACGGCCAAAGGCCTCATGTCCACGGGCAAATTTGGATTTTAAATCCGCAGCGTTTTTCCTGCACGCGGATCCGCGCCCCATAAGGATGCATTAGACAACCGCAGGTAGTTAAACACCTGCGGATGTCATTTTTCCCTTCAGGTGCGGGTCCCGTGTGCAGGAAAAAATCCGGACATGCTCCATTTAGGTGCGGGTCTACCACGGGGACAGCTCCTGCAGGCTTCTATTGAAGCCTACGGAAGCCGTCCGGATCCGCAGGAGACCCGCGCCTGAATTAAACTCACCTGCTCCGGGCGATGCAGATCTTCCTTCGCGGCCGGAAACTTCTTTCTTTGGCCCGGCAGATGTGCCCGGTGCATGCGTGCGGCACGCTGCCGACGTGCAGAGCACATCCGCCGGGCCGAAGAAAGAAGATCCGGCCGTGACGGAAGGAAGACACGCACGGACCGCTGCAGGTGAGTTTATTCTTATTTTTTTAGGCTTCATGTCCGCGGGGCAGGAGGGACCCGCTACGGATTCTCCATGGAGAATCCATAGCAGGCCTGATTTTCCCCGTGGACATGAGGCTTTAGTTATGCCCGCTTCTTGTT
Organism: Eleutherodactylus coqui; assembly: GCF_035609145.1. Lineage (NCBI taxonomy): Eukaryota > Metazoa > Chordata > Amphibia > Anura > Eleutherodactylidae > Eleutherodactylus > Eleutherodactylus coqui. The sequence goes on along the minus strand of NC_089841.1, from coordinate 243,705,141 downwards.
AAAAATGAACATGCTTACATTTAGTACAAAGTTTGGCTGGTTTCACATCCGCGTTGAGACCTCAGGTCGGAGGTTTTGGTGCAGATCTAGCTTAAAATACTGGAAGAAAAGGTGCTGCAAACAGCACTTTTTCTTCCATCTGAAAGTCAGGAAGCTGAGTGGAAGCAAACGGACCACATTGTAGTCAATGCGATGCATGCGGCGCTGTTCGGTTCCATCCCGACACGGACTCCTTTGGCGGCAGGGATTTCCCTCTCCTGCTTCCTGAATGGAGCAGGAAAGCGGAACCCCTGGCGCAAGTGTGAAACCGTCCTAAAGGTTTCTCTCTGCCTGCCTCCAATGTGGAGCACTTCTACTTCCGCCATGTTACTTTGTAGACTCATCCGGGGCCCAGAGGAGCATTCTGATTGCTCTGCACCGATCTGCTCACTGTCATCTTGACCTCCAACAACCTGACTTTTAGATTGGTTCATGTTTTCCTTTTCTCTTTTCCAGGTCAGGTGGTAACCCAGCCCATTGGATACATTGAATCCTGTTTTACTAGAAAGAATGGCACCCCCAGGCAGCCTTCTATTTGCAGTTTGTCACGTGGCTCTTTAAGAATCAGCAAAAAGGTTTTCAATAACCCCGAGCATTCACTGATGGGTCTGCAGCAATTTTCCCATGTATGGTGAGTTATTGCAGGAATCCCGAGCTTGCATTGAAAGGAAGCCGGTGTTTAATCAGCTCTTCTCTTGGTATTATATATAATATGATAGTCTGTTGTCTGGCAGAGTTCTATAGATGCTTCAAACACCATCATATAGCCAAGTAACCAATTGGGTAGCCGCAGTCATGAACACTCCTTATAACGCATATACGTCTACAAGAAAAACTCATACTACATAATATCAACCAACAAAACATAAGAAATAAATGGCCAAAAATACTAAAAAAAAATATACACATTCCATTACTATCAAATACAAAATCGTCTACCACCATTACACATAAAAACATAACAAAGAGGACAAAAAGAGAAGCAAAACTGTCAATAACAGACCCAGAAGCCCTAGTCAAATATCCATAGCTATTAAGTAATAATTAAGGCTCTTTCACATATGCGTTGGGATTTCTCGGTTTCCTGCTCTGTTCGGGGAGCAGGAAAGGGGAATCCATTGGCTGAGCGACTCCGTATTATGATGGAACTGAACAGTGCCCAATGGACCCCATTGACTATAATAGGGTCCGCTCGGTTTCTGCTCAGCTGCCCCGCTTTTAGACAGAAGGTCCGGTATTTTGTGGTGGATCTGGGATGGAACCTCCGACCAGAGCTTCCAGCACAGATGTGAAACCGGCCTAAATTGGGCATTTGTAACAGCAATAAATAGTCCAAATATAAACAATGCTCCAAGTTAATAATGAGCAGATGAACATATATGCTGTTCTATTAGTTTTCCCATCACAGGTATGTGAATGCGCTTATTTCTGACAATAATTTCACATATTATTTCATTTCTTAGGATTTTGTTCATTTTTCATAAGAATGGACATTTAAGTTGCAAGGCGAAAGTCCAACCGCCGAGACTTGATGGAGCCAAGACTGGAGTGTTCTCCACAAGAAGTCCCCATCGGCCCAATGCAATTGGTCTTACACTGGCTAAACTGGATAAGGTAGAAGGTAATGCTAACTTACTGTATACTTTTGTAATCTGTCATTTGAATGACCTGCACTTCATATGGTGATAAGATTTGATATCACATGACACCAAAACAAATCGGATCAAATATAATGGGCTATGGAGAAACAATAAATAAGGGCTCCTACACGGCAGAGCCGGTTTCTGCAGGCGGAATCTGGCCCTGGCAGCAATGGCGTCCGCACTTGCCTGCTTACTTTCGTTTTCACCGGTATTGCGTATGGTACTGTACTCCTTCTTTTCCCGCATCATCGCCTAGCAATGATGCAGAATATGAAACCTTTTCGCAATGTCATTGCGAAAGGGCCGCGGACTGGATGCCGTCTGCGCGGAACCCGTGGAAAAATGGACCATGTTGTAATTTTTCCTCTGCTTGCGGAAACCTCAATTGGTTTCTGCGAGTGTTCAGGAAGAATTAATTTTCCCATAGCATGCTATGGGCGGCATTTGCCATGGATCCGCGGTGCGGACGCTCGCCACAGATTCTGCAGCAAATATCTGTCCATGGGCAGGAGGCCTTACACCCAGAAAAGAGAACATAGCACAAACCATCTCATCAAATAAAATCTTAATGTTTTATTAAACAACATGATTAAAGTACAATTCCATAGGATAAAAAAAGCAGACTAAAGGAGCCAAAGTGTGCTAAAAAGTTGTGCAGTATATAGCAATTAGTATAATAATAAAGTACAAGTGCAGACTAGACCATGTCAGCAATCCCAGTTGCAAACAAGTATGCTGATGTAATACAAAGTATATCCAAAATATCTGAAAAATAATAATAAAGTGCTATGCAAATAAATCTACAAATATCTATTGATATGAATCAGTACATCAGCAAAGTACAAATACATAGAGCCATTATCAATATTTGGGCAAGTATGTAAAAGACATCAGTAGACGAGCAACTAGGAAATATACAGGTAAACCACTCATGTGCAGATGTATTAAAGTGTAACTTCACTGCAATAATTATCTGTGACAAGTTCTCCTATCTTAATAGGGTTGTCCCATCTCGGGATTTCACCCCCAACACCATCATTGAAATTATGGTAGTGATGGCCGCACTGCGCTCCACAGCTCCATTCAGTTAAATGAGACCTCCAGAAATGGCTGAATGCTTGAACTCGGCAATATCCGGCAGTCCATAGTAAAAAAGACATCCCCGCCAATCTGGACTCAAGAGGAAGGCAAAAATCCCAATGAGGTAGAAGCCAATTTTCCCTATCTAAGGGGGAAAAATTCCTTCCCGACTCCAATCTGGCAATTTGAATAATTCCTGGATCACCGACCCTCCTGATGTAATCAGTGACTATAGCTTGTAATATTGTAAAATGTGATTGTTCCCAGCAGCAGAAACCACGTAATCTTGTAGATATGAGACCTTTTTAATGACTAACAATAATACATGATGTTACAGCGAGCTTTCAAACCTCTCAGGGTCCTTCCTCAGGCTTAAATGAAATGGTTCCGAAGAGGCATGCATATATATATACTTATGACAAGGCACAGACATGGATGTGAATAATTTGCACTTGAAAGAATACTACAATGGAAACACAAACCTCTTTGAAAAGTCACTGATAATGATGTGAAGGCTTTATGGTCCCTAATTAGTGTTAGGGGGTCACCAGGCCAGAGTGTTATCTGTGCTATAGATTTCTCTTACTTCCCATTCACGGATAAATCCTCGTGAAGAATTTAGCCCTTTATTGAAAGTGTCAAAAGTTGTTATAAATTTATATTCCCAACCTTTTTCATGTAATAGTGTATCGCTCTAGAAAGGTGACCGGGCCCCTTTTGTACTCTTCTTCTATCGACTTTGCCACCTCTGTCAAAACATCAGGAAGCGCTGGGGGTGATATCCTGGGATTGGTAGAAAACTCAGTGGTTGGATAACCTGCTGAGATGGAAATACCCCTTCAAGCCGTTGTAAAACTATTGATATCGTAGCACAACTTACCTGTTGAAAAGCTACTACAAGGGCAAAAAAAAGGCAGACACAGAAGATTTTCTAAACAAATTGTCAAGTTAAGCTTTACTAAATCTGTATCTGCATCCAGTTTGTTTATGTTCCATTGTTGCACTCCATCTATTCAGAAGCAGCAGATTCTAGGCGTTATTCTCAAACCCGCAGCTTGCCCTATCCATTCTGCATTCTTGTAACACATATTTTCAGGCTACCTTTTTGTGTGAACTTAACCTAAATGCAGTCCACGCTGTAATGACTTTGGCCTTTGGCTAACAGGCTGTGGGACTTCGTGATATACATACGGCTATATGCTTACTTTTTTTAAAGCATTACTATGTATGACTCACAAAGTAAACACGTGTAACTCCCCCTCCCTCTGCATCAAATGGGGCAGTCGTGGGGGTTTGCCATTTAGAAACTTTTTAAAAGTCCTTCAATACACTGTATTATATGCTAAATGGTAGCATTGACAAATAAAACTCGTTCCGCAAAAAACAAGCCCTCATGTAGATATGTCACTGGAATAATTTATGTTGTGCTTTTTTGAAAGTAGGAATGCAGAATGTGACCTGGCACGGGAGCATCAATGACCCTTGGGCATTAACCGCTTAACGCTGCAGGGCGTACAATTACAGTTCTTATCATGGAACCGAACAGACCCCAATATAATGACTATAATGGGGTTTGCTTGGCTTACGCTCAGCTGTCTGCCATTTTCCCAGATGTGAAAGCAAATTTAGTTAATTTTTTATTTATTTATTTAAAATGCATTCATGTTTCACGACATTAAACCGTATCTGGGTACAGATAGTCCCCTACTTGCGAACGTTTACATCATTCTGTTCAGGGTCCGGACAGGCTTCTATCAAGCCTGTCAGGTCAGATCGCGGGATGCAGTACGGTTGCTAGGCAGCGGGGGCCCTCTGAAAGGCCCTAGGGCTGCCTATGCAGAGCGCCTATCAAGCCCCTGGCTGCCTAGCAACCGCACAGCGTCCCTCGACCTTATCACCGGACACTGTACGGGACCCCTGAACGTCGGGTGTCGGCTGTTTCTTACAGCGGACACCTAGCGGCAGCAGTTCCGACGAGCCGCACCGCTTGACGGAACTGTTAACGCTTTAAATACCGCTGTGTATTCTAACAGCGGCATTTAAAGTGTTAACAGTTCCGATGAGCGGCGCAGCTCGTTGGAACAGGTCCCGCCAGGTGCCCGCTGTAAGAACAGCCTGCACCCGACGTTGTATGGAGCGGGATCCACCCGCGATCCCCTCCATACAACCATTTGTTCGGACATATGAACAAATGTACTTGCGAACAGGTTCCTGGAGCGGAACCAAGTAGGGGACCCTCTGTATTGAGAATATTGAGGTGGGTCTCTGAAGCTCTTGATGTAAAGTGGCTGTACTGGGAAACTAAGACTGGCTGCACACGACCGGGTCGGTTTCTTGATGCGGAATCCCGCAGTGGAATCTGCCCCTGTATCGGGCCGGGGTCCGCGCGTACCTGCATTTCAGCCGCCTCTTCTGTAGGCGGATTTTCCGCACGTCACGCTTTAAACGTGTGTTTTTCCCGTGCCATCGAGGATGATGCAGGATACACGACCTTTCCGCAATGTCAATTGTGGAAGGGCCGCGGGTTGGACAGCTTCCTTTGACTTCAATGGAAGCCATCCACATGGAATCTGCTCAAAAATAGAGCATACTACGATTTTTTTTCCTCCGTGACCTGAACCTTGCAACTGATTTGCGCTGGTGTGTAAGAAAAAGCGCTTTTCCATAGCATGCTATGGAAAGTAGTTGCTGTGGAACCTGGAGGTGGACGCCCGCTCCGGTGGATTCCGCAATGCAAATCCGACCGTGTGCAGCCGGCCTAAGAATGAACATCTATATATTGCATTCTTCTGATATGTATGGATTATGCATCCTTTTCCTCAGGTGACACCGTCCATTTGTCTGGAATCGATATGATACAAGGAACGCCAGTTCTTGACATAAAGCCTTACATTGCAGACTATGATTCACCACAGCCTACAGTTTCTCCAAAGGCGTATCTACAAGACATGCAGGAAGACGGTGAAGATGTTTCCAATGCTGAGTTGCAGGCAAATCATTCTGCCGAGGATGATGATGGACCTTCCATGGACACAGATGACAGATCAGCAGATAAATGGGACCTACCTGGCATAAGGTGCGAAATATTAGACAACATGGAACAAGAAGTAGTCTTGGAGACTAATGAGCCATCTCTTGTTGAAGACACTTGCTCCTTGCAGGGGATTTCTTCCAAGCAGTCGTTAGAGGACATCAATACACGGAAACAAAGCCAAGACTTATCTTGTGATGGGACCGCAAGCTTCCATGAAACCAAAGACAGACCCAGCTCCCGTGACAGTTTTGTCCCGAAATGGGTGGCAGATTCAGCCGTGCCTAGTCTATCTGTTAGATTTACACCTCACTCAGAGAGAGAACTGCGACAGTTCAAGCCATCGTGTGAACTCGGTATGATGCGAAGATTCTCCTGTAATAGTATCCACCGGTTTTAACAAATTTGCTTTCCTACAGGAAAATGTCAGATCAATATGAAGAATATTAGGAAATTATATAATTGAGTCCTACACCATATGCATTTCTACAGATAATGGGGGGCGCGCATTAAAGTGTGGCACTTAACGCAACAGGATAGAAAGTTACATACCGTGAATGGCGCAAGCTCAGAAATGAGCGAGCGCCATCCTGCAGTGGGAGCTGGCCGTGACTGACAGCCGGCCTCCCGCTGCAACAGCAGGGATTGGTGAGAACACCAATCCCCGTTGTTAACTCCTTATATGCTGAGATCAGTGTTGATCACGGCATGTAAAGGATTCAGATAGGGAGTCCGCAATATAATCGCAGAGTGCCGATGGGTCATCATGGCAGTTGGACGCTAGATAATGGCATCCAAGCCTGCTATGGCCCATGATCGCTATTGTAAGCGGTAATGCATTGCAGTACAGAAGCACTGAAATGAATTATCATAGCGATCATAGCTTTTTGGTTCAAGTTCCCTACAAGGACATAAAAAAAAAAATGTTAAATTGAACGGGAAAAAAAATACTAATAGAAAACCCACTTATTCGCACGTGTTTTTCTCTTGATATTAAAATTTTTTTTTTATATATAATCCCACGCCGTGTACAATACATTTGTCCTGCATGGCAAAAACTGTACAAAACTGAGCCAAAATGCTTACTCTGTTCATTTCGCCTTCCAAAATAACTCAATAAAGGTAATTAAAAAAGCCATATGTACTCCAATATGGTACTAATAAATACTGAAAAAACAAGCCCTCAAGGAGCTCCGCCCATGGAAAAATAGAAAGTTTATGGGACTTTGAATGCAGCAATGCAAAAAAAAAAATTTCAAAAAATATATAATTTTGGTATTCTAATGACCCAGCAGAAAAAATGTATCATGTCATTTAGGGCTTATTCACACGGGCGTATATCGGCTGGGTTTTCACGCCCGCCTGATATATGCTGCCCCTGTGATGCATTGTCTGGGCGCTTTCACGCTGCTGCTGCCAGCTGCATGGATTCCTAAGGGAGCCTTTGCTAGCTACCGGAGGTGGGAGGGAGTTTAGCTGCTAAACTTCCTCCCCCTTCTCTTCTCCCCTCCGCCCCTTGCCACTGTTTCCAATAGGAGGGGGCAGGACTTAGGTGGAGCTAAGAGCCGCCTCTTCCCATTGCTAGCTGAGGACAAGGGGAGGGGGCCGGAGCTTAGCTCCACTCAGGCCCCTCTTATTGCAAACTGCCAAAGGGGAGGAGAGAGGAGGTGACCCGGGGAGGGAAGGGGGAATGTCTCCCCAGGCTCCACGGCATTGCAGCCTCGGCGTATATGCGCCAGGCTCTTTGCCCTTCAGGCATTTTTACGGCGCACACAAAATACCTATGGCCGTGTAAATGGGCCCTTATACTGTATGATTAACGCTATAAAAAAATTCAGTGGCAGAATTTGTGCTTTCTCAAATTGAATACAAATTTCACAATACATTATATCCACCCAAAAATGATACCAATGAACACTACAGTTGGCCACACAAACAAGCAAGCGCTCGTATGGCCATGTTGAGGGAATAATAAAGTTAGGGCTTTTGAAAAGTAGAGATGAAATTCTCTCCCCAAAAAACCATTGCTTCCTTATGGCCAACATAGGCCGTGTCATTAAGGGATTGAAGGCGCCACTCGCATTGGACGCTGCATGGGTACTTGTCCGTGGGCTGTCCTGTATACGGAGGGCCCGCATGTTGCCATGGATTTGCATGTCCTAATTCTCATCTGTGATATGGACAAGAAGAGGACTTGTGATGCGTTTTTAGGCGTGAAAAAAACAGCAGCGTGCATAACCCCATAGGCTACAGAGGGTCCGGGAATTACCAAGGGCGGCACACAGACCCAAATATGCAAGTGTTCTGGAATACAGGTCAGAAGGTGGCATTAGTGGTGAACTGTGCCCACCTAGTCCCAGAATGAAGGGGTGTGATGGTCCTTATTTCTGATTTGGAGACCTTCTAATCACTGAGTATGTTTTAAGAATCTTTCATTGGTGTCATTAGAAATAGAAAGATTTTCCCCTTCCTGTTGGTTGGGGCTCATTCACATTCTCGTTATCTGAGCACTAGATGACCATTCCGCCGATGCAGTTTCCTTTTGGACAGGGATGCACAAACTTTTTGCTTTCAGGATCACATTGTCCTGTTAAAGGGCAGCAATAAAACTTGAAGCGACCCTGTCACGAGGCTCCTACTACCTGAACTACGGGCAGCATGAACTTGGCACAGATATGCCCATTCGGCTCATGTATGTTTAAGTCTGAAACATTGCAGTGTTTCCGGAAAAACTGAAGTTTTGACTCAGGCCTGAGCTGGAACGGAGCTCCCAATTAAAGAGACGGATGCACTAAGCTCTCTGTGCCCACAGCATGTTGACTGACCGCTTACTCTTTATACGCAAGCAGGGAGAGGAGCTGTTGCTTTTGAGGACGTGGGCAGGATGAACTCGCTGTGGCCCAGGAGCTCCGAGAACTCAGCTCCAAGCCAAGCCGAGACCTCATATATGGACAGCAACATGTAACTCATAGGCTTCTTTTTGGAGTGCAAAGCAGGAGTCAAAGAACCCCCAACTCCTGAGCTGAGCGCTCGCCTTACTCTCTGGCATGGAGACTACAGTACATGGGAGCAACCACACATAAATAGGCATTTCCACCTCCAGATGGCTGTGGGCTGCATGTAACCTGCACGTTGTACATCCCTACTGTAGAGCATCCAATAGATACTGTTTTTCTTAAAGGGTCTGTTCTGGAGACAGATTTCTTTTTGGGGTACATTCACATGGGACGAAAACAGGGTCAGGTGATGCAGAAGTGGAATCACCTGACCTGCGGCTCGGCGCTCACAACAGGCTGCTGTGCGCTGACAGCACCATGTATTCTGGGATGAGGAGGAAAGATGTAGCAACTGAAATCTGCTGCGGATACAAAGCTGATTCTTGGTCACAATCCGCACCTAAAGTGTGGATTGTGATGCAGGTTTTAATGCGAAAATGCTTCAGAATTTTGCACGATATACATTCCACAACATTTCTGCCCCATGGGAACACACCCTAAAATACAGAAATATAGCACATGAGGGTCAGTGTAAGGTATATGGGGAAAATAATTCTTGCACAGGGTCATATCATCCTAAAACACAAAAACCTAGTTAAAAAAAACCACTCAAACTTTTGGCTGTTCTGGCAGATACATGGTATCAGTAGACAATTAAAGGGAATCTGTCACTACTTTTATACTTCCCTCTTGGAGGGCAGTATAAGGTAGGGATAGGCACCGATCACAGCATTTTGTTTGTGTGCCTCTCCTGCCGTTTTGGAGAAATTCACACTTTATTAGTTGCAGCACTTGTGAGGAGAGAGCCCTCTCAATGATATGCATGAGCGAGGAGCCCTCCTTAAAGGGGTTCTGTTTTAAAAAAAAAAAAAAAATTCTATTGTTACCTTTTCCTTCTCCGTTGGTCTTCTCCCCGCTGATCTTCTCCTGGCTCTTGCAGTTCCCCCGGGTCACCTCACCTCCAGTCGGCCGTTTCTTCTTCATCTGGTGACGAAGTGTACATAGCCGTCAATCTCCTTCCTGCAGGTCATTGTACACTATGTCACTACTGATGCTGCGTTCACTGCCTACCAGGAAATGTCAACTGCTATGCTGTGCCATTGTGAGACTGCGCATGTGTGCTGTCTCGTGACAATAGTATATGAACACTCGTGGCAAGCCAGCGCGCATGCGCAGTCTCGGCAATAGCCCAGCATTCCCTCCCTAGAATGAACGCTCCAAAACAGGTAGAAAAGAATCCCATCGGCGGGAGGTGGGGTGACCCAGGGGACTGGAGGAGCCAGGCGAAGATAGAGGAGGAGAAGATGCAGAAAGAATGACGAAGGAGGAAAAAGTAAGTATTGATTTTTAAAATAATTTTTTTTTCTAATGACAAAACCCCTTTAATCACAGGGTAAGGTGGTGCTTCAACCTACAATGGCATTTTTCCAAAAATCGCTGTATGTTAAACCACTCTTACAGAAATTTTAGAATTGCTCAGAAACTATGCAATCTGCATCCATCATCTGTTTTTCTAGCATGAATTTATACAAATATATCTCAGTAAAGTTATTAAAATTGTACTTTTTTTTTTTTTTCCCCCCCTCTTAGGAAAACCATCATTCCGCTTTTTTCGGTCTTTTGAAGAGGCAAAATATGCAATAACTAAAGTTCTCTCTGCTGACCCTCGATCAGTCTACAGAAGAAACCAGTGTCTGGATCGTCTCTTTTACTTTAGTCTTGATAGCATTCACATCACCTGCTGGTTTGGAGATGGATTTGCAGAAGTACTTAAAATACAACCTGTTGCAGAGCAGCCTAAGACCTGATTTTAACAGTTGATTTGGAGAACTGACTATATTTACCTTTTATATTTGTCCAGGTTACTAGTTGGTCTTTGAGTTTGTCTCAACCAACTGAAAGTTTTGCCAAAATGGTGCTTGGAGAGAAGGACCTTACCGATTAGCCCGAGCACCTTTTTGGATGGGCGGGTGGGGGCTGTTATTCTAAAGGCTCTATCTCTGGTTAGATTGGAGCTAGAGACACGAATTTAATCTTGTTTTAAAAGCAGGAGTCACTGCTCTAGCCCTGGAGGTAGAGCAGATTAAAGTGAGAGCTGCATGTACTAAACTTGCAGCTCTCATCTCAGGCTATGCATAGGAGAGGAGGTAGCAGGGAAAGGAGCATTCACAGATCTCTGTGGGTAGCGTGGATTTTTGACCATGTTATCACCCGCCGCCCCCCCCCCCCCCCCTTTATCAATCAGAAAGCATACTTGCTCTCTAATTGTCACAGATGGGGTCTGTGTCTCCAGAAAACGAGTGACAAGATGAGTACTTCCTCATCTAATCACTGCTTTGCTAAATAGGCTATTGACTCCACACAGCTTGTTCTTTAACCTCTCAGATGCTGCAGTGATTGCTGACTGCGGCACCTTAATGATTTTATTGAAAAAAGTTCTGTTTTACAATATTTTTTAGTAAAAAATTTTTTAAAGGGTAAAAGACTACATATAATTGTTTTCTCCCTTCCATACTACAAAAATAAATGCCAAAATGGTTAGCACTGTAAAAAAAAAAGTCATTGTCAGAATAGCCATATTCCATTCATCTTGCCTTCTAAAATCAGGAGTTAAAAGTAATCAAAAAGTCATATATATACCCCAAAATGGTACCAATGTAAACTGCAAGTCATCCTGTGAAAAACAAGCACTCACACGGATCCGTAAACAGAAAGGTAAAAACGTTATAGGTCTTGGAATGCGGCATCACAGAAACAAATCCTATGGTTAAAAAAAAAAAAAAAAAAAAAAGGGTTTCAGGTGATGGCGTTGAGCTGCAATACCAGGCAGAGCCACTATGAAATATATGGTGCTGTGTCTTGTGTGCACTGAAGTGACAGCAGCGCTTGCTCAGGGCATCACAGCCATTTCAAACAGCTGATCATTGGGATCCCAAACGCCACATCCCCACCGATCTTATATTTAGGACGTGTCCAAAGGATCGATCATTAATATTGAAGTCCCAGAAAACCCCTTTTAAAAATAAAAACGTTTTGACTGCTGGAACACGAAGGGGAAAATAATGTAATGGTCCTTAAAGGGGTTGTCTGGACTTTTACTATTGATGACCTAGCCTTAGTATAGGCTATTACTCCTCAATAGTTGATTGGCGAGGTCTGCCACTCAGGATCCCCATCAATCATTGATTAGTTGATTGCTCAACCTGTTGTCAGTGCAGACAGCATTGGAAGAGATAGAGCTGTCAACATTGTAGTAACCGGGTTTGGTACTACTAGCAAAACTCCCAAGCTAAGCACTGCATTGGGCTGGGAGATCAGCTGATTGGTATGGATGCCAAATAGTGGACCCCTACCGACCAACTATTGAAGACCTATACTGAGCACAGGTCATCAATAGTAAAAGTCCAGAAAATCCCTTTAAGGCTAAAATTAATAACGTCATTAAAGGGTTTAAATGCATTTAGAGCAGTTGACTAAAGTATTAATTATATTTCATTGAGACATAAATTAAAATATCTGCAATTAAAAAATCATATTTTAATGTGATTAAGGGCTCTTACCCACTTGCGTTTTTTACGCAATTGTCAATGGGACCTTCTAATGTTAAAAACTAGAGATAAGCGAGCACCGCTCGTTATTCGAGTCAAGCTTTTCGTAATATTTGAAAGCTCTACTCGAGTAGCGAACCCCATTGAAGTCAATGGGAGACCCGAGCATTTGTTGTAAGATTCCCCTCCAACAAGCCACATACTACTGTTGATGTGCGGACGCTGGCACGTCACAGCAGGAAGTAGTAATGCGTTGAGGGGTCGAGCTCGGCGTGGTACTCGCTGGGGTAATGAGCACCATCGAGTATGCTAATAATCGGACGAGCATGTTTGCTTAACTCTATTAAAAACGCATCGCAAGTTTGTGCTTTGCGATTTTTGTGCGATGCATTTTTAACATTAGAGAGTCCTGATGACAATTTTTTAAAGAGAACTCGGCAATCTACAGTGCTGCTATTAGAATAAATGGAGGGGCAGTGAACATGCTGCTCATCCTATGCTACATTCATGTGGGGTCATAGGTACCCCAGGGTGGATAGGGGATGTCTCTACATTTAACATAACCCCTTTAAATGGTGAAATCGTAGCATCTTTGTTCCTGTTTCTTATATACTGCATATAAACATGTCCTGGTACACAGGATTTATTGAAGCTTAGACGTGTGTGTGTGTATGTGTATAGTTATATAGGATTCCTATATTATAAATTTAAATGAGCTTATACAACCTGGGAGGAGAATTTTTTTTTTTATATGGTCTCGGAGAATTTGAAATATCGGCATATGTGGAAGAAACTGCTCATTTCACTGTAAATGCACCTTCTAGAGAGGGACTAGAAGAGGACTTCTCAGAGGAGGAGACTAGTGAGACAGTTAGATCCAGGACAGGATAGTTTTACCCCAAAATTTTATAAGGTGTAAAGCCTGAGCTAAGAGGACCTTTATCCTTATGCCGCTGGCGAAGGCCGGATCTCTGCTGCTTTGTTTTTCTGTTGACGCTGAGAAGGCCTTTGACCCCATTCACTGGGGATTTATGTCCACTTCTCTTCCACAAGTAAGTTTTTAGGTCAGAAGTTTCTAGATTACATATTGGCATTAAATACTAATCTGATGTCATAAGTCAGGGTCAGCGGTCTCTTCCTCTTCTATCTCAAGTTGCAACGGCTCACTTCGGGGATGTCCGTTATTGTGAAGGAACATTTGGTGCAGGCCATTAAAAATAACCCAAATGTACATAGCATTGCTGTCGGGGAGAGATGATATAAAGTTGGTGGATATCTTCCAACCTCCTATTTCCTTCTTCATTATAGTGGAGTTCAGATGGTTTGGCCATTTGAGTAATTTTAAGATAAATTACAGTAAGTCTGAAGTGATAAATATTACTTTGCCACCACGGGAGATGTCTTATCTCAAGGGTAGTTTTCCCTTTTACATGGCAGACATCATCATCGAAATACCTTGAGGTGTTTCTCTGCGGACCATGTCAGCCTCTATTCCTTGAACTATCTTACTCTCTTTGAGAGAACACTTAGAGATCTGACCTCGTATGATCAGTGGAGGCTTTCGTGGTTTGTACGGATAAACACTTTTTAATGTCCTCACTATTTTCTATACTTGTATTCTATGGTTCTTATTATTCCACCAGAACACTTTTTCAGTCACCTTACATCTGCTATCTCGAAATTTGTCTGAGGGGGTTGTAGCCGTGTATTAGTGTGTAGACCCTTCCTAGATCTAAAGCACTGGGGGTGTGGGACTCCTGTAAATTTAAGACCTATTACACTGCCTCTACACTTACCCAGCTTATCGAATGGCCAAACAATGGGTTGAATTAGAGCAGACTTCTATATCCCAGCTTTTGCATTATCTCCCTCGTACTGCTACTTATTATGGACCCTTATTGAATCTTAGGCTTTCCTTGCATGTGATGTGACAGTATGAGGTGAGATGGTATGGAGGGGTCTCTTTCCCAGGGCAGCAGACCACTAACTCCTCTTTTTACTAATTTAGCATTTCACCCCTGGTGAGAATAAGGACTAGAACTCTTCCGATGATCCACAGTTTCATCACGTGTTGGCAGGCTCCCCTTTACCACCGCTATCGTCTCCGCAAGCCTCTAAACCCATGCTTCATTTGCTGTGGCTTGAGTATACATAACTGCACTCTTTCCTCCATTTATCTGATAGAACCCACATCCATGCCCCCCACACCCTTCGAAACCTTGTTCTTATTGGACTCTCCTCCAGCACACACCATGTCTCATATATTGTCTTTTAGAAGAGGCTGATAGCAGGAGTGGCCTGGGATTTGTGGAGGCATGGAAGAGGGAACGGGGTGAATCTATGCCTGAAGCAGATTGGCAGAAGTCTTTTGTGTTATCTCATGAGCTCTCTCTCAGAATTATAAATTACTCACCTGATGGTATAGATGCCCAGTTCTGGTACACTGTATATTCCCATCTGTGCCACCTGAAGCCCTAAGAGTGGTTCTTTTCTTAGCCTATAAAAAGGCTCTCGAAGGCTACCTAAGTATAGTGGATCTATTTTTCTATTTGTGTAGAGCTTGTTCACCGCTAGACATGCCTCTGTGATGCAATTGAAGATATTTCACCCAATTAAGAATTTGAGAAGGGTCACATTATTGGAATGCGAGAAGCTGGATGATCGTAACAATGCATTGCCAATCACCTGGGTCGTTCTGATCAAACTGTTGGGAGGTGTTGAGACCAGTAGACATTTGGTCTTACAGTGTCCATTACATTTACTGCCTTTGACACCCACCCACTGTCACCTCCGATTGCAGAGTGTTGGTTGGTGTACTGAATGACAAAACTGGACTGCAACAGAGTCTTCACCAATGAATCCAGGTTTAGTTTGGGCACTGGTGACAGCCGTGTTCATCTCTTGAGACCTAGGGGTGGGCGCCTCAATCTTATCTTTGCTGTAAAGCAGCACATTTTCCCCTCTGCTGGTGTGATGGTCTGGGGGGCCATCGCATACAATAGTCAGTCATCCCTAGTGGTACGAGAGACACTGACAGCTGAACAATATGTTTAGGACATCCTGCAGCCACATGTGTTCCTCTCATGGCGGCTTTCAAGAGGCATTTCCCAGAAAGATAATACTCTGTCACACACAGAAAGAGTGTTGCACAAATGCCTCCACAACATTGCCATACTTTCATGGCCTGCCCGTTCAACAGATTTATCACTAATAAAACATGTATGTAGCCATCAGGCCTGCCAACTTTGACAGCTTACAATTGTGCCATCTGGAGGCTCAGTTACAGCAAATGTGGACTATATACCACAGGATACCATACGGAACCTATATGCCACCATGTCCATCCATATCACATCTTACATCCACGCTAGAGGTGGCCCAACCGAGTACTAGAGCCTCCATGCCTGCCTGTATCACATCTTGCATCCAAGCTAGAAGTGGCCCAACCGAGTACTAGAGCCTCCCTTCAAGTGCTCAGTTTTCTGTAACAAATTCTCCTTTTCCTGTGATATTATAATCACTTACTTATATCAACGTTACAATCACACAGAGAAAGTTTAATTCAATTCCGACAGCTTCGTCTAGGTGCTTGATTTCTTTTTTTTTTTTTTTTTTTTTTTTTTACGAGTGTGTATTGTGCTTTCGTTCTTTAAAAAGGGACTTGATGTCTTTCTGGAGAGGAAGGATATTACAGGCTAATTGGCTTCTGCTCTTGGTTTTTTTTTGCCTTCCTCTGGATCAACAAAAAAGGAGGCTAAACAGGCGAACTAGATGGACAGCCTTATGAACTATGTTACTATGTTATGTGATTAACTTGTCCTGCCTCGAAATGACCACTAGATGGTGCTGTAATAACAGCTTGCTGAAACTGTTCCACTGCTCTACGGCTTTTACAATTCTAATCCAGCTATGTATTGTTTAAAGGGAAAGAATACAGCTCAAGACATCTTCAGTTTGCACAGGAGACACATTTCTTTCAAATATTACTATATGATTATGTAAAGATACATTTCCCCTGTGGCGGACCTGCTAGTGCTCTAACATTACAATACTCGATCATTTTATTTTTGGGCAGAACCAATGATTTGTCGTTTTATTTTTGATTTTCATCCCCATCTTCCAAGAGTCGTAGATTTTTAATTTTTCCATCAACATGGGTGTATGAAGGGCTTGGTTTTTTGCAGAACAAGCTTTATTTTTTTCTACTTTTTATATAGTGCATACATATCCCGCAGGGCTGTACAACACTTGATATAGGGCTTTAAGTGGAGGGAAATAAAAAAAAACGCAATTTATTTATTTTTATTTTTTTTGGGTGGGGGTGAGTTAGTTTTTATGGCATTCGTGTTGCAGTAAAAGTGACATGTTCAACTTTGTGGCTTTAATTATGGTGATACCAAATGTAAAGCATAAAAACTGTATACAACTTTTAAAAGATGAAATGGATGCTTTCCATCGCCATGTTCCGAGACTCCTAACCTTTAATGTTTTTCCTTTTGTTTTTTGTGGGCCAAGCCATAGTTTTTTATTGGTACCAACTTTGCGGTACATACAACTTTTTGATTGCGTTTTATTCAATTTTTTTAGGAGATGGAATGTAAAAAAAAAAAAACGTGTAATTTTTGCATTATGTAGTTGTTTTTTTTTTTCTTATACTTTTACAAACTCAAATAATTTTTTTTATTATTTATAGGAAAAATTGAGCAGTGGTGGTTTTAGAACTTTTAATACTGACCTGATCACTTAGTGTTGTCCATAATACGCATCCGTGCATGCCAGCCCTGGAAGTCTTCACCATGCTCTTGCCTGCCATGCCAACCCATTTGCACCCTGTGATCACGTTGCAGGGAAGACTATGGGGTGTCGGAGGGCCCTCATTCTGGCCAGCTTTATAGATGCCGCTTTCTGAATTTTAAGGGCTGTGATTGGAATTAACTCTGAGCGTAGCTTTTGCAGATGTTGAGAGCAGCTGACAGTTGCTGGGTATGGAGTGTGCTCGGCTCCCGATCCTGCTCCATACATCCTTTATAACTGCATAATGTATGTTTACGTTAAACAGATTGTCCAACATATTTATTATAAATCTTATTTATTACCCCCCCCCCCCCCCCCCCAACCAAGCTGGGTAGTCATTTTACCAACCTTGGAAGGATGGAAGGCTGAGTCAACCTTGAGCCGACTACGTGAACCATGCGGGGGTTAAAATGAGTACCCAGCTTGCTGGGGGGTAATTAAATTACCTGAAAGCGCTACAGAATAAGTTGGTGCCCTACAAAATAGTCCCTTATGTCATACAGCATGTCTTTTCACGTGGAGGAGCATTTGAATTGCATGTACAAAAAACATACTTTTCTGCGCATGTGCAGGACATGGATGGATAACTCATCAGTCACTGAGAGCTCTCCCCTGTCTTGTATGGGCCAGTAATAAGCACCTAGGGCACATCGAGGGAGGTGGGTGGAATTTAAGGATAATAAATGAACCATCCTGGATGGGCAAGCATCAGGCAACTGTATGTATAATGTAGATGCATGTATTCCATGTGTGAAAGGTGAGGGGCATGGCTGGAAGAGGAGCTGCAGGAGGACAGTGGACCCTATTAAAGATACGTTGTAGGCTGGCCAAACATTGACAAAAGCACATAAGTGTTGGGGATGGATTTTAATATAAATGAGGGGTATGCAAAATTAGATTTAGAAGTTAGATTTAGAAGTTAGAGCCGTAGGGTATGGTGGTTATCGGCACACAGTACAAGTAAATGAATGGTTGCTATCATGCTGGTTCCAGAGCCTGAGAATGGGAGGAGGACATTCTGAAACTCCTGCTTTTTTGTAACAACATAGTTTGTCTCACATCTGGAGAGGTGTTACAATTCACATCAATTTTCTTGCTGTTTTGTCATCTATCTTCTAATTTGTTGTTGGTATCCATTAGAGTGAGTCAGCTGAGCCCATTGCTCAGTTCAGCATTGTTTGGGGAAGAGTTCTTCATTGGCTAGCCTCTTTTTAAATATTCCTATCTTCTGCAGTGTGGTGCTGGTTATATTATATGCTATGTGCATTTAAATCCAGTATTCCTTGTTTGACATTGTGGATGGGCCGCGGATTCCCTGGGAAAGCAGAAGTTTTTTTTTTAAAAAAAGCACTGAACCGGCTGGCACTTCCGCACACATCTGCAGTACAGACCTGGAAAGGTATGCAGGGTGGCCGACCGCGGACAGCCTCTGCAGGCTCCCGCATGCGGAATCCGATCCGTCCGTGGACATTAGGGTTAGGTATTGTCAGGTTATTTCTGTTCCCACCAAAACCTCCATTATTTGAGTACTGTCATCATCATCCGTTCGTGCCATCGTCTGGTTTCTATTATAATTCTGTCCCTGTCATCTATTGATGGGTTTATATTTATTTTACTCAGTTATTGCATATTTCGCAGCATATTTTTTGCATTACTTACTAGTGTTGATATGCGCTTCATATGTTTACTCATTCAGCTACACAATTCGGCACCCTCTAAGTCTTGGGGCCATCTGAGTACTGGGAGAAATCGATAGTACCCAGAAAAGCCATCTGCTGTAGATGAAATCTAGTGCATAGTTGGTATGCAAAATAGTTTACCTCCAGAAGGAGGCAAACTATTTTACAAAGAAGAGCTATTTTGAATATTTTTACCATTATCTTAGAGATCCTCCACCTCTTCCTGGGTTTCCTTCACTCAAGAACGTAGTATTACTACTTTAGATTTTACTTTAACCCCTTAAGGACCGCCCCTTTTTTCATATTTGTTATTTTCTCCCCAGTTTTATTATGATCATAATTCTTTTATTTCTCCATCAGCCCAGGTGTCTGAGGGCTTGTTTTTTGCAGGACGAGTTGTATTTTTCAATAGTACTATGTAATGTACCATATTCTGAAAAACTTATAAAAAATTGACATAACTTTATGGGTCATTATGATGACTACGATACCAAATTAATATAGTTTTCTTTTTTCTCTACTACTTAAACAAAATAAAATATATTTGGAGAAATATCAAATAATTGTCTGCCCCATCTTCTGACAGCCCTAACTTTATTTTTCTGTCCACACAGTGCGAGGGCTCGTTTTTTGCAGGACATCTTGTAGTTTCTATTAGTACCATTTGGGTTTTTTGTTTACATTTTTAAATATAAATATGGCAAAAGGTTTTGGTTTTTTTTAAACTTTCATTACCTTTTTTTTTTTTTTTTTTTTTTTTAGTAATCAGATTTTTTTTAATCAGATTTTTTAATTCCTATAGGTGGCATAATTATGGTTTGATCGTTCCTACAATACGGTGTAATACCTTTAGTATTACATTTTACTGCGATCTAACAGACAATCTATCGAGCCACACCACATACATGGCTTGGCAGGCTATCTGCAATGGCAGCCCTGGGGGCTTTCAGAAGGCTCCCGGCTGCCATGCAACCAAACGGCACCCTACGTTTTTATTGCAGGGGGCTGCTTGGGACCCCTGAACTCCAATCAGGGCATTTAAATAGGAGTGCTGATCGCAGCTGTTGCAGGTGGGTGTCAGCTGTAAGAAATAGCCAGCTTCTGCATTATATGGAGCAAGATCGGCTCCTGATCCCCCTCTATACAAACCCTAAACCTCCATGGCGTAACTGTACATCATGGAGTATTAAGGAGTTAATGGGTTTATACAGTTACTGGACAACCCCTTTTGAATAGGACCCCCTGTGTGAAAGTAATAAACAGAGATACCCCTCCCCAGCCACCAGGATACAGCGCTACAGCCCGCTGCGGTAATGTTAATTACTGTGACAGATGATGTCACAGGAAATCAGATGAGATCACATCCTGAGCGCCATGATGCCAGGAGTTCAAGAACGTCACGCTGCATTTTCTCATTCGCAGCAGTGATCAAGTGATTTCCTGTGACGTCCTCTACCAAAACAAACCCCGCGACTACAGCCAGTTGCAGTGCCGGATCCCGGCGGCTGCGGGGGGGTAAGTATCTCTCTGTTTATTGTTTTCACACAGGGGTTCCCATCGAAAATGGGTTGTCCAGTAACCAGACAACATTTGCCATGTCGGTTACCTTCCAGATTTCTTTCGCTCACAGGGCTGGAGGTGGATATACTTGTTTTTAATTTTAGAGTATTGGAGTTATGTGTATGTTTGCTATTCATCGTAAAGGTCAGACAAATACTTTAGTATGTTAGAATTCCGTGCAAATTTTGAAATTTGACTTAGAAAATTCTTTAAGCCTTTTATTGTAGTGACGATAAAAATGTATTTCCTGAAAACCTGACCATTAGGTCGCCTGCACACGGGCGGATTTGCATTGCGAAATCCAGAGCGGGCCTTTTGATTCCACAGCAAATCTAGCCTGCTATGGCAATTCGCGATTTCATGTCCCCAAGCAGAAATGCATTGCGAAGCATGCTGCAATTTTGTGCGAGCTCCGAACAGACGGCTTCCATTGAAATCAATGGAAGCCATCCGTCCCGCGGCCATTCCAAAATCATCATTGCAGTGTGGTCGCAGCGTCATCTGTGCTGCGCATGTGCGCAACACATCCACAGCACAGGAAAGAAGGTATCAGACAGGTACGCAGAGGTCACCGGCCGGGCACCGGGTCGAACTCCGCTCCAGGATTCTGCCTGTGAGGTCCGATTCAGCCGTGTGCAGGCGGCCTTAAAGGGAAACTGATTTTCCTCTCATAAATACATGTAGATAACTGTGATCCCACTTCTTAAAGGGAACCTGTCAGATCCCTTATGCTACCCCGACTGCAGGCAACACAGTATAGTGACAGATATGCAGATTTCAGTGGTGTGTCACTTATGTTGAGCCATGCTTTCATTTTTAAACACTTGCATTTGAAAGCATGCAGACAGATGAGGCTGATGATATTCATGGTAGATATATCAATGACTAGTCCGGCTGATGATATCCACGCATTATATCGAGGACTAGTCCTTGATATTCAAGAATTGCTGCTAGCCCTGCCTACTCCACCCTCCAGCCACTGATTGACAGCCTTCTCTCTATGTACAGTGATAGCTATATATGCATGGGTATTCAACCCCTTACATGCCTAAGTATATTATTGCTGTACTTTATATATGTTCCTGCTAGAAACTTCAGAGAATTGAATAATCGAGTTGGGACCCATTAGCTTTTCCTATTTATTACATAATCAATGCTTGTACCAAATTTTTATGACATCGGGAAGTGAGAGAATTAGATTCCGTACGTTAAACTTTGGACACTAATTCTTTTGTGCTAGAATTGAATAATCGAGTTGGGACCCATTAACTTTTCCTATTTTGGACATAATCTATGCTCCTGCCAAACTTCATGTTTCTACGACATTGGGAAGTTGGAGAATTAGTGGCGAGTCAGTCAGTCAGTGCTTTCGTCTATATATATATATATATATATGATTGCCATGGTCACACAGGGTGCTAGACAACTGCTTTTTGGGAGGGACACTGCTGCATTTAGGTAGGGGTGATTATCTCATTAACTCCACCTAGTCCTAGCCAGATGATCTTTTTTCTCTGCGTGGCAGCATTTTGTGCAGCTACATGAATCCTCCTCCCAACTATGTCTCCTCAGATTTAGTGCTTCAGGATATCAGAGCATAGAAGAGAAATGATTCAAGTAGCTCAACAAGATGTTGCCACAAGTAATCCTAAACTCAGCACAGGGATGTCTGTGGCCCAAATGGGTACTATTGCATTATGGGGCACTATTACCTTATAGGGCACAAAGTGAGAGCTATTGTTTTTTTTTGTGGAAAAAATGTGGCACTATTATATTGTGTGGGCAAAAAAAGGGGTACTATTGCATTATCAAGGCACAAAGAGGGCACTATTACATGATGGGGATGCACAGGAGGCACTATTATATTCTGGAGACAACTATTATGGGGCACAATGAAAGCACTGCTATAGTAATGCATAAGAGGGCATTGTTAACTAAAGGAGGCATTTAGCTTATGGGAGCCACAAAGGGAGAACCAATAGGGGTACTATTACCTTATGGGGGCACAAAGGTAACACTAATACTTTAAGGCTATGCAAAAAGGTACTATTACCCTTGGAAGCACTATAACCATGTGGGGAGAAATGGATTCTAAAAGGGCAATACATGACAAATGGGCACCAAGGGGGCAGTAAAATGAAAGGGCAGTAAGTGCTAATTCAACAGAAGGGCACTACAGGAGCAATAAATGGCAAATAGACATGGAATTCAGTGCCTCCATATTGCCCTTTTGCTATTTATTGTATTTTTAAACCCTATTCACATCCCATTAAAGAGAACAGGCCACCTCTAAACTGTTTCATGGCGCTGTTGCAGGAGGTGGTGAGGAGCTAGGAGATATATTTTTTATACTCCTCTGCTCCCCAGTTTCCACGCTGTCTTCCAGTGAAGTCCATGTGCCGTCTGAAAAGAGTCATAAAATATACATCTGACTCCCTGAACAGCACCATAAATTACTTTATGGTACTGTTCAGAGTTGATGACCTGTACTTAACGTGTATGCCCGAAAAAGTTCTTCATGTATATGCTAAGAGTATGTATAGGTCTTGATTCCCCTAAAGAAGGCCATAACACTTTCCTTTTGACCTCCATCAGACCGGTATACATCAATATGCTTTTTATTGAATGAAGTAGCGTAGTACTCCGCTGTTCCACAAAAATAATCTCTTATATACGGTATGTTGTTGTTGCTAGCCGTTTAGTCGATCACGAGCCTTGGCGACTCTAAAGGCAAGCTCCTGCCATGTTTTTCAGTTTAGTTCAGCCAGTATCAGCCCTGACAATATCAGCCATCGCGTTCTGTGGCGGCCAGGTCTTCTTTTGCCACTGATCTGTCCAAGCATTATAGATTTTACTAGCGACTCTGCTTGCATTATATGGCCAAAATACGTGAGTCTTGAGTCTGGTCATCTTGCCCTCCAGTGATATATCCCTTATATATAAAGAGTGGCAACTTAACGGTTGCACAGAGGGGGGCTCCCTTTGTCAATCCATCAGCAGTTCCGCAACATGATCACAGGAGCTTGGTTCTGGGGCTGTATCTATGTACAGAGGTTGGTTCTGCTATTCTATTTATGCCATCAGTTTGATTCTGGTATGGTTTACATGTACTGAGCTTTATTCTGTGACTGTATGTATGTTATGAGCTTGGTTCTGCTATTGTACTTGTTCATTACGTAGAAGTATATACAGTATATATTTAATGCCCCAGAAGCTCAGCATTTGTTTCAGTTTTGTATGCATTAGCTAAAGGTTTCATCATCCATTAATAATGAACCTCTCATTTATCAATGCTTAGCCTTTGACTACTGCTGTCATAGACCGATGGAGTGGAGGATGAATGAGAACAATAGTGTGAGCGCAGGAAGCTGTAAAATCTCTCTGTTAAAGCAGAAATCAATCAACAGACCAATAGATTTCACTAGTCATTAACAAGTTAACTACAAGTCTAATCTGGGCAATCGAAAAAGATCATGTTTCATGGAGGCATCAGAAATCTGCCTGCTATTCTCTGGCCAGACGAGTCACTGTTTGTCTTAGTAGATCACTTTTCATTTGAAGAACTAGAGGCACCTGGAAGAAGAAAGTCTGTGATGAATGGATTCTGAGACTCGCATTATATTGACTTGTGTTTTTGAAATGTTTTCTGTTTTGTACACAGAACGATTATCATTCCGATTTCCGCAAAAGATTGTCCATCATCCATTGTCATTGAACATGTATGGCCAATTTGGACACCTGTAAGGGCTAATATGGACCATAGTGTGTATGGCTGCATCTTCAAAACGAACCTTCACCAGGTTCAGTATAATTGTTCACCCATCCACCTAATTATGAGTATGGCCAACGTTGTACAAATTCATTAGTCCTTCATATTTGTCTTTTCGCCTTTGTATAAATTGTAAAAAACCAATCTGTAAAGATTAAAACTATACTAAATATTCTATAGAAATAATTAACCAGAGTACAGCTAAATTGTGGATCCAGAAAAATGTCCAATGTAAACCTTAAGGGGAGTGTCTATGCTAAATGTTTTTAACCAGCTGACCATACAGAAAAATGATTAACCTAGCAGTAGCCTATACTCACCCATCCAAGACCGCTGCAACTCCGGTGTTGCATCAACCATACACTTTGCCAACTCTCTGTTTACAACCTGTAGTCCGCTTGTATAAGGGATGTCACAGACTGACTGCAGTCAGTTACGGGCTTCAGCGGTCCCAGGTGCAGTATTGACTATTTTAATGTTTTTCTGCATGGTTGGCTGAAAAAAAAAACTTGGAAAATCCCTTTAAGCGGTCAGTATTCCAGAGTCTATGTTAATGTCTTTTATTGGAGTAAAAATATAAGGATCTATAGTCATTTTTTTTTTTTAAGAAGGATCTATTGTATGCACACACAACAGGGGTGTCCACCCCGTGTCCCAGGATGGCTAGGAATGCAACCCAAGCAACCAGGTCCGGAGGGGCGCTCATGCTCAGGCTGGATCTACAGGAGGCCTTAGGCTGTACCTGGCAGGCTCATGTTGATAAGGACACAGTGGGCAGCTATGTGACTGCCTGACTCACTCACTCACTCCAAATCCAGCAGGCGGTGGCAAATCTCTTTCCTTTCCTCCCGAGTCCGAACTGCTTTTATCCAGTATCAAAGTAAGGACGAGAAACAGTGGGTTCATCCGGGCCCAGCCGATGCTGGTTTTCCCTCCCCTGGTGTCAAACACTGGTTTCTGTGTCCAGGTTTGCATATAGAAACATGCAATGACTCCAGTCTGGCGTCCATATGGCCTAGTGGTGGGGGCTTTTTGGAGAATGATGGTTGTTGGTTGGAGGACTTTGGACGACGATGGGTGTTGTTTGGAGGACATTTTCTATAATAGTGATCACAAACTTGGGACCTGCTTGACGATTTTAAAAGAGCCTCCGAATGGGGCGCTGCATAATAAGGATTATTATCTAAGAACTTTTTTGCTTATCTTTGGTGGCGCATATTACAAAAACTATGCACGGACCTTCTTTTTTTGCTCATCAGCTTTCATTAGTGTTTGTGCATTTATTGTATGGACCAAGACAACTATTCTTCATGCATAGCTAAAGAGATATATGTAATTCTTATTTTTGAACTCCCTTTCACTCCCCTGTAGTAAGTCGACAAACTGCCCATGCTTTGTATACTAATAAAGCATCTAGAAGTTCACTGTACTGTTCAGAGCTCAAAGTGTTCAGGCCACTACATGGGAGGTCGGCGTGGAGACTTCCACTCCGAATACACAGAGGTCGGAGCGGAAGCCTCCACGCCAACCTCCCATGTAGTGGCCGGTGCTTGTAACTAACTGCAGGCGCGGCTCTCATTGATTTCAATGAGCGGCAAACCCCAGCCCATCAACTATTGATGACTTATCCTGATGGGTCATCAATAGTATTTCCATGGAAAACCGCTGTAAGATGTTCAGGGGATGTATTACAATACAGAGCATGAGCCATTTGCAGGCTCACTGGAAGTGAGTGAAAGTGAGTTCAGAGATAAAAATGACATTGTTGGACTCTGTCTCTTCAGACACTCATTATAGTATTGTAGTTCAGGCTCATTTTTCATGGTGACAGATTCCCTTTAACTGTTTGTTATTGATTAATGGTGTTCTCTCGTCTATATTCTTCGTATCCTGTGGCTTGACAAAATCTATGTTATTCGGTTGTGTCAAAGAAGTCAAACAACGACTATGAGATAAGTGCCAGGCATGCATCTGCACCTCGTAGCATTTAGAGTTAGTGCATATTTTCTTGGTAAGTGAGCATTCTTGCTATTTTTCACATTTTTTAGATAGACAGAGTGAAGTGCTTAGTCAGAAAAGCTGTAACACATAAAAAAATCAGACCTGAACAGATCGCCAGATTTTGTATGTTTGTTGTATACTGATTGAAATACTGTTGTGCGTAACCAGACCACTCAATCATAACAACAGGATTCCTGCCAAATTACTGGCAGCCCTTACAGTTGTGTAAGTCGGGGCTTATTTACAGGAGCGTATATCAGCCACCGTTTTCACGGACGTCCGATACACAATACCATCTGAGCTGTCTTCCCCCTTCCCTCCACTTGCCAGCTCTCTGCCTTTCTCCTCCCCTAGGGCTGTTTGCAATGGGAGGGGCAGGACAAGGGCGGAGCTAAGCTCCTGACCCTTGTTCACAGCCAGCAATGGGTGGGGGGAGCTTAGCTCCACCCCGCCCCCCTGATGCAAACAACCGGTGGAGAGGAGAGAGGCAGAGAGTCGTCGAAGGGGAGGAAAAGGGGAAGACAGCTCAGATGGTAGTGTATATTGGCTGGCCATGAAAACGGCAGCCAATATACGCTCGTGTAAATAAGCCCTTTAGCACACAGAAAAAAATGATTTCTTAATCAAAACTTGTACTCAAATTAACTAAGTGTCTAAAAAATGAAGAAATTAATTAAACATTGTGAAACATTTATACACACATGGGGGAGGGGGGATTCTATTAATGGTGTTGCGCCAGAATTCTGGCATCAAAAAGTCACAAGTTGACTTTTTGGGATGTTTTTTTGCACAAAAAGCTGTAATAGTTTTTTTTGTTTTTTTTTTTACACCAATCCCACCACCTTTATAAAAGTGGGTGGAGCTTAGTGACAGGGGATGTGGCTTCTTACAGGCCATCACGTTTACTACAATTTACACCAGAAAACTAGCATAAATTATGGCTAAAATCTATGCCAGATTGTTGCCGGTGCAAATTTCTTTTCTTTGTACATTGGCAGCCTTGGATGCGCCTAAAATATTAAGAGGCATACACCTCCTACTATGCAGACCCACCGTTAGAAGATGCACCTAAAAAATCAAGACCCGCATTCAAAATGCCAGTATTATTAGATCAGCCCCATGGGTGTCTATTGAAAATCCACACCCAGTGGACCTCATTATATGTTTGCATTTAAGCATCAATAAAATTGCTACAATTATATACATTTTGCTAACACATTTGTTACAACGGAGGCAACAGCTATCTTTATAAGGAGCCTTTAACTGACTATGGTCATTTAAAGGTAATGTGTTGTCAGAAAATGACCTATTTTATACATCAACGATGTAAGTCGTTCGCTTTTAAATGCCATCCGTTTACTTGCATAAATAATTGTTAAAATTTGTTACCATTCGCTTGTTCATGCGATCGTTGGTCTTTCAGGGCACTTTGCCAGAGAATGGGAACAACTGAACGATCCTTTTACATCCTTGCACAATGACCTCTGCACAAATCATGCCCACAATACTCTTCCATAGAAGTCAATAAGTCCCCTCCTGTCCATAAGGCATATCTCTAAATGTAGTTTACTGCAGCTCAGGCACGATGGCTGCCCCCACAGTCTACAATTTCTACAATTTGAGAATAAAATCAGATTAGTAAAATGAAAATTTTCACAATCTGGTTTTAATTAGCAAAAAAAAGAAAAGAAAAAAGTAATATAGGTGATGCATTTCATTAAAGGGATTTTCCAAGTTTTTTTTTTTTTTTTTTAAATTTCATTTAGTTTTGGGCTCCCCATGCCCAAACTATATAAAATCAAAATACACACTGGACCGCTGCTTTGGCACTCCCCCAGCCAGCAGGCCTGACCTGATGATGTCCCAAAGTAGGTTTACGGGCCATCATTGATGACGTGCCTGCCGGCCTCCTATTGGCTGCAGTAGTCAACATGCGACTACTACAGCCCGAAGTAAACAGAGCGGAACAATGGCCAGCGGCGGTGGGAAAGCGGCGTACAGCAGAAGGTGAGTAGTATTGGTTTTTTTGCAGGCAATGTGTTTGCCACCACTGCTACCAATAACAGGGGTTCTCAGAAAACCCCTTTAACTGTTTTCTTGGCTTACTTTAGTAAATTGTTTCTACGCTGTCATTTTGAAGTTATTAGAAGAGTAAAGTTAGTACATTTTTTCCATTTATGTATTTAATTTTCTTTTTATCTAATATTAATTTGTTTTAGCATAATTTATACAAAATCCTATCATTTAGTTCACTGCTTCTCACTTAGAGTTTAATTAAAAAGGTGTTCAAAGCGTTAAAGTAATATAAAAAGAATGACAATAATGTGACAAATACTGTAATACGTGAGATAAGTATTCTTGCAGTTATCTTACAGCTAATAAATAATTCTTCAGAAGTTACGAATGTGAATAACTAATTTTACTAATTGACATTTGTTTAAGGGATTGTAGACAGCCTTGCTGGTAAGTGTTCTGGAGAATTCTCTTTTGCAATTGCCATCATAACAAATTACATATTCAGAAATGCAGTTAGAGTTTCACAGCAACGTTTACTGCATCCTTTAATTAAAATTTCAGTTGTATTAGTAATCAAATGCTATAAAAAAAACTAACTGCACCAAACTATACTGTCTAGATGGACAAGCGGAGTAACCGCCCTGAAGAGGGCGACCCCACACTGGAACCTGACTTGCCTCTCTCTATGTTTCCCTAATTAGAAATAGGGAGGCGATAAAAGAAGGGAGAGGTATTAGATACCCAGGTCAGGAAAAAAAGAGACCTGATCCAAAAAATGCTAAATAATATTACTAAATCCGAAAAATATTAATAGAAAATACCACCACCAAAATAAAAAATACTAACTAAAAAATATATATTTAACGTCAAACTCTCATGAATCAAGCGATACAGATAATGTTTTTAGTCCCATGTGTTTTGCCCCTAAGTTCAAAGGGCTCATTAGGGATCTCCACTCAATAACTGATGCCACAAACAGATATCACGTATAATATATATAGCCAGATATTATCAGTTATTAAACAATAATACGAAATATCAGATTAAGAAGGTTCCGAACTACACGCCATTCCTATCTCACCACTTCAGGTACCAAGAGATGGTGAGGAGAACCAAGATATATTCACATAATGTACTCCTATATACTTAGTGTGCCGCACTGCCAATATTCCAATCGTTTGAGCCATATACCAGCCTTGACTGGAAAAGAGGTCCGCTAATAGATAATTCTTCAGAAGTTATGAATGTGAATCACTGATTTACTAATTAACATTTGTTTAAGGGATTGTAGACCGCTTTTCTGGTAAGTGTTAGAGGAGAATGTGTAACATGCTGGTGAGTTATTACAGTGTAGGACCATTGTTTTTTGTAACTTTTATAGCAATTAACAAAAGTTATTCGTATAGTAATACTGAAGGCCCATATAATGAATTATATAGAAGACAAGTCACTGTATAGGTGTACTATGCAATCATTATTATGAAGAGTGAAAAGAAAGTCATGTAGGATGGAATTCAAGCTTGACATGTCTTATACATTTGGTTTCAGCAAAATGTAATAAAAAACTATGTCAGGACAGCGCCCACAAGGGAGTTTCAATAAATATAGCCCCTAGGGCTAGGAAAAAATGTACGAATGGACTTACCCTGTGTTTAGCAGGACCCTGCAAAGGGACCTACTAACACCCCATATCCACGTTAGCTTCAAAACTGAACTACAAATGTAATCTTCCTCCAGAGATCCTTTTCATCCTGCCAGGCTAGAGACTAGCAGAGCCAGCAGTATCCATAAGCCGTATCCTTGCAGGGATCCGTGCACAAAGTAAAATGTAAGCAGGAAAAAAAAGGGGGACACCGCGCTCCTTAAGGAAATTCTCCTCTGGTATCAAATATCGATATAGCAACCGTTTATTCTGTACAACGCGTTTCGTCACTTGGACTTTATCAAGTACGTGATAAAGTCCAAGGTACTTGATAAGGTACTTGATAAAGTCCAAGTGACGAAACGCGTTGTACAGAATAAACGGTTGCTATATCGATATTTGATACCAGAGGAGAATTTCCTTAAGGAGCGCGGTGTCCCCCTTTTTTTTCCTGCTTACATTTTACATTTGGTTTCAGGACATTTCATCCAATTTCTTGGACATAGTGATACAGAGGACAAATTGTCCACCCAGACGAGTTGTTTTCCTTGGGCAAACTTATGAAAGGACTAGAGATGAGCGAGCACGCTCGGATACAGCAGTTACTTGAGCGAGCATCGCTCTTCTCGAGTAACTGCTTACTGGTCCGAGTGTCCTCAGGGGGGCGGCGGGGGTAGCAGGGGGGAGAGAGAGAGACCAACTGCCTTCAAACCTTACATTTATATTCATTTTATTTACAAAAACTATATAAAATGATTTAAACAAATGTAAGACCCACGCCCCCAATCAGTCGTTTACAACAGTGTCCCCCCAACTCCAGTCCTCAGGGACCGCCAACAGGTCATGTTTGCAGGATTTCCTCAGTGTTGCACAGGTGATGTAATTATTGTGAATGACTCAGACATTGCCACAGGTGTTCTTACCATTGGATATCCTGAAAACATGACCTGTTGGTGGTCCCTGAGGACTGGAGTTGGAGACCTCTGGTTTACAACATCCGCTCTAGCTTGTTACAATTCATACATACTACGTCTATGATGTCACTATAGGATCTACTATTTCACAAATGTCGTCATTATCCTAGAGCCGTAGAAAAGGCAGGATCATATTATTTAACTTTTAATATACAGTAAAAAAAAGGTTATTATGTTCATCCCATAGGGAAAAATACAAAGACAATGGATATTACATGTTAGTCCATCCTATAAAATAATAGAAAAGCATCTATGTTAATGAGACCGTCCTGTCTAATATCAATCACTGAGTTGTGTCTCCACATGACAGAGCAAATAAGTTTGGTCAGATCAGCAACAGGTGATGCAGCATATGCTAATATCATTAACAGATTTTATTGTATATAGTTTGTTTTTGCGGCTTTATCTCTAAGTCATATATTAAACTGCAGGCACAAACCTGTCCATGTTCCCAGAATAGGTTGTATGCCGCAGGTAGGCATTCGTGCCGGCTAGTTGTCCGTTACTATTGTAAGCAGTCAATGAGGTGTACTGTCCTGGTGATATCCTGCCATAGAAGTCCATGCTGTCACTGTTCATCACTGGAGATGTGCATGGCATGGCTAATCTGCTGCTGGATGTGCCAAACAGCTGTGTGTTACTATGGGAATAAGAAGTTTGATTCACTTGTAGGTGGCTGTTGGGCACCGGATAGGAATAGGACATGGGGTTGGCAGGTCTTTGTAGCATGCTATTCCCTACGGCTTGGCTGTTATAACTTGCACCTGTATAATTGCAAGAACTGGTATTGGAAGAGTTGACTTCTGGACTCATGGATCTGCTTGCCTGTTGAGTATGCTCTGTGCCATTGGAATGCCCTATAAGTGTATTGATGCTGAACACTCTGGACTGGCAAGAACCAAAGGCAGGAGAAGAAGATGGGTAGTAGACAGAGGAGTGAGGGGTGATCTGCTGACTATATGTGGGGCTCATCGTCATATTGGAATACACAGAATTTGGGTAAGATGGCCTACTCACTTGCAGAGATGGGAACATACTAGTGTCATGTATGTAAGCTGGATATGTGGTGAGATCTGTCCTTTTGAATCTCTTTCTTCTTCTAAGGAAGCTTCCACTGTCAAACATATCTTCAGCGTTGGGGTCCAAGGCCCAATAGTTGCCTTTTCCTGGCCTCCCTGGCTCCCTTGGGATTTTGATAAAGCAGTCATTAAGGGTCAAGTTGTGTCTAATGGAGTTTTGCCACTTCTTTGAGTTTTCCCGGTAAAAAGGGAACCTTTCCATTATGAACTTGTAGATGCCTCCTAGGGTAAGCTTCCTGTCAGAAGAATGAGCAATGGCCATTGCTATGAGAGCAATGTAACTATAAGGTGGCTTTCCTCTCTGCAGGGGTCTTTTTCTTCTTCTTCCTTTCGGAGTGTCCTCCACTTCAGAAGACCCTTTAGACTCATTAGCTTCCGCTGCTGGCTCCTTTTCCACCTTGACTACTGGCATAGACAAGTTACTTGATGGTTGTAGATTGGTGCCTGCTCCAGTAGCTCTAGTCGGGGACTGTTGGCTCTCCGCTGTCATCTTTTTGTTATACGTTTATTCCTTAGTTATCAGGCAGAAAAATCACCTTTCTTTCTACCAGGTTTCACAAAAATAAAGAACTAGTTCATACGGGTTTCATGTTGTATAATTCCAGGAGGAAAAAAAAATAAAGTACCACAATTATGTCACCTTGTGACCCAAATACGAATATGGTAAGGCAAAAATATGCAAATTAGGAGCAGGGCTCAACTGTGTTCAAGATGGCAGAGTCTTGGAAACCCTTATTTTTCATACTTCTTGGCAGATATGTGCTTTTTCCACACCAATAGAAGTCTGTATAACAAACACAAAAATGTATGTAAAAGACATCCTAGCAATAGTAAGACAAAGATAATACAAGATAGCCATTACAAAATTAAGTAAAAAAACATATGTTAGACATGTAAAATCGATTGTTCCTTGGCCATCAATGAGTCTGTCTGTCTATCTATCTATCTATCTATCTATCTATCTATCTATCTATCTATCTATCTATCTATCTATCTATCTATCTATCTATCTATCTATCTATCTCAGACCGTGGCAGTTGTAGTGAATTCTAAATACCATTGCTAATGTCATATGTAGTTATACTGTGACCAGGTAATGTCTGTAGTATGCTTGCTTTACCTCATTGCCAAAGATACAAGTCCAGTCTCTTCTCACACAGAAGACATCAGTTGTACTGTTTTGCTTCCACTTTCTAAAGAGCCTTAAATAGTTGGTCAGCCTATACCTGGAACCTGCACAGCTTGCTGTATACCTGGATGTCATAATAAAAGTCCCTCCCCCTACATACACACCTGGAGATTCTTAGCAGAGACTGAGATGACAAAATAAAAGCCCCCAATCCCTTCCAACTGCCACCCACCTTGCAGATGTTTAACCCTTTCCTACTACACACATCTTAGGCGAAACACTACTGACCCAAAAAGGACAAAGACAACAGAGCTGCAACTGTGTGGAATAATTGTAAGAAGCAAAAACGGATTCAATTGTATCTGCTTATTCTTGGCTCAGATGAAAAAGAGTAGTTTTATACTTTACTAACCTTTTACTTTTTTTAACATTTACATTTTTAATCGTTTTCAATTTAAAATAAGTCGATTAAAACTTTTATATTTAATTGTAAGTTACTTTAGTGAAATACAAATCATAATTCCATGCGATAAACTGGTACAGTTACTTCAGTACTCTATCTGTCAAGTATCTATCCATCCATTTCTCTGTTCTTCGATTTAATATTTACTATCTATTTCATAATTTTATATCTATCTATCGATCCATCATCTATATCTACCTCATATCTATCTACCTCTCTCTCATATATCTAATCTATCTCCTATCTATCTATTTATCTATCTATCAATTATCTATCCATCCATTTCTCTGTTCATCAATTAATATCAAATCTCATATCTATCCATCATCTATAGCTACCTCATATCTATCTATCTATTTATCTATCTATCTATCTATCTCATATCTATTTATCTATCTCATATCTATTTATCTATCTATCTCATATATCTATCTATCTATCTATCTCATATCTATTTATCTATCTATCTGTCAATTATCTATCCATCCATTTCTCTGTTCATCAATTAATATCTATCTATCTCATATCTACCTCATATCTACCTCTTTCTCTCCTATCTATCTATTTATCTATCTCATATCTATCTATCTATCTATCTATCTATCTATCTATCTATCTATCTATCTATCTATTTATTTATCTCATATCTATCTATTTATCTCATATCTATCTATCTATTTATGTCATATCTATCTATTTATCTCATATCGTATCTATCTATTTATCTCATATCTATCTATCTATTTATCTCATATCTATCTATCTATTTATCTCATATCTATCTATCTATTTATCTATCTGTCAATTATCTATCCATCCATTTCTCTGTTCATCAATTAATATCTATCTCATATCTATCTATCTATCTATCTATCTCATATCTATCTATCTCATCTATCTCATATCTATCTATCTCATATCTATCTATCTCATCTATCTCATATCTATCTATCTCATATCTATCTATCTATCTATCTATCTCATATCTATCTATCTATCTCATCTATCTCATATCTATCTATCTATCTCATCTATCTCATATCTATCTATCTCATCTATCTCATATCTATCTATCTATTTATCTCATATCTATCTATCTATTTATCTCATATCTATCTATCTATTTATCTCATATCTATCTATCTATTTATCTCATATCTATCTATCTATTTATCTCATATCTATCTATCTATTTATCTCATATCTATCTATCTATTTATCTATCTGTCAATTATCTATCCATCCATTTCTCTGTTCATCAATTAATATCTATCTCATATCTATCTATCTATCTATCTATCTATCTATCTATCTATCTATCTCATCTATCTCATATCTATCTATCTCATATCTATCTATCTCATATCTATCTATCTATCTCATCTATCTCATATCTATCTATCTATCTCATCTATCTCATATCTATCTATCTATCTCATATCTATCTATCTATCTATCTCATATCTATCTATCTATCTATCTCATATCTATCTATCTATTAATCTCATATCTATCTATCTATTTATCTCATATCTATCTATCTATTTATCTCATATCTATCTATCTATCTATCTATCTATCTATTTATCTCATATCTATCTAACTATTTATCTCATATCTATCTATCTATTTATCTCATATCTATCTATCTATTTATCTCATATCTATTTATCTATCTATCTGTCAATTTCTCTGTTCATCAATTAATATCTACTATCTATTTCCTATCTCTCTCTGTCTCTCTGCAGTGTCTGTCTATGTATCGGTAATAGCAGTATCTGACAAGTCGCTTGTAATGAAGTCTTCCCACTAGGATGAAATAAAATAAATGACTATATTGGCTACCATAATTGTGCTAGTATTGTGTGAATGGTAACATAGAAGCGCACACTGGTAGTTGGTCCGCAATGTCAGGCAGAGGAAGACATTTCTTTTGTCACCATTTGGCTAGAGTATACGGATCATTGTAACTAGATGGTCTGTACTAAAGACAACAGGTTCTGATAAAATGACATTATCTATGAGATTAGTTTTCATGCTACTATTTTTGACAATTCAGTGAATTAAGGATGAGCTAAAGCAGCTGGAATTATTTTTCCGTTAATCTATGTAGTTTTCAAATAGTGATCCTCAATATTTATTACTATCAGTATTGATTACTATAAATGTGCTGCGCATACATGTTACGGATTTGTATTGTATCGGTACGTTATCCTTTTTGTTGCAGTTTGAATTATCAACATGAAAAAAGGAGAAAATGCAGCATATTTTGTAGCAGTATTATGACTGGTTAATAATGAATATTAAGACAAAGCATTGGAAAAGTTCAGAATAAGACAATGGGGCAAGTTTTGTTATACAGTATATAGCAGATTCTTTCCATAAAGCAAACAAAGGTGATGAGGATTTATCCATTCAGTCATTGTCGACTTTCGGTCACCTTGTGACACAGCGTACACCAGGCTTCCCTGTCGCTTGTCGCTTCCTTCAGATTTTCCACAGTCATGTTTGTGCCAACCTTGATTGTGCCTATCCACCGTGTTCTTTGGCGTCCTCCTCTTCTGGACCCACTGACTGCGCCGATCATTAATGTTGTTTCCAGAGGATTATCTCGTATGACCAAAGTATGAAAGCTGTTGTTTGGTGATTTTGCTCCCTAGTGATACTTTTGGTCTGACACGGTCTAGGATCGCCTTATTTGTGGCCATCTCTGTCCATGGTATGCCCAGCATACACCGCCAACACCACAGCTCAAAGGCCTCCATCCTTCTGTCTACTTTCTTGAGTGTCCAGCTCTCACATGCATATGTAGTTATTGGGAAAATGATTGCATTGATTATTCAGATCTTGTAATGCTGATGTCTTTGCTCTTCCATATCTTCGCCATTCTTTGCATTGCACTATGGCCAATGCTGATTCTTCGTTTGATTTCAGGCCCCGATTCGCCACTGCGGTTGATCTTGGATCCAACAAAAGTGAAATCTTGGACTGCTTCAATTTCTTCATTGTTGATTGTTATGCGTGGTACAGCAAAGGTAAGATAACCAAATAACTGATGCTGAATTGCAAAAATTGCAGCTGACAACCGCACTGTCATATACTTAAACAAATAAATATATAGCAGAAATGGTATTTATAATATAGTAATTTGTAATATAAAACACTTGTATATGTTTTTTCTATCGGAGTTTTGGAGTGCTGTCCTATTTATATTCAAGGAAAGTCATAGAAGTCCGCTGAAAATTGTGATGTTCAATATATTCACCCATCTTCAGTATATTCTCTTGGATGTGATGTACATTATGTGAGCCTGGACCAAGATGTCGTTGTTGACACCAACTACTTGGTCTTCATGATCGGCTCCTTTCTCTATATAGTTTATCCACTTAGAATGTTACAGTTGCAATTAACAATCTATGCCCATCACTGCTTTGAAATGGCTCAGGCGTTTGATAAAATAGGAGTATGTTACCTGTTAAAGATACCGTGACCTTCTGAGGGCCCTTTTACATGGATTGATAAATCGTTCAGTGTAAATGCATGCCCCGACCAAACGATGAACAAGAATCTGTTTGCTTCTTGTTCAGTCTCTGCATGCAGAAAACTGAACGAAGGATTGCCTTGTGTAAACAGGCAGTCGTTCATTTAATAGGACGTTGCGGCCAAATACGCTAGCTGATGTTTTGACGTAGCTGGAAAAGAAAGGTCTTCCCTTATCTTTCGGCCGCAATCAGCTGGCAGCTCCCATAGGCTTCTATGGGAGCTGACGGCAAAATGTAGTGGCTAGCACTGCTAAACTATGTCAGCTGGTTCTATTGAGCCAGTAGAAGTCTTTTAGAAGATTTATGCCGGCCGAAGGAATTCCGGGCTTCAGCGTCTATACTCCGCACTCAGCCTTTTAAATGGCCAAGAAAACGCAAAATTCAGCCGCCACTTCGTCATGGCTCCTTCTTGACCTTGCGGTCGTGTGAAAGAGATCTAAAAGTGCTGCTGTTGTCTCTGTTCTTATCATCAAGCAATAGATATAACTGATACAGGACAATCATATGGGGCAATGGGACTCTATTCTGCTAATTGTCAAATACATTGTGATGTCAGTAATGACAAAACACCAGAATGAAGTTAAACCCTTTATGTGTGGCACTCCAGGGATCTCATATCCCAAGAACCCAAGTGCATATGTACAGACTGATGAAATGTCCATCACTGATCGCAGCCCTCCAGCTCATATTGTGTTGAACAGAGTCCTCATCCCATCCACTCTCAGATTATTACCTAGTAATCAAGAAATTACTTCCAGTAGCTTTAAACGACTCCAAACAAAGCAGGTGCTCTGATACTGTCTGGTCTTACAGCAAGAATGAAGCAGTCCGTCAGTACTTCATATGTGCCCCTTAACCCTTTCCAATCCAATTTGTATCCTGGTTTTCCTAGGGGGCTTACGCTTTTTCTGCTGTTATACAATGGCGCTATCTGCTGGCTAAAGCCAGTACTGCATGAGGTGACACATTGGATAGGCTCCGACAGCAGAGAGGCTGGCAATATACAGTAAGAGAACCCCGACGGACGTCTTCTAACATTGGAGCTGTACAGTCTTAAACCATAATGTCTTCAGAGGTCAGACAGTGGACTGGAAAGGGTTAAGGCTTAGGCCTCCTTCACATAGGCGACGTGCTTTTTAGCCGGCTGCATCACGGCCGGAAATCGCATGAACGACACAAAGCCATGATCAAGTCTCGGCTAAATTTAGCATTTTCTTGCCCATTCACATGGAATTTCATCGGCTGGGGAGAAATCGTTCAACTGGCTCAATAGGGTCAGCTGACATAGTTTAGCTGCCGCTATGGGAGGGAGAGAGACTTTAGCGCTACCACGGTTAAACTCCCTCTCACTCCTTTGCCGGCAGCTCCCAGCAATAGAAGCTCCCATGGAAGCCTATTGGAGCTGCTGGCAAAGCGAGGGAGGGGGAGAGAGTTTAGCAGCGCACTTTTTTGCCTATACGCATCAGCGTGTGAATCACAGGAAATACATGACTAAAGATCAGGACTCGATCGCGTCAAATCTTCATTAATGTGATTGCACGACGTGAATGTAAAAATGCATACAGCTGTGTGAAGGAGGCCTTAGGGCTCATGTCCACGGGCAAAAGAAGAATTAAAATCCGCAGCAGATTTTAACTCTTCTCCTGCCCGCAGATCCGCACCCCATAGGGATGCATTGACCACCCGCGGGGTAGATAAATACCCGCGGATGGTCAATAAAAGTGATTTTAAAAAAAATGGAGCATGAAAAAATCTGGACCATGCTCCATTTTCGTACGGGTCTCCTGCGGGGACGGCTCCCGCGGGCTTCTATTGAAGCCTATGGAAGCCGTCCGGATCCGCGGGAGACCTAAAATAGGAATTTAAAAGAATTTACTCATCCGGAGCGGGCGGGGAAGGTCTTCTCTTCCTCACGGCCGGATCTTTCTTGCTTCGGCTCGGCGGATGTGCCCGGCGCATGCGCGCGGCACGTCGGTGACGTGCCGCCGGCGTGACGAGTTCATCCGCCGGCCGAAAAAGAAGATCCGGCCGTGAGGAAGAGAAGACCTTCCCCGCCCGCTCTGGATGAGTAAATTCTTTTAAATTTCTATTTTCAGCGCTCATATCCGCGGGGCAGGAGGGACCCGCTGCAGATTCTCCATGTAGAATCCGTAGTGGGCCTGATTTTCCCCGTGGACATGAGGCCTTAGGCATTAGGGTCAGTTCAGGGTTTACATTTCTCTGTTCCTTTTTGGGGAGAAAAACTGAAGTAAAACACAAAAAAATGGATCCATTTCTTTTCCTTATTGATTTCAATGGGATTAAAAAAAAAATAAATAAATAATAATAAAATGGAAAGGTTTCAGTTTGCTTCCATTCCATCCGGTTTCCAGGGGGTTTTTTTTAACGGAAAGATAACGATGCGGACTGCGCTATTTTCCTGTCCAAAAGATGGAAACCTAATGGAACAGAAGCAAACTGAAGCTTTTCTGTTTGTTGTCTATTTTTCTGAAACTCCACCAAAATCAATGAGAGAAAAAATAGATTTTTTTTTGCATCTTATTTCTTTATTTCAAGCCATTTCCATTGTAATTAGCAGTAAGGCGTAATATGCGCTGGTAAATATCTTGTATATTCTGCGCTGTTAGCATTTTCAGTCTCCGAAATCTGATCAGCAGATTATTGTACGGGTAATATAAGTTCAGAGACATCTCCCTCCCATTGTCCCCTGCTTGTGGCCTCTGTGTGTGGTCTAGAGATGGTGATTGCCTCTCCGGAGGATAATCAGGAGCGTTTTAGTCTGCCTTAGGATTTTGTGCATATCTGTAAAGACTCACACGACCGTATTTGCGCATGAAAACTTTGCGCCTGCAATATGCAGTGAATAGAGCCCAGCGATATCAATGGATTGGTACACAGAAGCGCATTTCAATCACGCAAAATAAAATAAATACAGCGCGTTTTCCTGCACATATGCCCTGTTAAACCATATGAACATCGTAAATGTGGTTTCCCTCACAAAACCAGAAACTTCCGAGTAGTTTGTGCCTGTCCTATACTTGTCTGATATTCGGATGAGAATCCTACGTGTAAATGTGCAGCGGTCCACTCACCGCCCACGGATGGGCTGTCCAGCTACTGTCCGATGCAAGTTGCGCCTGAGAATCTCGGATGCAACATTAACATCGCTGGTGTACATAGAGCCTTATTGTGATCTATCATCTATTTTAAAAAAAATCTACTTATTCATTGAAAATTGAAATTAAAAAATATGTAAAAAAAAAAAAATTGCCGAATTCATCCCATCTTCTAAGAAATAAAAAAAAAAAGTCATCAAAAAGTCATGTCTGCCTCCAAGTGAACACTACAAGCCATCCTAAAAAAACGCTCTCTCATGCAGCTCTGTCAGCAGACTACATTTATTGTGCAATAGCGGTAAAGCTATTTTGCCGCAATACAATGCCGGCTGAAAATCGCGACCATCTGAAGCATTGGACTCCAATGAACTTGTTCAGATGAGCGGTTTTTTTGGTGCATAAAATCGTTTGGACGGTAAAGGTAGTGTACAGGGTGCGCATTGTAGCCGGACGCTTTTACGCTGACCGGAAAAGATAGGTCAGGACCTATCTTTTGCAGGAATATGCCGACCGGACCCATATACTCTTATGGGAGCCTATGAGAGCTGGCGGAAAAGGGAGGTGGGATGGAGTTAAGCAGCGGATCTGCTAAATTCCCTCCCCTTCCCTCCCCCACTCTGCCTCTTGCTGGCTGCCAGCATAGGGACAGGGCAGGATAGGGCGGGAGATTAGCAAACTAGCTCTGCTAAGCTTCTGCCCCATCCCCCCCCTCCTTGCAGCAAGCAGCGAAGAGGGGGAGGGAGTTTAACACACGAGCTCCCGCTCCCTCCCGCCCCTTCCCTTTGCCAATGGGCTGGAAGGAGTGGGGGAGTTTAGCAAAACTAAACTCTTTTCTGCCCCAGCCAATGGTATTCCAGGCTGTGACATATATCTGCTGCAGCCTGACCATTTGAATGGGCGTTAAAACGGGAGAAGCAGCCGTGACTTAGTTGCGGCTCCCTCAAGTGCATGCGGCCGACCAAAAATCTCAGCGCCTGCGTGAAGGAGCCCTTAGTTTTGTTGGTGGCTAAAAGGCTAAAAAATGATTTTTTTTTAACATTTGTAGTTTGTTAGTTTTTTAATTAGTATGTTTACGCTAAAAGAAAGCATGGGAACGGGTTCCTCATTTTGTTTTGGACGTTTTGATATATAATATTTATAGTTTCGGACTACAGGACGCATACAGCGACGGTTTTGGTTTGTTGGCTTTGGGTTATTTACTTTTCTATGTATATATTTTAATTTTATACTGTATTTTTTTTAAAGCTTATTTATGTAATTATTTTTTTTACCATCTATGTCCACTATGACATCCTATAAGACCTCTAGGGGACGTTCACAAGGGTTTGGTTTTTTTTTTTTTATTTGACACTTTTCCACTGTTGCTGGGGCATCCATAGGAGACCCAGTTAGAGGGGAAAACATCCAATATAGTGACAATAGTGACTGACAAAACTGATTAGGATCTGCTAGGACACTGCAGCTCTGCTGTGCCAGGAGATCCCAGCGGTAACATGATCCCTCCACCCACGGTTCTGCAGGGCCTCCACTATAAGTTATAAATAGAGATGACTGAACTTTTCAAAAATTTGGTTCAGCTGGTTCACTGAATTTTGTCAAAAAGTATGGGTTGGTTCGAAATAGTTTGAACTAAATCAAAAATTCAGGAAAAAACCCAAAAACTAGTATTCAGCACTATCTAGGAGTGCTGAAACTGTGGATGTCCTTCTTCAATGGATGTAGCTCAATAGTTATCACTGTTGGCTTGCAGTGCTGGGGTCCTAGGTTCAAATCTGACTAAAGCAAACATCAGCATGGAATTGGAGACCTTCTGCAGCGTAAATCCGCGGCAAATAGAACATGCCACGATTTATTTCCCGTGATGGAATTCCGCAAGTGAGCATTGGCAGGCAGAAAGCTATTAGGTTCAATAGAATCTAATAGCTGGGGAATTCATGCGCGGATTTCTGCTCCGGGAAACGCAATAGAAATCCGCCTGTGGGCATTAGCCCTAAAGAAAACATACAAATCCCATGCAGATGTTGTTCTTGATGACATTTGAACCTAGGACTCTGGTGGTGAAAGACAACCGTGCAAACAACTGAGCTACATCCGTTGAACAACCACCACCACCATTGCAGAAATAAACCACATGAGGTTCGGATTCTCACAGGATGGAACTTTTAGCAACGATCGAACCAAATCTGTGTTCTACACATTCAACTTACTGATCTCTACTATGTTTCCCCGAAAATAAGACACCCCCTGAAATTCGCAGAAGTCCCAAATATTAGGCACCCCCCGATAGTAAGGCATAGTAAAGTGTGCAGGCAAGTCAAGAGGCCTGTCCCCTGCTGCCATCCCCGTTGTCTCCTACCTCCAGATGTATAGGTAGATCTGCAGACAGTCTGCTGTTATCCTGTCCCTGCTGTGCTGTACGAGTGTGCTGTTGTGAGCTCCCCTTGCTGGCTGGAAAAGTCCATACTGTACGTTCTGTTCCTGCTCTACATGTCTGCTGTGATGAGCTCCCCCTGGTGGCCGGAAGCTGCAATACCATCCCTGCTTACAAGTGGTACAGGAACTTCTGTGTGCAGACAGGTATGTTACTTTACAGCCCTTATTTTTTATGGCTCTGTGTGTGAGTCAGGCAACCTGTGTGATTCTTCAGGCTGGGTTCTCGCAGAGCGTATTTCCAGCGGATATCTCGCAGTTTGGTCACAGCGATAAACAGCGAGATTTCCGCTGGGAAAGCGCTGCTTCAAAACCCACGGCACTCGGCTGCTTGTTTTGAAGCGACCTGGCTGCACTCTTTTCCGTTTCTGTGGCCGGTGAATCCGCACCACAACGCCGGCTTCTCCCAGCTTTGCCGTGACAGATTTGCTGTCCCATGTGGACGAGATTTCTGAGAAATTTCGTCCTCAAGGCTGGCCAATTGAGGGATTAGCGGCCACAGACAGATTTGCCGTGGCGAAATAAGACACCTCCTGAAAATAAGACATAGCGCATATTTGGGAGCAAAAATTAATATAAGACGTGTCTTATTTTCGGGGAAACAGGGTAGTTATAAGTTTTAAAAGTTCCGGGGTAGCGTCTTGTTAAACAGCTAGCATCATAACTTGTTTCCAGTAGATTGTCCAAGTCTTCCTTCCTCCAGAAGTGCACTGGTTAGCGTAATTGTAGGTAGATCTGATCAGAATGATACACGGGTGAAGAGCAGATTCAGAAGAGTGAGTATTTTTTGATCTATTCCTGATCGGCTTTGAACAAACCTGCAATGCAAACATAAACTCTGATTACCATAAACACTCGGCTTCAGTGACCCGCTGACCACAAGTGGAGGATACGAAAGTGAGAAAGCAAACATAGTTTAATAACAGTCCAGGCATCCTCTTAGGTGTGACATAGGGTCACAGGCACCAAACACTTCAGGTTTATTTTGCATGTGTATCCTTTGGGCCGCTGAGTCAATGAACATGATTGTGTGCTGTAATAATATTTCCATATGTGTAAGTGCAAACACAAGAGACATTCATGGATGGCGTCCAGACAAATGTATCTCACGCACTTCATGGATAATCCATCGGATTCACCAAAGTTACAAGATGCTACAGACGAGAGGGGTAACTTTCTGGGAACGTGCATATAAATCTGGACATCTTACATCAGTGACATGGCTGTTTTGTCTTTACTAGGGCTCGTTCACACTGGCTTTCGCCTCAGGTAACCATTTGCGTTTCTCTATTCTGTTTTGAGGAGCAGAGAAATGGAAATAATAATGGGATTAAATGTTTCCGCTTTATTCCGCATTGATTTCAATGTTTTGGGTCTTTTTTAAACAGAAATATTATTATTTTTAATATTTCTGTTTAATTCCGTTCTGTTTAATTTCTGTTTTTCGGGGTAGGGTTTATATTTCAAGCCCCCCCCACCGAAATCATCGCTGCAGGGGTTGCATTCATCATGTTGCTTTCAATGGGGCGGCAGCAGCGCGGTCCTCTGCCACAGGTGTGACAGGGGATTCTTTCATCCCCTCGGCGAGTCCCCTCATCACTGAACACTGGGACTCCCCACAGGGATTAACTGAGCCCTCGGCGAGTCCCCTCATCCCTGCGGGGACTAAGGCGTTAACAGCGGGAAATTTAAAAATGGGTTCTAGCCAGTAGCCCCTGTAAGTGTCCTGCTGTAAGCAGCAGGGAACCTATTAGCAGCGCAGGAGTTTGCATTACCTCCTGCCCCCAAAGGAGTCAATGGAAACTCCTGCAAAATGCGCACCAACAGCGCGCATGTATGTCCTATATTTTTTAGGTGTGTGCTGTTTTGCGCTTCAAATTCCGCGCATATGAAGGCTTCTATAGGAACCCATTGGTTCTTTTAGAAGCATGTACTGTGCGCGTGCAAAACACACGCTTGTTCAAACGAGGCCTAAGGGTGGATTCAGACGAACGTGTATTTCTCTCTTTATGCGGCCGTGATAATCACGG
The DNA here is from genome assembly GCF_035609145.1 of Eleutherodactylus coqui. Classification (NCBI taxonomy): domain Eukaryota; kingdom Metazoa; phylum Chordata; class Amphibia; order Anura; family Eleutherodactylidae; genus Eleutherodactylus; species Eleutherodactylus coqui. The sequence goes on along the minus strand of NC_089841.1, from coordinate 243,660,580 downwards.
GACCATAATGGGACAAATGAATCCACTGATTTCAGTGGTTTTGTTTTCACAATCAGATTTGCGCCCTTTAATTGTACGGCTGAGAATAGATAGGGCCGGCTCTGTAGTGGATACTACGTGCGGGAAAGATCGGGCAGCACCTGTTTTTCCGCAGTCTTTTTTTTAAAAACTCCTGCACTTTGGCGCAGAGTTTGAAAAGCAGGCGAAGGGGAAGAAATTTCCCTTGTTCAGAGGAAGCTATGCTCCGTGTTGGCGAGCGTAATTGTGCCTATGCTAGTCCCAATCCACCAAGTCTTTTTCTACTTGAAGATATTGCATCTTGGATTGCTGCTATACCCTTTACTATTTGGGAACTTTTGTGGGCTGTGGTCCAAACCCATTTTGGATAGCGCGCATATGGTATTCATACCAATTCAATATATGTGTGGTGACCTCTCTTTATATATTTTGGATATACTCAGGACTGTGACTGTAACAAGGGGGCGCCCTCTACGTCTAGAGGAAAGAAGGTTTCTACAATGACATAGAAGGGGGTTCTTTACTGTAAGAGCAGTGAGACTATGGAACTCTTTGCCTGAGGATGTGGTGATGGAGAACTCACTTAAAGAGTATAAGAGGGGCCTGGACGTCGTTCTTGCGCAATACAATATTACATGTTATAATCCTTGATTACTTCAGAAGGGTCGGTGATCTGGGGATTATTCCGATTGCCAGATTGGAGTCAGGAAGAATTTTTTTTCCTTAAATGGGGAAAATTAGCTTCTACCTCATTGTTTTATTTTTGTCTTCCTCTGGATCAACATGGGGAATAATGGGCTGAACTGGATGGACATATTTCGGCTTTACATACTATATTACTGTTTTGTAAGGGTGAGGTATAATTAGCTATTTGTACCATGTATTTTGTATTTCCCTTTCATGGTGTGCATCATACGGGTTAAATAATGTGCTAAGTTTTTTCTCTGGGTCATTACAAACGCAGAGATACCAGATTGGTGATTTTTTTTCTTTTACATAGTAAAGGAAAAAAGGTAGGGTTTTAACGTTCTTTTTTTTTTTTTTTTTTTTACAATTTTTTTTTTAATTACTTTTTGAACTTTTTTACATTTTTTGTCCCACCAGGAGACCTGATTATCAGTCTAGTAATACACTGCAATAATTTAGTATATCGGTGTATTATAAAGCCATCGTAGCTCACAGTCTCTGAGGCCAGTTACAAGCCTCCGGGTGCCATAGTAACCTATCGAGACCCCACGATTACATCTTGGGCTGACAGTGGAAGCCCCCTTCCTCTCTCAGCCTTTTACATACTCCAGTCTCCATTGTTTGAGCAAGCGCCACCCACTCCCCCTGGCACAGAAGACCCATAACAGACTTCTGATGTAGTACTCTGAAAAGGTGATTGCATCAGAATGAAGCACCTCAACGGCTGCCATTAGAAGATGTATGGGTGGTCATTGAGGGGTTAATATTTGAAAAGTCTTAAATGTGAACACAAATAGGCAAATCCCAAAACTTTTGATGCCAGATGTCCCATTATCATCTATTTCAATCCAGTGAAAAGTCCCTAAAGAGTACTAATTAGTGATGAGCGAGCATACTCGCTAAGAGCAATTGCTCTTAGCGCGTACCTGCCCGCTCGAGAGAAAAGGTTCGGGGGCTGGCGGGGAGCTGTGGGGGAGAGCGCGGAGGAACGGA